>NC_045796.1:24573763-25237979 GCF_009873245.2 Balaenoptera musculus
AACATCTTACATTTTTTACCTCTTTCTCCACAGCCATGGGCTGCAGTTGCCCCTCTTGTTAATCAGAAAGAAGCAAATACTATTCTTTCTAATTCTCTTTCCTTTTTTCTTCTCCATGAATTCCTCTATAAATTTACTACCTTCAGCCTTCCTTTATTATGCTTCTACAGTATCTCCCTTAACAATTGCATGAATTAAGCTCTCATGCTTATGCAAACAATTAATTAAATCTCTAGTCCCAGTCCTGCTTAATTAAACTCCAGTACATTTCTCTGGACCTGTTGGAACTACCTTCTGTAGTCCTTCTGAAAGTTCAAGTCTGTTATTTACAAAATGGAGCTCATCAATTTCATCTAAAGTACTCTCTTTCTTTTATGCTCTTCATTTCCATTTATGTTAGCATCATTCCACCCATCAGTAAACTTTACAGTTATAAATGAATCTTCTCTCTCTTATTTGGTCCTTGGGTCCAATAAGTTTCCAACTCCTCTCTGAACCTGTGTAATAACTTACCCCATCCTTCTGCCACTTTTATTTATATCATCACTTGGCCAGTTCAGGCTTTGTTATTTCACATATCTACTACTATAATATTATCCAATCTACCTATCATAAATCTAATATTCCTCCAATTATTTTTCTATTCCATTATTAAAAACCATCTGTGTGGAAAAAAAAAAAGAAGGACATGGTTCTGAAAAGGTGGTATGCTGATTGTGACTTGTTACCTTTCCCAGACAAAATGCTATGCATTCACTAAATCTAATTAATTTTATTACTGGGTTGACAGGAAGTCTACATTCCCCAGCTCATGTGGATTTAATTATAGACACATGAGTAAGTTCTGGTCAATGTAATATAGGTCAATATCATGCATATGACTTCCAAATTGGCCTAATACTCCCTTACACAATCCTCCACTCTTTTTATCTTCTACCTTTTGTGGTTGTCACAGAAGAAAGACTCACAGGTCTTTAAATGACTGTGTAGCACAAAGCTCCCCACAGAATCTGTTGACTACAGTGAACTTTCACATGAGAGAGAAATACACTTATTGTGCTACAAGTCTAAGATTTGGCATTTGAGATATCTTTCCAGCATTTGCCTACCCTAATACCCTACTCCTCCACCCCCATCTCCAATATATATGCTACTCTTCAGCTAAATGACTGTTGGGCAGAAGGATGGTTGATGTCACTGAGAATTTGGTCACTACAGAAGCCTCAGCAGGAAGAACGTGTACAGGGCTTTCTCTCTCGTAATTTGGGAAACACCCAGGAGACTAGCAGGAGAAAGCTCCAAGGTGAGGATCAGAATACAGTAAATCATTAAAACAGCTTGACCCTGAGAGATGCATGGGTGTCTAGTAGAGAAAGTCAACACCAACCCTGGACCCAGTGAGAGAGGCTGAACACATGCAGTGTCTGAAGCTGAAAGGGTGTAAGGAAGCCTGGGAGCAGTGAGAATACTTCCTGGAGGCTCTCAGGAAAGCTGGGTTTCTGCCTGCAGTTGCACCTCCAGCCCACTAGGGTACAGACTGCTGTGCTTTTTGTACCACCCATTGTCAAAAATAAGATACACTTTTGACATTCTAAGGCTACAAGTTTTATTTGAGGGGTGAACTTTTGGTTTTCTGTTACATTTGAATTTTTGTATAATCAATAATTTTGAAAAATGTATATATACAAATTTAATCTGAAATTAAGGCATAGTCAACATTTTAAAATTACCACTGTGCTTTGATTTACAGAAATTTCTTTTTTTATATGATCAAGTTAATCTTTCACTACATTGACTCATTAATACGTTTAGGTGAGATTTTGGTCACTGGAAATAGGTCATCTTTAGGCCAGTTGACTGTGTTGGTGGCAATCTTGCATTTAATTTTATCCAGATACACCAGACTTCAAGGTCATATGTGCTGAAATATATATCTAATACACTGGGCTACATTAAACACCCATCTTCTCACAAAAACACACTACCCTTTGTAGTCTCATTAAGACTTATGCACTGGGCTTCCCTGGTGGCGCAGTGGTTGAGAATCTGCCTGCCAATGCAGGGCACACGGGTTCGAGCCCTGGTCTAGTAAGATCCCACGTGCCGCGGAGCGGCTGGGCCCGTGAGCCACAATTACTGAGCCTGCGCGTCTGGAGCCTGTGCTCCGCAACAAGAGAGGCCGCAATAGTAAGAAGCCCGCGCACCGCGATGAAGAGTGGCCCCCGCTTGCCACAACTAGAGAAAGCCCTTGCACAGAAACGAAGACCCAACACAGCCATAAATAAATAAATAAATAAAAATACTTTAAAAAAAAAAAAGACTTATGCACTGAAACACATAATTTATAAATTCTATTTTGTGTGATTCACAACAGAAAAATATATGGTGTATTTATAATAATTGCTCTATCAAGTATACTTCTATACTTTTAATAGAACAGCTCTTTATTTTTTACAGGGTGTTCCAGAGAAACAGTTACACTTATAATTTTACTCATCTGATGTTGGGTAGAACTTCCAACAGACTAGCTTCTTGCTCTGTGATTATAAATATTGCTTCTCTCTCATTGCCAACATGGCCCCAGTGCCAGTTGCTAAAGGACATATTTACATTATAGTATGAGCTGTGAACATGCAACTTTGGATCACGTTACATAAGTTGACACAACAGCAGTATACCTGGAAGCTACTTTTACACCAGGGTGGCTAGCAACAATATAATAGAAATGAAACTGACTGTAAACCACAAAAGTGTATCCCACTAATCTCAAACTAAATGTATCGAATCAACTTCCTCTTGGGCTGATTCCCCAAAATCCCATAGCCATTCTAGCACAACCTAATGGGATAAATTTGATGGAAAGGAAATATTTGAGATGTGTCTTTAATGCCCCTGTGTCCATAAACAAGTAAACAAACCATTGAGACCTCAAGACAGAATAAGATGAAAAGGAGATAACAACAGACTATCAAGGGAGATGATAGGTGTAGTAATAAAGATTTATGTAATAGAAGGAACTAAGGATTAATGAAACAATGGGAATATCCTTTTAGGAAAATGTTAGTAATTTCCAGAACCACACTACCTATTCTAGTTGGGTAAGTAACAGGAGTTA
This sequence comes from Balaenoptera musculus, assembly GCF_009873245.2. NCBI lineage: Eukaryota > Metazoa > Chordata > Mammalia > Artiodactyla > Balaenopteridae > Balaenoptera > Balaenoptera musculus. The sequence continues at coordinate 24,576,879 of NC_045796.1, forward strand.
AATAGCAGGGTTAAGAGTACTAGGGGAGGGGGAAATACTGTAGACATTCTACTAAAATTTCAGAGAACATGTAATTCTATCCTTACACAAATTCTTACAGTAAAAAGAAAAATAGAAAATATTTCCCAAATCAATTTATGAAGCTACAATTATCATGATATAAAAATCATGATGAGTAATAGGGAAGAAAATTGGACTTCATTCCCTTACACATGAAAACAGAATCAAAATATTTTAAACCAATCTTAGCAAAAAAAAAAAGTATTATTTTATTTTTTAAATGAATCATGACTAAGATGGGTTTATCCAGTGAATACAAGGCGCTTTTTAATAATTGAATGTCAACATAATTCACCACCCTAGCAGATTAGAGGAGAAAAATTATTATCTCACCAGATATATTAAAATAATTTGTTTAAAAAATCAGCACCTATTCATGATTAACCATCTTAGGGAACTATGAAAAGAAACAAAACTGAATGTAGTAAAGGCTATCTATCAAAACTCAATTGCTAAAAATATACATAAAGAAGAGTTTTCAGGAATATTGTTTTGAAAATTAGGATCAAAATACACATAATCACTATTATTCAGAATTGTTTATGAGAATTTTGCTGATGAAGTCAGATTATATAAAGGCACACATGGCTAAATAGAAACTAGAAAAGAAATAACAAAGCCACCATGATTTGAGGATGGCTACATTAAAAAATAACTAGAATTAATAAGAGTTGAAGAACATTGGTGAATAGAAGACAAATTTATCAATTTCTACTCCAAAGCAATACATGTTAGAAAATGTAATATTTAAAAGATCACATTTACAATAGCATAAAAATATAGATCCCACTGAAGAACTCTAACTGAAATATAACAGAAAAGTATAAAACTTTATTGGAAGACATAAAACTCTATAAGTAGGAAAATTATATTCTTAGATAAGAAGACCCAATTAAAAATATGTCACTTTTGCCCCAAATTAATCTGTACATTGAATGCAATTCCAATCAAACTCCAAATAAGATTTTGACTAGGGTTTGACAAACCAATTCCAAAATGTATGTGAAAAAGGGCCAAGAACAATTTTAACTTTTTTGAAAATCACTGAGGTGATTTCAAGGCTTATTTTAAGTTGTAGTAGTTAAGACTGTGAAGTTGTTACAAGGATAAAAAAAAGAGATCTATATTACAAAATAGAGTATACTGAACCATGCATGAAAGGAAACAGTTTATAACAGAGATGGTATTGCAGATTAGAATGAACTATTCAATAAATGGTATTGGGACAAATGGTTTCATAGTGGAAAAAAACCTCTGTTCCTACCTCATATCATGTACAAAAATCAATTCTAAGCAAAATAAACTTTAAAAAGTAAAACCTTATACTTTTAGAAGATATAAAGAAATTGTATCTATGACATTGTAATTTGGAAGGGATTTTTTAAATCAACTTCCCCAAAACAAAAATCATAAAAACAAAGATGGACAAATTTGTCAACAAAAAAATGAAAACTGCTGCACATCAAAAGACACTTAAAATATGAAATTACAAGGTACAGACCAAAATGGATTGGTCCAACGTAGAAATTAATACAAACAAACATGAAAGCAATTCATTCAAAATGGGGCAAATGATACATAGAGCAATTTACAGAAGAGGAATCCTACAAAACCAATAAATGCTGAACAAATGCTCATTGACCTCAGTAGTCAGGAAAATAAAATTAAAATGATAAGATATTATTTCATTATGTAATCCTATGGCTACATTTTAAATATCAGACAATACCAAGAGATGGTGAGTACATGGAACAAGAAGAATTCACACAGTTGGTGGTGGTAGTGTACACATGTTTAAACATTTGGGGAGTAATTGACACTATCTGGCAAATTTGAAAACACACATCCATCAACCTAGCAGTCCCTAGGAAAAAACTCACATCTATGCACAAAGAGACATAAAAACATTCTTTGAAATAAGGAAAAATAATGGAAATAATTTAAATCTCCATTAAGAGTAAAAAAGGAAAAATAAACCATGGAAGATTCATGCAATGGAATATTCTATATCAGTGATACATGAGGGTAGACACAGGATTGTTGCCGTAAGCCACTGATTTTTAAATTGTTCAATTTCTAAATAGATGCAATATTGAGATCAACTGTGTATAATTTATTTTATATTTTATTAGATTTTAATTAACAAAATCTAACATAGACAACGGCCTACATTGTCTGTAAAACATATAATCAGCACAGCTATTTTTGTTTTCATTGAAGTACTGAGCTTCTGCAAATCCTTTCACAGAGATGCCCCTATTCAAGTGCTGAATGGGTAACACTGTGTGAACTTGCCCTTTGAATCAGATCCTGTAAGCTCTTAAGGAACTTTGATGAGTCTTTGAGAAACACCAAACGTGATTCTTAGTGATCCAATCACATGCAAGCTAAGAGCTTGTGTGACTTTCTCTGGCTAAAGAGAAACTCAGTTATGCTTGACGGCCTTGGTGATGGCCTGAATGCTCTTCCCCTAACTCCCCTGCAATAGACAAACACACACGTACACACACACACACACATCCATGCACACACATACACACACTTCATTGCTAATGAACCAAGAAAAAATATTAACAGCAAATCCACTAATAAGTATGCAACACCAAGAATATCAAAGGGATCAGTTCAAACAAGAATCTGAATGGAAAAGGACTGTATTGCCTGAATCCAGTTTTCCTGCATCTCCACCTGGTGCGCCAACCTTAGCGTATCAAGTAGACAGCATGCATTTTGAAGAGGGTAGAGTCTTATTTTACACGCAAGAGTAAGGTAATTTTATATCTGCTCTGAGTGGATTAAGTAATTACAGACAATAGTTACGCTACTAAAATAATCATGAAGAAGAATGGATAGAAGAACAGGTCCTTGCAACAAACCCATGTTAATTACCCTTGCAGCTGGGAGATGAATTTGCATAGCATCTTTGAAGCTTGTCAGGTATGAATTGAACCACTGAGCTGCTACATTTGATAATCCAGCCATTGGGCTTATTTTTTTCCCCATGAAGATGTTGTTTTAGCCTACCAGGCAGCTTTCCTCATGTAAAAGTACTCATTTCTAATTAATTTGCTCCTGTGTTTCACACACACACACACACGTTTGTGACTTTTAAAGAGATTATTAACAAAATATTATCAAACACATGGATATTGTTAATTACATACATGAAAGAAAAACTATTTGTTTATTGTAAATTTTAGGTTTAGTTTTCAAAATCTGAGAACTCAACAAGTGTCCTGGGACATTTATAGATTTGCAGTTGGCTAAGTGATAATGAGGCTGTATTGTAAAAAGCTGGACCTGTATTAACTCATTTAATATTCAGAACAGCCATAGGAAGTAGGTAACACAGCTTTCTTCTTTTTATGCAAAGGAAAAGTGAGGCACAGAGAACCACCATAAATGGACCAAAGTCACTCAGTTTAGGAAATGGCAGAGTCAAGACTGGAATAGCCAGAGAGATCCACTCTACCTTGCCTCTTCTAAAAAGTCTACACTACACTGCCTCTCATAAGGAATAAGAGTCTTTCTATTTAATCACATTAACTTGAACAGAAATAGAAACATAGGGACACATGGTACTTAGTAATATTTATCCAATGAAATAATTTGTCAATTTCTGGAATTGAAAATTAAAGGGCCAGAAGAGATACTATAGAAAATAAAAAATACAGAGTATGTGTGAGAAAGAAAACTAAGAAATTGAATGGAGCTCTACTAAGTCTAATGATGTTTTTAGAAAATGTAGCAAAAATCAGGGGATAAGAGTTATTCAATTAATTTAAAAAATTAGTTAGAATTGAGAATTATAAAAAATAGTGAGACATACCTTAACTTAAAACATGTAATCTATATTCTTTCACCAATATTTTGACAGTAGGACAAGTCCTCTTCGAGTATAGATCTGTTGATTTGGGTTTTAATCATCTTTAATCTAGTTAAGATCTTAAAATCTAGTTTTAAAAAAATACCATTTTATGTGAATGCAAAATTTTCCAGAATTTAGCAAAAATTTCTCCATCATTTACAGTGGTTTCAATCCCACTAAATTCAACTTCCTTCTACCAAACCTCTACAACATAGTCAATTTTGTCTTCAAAACAACCAATATTTTCACATTTATATTTCTATAATTTGCATAATAGTCCATTCTATTTCATAAATAGCAATATAAAAATATTGGTATTTTGTGAGAAACAATAAAACAGGTTATTAGCAATCATAGAAGTTACTTAATAGATGTATGCACATGGAGGGTAGGTGTTTAGAGAGAAGCTTACCAGCCATGAGCACCCAGAATATTACAGGCATCAGTCAGCTGCAGGTGTTACAGAGGGACTAGAGATCCCTGGATAATCAGAAAGCCTATTAAATGCAGGTCGGTTAAGGGTTTCTTCTGTATATACAAAATCCTTGGAAGAAAAATAACCATTTTGTCATTGACAATTTTATGTTGAGAATGATGTAACTGTATATTAATGTTCACTCATGATATCACGCTCTGAGTGTCATGAGGTTACCTAACTGTGTGTATTTATCATGTATTTCTATGTTCATGTTACAGAAACCTAATTTGAATAAATTTAAACATTAAGAAAATGTTATTAAAGAAAAGGACCCAAAGGGTAAGACTGGAGTTTGCCAAATAGTATAATGCAAGAGAGGATAGGCTAAGATAACTCCAGCCCAGAGAGGCAGGGTATAGCTTTGAATGTGACTAAATTCGGATAACTAAGAAGAATTGTTACTAACTTAGAACAAATAAAACTATTACTAAGTTCATTCTCTTATGTGACCTTATGACACATTAATTTCTATAATTTGCATAATATTCCATTAAATTTGATAATTACACATGCAAAAATATTGGGGCATTTGTGGGGGAAAAATGCAATTGACTCTGGGTAATAACAGAAGTCACCTGGTTGAAGTGTACACATATTGGGAGGGATGAGTAGGTATTAGAGTAGCCTGCTGGCCATGAGCTCTCAGTGTCCACTTGCGATCATTCTGCAGAGAGCCTTCTCCACATGCACAGAAGCTGGGCTTCATGAGTTTTCCCTCACAATCTTGCAGTTCTGGCATTCTGAAATCCAAGAATCCTAGAAAAAAGACTTAATCATCAAATATGAGTTGAATATCTATCAGTAGATCTGACACTGAAGTCTCCTGAATGGGATTCTACATTGTTAACTATGGCAGAATATTTATAAATATTTGCAACAGATATACAGTTAGATCCCCTGCTAAAGGAGCAGGTTCCCCATGGGAAAAATTAAAACTCTGCCCAATACTGAAGTTCAAATATATATGAACATATGTAGTAGATTTACAGAGTCTAACAATGTCACATTAGTGGCACCCTTAAGCCAAGTCATCCTAAGAAAAGGATCGTGCAGGATAGGATATTCTCCACAGGAAGGATCTGCTGTTAAAGGACTCAGTGTGAAATTGTACTGAAAGCCGCATAATTCTAGCCTCAGGTACCAATACAAACTAGGCTAGCAAGGTGTCTGTAGTAAAATAGGAAGATTTCTATAACTAAAAAAAAAAAAAAAAAATCACAGCAAAGACTGACCTGCCAGATATGCCCATTGCCCTAACTCTTCATGTCTTTCAGGTAATGGAATTTTTTTTAAAACATCTTTATTGGAGTATAATTACTTCACAATGATGTGTTAGTTTCTGCTTTATAACAAAGTGAATCAGCTATACATATACATATATCCCCATATCTCCTCCCTCTTGCATCTCCCTCCCACCCTCCCTATCCCACCCCTCTAGGTGATCACAAAGCACCGAGCTGATCTCCCTGTGCTATGTGACTGCTTCGCACTAGCTATCTATTTTACATTTGGTAGTATATATTAGTCTATGCCACTCTTTCACTTCGTCCCAGCTTACCCTTCCCCCTCCCCGTGTCCTTAAGTCCATTCTCTACAATTGGTCTTACAAATCAACCTTCTGACATGGAAACTAAGAAGGTGATTCTAACACAACCCGGGTGAACAGTGTGAGAATTCAAGGAGAATCTGAACAACCCATTGTAGGGCAACTTCAGGGACAGAGAGAAAGTATTAGGATTTATATATGAGAAGATAGAAAAATACCTATGTGAGCCAGAAAAGGAGAAGATGTAGTGCTTAACAGGCAGACATAAGGGTATAACATGTTAAATAATTTTCTATAAAATAAATTAATTTTAGCCTGCTGAAATTCAATAAAATATAAACTCCATGAAACAAGATATGAATGATGAAATTATAAGAATATGGATTGAGATAAAATATGGGATATTTGAATGTGAGGTAGAAATTCATAAAGGAAATAGATATGATAAGAAAGGTTAAAAAAAGAAAATAAGGATAAAATGATTTGAATAATTAATGTTTGATTCAATAGATTTCTTTTTATTAAACCTTATGTTCTTAAGAGATCACTTCTCCTAAAGCAGCATTTGGAATATTTATAAAAATTAATCTTGTAATAAGACACGAAGAAACCTACAAAACAAATAAATACACGGAAAGCAGATATAATACTGACAATAATTTTTGTCCAAAATTCAATAAAATAACAAATTAACAACAACAAAAACAAAACAAAGAAACTAACATGGCAGATTTTTCTTTTTTTAAATTTTTACATAAAACTCTAGGGTCAAAGGGAAAACTCAAAGCTAAGTATTCATAATTACAAGGAATACTATATATCATATTTTTCATAATTCAAAAATACTCTCATTATTAAATAAGAAAATCTAATATAAAATTAATTATTTCACTACATAAAATCAAATTCAATTCAATAAATTTGAAAAGGACAAAATAAACATGAGAAGATTAGGACTAAGAAATTAATAACATGAGAAATTATCATCTTAAATAATAAATAAGGCTAGGAACAAATATTTTGAAAAAATGATAAAATAGACAAACTTAGAAGGCTGAATTTAGTAAGACAAAAAGAGAAAAATCTATATACACACAATTAGAGGTAAGAAAGAGGCTACAACCACAGGACAGAAGAGTTCAAACAATTAAAACATATTTCACGTAAAACTGTGATAAATTAGGGGAAAATTGGTGGCTGGATTAATTGAAAGAAAAAATTTAAAAGAAAAAATTGAGTAGGGTTCTTGTTTTTTCATAAGGTCCTTGTTCATTCCTGAATATAGCAAACATAGAACATTCTTGAATACTTAATCTTATGAAGCTAGCATTACCCAGATTACAACCATGACAAAGACAGACAAGGCAAACCAAACAAACACACTTTTAAAAGACCACACAACAATCTCAATTATGAAGTTAGATATAAAAATCCTAAACAAAATATTAGCAAATTGAATCCAGTAATATATCAAAAGAATATTTCATCATCTAGAAGTTTGAATATAGAAATATGTTTGTTTTAATCTTAAAGATTCTATTAATTTAATTAGAAGTGTCAGTTAGTGAAAGGAGAATAAAAGCAAGAGATCACCTTTATAGAAATTGGACATTCAGCCATCCAATAGATTTCTTAATTTTTCCTGATAAGAAAACTTTTAAAAGCAAAGAAAGGCTGTAGTCACAAAACAAAAAGAATGTTTATCTCACATCCTTTGCCATTTGAAAAAACTGTAAGCATTTCTTAATGAAAGTCAGAAACAGGAACAATAGTCATAAGCACTAATATTTGGTAGTTCTCTAGAAGTTTTCACCAAAGTAAAAAAAGAAAACTACAAATATAAGGTATAAACCACTTTAAAGGAGAGAAAATATTATGTTCAGATGCTTTATTATTATAAATCCAAGACAATCAAGTAAAACACATTTATTAATAAAATTTCCCAATTTTATATGTTCTGATGATTACCGATGTATGAGAAACTATTTTATACATACATTTGCATACAGATAGACAGTAATAAACTTAGGAAACATGCAATAACCTAATGGAGAAATTTTTTGAACCAAACTGTACAAAAGAAAACATGACTAAACAGAGAAAGCAACCATGAGAAAATGTATTAGTCTGTGACCAGTCTCCCCCAAATCAATGTATACATTTAATGTATAAGGACATAAATGTAAAGTCTATCTTGAAGAAACAATATGGTGGCTGGATCATTGAAAATAAAGGATTTAATAGAAAAAAGTTAATGAATAGGGTCCTTGCTCTTTCTTATTTTGAAATATACTGTAAAGCCTTATTAATTTTTAAATGAGTAAGTGCAAAAATAGAAAGATAAATGGAAAATAACAAAATTCCCTCAAAGTGACCCAAGTATAACGAAAATTTTAGAATATAATCAGTGTAGAATTTAGAGGCAATAGCTAGATGATAGAACATTTAATTCACTATAGAATATTTTAATCACCTAATTGTACATGTGCATCTTCCCACACACAAATATGGATTTAATATCAATGTAAAAAACTTACACGTTAAAGGAACTAAAAGAAAATTCATTTGATCTTGGCATGAGGAAAAACTTCTCTAAGAATAAATGTAAAGGAACAGTCTTTTAAGGAAAGTTTAGTGATATTTATTTGGATGACAATTTAACACTTCCTTAGGTCAAAATAACATTATAAACAAAATTTTAATTTAAAATCAAAAGAAAACATGAAAAATACATATATAAGAGTATTAACAAGGCTTAATTATATTACTTTATATAAAGCTCTAAGAAATTGATGTGACTCATAAAAATTTGAAGTGAGGATGAGAGCAGAAATTTCACATAAGGAGAAAAACAAACCAAACAAAAGTAAACATGAAATGCTGTACAATTTCACTACTTAAAAAAGCAATACAAATTTAACCAATGAAAGAACATTGCAAACTATAGAATTAGCTTAAAAAATGTAATACGCACAGTAAGCAATGTTTCAGTGAAACGAAAATACATACACTGCTGGTAGCATGCACTGATGCAAAAATTAGGAAAGACATTTGACAAGTAATGAAAAGTTATATCATTTAGCTGAAAGATTATGCTTCTAGAAATGTATTCTATCAAAACCATGTGAAATACATGAAGAGATTTGTGAACTAATATTTTTTATATTGTTATTTATAAGATCAAAAAGAAACAAGAAAAATTAATCCTCTTTAAACATAGATTGGTTAAACAAGGGATGGGGTGTCAAAACAATGAAATATCATATAGTCTTTTTTTTTTTAATTCAACAAGTATTATTAAACACCATCTCTATGCGAAGTTCTGAGCCACACATGGGCATTTCACAGTGAAAATGCAGGTCATTCCTGTCTTCATGGAGCTTACAGTTGAGAAGGGAAGGAAGTTATGAACGATAGCATCATTGCACAAATTAGAAAATTACAAATTGTGATAAATGCGATGTGGACAAAATTAATCAACAAATAAATACCAGCCATGGCAACCTCAAGGGGCTCAGCTACAGGATAATGGGGTGGAGTGACTACTTTAGACTGGGTGGCCAGGAGAGTTTTCTCAAGGAAGTGGCACTAAACTGAGAGCTGAAGCATCAGAAGCAGCCAGCCATGTGGATGTTAGGAAAAAGGATCCTGACAAAGGCACAAAGCAAATGGACAAGCAAGTCCAAGGATCAAAGGCAGGACTGGGCTGTCACAGGCCAGGGTGGCTGCAGAGTGGGAAGCCAGGGAAGTGGAGTTCAGCCTCACCTCTGGGTCCTCCCACTGTGCACCCCCGGCGCTTGTCACCCATGGAAGCCTCAGTTTCCTCAACTATAAAATAGAAAGCATAACACAGGGCTGTCAGGAGGATCCAAAGAGAGAATGTCTGTCCTGTGCCTGCCTCAGCAAAGACTGGGTGCCCGAGACCCAGAAGCTTCAGCACTAGAAGGACCTTGAATATCAAACCAGCTCCAGGTAACAGAGAAGGGAAATCTTTATCCCTTTTCACTTTGTCTCTGTCTCTTTCTGTCTCTGACCTCAAGCTCCACTTTTCTTGTTTTTTTTTGTTGGAGTTAGAAAATAAAATAGATATATATTTAGTGCATTAGATGATAACCGGAAAGGCAAACAAAAGTTCTAAACAAAACTGCCTAGGCTGACAAGATTTTGAAGCTACTCATTGTGATTTGCCTATAGGTTTTTGAGTTTTTTTGTTTTTTTGTTTGTTTGCCTTTTTCCTTTTTTTTTATTGGAGTATCATTGCTTTACAATTTTGTGTTACTTTCTGCTGTACAATGAAGTGAATCAGCATTATGTATACATATATACCCTACCTCTTGGACCTCTGACCCCCCCATCCCACTCCATCTAGGTCATCACAGAGCACCGAGCTGAGCTTCCTGTGCTTTATAGCAGGTTCCCACTAGTTATATATTTTACACATGGTAGTTTAGTCTTTAAAAATAATATTTTAGAATATTGTTCTAAAAAATATGTCCAAAGGTATTTATTAGAGCAACTGTCTCCTCAAATGACACCTCATTGACACTGGAATAGCAAAATAGAATAATGATATGAGTGTTTCCCCATTAGCTCAGCCCTCTCTGGCCCTCAGTCTCCACTTGCCCTCATGGTAGCCTGTAAGGCACCCATAATTGAAAATAGCTGCTTTGGAAAAATATTTAATGGGAAATAAAAGTTTATAGATTGATTGTTAAGTGAAAAATAAACTGGCTATAAAAATAATGTATACAGTTTAAATGTGCACATATATATATAAATGGTTTTGAATATTTCTTTAGTACAGGATGGAATGAATTTTTTTAACATTTTTATTGGAGTATAATTGCTTTACAATGGTGTGTTAGTTTCTGCTTTATAACAAAGTGAATCAGTTATACATATACATATATCCCCATATCTCTTCCCTCCTGTGTCTCCGTCCCTCCCATGCTCCCTAACCCACCCTTCTAGCTGTTCACAAAGCACCAAGCTGATCTCCCTGTGCTATGTGACTGCTTCCCACTATCTATCTATTTTACATTTGGTAGTGTATATATGTCCATATATACATTACCACTCTCACTTTGTCACAGCTTACCCTTCCCCCTCCCCGTGTCCTCAAGTACATTCTCTAGTAGGTCTGCATCTTTATTCCCGTCTTGCCCTTAGGCTCTTCAGGACCTTTTTTTTTTTTAGATTCCATATATATGTGTTAGCATACGGTATTTGTTTTTCTCTTTCTGACTTACTTCACTCTGTATGACAGACTCTAGGTCCATCCACATCACTACAAATAACTCAATTTCATTTCTTTTTATGGCAGAATAATATGCCATTGTATATATGTGCCACATCTTCTTTATCCATTCATCCGCTGATGGACACTTTGGTTGCTTCCATGTCCTGGCTATTGTAAATAGAGCTGCAAGGCACACTGTGGTACATGACTCTTTTTGAATTATGGTTTTCTCAGGGTAAATGCCCAGTAGTAGGATTGCTGGGTCATATGGTAGTTCTATTTTTAGTTTTCTAAGGAACCTCCATGCTGTTCTCCATAGTGGCTGTATCAATTTACATTCCCACCAACAGTGCAAGAGGGTTCCCTTTTCTCCACACCTTCTCCAGCTTTTATTGTTTGTAGATTTTTTTGATGATGGTCATTCTGACCGGTGTGAGATGAAATTGCATTGTACATTTGATTTGCATTTCTCCAATGATTAATGATGTTGAGCATTCTTTCATGTGTTTGTTGGCAATCTGTATATCTTCTTTGGAGAAATGTCTATTCAGGTCTTCTGCCCATTTTTGGATTGGGTTGTTTGTGTTTTTGATATTGAGCTGCATGAGCTGCTTATAAATTTTGGAGATTAATCCTTTGTCAGTTTGCTTTCATTTGCAAATATTTATCCCATTCTGAGGGCTGTCTTTTGGTCTTGCTTATGGTTTCCTTTGCTGTGCAAAAGCTTTTAAGTTTCATTAGGTCCCATTTGTTTATTTTTGTTTTTATTTTCATTTCTCTAGGAGGTGGGTCAAAAAGGATCTTGCTGTGATTTATGTCATAGAGTGTTCTGCCTATGTTTTCCTCTAAGAGTTTTATAGTGTCTGGCCTTACATTTAGGTCTTTAATCCATTTTGAGTTTATTTTTGTGATGGTGTTAGGGAGTGTTCTAATTTCATTCTTTTACATGTAGCTGTTCAGTTTTCCCAGCACCACTTATTGAAGAGGCTGTCTTTTCTCCATTGTATATTCTTGCCTCCTTTATCAAAGATAAGGTGACCATATGTGCGTGGGTTTTTCTCTGGGCTTTCTATCCTGTTCCATTGATCTATATTTCTGTTTTTGTGCCAGTAACATACTGTCTTGATTACTGTAGCTTTGTAGTATAGTCTGAAGTCAGGGAGCCTGATTCCTCCAGCTCTGTTTTTCTTTCTCAACATTGCTTTGGCTATTCGGGGTCTTTTGTGTTTCCATACAAATTGTGAAATTTTTTGTTCTAGTTCTGTGAAAAATGCCATTGGTAGTTTGATAGGGATTGCACTGAATCTGTAGATTGCTTTGGATGTATAGTCATTCTCACAATGTTGATTCTTCCAATCCAAGAACATGGCATATCTCTTCATCTATTTGTTTCATCTTTAATTTCTTTCATCAGTGTCATAATTTTCTGCATACAGGTCTTCTGTCTCCTTAGGTAGGTTTATTCCTAGGTATTTCATTCTGTTTGTTGCAGTGGTAAATGGGAGTGTTTTCTTAATTTCACTTTCAGATTTTCCATCATTAGTGTATAGGAATGCAAGAGATTTCTGTGCATTAATTTTGTATCCTGCTACTTTACCAAATTCATTGATTAGCTCTAGTAGTTTTCAAGTAGCATCTTTAGGATTCTCTATGTATAGTATCATGTCATCTGCAAACAGTGACAGCTTTACTTCTTTTCTGATTTGGATTCTTTTTATTTCTTTTTCTTCTCTGACTGCTGTGGCTAACACTTCCAAAACTATGTTGAATAATAGTGGTGAGAGTGGGCAACCTTGTCTTTTTCCTGATCTTAGTGGAAATGGTTTCATTTTTTCACCATTGAGAACGATGTTGGCTGTGGGTTTGTCATATATGGCCTTTATTATGTTGAGGTAAGTTCCCTCTATGCCTACTTTCTGAAGGGTTTTTATCATAAATGGCTGTTGAATTTTGTCGAAAGCTTTTTCTGCATCTATTGAGATGATCATATGGTTTTTCTCCTTCAATTTGTTAATATGGTTTATCACATTGATTAATTTGTGTATATTGAAGAATCCTTGCATTCCTGGGATAAATCCCACTTGATCATGGTGCATGATCCTTTTAATGCGCTGTTGGATTCTATTTGCTAGGATTTTGTTTAGGATTTCTGCATCAATGTTCATCAGTGATATTGGTCTGTAGTTTTCTTTTTTTGTGATATCTTTGTCTGGTTTTGGCATCAGGGTGATGGTGGCCTCATAGAATGAGTTTGGGAGTATTCCTCCCTCTGCAATATTTTGGAAGAGCTTGAGAAGGATAGGTGTCAGGTCGTCTCTAAATTTTGATAGAATTGCCTGTGAAGCCATCTGGTCCTGGGCTTTTGTTTGTTGGAAGATTTTTTAACCACAGTTTCAATTTCAGTGCTTGTGATTGGTCTGTTCATATTTTCTATTTCTTCCTGGTTCAGTCTCAGAAGGTTGTGCATTTCTAAGAATTTGTCCATTTCTTCAAGGTTGTCCATTTTATTGGCATATAGTTGTTTGTAGTAATCTCTCATGATCCTTTGTATTTCTTCAGTGTCACTTGTTACTTCCCCTTTTTCATTTCTAATTCTATTGATTTGAGTCTTCTCCCTTTTTTTCTTGATGAGTCTGGCTAATGGTTTATCAATTTTGTTTATCTTCTCAAAGAACCTGCTTTTTGTTTTATTAATCTTTGCTATTGTTTCCTTCATTCCTTTTTCATTTATTTCTGATCTGATCTTTATGATTTCTTTCCTTCTGCTAACATTCGGGGTTTTTTGTTCTTCTTTCTCTAATTACTTTAAGTGTAAGGTTAGGTTGTTTTTTTGAGATGTTTCTTGCTTCTCAAGGTAGGATTGTATTGCTCTGAACTTCCCTCTTAGAAGTGCTTTTGCTGCATCCCATAGGTTTTGGGGTCATCGTGTTTTCATTGTCATTTGTTTCTAAGTATTTTTTAATTCCTCTTTGATTCTTCAGTGATCTCTTGGTTATTAAGTAGTGTACTGTTTAGCCTCCATGTGTTTGTATTTTTTTATAGATTTTTTTCCTGTAATTGGTATCTACTCTCCTAGCATGTGATCAGAAAGATACTTGATATGATTTCAATATATCTTAAATTTACCAAGGGCTTGATTTGTGACCCAAAGATATGATCTATCCTGGAGAATGTTCCATGAGCACTTGAGAAAATGTGTATTCTGTTGTTTTTTGGGTGGAATGTCCTATAAATGTCAATTAAAATCCATCTTGTTTAATGTATCATTTAAGCTATATTTCCTTATTTATTTTCATTTTGGATGACCCTGTCCATTGGTGTGAAAGTGGGGTGTTAAAGTCCCCTACCATGATTGTGTTACTGTTGATTTCCCCTTTTATGGCTGTTAGTATTTGCCTTATGTATTGAGGTGCTCCTATGTTGGGTGCATAAATATTTACAATTGTTATATCTTCTTCTTGGATCGATCCCTTGATCATTATGTAGTGTCCTTCTTGGTCTCTTGTAATAGTCTTTGTTTTAAAGTCTATTTTGTCTGATATGAGAATTGTTACTCCAGCTTTCTTTTGATTTCCATTTGCATGGAATATCTTTTTCCATCCCCTCACTTTCAGTCTGTATGTGTCCCTAGGTCTGAAGTGGGTCTCTTGTAGACAGCATATATACAGGTTTTGTTTTTGTATCCATTCAGCCTGTCTATGTCTTTTGGTTGGAGCATTTAATCCATTTACTTTTAAGGTAATTATCAATATGTATGTTCCTATTACCATTTTCTTAATTGTTTTGGGTCTGTTACTGTAGGTCTTTTCCTTCTCTTGTGTTTCCTGCCTAGAGAAGTTCCTTTAGCATTTGTTGTAAAGCTGGTTTGGTTGTGCTGAATTCTCTTAGCTTTTGCTTGTCTGTAAAGGTTTTAATTTCTCGGTCAAATCTGAATGAGATCCTTGCTGGACAGAGTAATCTTGGTTGTAGGTTTTTCCCTTTCTTCACTTTAAATTTGTCCTGCCACTCCCTTCTGGCTTGCAGAGTTTCTGCTGAAAGATCAGCTGTTAACCTTATGGGGATTCCCTTGCATGTTATTTGTTGTTCTTCCCTTGCTGCTTTTAATATTTTTTCTTTGTATTTAATTCTTGATAGTTTGATTAATGTGTGTCTTGGCATGTTTCTCCTTAGATTTATCCTGCATGGGACTCTCTGTGCTTCCTGGACTTGATTAACTATTTCCTTTCCCATATTAGGGAAGTTTTCAACTATAATCTCTTCAAATATTTTCTCAGTCCCTTTCTTTTTCTCTTCTTCTTCTGGAACCCCTATAATTCTAAAATTGGTGTGTTTAATATTGTCCCAGAGGTCTTTGAGACTGTCCTCAATTCTTTTCATTCTTTTTTCTTTATTCTGCTCTGCAGTAGTTATTTCCACTATTTTATCTTCCAGGTTACTTTTCCGTTCTTCTGCCTCAGTTATTCTGCTATTGATCCCTTCTAGAGAATTTTTAAATTCATTTATTGTGTTGTTCATCATTGTTTGTTTGCTCTTTAGTTCTTCTAGGTCCTTGTTAAACATTTCTTGTATCTTCTCCATTCTATATCCAAGATTTTGGATCATCTTTACTATCATTATTCTGAGTTCTTTTCAGGTAGACTGCCTATTTCCTCTTCATTTGTTAGGTCTGGTGGGTTTTTACCTTGCTCCTTCATCTGCTGTGTGCTTCTCTGTCTTCTCATTTTGTTTAACTTACTGTGTTTGGGGTCTCCTTTTCACAGTCTGCTTGTTCGTAGTTCCTGTTGTTTTTGGTGTCTGCCCCCAGTGGCTAAGGTTGGTTCAGTGGGTTGTGTAGGCTTCCTGGTGAAGGGGACTAGTGTCTGTGCTCTGGTGTATGAGGCTGGATCTTGTCTCTCTGGTGGGCAGGTCCACGTCTGGTGGTGTGTTTTGGTGTGTCTGTGGCCTTATTATGATTTTAGGCAGCCTCTCTGCTAATGGATGGGGCTGTGTTCCTGTCTTACTAGTTGTTTGGCATAGGGTGTCAAGCAGTGTAGCTTGCTGGTCATTGAGTGGAGCTGGGTCTTGGCATTGAGATGGAGATCTCTGTGAGATTTTCACCATTTGATATTATGTGGAGCTGGGAAGTCTCTTGTGGACCAGTGTCCTGAAGTTGGCTCTCCCACCTCAGAGGCACAGCCCTGATGCCTGGCTGGAGCTCCAAGAGCCTGTCATCCACATGGCTCAGAATAAAAGGGAGAAAAAAAGAAATAAAGAAGAAGGTAAGATAAAATAAATAAAATTAAATTAAAAAGTTATTAAAATAATTATTTAAAAAATTTTTAAAGTATTAAAAAAAAAGAAAGAACGGAAGAAAGAAGAGAGCAATCAAACCAAAAAACAAATCCATCAATGATAACAAACACTAAAAACTATACTAAAAAAAAACAAAAAAAAGGACAGACAGAACCCTAGGACAAATGGTAAAAGCAAAGCTATACAGACAAAATCACACACAGAACCATACACATACACGCTCACAAAAAGAGAAAAAGGGAAATACATATATATATCGTTGCTCCCAAAGTCCACCTCCTCAATTTGGGATGATTCATTGTCTATTCAGGTATTCCACAGATGCAGGTACATCAAGTTGATTGCGGAGATTTAATCCGCTGTTCCTGAGGCTGCTGGGAGAGATTTCCCTTTCTCTTCTTTGTTCACACAGCTCCCAGGGTTCAGCTTTGGATTTGACCCCGCCTATGCATGTAGGTCGCCTGAGGGCATCTGTTCCCCGCCCAGACAGGACGGGGTTAAAGGAGCAGCTGCTTCGGGGGCTCTGGCTCACCCAGGCCGCGGGGAGGGAGGGGTACGGAGGAGGCGGGGCGAGCCTGCGGCGTCAGAGGCCAGCGTGACGTTGCAGCAGCCTGAGGCGCCGTGCGTTCTCCCGGGGAAGTTGTCCCTGGATCACGGGACCCTGGCAGTGGCGGGCTGCACAGGCTCCCGGGAGGGGCGGTGTGGAGAGTGACCTGTGCTCGCACACAGGCTTCCTGGTGGCGGCAGCAGCAGCCTTAGCATCTCATGCCCGTCTCTGGGGTCCGCGCTGACAGCCGTGGCTCGCGCCCATCTCTGGAGCTCCTTTAAGCAGCGCTCTTAATCCCCTCTCCTCGCGCACCAGGAAACAAAGAGGGAAGAAGAAGTCTCTTGCCTCTTCGGCAGCTGCAGACTTTTTCCCGGACTCCCTCCCAGCCAGCTGTGGTGCGTCAACCCCTTCAGGCTGTGTTCACACCGCCAACCCCAGTCCTCTCCCTGCGATCCGACTGAAGCCCGAGCCTCAGCTCCCAGCCCCGCCCGCCCCGGCGGGTGAGCAGACAAGCCTCTCGGGCTGGTGAGTGCTGCTCGGCGCTGAGCCTCTGTGCGGGAGTCTCTCCGCTTTTTCCTCTGCGCCCCTGTTGCTGTGGGGTCCGCGCTGATAGCCGCGGCTCGCACCCGTCTCTGGAGTTCGTTTAGGCGGCGCTCTGAATCCCCTCTCCTCGCGCACCAGGAAACAAAGAGGCAAGAAAAAGTCTCTTGCCTCTTCGGCAGCTGCAGACTTTTTTCCGGACTCCCTCCCGGCTAGCCGTGGCGCACTAACCCCTTCAGGCTGTGTTCACGCCGCCAACCCCAGTCCTCTCCCTGGGATCCGACTGAAGCCCGAGCCTCAGCTCCCAGCCCCGCCCGCCCCGGCGGCTGAGCAGACAAGCCTCTTGGGCTGGTGAGTGCTGCTCGGCACCGCTCCTCCGTACGGGAATCTCTCCACTTTGCCCTCCTCACCCCTGTGGCTGCGCTCTCCTCCGTGGCTCCGAAGCTCCCCCCTGTGCCACCCGCAGTCTCTGCCCACGAAGGGGCTCCTAGTGTGTGGAAACCTTTCCTCCTTCACAGCTCCCTCCCAGAGGTGCGGGTCCCATCCCTATTCTTTGTCTCTGTTTTTTCTTTTTTCTTTTGCCCTACCCGGGTACGTGGGGAGTTTCTTGCCTTTTGGGAGGTCTGAGGTCTTCTGCTAGCATTCAGTAGGTGTTCTATAGGAGCTGTTCCACGTGTAGATGTATTTCTGATGTATTTGTGGGGAGGAAGTTGATCTCCACATCTTACTCCTCCTCCATCTTGAAGCTCCTCCTTGGGATGAATTTTTTAACATTTTCTTTTTCGTGTCTTTTTCTGTATTTTTCTAACATGTAAGGGAAGATTGTTACATTTTAGCAGGAAAATAAAAGTATAACCCCCTCAGAAAGAGCCTAATTACATAAAATATAATCTATAAATGTAGATGTGGGGATTTGAGATATAGAAAGGGGGGACCCCAAATTATAACCATCACCTACCTGCTTGGTGACTTTTATTTGAAACAAGCAGTAGCAACCCTTTCTATGAAACCCCTCCACAGGTGTTCTTGGAACTTAGAAACTGAATTTTCCTTTCTGACCAAAGGAGCAAAAAAAATATATATATATATATTTTCTCCACTGCAGGCCTGAAGAGCATTTTATTATTTCTTGTGTAATTGGAAGAGAATGATCACACAATTAGAAGAATATTCATTGAGACATTCCCAAGATAAACACAACAGAATACTAGGAACAGCTGAGAGGGACATTACTCATCTGATCTTGGATGAATTACTATATTTATATTTTTCTGTGCTTCAATTTACTAATTTATAAAATTGAATAATCTATATCTGAAGAATGAAGTTTTCCACCTCTCTTATGGGTCATTTCCCTCTGGTATATATGGGGAAAGGTTATGTTTGTTAGGCAGTTCATCATGCAGCTCTATAGTTGTCACTTGTCATTTAAAATTTTTGTTCCTCTCTGTTCCTCTGTAGACCACTGTTCACTGCCTGCCAATTTCAGTGTAGACCAGCATGGTAAAATGGAAATATATGTGAGCCATACACGTAATTTATAGTTTTAGTAGTTACATTAAAAATAATAAAAGAAACAAGTAATATTATTGTAATAAAATATATTGTTTAAACTAATATATTCAAAATATTAGTATTTCAACAGGTAATAAAAAATTGAGATACTTTTTTTCCATATAAAGGTTTGTAATCTCGCATGTATATTACACTTACAGAACTTCTTAACTCAGACTAGCCATAGTTCAAGTTCTCAGTAGAACGTTTGCCTAGTGGCTGCCATACTGGTTAACACAGCTCTAGAACCTCTTCCTGTTTTTCAGCTATTTCCTCCTCTTCTGTTTCCTCCAATTCTATTTGGAATTCTCCATTATAAAACAATCTCTGATTCCTTTCCAAATCTCTTTTCTACAAAGCTCTCAACTTGTATTAGAAGGGTTCAAAAAATCGAGGTAGAAATATTACACATGAGATAAGTAAAATGAAAGTGTATGCACATTACTAGAAGAAAAAAATCTATACTTTGGGAGCCTCTTGGTTCCTAGCTGTGCCTCCAAAGCTCATGTCCTTAATTAACTCAGAGAGAATTTTCAACTTCTAACTTTCACCTTCTGATTCTTTATCCATCAGTTAGAAAACACTACCACTTTCCAACAGGGCCTGGCCTCATCCAGACACACCACTCACTTGTCAAGCTGATTTATGCTTTTTCTGAGATCTTCAGATAAACCCAAACCCCAGTCTAAAGTCACACTCACATAGCATTGCGGTCCATGCCTCACAAAACAGTATGGGATGAGCGCAAGCACTTAACTAGGGCCACCTTAAACATCACCCAATCAGTGTAGTTTTCTGACATATTTTTTTCCGCTAATTACTAAATCTTTGTACTTAGAGCACGCATGTGCGCAGGTGCCCACAATGGCATACACACACATCCCTTCCTCGCAAGGACAAACCTAACTCTCACTGTTAACACACAAATTAACTCAAATTATAAGAAGATATTTTTCTATTTGCCTTATATTTGCAAGGCTATCCTCTCACGAAAGTGTAGGTACCTCACCCTCATACCATACATTTGAATTTTTGCCCCTTCAGGTGGGCTAAAAGGAACTGGATGCCACTGATATTTATCTAACAATGGCAGCCCCGTCAGCTAAATAAAAGCCAGGCTTAAGCTCTAAAGGCTTTGAATTTTGCTTCGTGTGATGAAAAGGAAAGAGCTATTTTCCTCTCCAGTATCTGTTTGTAACATAGAGATGGTGGTCCACTTACTCTTACTTCATAGGTTAATTCTGAGGATAGAGAGAAAGAAATTTAAATTGCCTAGTAGTGAGCCTGGCATATAGAAGACATTCAGTAAATCTTAGCTAATAATGTCTGATGAAAATGAAGATGATGAGAATGATATGGTCATTGTTTTAATTAGTTTATAATCAAAAGCTATTTGGCTATATCGTTCATAAGATCTACTGTAACAGAAAAATATTGATTGTTCCAGGCTCTTGTATTCTTCCTTCATGAAGGCGTTTTGTGGCAGTAACAATGTTATTTTGTCTGAAGAATTTTAAAATATTAAATATGAGGGATATTTTATTATTAGATTTAGTTTTTATTCATCTCTATATTTTTCAGTAATTTATTTGTATTTCAGTATGGAAAGCCAAAATATATCATTTAAGTGCTCTTTAGTGGGCCAAATAAACTTTATGAAAAAATAAGTTTATGTGATAATTGCATATTCTAAGATAATTATATACCTACACTCATGGCCAATACACCCTACCAATCTAATTTTAATGTCAGATAATTGTAAAAACAAATCGAACAGTGAAATAAAGTTCTTTTCTGTTTCCTTAAACATTTTGTAATTAAAACTTAGCTTGTGTTCCTTGATCTAATGAAATACATTCAACGGAAACTTATTTTTGGCTAAAATACAAAGTTCATGTGACAGAACAACTTTCTTTATACAGCACATATAAAAGACAATTATTGAAGTTAATTATAATTTAAATGCAATAAATTTTAAATACAGTTTACACAAAGGAATATGGATACAATTTTAGAAATTATAAATTTCCCACAGACCTCTCTTCTCTCCTCCATTTCTGCATCCCCCCTCTCTTTCTCACTGTTATATCTTTAGCCTCTTTTTTTTCACAAGTTTCTGTCCTTTACTGTGCAAGCTCAAATTTCCCCAATTTTAAAATAAATAAATAATTCAAGAAGTCCTACTGTGTTACATTTGCCTCTATTACTAATCAACTTTCATTTCCTTCACAGCCCTACTTTACTTATTTACTTCCCATTCATCCCCATTCATTGCTTCCACCTCCAACACAGACCATGTACCTTCAGCCCAAACTATGTGCCTTCAATAAAATCTCCAGTGAAGTCCAACTAAACTCACTGTGTTTTTTGGGTGTTATCTTACTTGTGCTCTCCATGGGCATTTAATACTTGAGCAATATCTCCTTCTTAGAGTCTTTTTCCTACCTAAAGTGTTTCTCTTCTTCACCTACCTTCAAATTTTATTGGTCTTCAGTGACCCATTTTCAATTGAAACTCTCTGTGAGAGATTTCATTAATTCTCAAGATTTCTATTACCACATATATGGTAATGATTCAGAAATCTATATCCTTAAGTCAGATCTCTCTCTCTCTCTTGAGTTTTAAACCTATATTTCCATAACCCTCTGGACATCTCCATTTATATATCCAATAGATAACTTAAGTTTAAGACATGCAAAAAAAACAAAAACAAAAAAACCTGATCATTCCTCACCACCACTTGCTTCATATCATACCTTCCCTATCCTTGTGTAGGTACAGCCATTACCTAAATCAGAAATCTGGGAGTCATATTCATCCCCTCTTCTTCAGCCAATTGGTTACTGCATTCTGAAAATTCTTCTCTCTAAAGAAATCTCATGTGTCTTCTGTCTCCTTTCTGCACTTCCATTGCTCTTATTCATGTTTTTATCATCTCTCACTTAATCTAATGATTGCTCTATCATCCTAACTCATCTCATTGACTCCACACTCCCTACCACCAAAACTCAACCTCTCAAGCTGTTCTCTTGACAGCACCAATTTCATTTTGCAAAAAAATAGAAATCAGTGGCTTTTACTCTTCTCCTAAAATCTTTTCATTGTCTCCTAGGATCTACAGAGTAAATTACAAAACCTTTTGCATAGCACAGAAGACTTTTCATAATCTTTACCTTCTCACTGTACTCTCATGCCCTCTGACTTCTTGTGCTCTACACATGAGCCATATGAAACCACTAACTATGTTCAATTTCCAAATGTCTTCCTAAATTTGGTATTCTACTCATGAATTGGACCCTAAAGTAAGATGTTGAGAAATAATATCTTCAGTATTAGACCAGTCTGCAACTGTAATGATTAGTGGCCAGTAACATATACCCATTAGTTAACATATAAAATAGTATATGAAGAGTTAGAAATTATGTGATTAATCTGTAGAAACACAGAGATAAAGAAAAGCAATGGAAGAGAAATTAGCAAAAAATCACGGAAGATATAGGATTCAAACTGGGGAATAATAAATATTTTGAAAAATAAAAGGAAGTTGAGTGGACATTTCAAAGGAAGTAGCATCATCAGCAAAGGCACAGAAGCAGTTGTTGCTTATGGGAGAATGAGAAGATCAACTGACAAGAGGACAGAAATCATGCCAGGAAGTGAAAGAAATAAGATTTGATAGTAAAAGTCAACAGAACGTGGAGGTCCTTGAAATTTGTATGAATAGTTATGGAAACCCTTAAATAGAAAAGTATTATGATAATGGTGAAGAGTTAGAGAGAAGAAGCATTCACTAAGCTGACGGGGGTGCAGTTCCATAATGTAGGTGAAGAGGCATGAATAGAAAAATAGATTGTGGAGTCATGAGCAGAGAGTTTTTGAAGCTATGAAAATAAACTAGCTTTCAATAAAGAGTATATCGGAGGAGGATAAAAAGAGGACCAAGGACTGAACTGTGGGGAACACGAAGAGTAGGGGAGAAAAGTAATGAAAAGGAAGGAAGATATACATGCAAACTACCCAGCTCTTTCAGTTATCTATGGCTATATAACAAACCCTCACCAGGCTTAGGTACTTAAAGCAACAGCCATTTTATTATTTCTCTCAATTGTGTGGGTTTGGTACCCAGCTCTATGGTTTCTCTGCTGGTCTTGCTTGGGGTGTATAATGAAACTGAAGTCAGGTGGCAGATGGGGCTCATATATCTGAGACCTTGGTGGAAATGGCTGGAAGTCTTCCAGTCTATGGCTGGAAGTCTATGCTCCCAGTGTCCACTGGACCACTGGGACAGCTATTGTAATGGCTTGGTCTCTCTCTCTCTCCTTTTCCCTGTGATGTCTTCCCATCATCTCTACACATGATCTCTCCAGCAGGGTAGCCAGACTTCTTACATGATAGCTCAGGACTCCTAAAAGCACAAATCTGGTACTTCCAGGCCTTCTTAAGGTTTAGGACCAGACATGGCAGAGTGTCACTTCTGCTTTATTTGCCTATCAAATCTTATTTATCTGATTTTCTAGCATGCTTTCTCTTAATCAGTCGGTTTGCCTATTATCCCATAAGCATGTTCCAAATTACTTTTGTGGCTTTTGCTGATGGTCTTTAGCTTTCTTAAAATGTTCTTTTAACTCCCAACCTCCTTTTAAAATATTAGTTGTATCAAAGTACATTACAGGGGCAATCCATCTTCAATATGTGAGGGGACTACACAAGGTTTCAATTTCAGAAGACATTTTCATTGGTGGCCGTGTTTGGAGACTAGCTCCCACCCCCAACACATAGGACATTTTCAGTAAACATTTAGCCCAGTAATGCTTCACAGAAACATACGTGAAACAAATTGTTATCTCCATCTGACAGGTGAAGAAACTGAGGCTGAGAAAAGTTAAGTGATTTGGCTAAAGTCCCACAGCTATCAAGTAGTAGTATAGGGCTTGTCAAATTCCAAAAAGCTATAGCATGCTACACTAATTTGTAGGAATAAAAGTAATACCATTTTGATAAAGACAAGGTTAAGGGCCAGGAATTGAGTGTACAGTACATTCCCATACTCTTAGTTTAAAGCAGGGTAGTGACAAGAATAATAATCTGGGGGAAAACATGGTATAAAGATGCAGTAAGATTCTTTAGAATGAAAGTCTCGTCAAAGATACCATTTCCAGCTGAGCCTTTGGGCAAGAAACTTAGTTTTTGCTTTACAAATGATAGTCACAGACCATGAACACCTTTTTAAATGCTATTTTTCAAGGCTGAGAGTAAGCGGTCCAATTATAAAAGAATTGATCTTGTTAAACTTATTTTTAAATTTTTTATTTCCCTCCTTGGTTAATTCAATTTCCCTTCAAAGGCATGAATCATCAAGACATAATGTGAACATTCAGCCACAATGGAAGAGGATGTTACATTATTTGGATGTACCTGATAGAATTCAGACAGAACAGATGAAGCAGGGTCAAGTGAAACTCGGCCAGCTGCATATCTACAGCACCCACGATAGTTATTGTTTTCCTGTCTTTATAGGACTTTACAAAGGATTTGTTACACTAAAAGAGAATACTCATCTCTCTTTGCTTATTTCATCCAAAGTTGTAACAAATTTAAAAAGAGATGGGAAGCTAACATTTATCTGTGCTTGCCAGTGGACCAAGAATTGGGCTGGGAAATTTCTCTTCATCTAAAGCAATTTTCATGACAACTCTGCTAAAATATCTAGTATCATTTCACTTTTACAGATGAGGGGAAATGAAGATCAAAGAAGTTAAGTGACTGACCCAAGTTTGCACAGGTCATCAGTAGTAGCAAATTAAGGATTTGAATAAAAACCTATCAGACTTCAAAATCCTTGTTCACTGCCTCTGAAGATTTCAGCTTCATGATCATTTGTAACTATAGCCAAGAAACTGGATATTCATAAACAAAAATTGACCTGATAATATCATAAAAATCTAATTTGTAGGATGAATCTGAAAGATCAGAATTTGGAGCCTCCCGAAGGTTAGGGTTTTGAGGGTAGAGGGAGCAGGGATTGAGAGTCATTTGCTCTTGTTTCTCAGAGAAGGAAATGGGAAAAAAACCAGGCCCCAGAGATTCTCCCTTTTATCAGGGTTTTGCTCATAAAATATTTTGGAATTGTCCTCTTCCTTACCCCCTACCACTTTAACCCAGAAATTTTTGACTGCACATTTGCCAAAGGGGTTTTACTATGGTAACCTTCAGGCCTACACAAAGAACACAGTCTAAACAAATAGCTCCCTTTAAATGTCATTATAGGGAGTAAAATTCTGTGTGGTGTATTAATGGGCCTCCCACAGCTAAATCCTAACATACCACTTTGAAAAATGTCCCCTGTGGGCATCACTTAAACCAACAAAAGTGAGGGAATTTGAGAGTTAAAACATAATCTAACTCTGGTGAAAATTAATAGAAGACAGAATAGTATGAATAAAGAAGTGAGAAATCAGGGAAACAAATTAAATTTGCTTTGTTTTCATCCTTTTTAATGTTATTTTAATGTGGAAGGCCTAAAGAGAAATCTAGCTCTTTTTTTGCACGTAATTTCCTTATTTTTGAATTTATTAAATCTTTAATAGACGTAGAAATCCTGCCTTTGGCTTAAGAAATATAAAAAAGAAGAGAAATATGTATTTCTTCCCCAGCCATCAGACAGTATTCATAAAAGATCAGAGCGTACCTTAAGTGAATAATATACATATAGTGTTTACCCTCTATGTACTGCTTACCTGATAAATATGTTGGTTGCTCATTTTTTGAGGACTTATTAAGGAATAAGCTAATTTCCAAAGCTTATTATGGAATTAGTCAGCATACCTAATAGATATCTAAAGAGAATTTGACTCATGATATGAGTATCTTGAGGATAAGACTGATGTATGGTTAGAAATCTTCATGAAAATAGTTTAAAGCTTTTACCAGTCTTTATTAAACCTACTGCTTATTTGCTTACTGTATCTTTTTCAAGGCAAAGGAATTAGTTCTTGTTTTGCTTCCTCCTGCCTGGAGCCTGAGGCAGCTTGCTTTAATCTATGCTCTGACTCCCGAGGATACCTGAGAAACTTCACCATCCATATCCTACAGAAAGAAAAACTGATATTGAGTATAATCAACAACGTCTACGACCAGCATGCTTAAGACATGTCTGTCTTTAAGGTCTCTCTCTTTTGTTTCCACCCTTCTCTCCTTTCTTCCACACATCTCCCCACCAACTCTATTTCTACATGGCTTCTGCAAAACCAGATTAAAAGATACCCGTGTGGTACCCAAAGCAATAAGGAGATCTGGAAGGTCTGTTGGTGTTGTTATTGGATGCTGAGTATGAATTTCCAAGTGCAAATAAAAAAGATGTTGACTTCCTAAAAGATAGCTTGTGATTTCTTTTCTGGAACTGAAACAATAGTCACTTATTATCAATTTCTGAGAGAGAATTGTCTGAGAAAACAAAATCGACTACCATGTCATTGTTGAATTGTCTCATTAGCTTCAGCTCCGAAGTGATACCAATGTGTTAGTAATAGAATCCATGCCTAAATATTCTCTACCAATAAGGACCACAACATGTTATGCCAAAGGCAAGGGCCAACAAGTGTTTCTTTATAAATATTTTGCTATTAATTATTAAAAAATCAAAAACATATTCAGAAATAAGGCCAACTTTCATGTGTTCATGGTGCTTCTCTATAACAGTAAGAAAATGGGTTAAGTTTCTCTCTTATTGAAATAAGCCTCAAAATCGTGTTAGCAGGTGTTTAGCTGAAAGAGCACTGGACCAATGTCTGGGCGCAGCTCTGCCATACGCTTAAGGTGATTTCATTCATCTCATTTCAAATTAGAATTTGTACTCTCAAATTCAATAATGATAATATATATCTTATATAATTTGCTGCTAAAATTCAACCACATTATATTCATTTATTTAACAAATGTTTATTATGTCACTAACTTATGACAGGCAAGGCCCAGTGTATTAGGTAATGAACAAAAATCTCTATTCTGGAGGATTTTATATTATAATGGTGATTAAGAAAATAAAGGTAGAGCAGAGTAAGAGAGAGAGAAAGGAAGGAAACAGAGAAACTGGTAGAAAATCACATCACAGAGGTAGTCAGTGACAGACCAGTGTAGAGTAGTTTTGAAATATGTTTCTATGTGTTGGGAGTTAGTTGAAGTTAATGAAAGCAGGCAAGTCATACAATTCAATTTGCCTTTGAAAAAATTAACTCTGACTACTGTGCAAAAAATAAGAGAAGCAAGGATCGGATTGGGGGATAATATGGGAGTCCATTGTAAGAGTCTAGAAAAAGACGCTGGTGTCTTGGACTAATGCATTAGTGATAAAATTCTTTAGAAACTGTTGAATTGGGGCTAACTTTTAAAAGACTGAGTCAACGGTGTTTGCAGATTAATTAGATATGGGGTAGGAGAGAAAGAGAATCTATCAGTCTTGGCCTGATCAAGAGAGTGGATGCTAGTGCCTAACTACAGATAAACACTGGTGTTCATGAGCCTTAAGCCTCAGGGCTCCTCACTTACACAAGATCTTTCCAAGGCTCTGAAGCTCTTATCTGGGCCTGAAAAGTTTACTCACATGGTCTTTTATATACATATACTTTCCAAAACTAAGATATATTAACTGTGATAGGTTCAAACCACTGCCTCCTTACCATGGGTCACTTACCATTTGGCCCCACTCCTTGGGTCAAGGGGTATTGCAGTAGTTGTAGCCATTTCTGGAATCCAGCTAAAAGAAAGCTGAGTAATGGATTGTGGTGAATCGTCCTCCCTTTGTCCAGACCCCTTTGCAATATGAATCTACTTCCTATCAGGAAGTGGAGTCTATTTCTCTTCATTCCCCTTGAATCTCGCTGGTCTTGTGACTTGCTTTCATCAATAGTGTGTTGCTGGGGTGAAATTTTTAAGTCCGACTTTAAGAAGATTTGTAGCTTCCATTTTCAATCTTGGAACCCAGATTGAAGCCACTTGGAGAGAAAGACCATAGTGAACGAGATATCATATGGAGAGAGAAACCACATGGAAGAGAATCAAGGTGTCCCAGTGTGACAGCAGCAGCAAAGCCCCTGATACCGAATAAAGCTACTTTGGTCTTCCAGCCCCAGTCAAACCACCTCAGATAGACACCACCCTGAACAGAGATAAGCCATCCCCACTACACCCCATATAGCCTACCCACAGAATTGTAAGCAATAGAAGGGTTACTGTTTTAAGCCACTATATTATGTGGGGTCTTTTTTTTTTCTTTTTGGTTTTTTTAACACAGTAGTGGATAACTGGTATAAGGATAATTTACTTTGGTTTCAGTAGAATATATTTACACGGTTTGCCAGTCACTTCATTATATCGTTAAGTTATTGCTTTCTCTCCACGTGTTGCGCTGGGCTTCAGGAATAGTCCTAACACTCGTGCTGACTCTCCTGGTGTCATGACTCTGATGTGCAGGGCCAGAGATGCTACGGCACAATGAATGTGTCCTGTAGTGTCTGGCACTCGAACTGTGTAAGCATTGGAAGAGAAACAATGCTAAGACCTACAGAGCCAGAATAGCTGTAGGAAAAGTTCATCCAAGTATTAGTTGTGTAAAATTCTGAGTATTAGGTTCTTACTAATGTCAGAGCAAAATGAAAGTACTTGGAAATGTAGCATATAAATTTACCACATCTTTTTTTCTTTTTTGATGAGAATTACACACAATGCAATTTATCAGAAATTCTGCACTTGTAGGGCACAAATTTGTGTTAGAAATACAATAGCAAGTATATTTGTGAAGTCTCATATTTGAAAAAAAATCTCATTTTCTTTATGTAATCATGGTTTCTAAATGGGACCACAACTTTTTTTAATTTTATGACATTATTAATGACAATTAGAAGCTGAAATACACTTTTCTAAACTATCAAGAATTTAAATTTATTTTAATGTACTTTTTAAAATTTTAGAACTAGAATAATGTTTTAAGGTTTTAATTTTTTTTTCAGAGCAAATTTAAGTTCACATCAAAATTGAGAAGAAGGTACAGAGATTTCCGGTATACCGCCTGCCCCACACATGCATAGCCTCCACCATTATCAGTATCACTATCCAGAGTGGCATGTTTGTTACAATTGATTAACCTACATTGGCACATCTTTATCACCCAAAGTCTACAGTTTACATTGTTTCACTTTTGGTGTTGTACATTCTATGGATATGGCCAAATGTATAATGACATGTATCCACCATTATACTACTATACAGAGTACTTTCACTACCCTAAGAATCCTCTGGGCTCTGCCTGTTCACCACCCTCCAACCCTCAACTTCTGGCAACCACTGACCTTTTTACGGTCGCCACAGTTTTGCCTTTTTTCAGAATGTCATATAGATGGAATCATACAGTATGTAGCCTTTCCTGACTGGGTTCTTTCACGTAATAATATGCATTTAAATTTCTTCCATATCTTTTACTGGTTTAATAGCTCATTTCTTTTTATCGCTAATATTCCATTGCCTAGATGTACTACAGTTTATTTATCCATTCACCTACTAAAGAAAATATTGGTTGCTTACAAGTTTTGGCAATTATGGATAAAACTGCTTTACATATTCATGTGCAGGTTTTGTGCAGACATAAATTTTCATCTCCTTTGGGTAAATACCAAAGAGTGTGATTGCCAAAGTGTATGATAAGAGTATGTTTGGTATTATAAGAAACCATCAAACTATTTTCCAACATGGCTGTACCATTTTGCATTTCCACCAGCAACAAATCAGGGTTCTTGTTATTCTACATCCTGGACAAATTTTGGTGTTTTCAGTGTTCTGGACTTTGGGCATTCTAATCAGTTTGTAGTGGTATCTCATCGTTATTTGCATTTGCATTTAGCTAATGACATATGATGTGGAGCATCTTTCATGCCCTATTTGCCATCTTTATATATTCCTTGATAAGGTATCTGTTAAGATGTTTGGCTCATTCTTTTATAAGGTTATTTGTTCCTTATTGTTGAGTTTAATTTACTTTTTAATTAAATTTTTAATGTGTAATTTTTAAAGAAAGTATTAACCATGTTAGAGGAAAGAATAAATTATCTTTCTATTGTCTCTATATAAAATATTATAGACTACTGTCATCTGCAAAAATGATAAAAAATATGCAGTAAAATATTTTAAAAATTAATGTTTTGAATAGGTGATTCTTAAAAATACTAAGTTATCTCTATAGATTTTACAATTTTGTAGTACTTTTCAGCCTTTAAAATTTTATAATTTGCTGTAATTTCTTGTAAAGAAATACTTCGTTACCTTTTTGGAAATTATAACTTTTACTAATTTTCTTAAAGAAAGTTCTCCAAACTCTATAAGCTTCAGTCCTCAAAAAGTCAGGCTGTAACCTTGGTAGTACCATTTACCAGAATTGGAACACTGAGCAAGATATTAAAGGGCTTTGAGAATTGTAAGGTACTACCTAAATGTAAAGTCTTACTATTTTTATGTTTCCTTTCCAAAAGGCACTGAATGTATCCCCAATGTTTAATTGTGTATAGTGACTGAAAAGTCACAACTTTCCCAGCTCTTAAAGGACAAGCGCTCACTTTGGCTGTCAAAGATCCCACTTCTGTTCCTGGGGACTTCATAAGTGTACTAGGCTACACAGTGGAAAGGGGAAAGTACAAATAGGACTGACAAAATCTTGGGACACAAGCAGCTATCAGTTTTGTCAGAATGCCACAAACAATGGTCAAAGAGCTCTCCCTGGCAACTCCTCCCAGCTGTGCAAGAGGAGCCAGTGTAGACACAAAGCACTGCTGTAACAAGATGCCCTCATAAGTAGCTTCCTTTAAAGATCCGTCCAGAAAGCAAAACCTTATAAGAATATGAAGCTGCCACCTAAATAACATTCATTCTGTTTAGTTTTAATAAATGAATAGCTCTTTTCTTGGCATACAAATGTAGGAAACCAAGAAGAATTTGAGTTATGTTGTACCGAACAGATTATGCATAGGACATATAGAACTAAAGGTTTTGTATATGATTCAATATTTTACTCGAATATAGTAACTAGTATCTAATGTGTTCTTTGGGTCATAGAGTTTAGCCAACTTAGTTTTAATATTCCAAACAAGCCTGCATTTTCAAATTGTCTTCAGAAAATAAGTAAGTACTTCAAAGAAATGACCAACAATCTAGATTCAGATGGGGAAAATCTTCCCAGTTATTATAAAAAGAAACCCCAGCTTCCATTAAAATGCACATGGGGAACCAGATTTATGCCCAGGAATAGGAAGTACTAGGACAATTGAGTAAAAAACATCCATAGGTGTAAAGTCTATATTTCTATCAAATCACTTCAAAATATCCAGACATATGCATTTGTCTAAATTAGCCAAACTATGACAATGTCTTTTAAATACACGATAAAGTCTTCTGTTAAACATATGTATCATTTCATAATGGACTTAAGCTTTTAATTTTAAAACAAAGATTTTAAATATTGAAATCTACAAGAGAGACAACATTAAATTATTAAAATCTGTGGATAATTTAAGAGAGAAAACAATGCCCCCTTTCTCAGTGAATATCAAGTAAGAGGGTGATCTATGACATCATTATAAAGTTGTGGAGCATGAGCTATCATTAGGCAAATTTTCACTTTATTTATTTATTTTTTTTGGTCTGTTTCTGTCGTATTTTACTACAAGGTCCCAGAATCTTTCAAATATTTCAATTTCTGAAAACATCAAAATACTATGCATGGGCTTTTCCATCATCTTTATTGTTCTAAACCTTTGTTTTAAAAATATTATCCCCTACTTTTTTTCCTTCGTTATGGGATAATTGTAATATGGATTTTCTGGCAGAGCACCTCTGCTACCAAATCAAGGTGCCATATGTCTCCCAGGGTTGACAAACACAGGAGGTGTCAGAACATGAATGCTGCAGATATTATGAGAATATTTCTTGAGAATAAGAAAATATAAAATTTTATGGAAGTTCCAGACTTTATTGAGAAGTTCACTTTTCCATTAAGTGTTTTTTCTACTCAGACTTAGGGAATTATGACTTTGGTTGAATTCCATAGCTCGACAGTGTATTTTTAAGTAACTCATTGTGATGAAAATGTCATTGGCATCTGCCTCTAGTTTATCTCCGCTTCAGCTTACATTAGGAGAAGTATGCCTGGGAATTCCCTGGTGGTCCAGGGGTTAGGACTCCACCGCTTTCACTGCCCAGGGCGTGGGTTCAATCCCTGGTTGGGGAACTAAGATCCCGCAAGCTGTGTGGCACAGCCAAATAAATAAATAGATAAAAATAAAAAGGTTTAAAAATAAGAGAAGTATGCCTTACATCAGCTCAAACTAACATAATACACACTTCTGTACCTACAGTCAGGGTATCTGGGGGAGAACATGTGAGAGAGCAGAAAGTACATTGTCTACCACAGAGTCAGACCTAATCTTCAGTTAGAATTGTTTACCTTTATACATAGATTGGCATGCCTCCATTGTATAACAGACAAACTTTACAACCTGAGTTCCTTAAACAATATTGAAAGGGTTCTCTTCTTATTTTTTGTTTTATTGTCCTGTTACCGAACATTTCTTTCAGGTTCTTGACCCAATTTCAAATTCCTTGAACATATGTTAATTCACATCATCTTCTAGATCCTTTAGAATTTCAGAAATTGAAGATGAACCTCTAAACTCCAAATTTTGATCAGATGAACAAGGGTAACTAAGGCAATAGGAACAAAAAGTTGGACCTCTTCCAAATCCCAACACCTCAGCCAGTTCCCCACATTCACATTAAATCCTCAGCAAGTTTTCTAAGGTGATAAACACACTTCCCATAGAAAAGACAACCTTGGTGCTCAGGAGAAGTTGACATACAATAACTGTTATATTTCCACTCAGGGAAGCTTCTGTCTTTATTTTAAACCTGACGTTTTAGAGTGCAAATGAAATGATGAAGAAAAAGTAAAATATGTGCTCTCTTTTACTGGCCACAGTCAGAAATTATTGTTCTTGCTAAGCACCAAGAATCAAGGTATTGGAACCAAAATAAAAATTAATATAACAAAAAAGACAATGAAAATAAATTTTTAATTAAAAATTAAATTCACACCTTAGTCACAGAGATCTACTGGGAAATTTGCATCTTGCTTAATTAGTTTTGGTAAAAATCTTAATATCATCAGCTTATTTTGTGAGTGCAGTCAGCTCATGCCCAGACCAGAAATCTAGGAGAACCTACGCCACACTGTCCAGTATAAATATGTCATTCACTTAGCTGGAACCAAACTTCCCACTGTGTCCCTCCCCCAATTCAAAATCTCTGTAACGTTTCCAAACAGCCATGTGAATAAGATAGGTCCTTCTACCAACACACACACACAAATAAATGAGAATATAATAATGCTTTGCAGAAATGGATTTCTTTCCCTCCAAATTAGTAGGGAGGAAAAAAATATCAGTTTGTATGAGTGTGTGCCCTGTCTTAAATTTTGAACCAGAGTGTAAGGAAACAGATTGGTTCTATCTACCATCAGAAGCATTCATCAGAATTAAGATCCTAGAATTATAGACCTGAAAGCCTCCTCACAAGGTCACCAAGCCCAGACTCTGCCCTATTAATTTAAGGGAAGTCCAACATATGCCCCAGCATGCACTGTGATGTATAATTTGAAGTTGACATAGTATAGATTTCTGGAAAACTGTGAGTAAATGACCTTACCATTTTCTGCCTTGGTATCACATCTGTAAAATGAGGACAAGAATAACTGTCTCAAAGAGGCACTGCAAACTGCTCAAAGATTCACAAAAGAAAAGGCATATTGATAAATTAATGTAATAGATTAATTTATGACTGATAAATTTAGAAGAGCAAAATGAACACTTAAAATGTACCAAGCATACTTAGTTTGCTTTTCAGCAACAAACAAATAAAACTAAATTTAGAAAAATATAAAAATAATATTCAGAAGAGAATACATGGAAAGAGTCTCCTTGGTATGTTATTTCTGGATCCAACTATGAATTGCTTTTTCTGTCTTCTTTATGTTTCTAATTTCAGAATATTCAACAGAATAATAGGTTTCCTGTTATAGATCCAATAACAGTGTTAAAAATAACACTGAATATTGTAGACATTTGAAGGGTGCTAGTGAGAATATCGATTAGCCAATAATTGGCAACTAGAGAGGGTTTTTCCTTAGAAAGAACATGGTTGTGAATCAAAAAGAGCATCCCTTGAAAAACGATGTCTTGATACTTAATCCAATTTTGCAGCTTCCTTCCTCCGCTGAAAAAATTGCCCTAACGGATAGCTGAGCATCCCTTGCTGGTCAGCATCAAAGTTGTCACCGTGAGCCCAGAGCAAAAAGAACTGCTTCTGATCCTTTGGGTTCCCTGCCAAAGGAGAGAGGGCGCAGCTCTCTGGCAGACCTGAATGGGAAACATCTTTTCAGATTCAGAGCTTTCCCTTAGTGAAAGAGTTGAAGCCTCTTAAGGCTTGATTTTAACTTCAGCCACTTAAGTGCACCAAAATGTAAAAAAGAAAAGAAAGAATGACATGTCTTTGTATCACATTTCCAAAAGCCAAGGGGGAAGAATTCTATAACCTCTGTGAATACAGGTAATATGAGAGGATAGACAGGTAAATATATTAATATTCTCCCTTCCTCAGGCGCCAGAGAAGATGATTACTGTTATATCCATTATATTTTGCTGTTTTTTAAATATCAAATGACTTTGTGAGGTCTAAACTCTGTGAAACATGGACATTGATTCTTTAAGTAGATGTGCTATCTAGGTAGTAACTGTATCTAGAAAGAACTCATTTACTAAAAAGTAATAACTATAGGATGCCTCCCCTCACACCTCCTCACCCCCCTTAAATGTAAATACTATTCAACACTTTAATAACTCTAAGTCCAAGGTGATCAGAGTAATGACCCATGAGCAATCTGATTCATACCCCAAAAACATTTTGAATAAAAAACGCTTTACAACTTAATTCCAAGGCACCATGTAGTTACGTGTGGCTACTCGATACCCTCTCCTAGGATAGACATCACTGATCAATCACAAAACGTGCCTCACTGCAAAGTGTCCCCCCCACCCCACCAAACACACCTGCCATCACCCAAAGGCCTTGTGAGTTTTCATTTTTTCTCCATTTAGCATTCTGGGTAATTATATTCACCTCCAAGTTGGTTTGTAAGGGAAAACCAGTTTGGACCTCATGAAGCTTCTTGACCATCAAAGCACTTGGTCCAGGTGAAATCTAGGAGGTTCTTTATGTCCTTCAAAGGAATCATCAATTTTGCATGTTCTATAGACATTTTTTCCTTCTAATGTCCTTCAGATAGAATGCTGACCTGGTGTATTGGTTTTCTAGGGCTGTCATAACAAAATACCACAGACTGGGAGGCTTAAACAAAAGAAATGTATTTTCTCACAGTTCTGGAGGCTAGAAGACCAAGATCAAGGTGTTGGCAGGGTTCGTTTCTTCTGTGGCTTCTCTCCTTGGCCATCTTCTTCTTCTGCCTTCACATGGTCTTCCCTCTGTGTATGTCTGTGTCCAAATTTCCTCTTCTCATAAGGTCACCAGTCATATTATATTAGAGTCCATCCTAATGACGTCATTTTAACTTAATTATCTCTTTAAAGACCTTTTCTCCAAATATAGTTATACTCTAGCGTTTCTAGAGGTTAGAACTTCATATAAATTTTGGGAAACATACCTCACCAGGTAATACCCACATTACATGAAACTGAGGTTTTCTTCAAATTTAAGCCAAATTTCACAAAATTATCAAGGCTTTGCCTTTATATTTCAAAAGATTATGCATTTTCATTGATACAACAGTATTCTTTCAGTCAGCTGCATCATCATGGTGTGGCATCTATGATAAATTACATATTTAAATATTTGTATTATTCCTTTCCTTTTGTGATTTTTCAAGATGATGTTAAGGTTTGCAATTTTCTTGGCAAGTTGATTCAGATTCCTATACGGCATTCACCTTTGACTTTGAATTTCTGCCTCTAAAGTTTCTTCTCTCTTCCTGCTGTTCTCATCTTTCCATGTATCTAGTTTCAGAATAATTTAAACTGTTACAAACCAATCTTCATTCTGTCCACTCTTTTTTCCATCTTGATTTTATGCCTTGATATTTATCAGTGTTACTAATAATCTCTCTTCTTAAAATCATGTATTCAGTAAGCAAAATCTTTTAGGGATATAAAATACTATTTCCTGAGAACACAGACTAAGTATTGATGTGTTTTCACATTTTCCTACACATCATTTAACCAGAAAAGTTAGATTCCTTTTGACCATAAAAGAATGCATATTCACAATGAAAAATAATAACAAAAGGAGCTTATTATTTGCCTTTTAATAGAGGGAATTTATTCAATGCATTAGCTATATTCATTCTTTAACCTCTCAGCAGAATTTCATGAAAAGTTAAAGGTGACATTTTCCTATAAGTTTGTGAATTTCTTTAATTAGAGATAAAAGAAGGGAAGCATTTGGAAAACACCCATATAAGAACTTCCAAACTAGTGAAAAATCAAAGCTACCATAACTAGAGCATCACTTATCCAGACAAACCAATAACCTGGGAACTTAAAGTAACAATTAATTGAATACTTAGCTGAGACTTAAAGCAACTTTTAAAATTAGATATTCTAATAACATAGCAAAAAGAGCACATGATTGGCATTGCAAAATATATTTTATTGCACTGCTTCTTCTTAGAAGCAATTCCTTTTGTACTGAATCAACTCAGTAGCAGAAGATATGTAAATATTTAGTAGTCTCTCAAACGGACAAGTAGATACAGAGTAGTTTGAATATCCACCCATTGAAAATTTCTTTAAAAATTCAATTGGTTACTCTTATTCGTTATTTTTTTTAGCAGATAATCGATTGTTAAAAGTTCACTCTCCCATTTGTGAAGTAGTTTTTAATCCTTTCCTGCCATCAATAACCAACACACACAAATGTACTAGAACCCCTGAATATTTGTCAGAAAAACAAAATGCAATCTTTTCCTGAGTCACCTTGTACTTGCACTGACAGATTGACTCACAGTTAGACTTGGTGCTTTACGGTTTTGTTGGCCAGACTTCCATCTGCACGACTGTTTGGAGTATAAGAATATCCCTGCCTTGGCCACTGTTCTTTTCAGAACAGCTTTAATTGTTCAGAGCCCTTTATTTAACCTTGATACAAAAAGAAGTCATTCCTAAGCATTTTGCTTTTTACCAAATAAAATGTTATTAAATATGTGCTTGCATGTCTATGGGTATGCAATTGGGATAGCCCAGAAGCAATGCCAAAAGGAAGAATCACAACACAAGTTTGAACAGCAAGTGTCTTTGACTTATTGCTGTGATTATACTAATTGCTCATCTACTTGGTGGGAGGTTGCAGGAAGCTGTTTTGAAGTAATCAAGCTGAGATAGGCCCTTCTTTTTATAATAATTCTGGAAATTCTTATATCCCAAAAAGACTTAATTGCATTTTTCTTCTTTTAAAAATAGACTCATTCTTCCTTCTTCTCACTCTTTCCATTGTCTCAATCCAATAATACATATTTGATAGCTTCTTAGTTATTATAAGAATAAGCATACACTCTGCTTCATTTCACAGATCTAAACACAAAGCCCTCAATATTCATTAATAGATTTGAGGTGCAATACAAACCCTACAAAATAACAATAAGTAATCTCTCATAGAGGGTAAATTTTATGTGCCTATCATTCTTATGAAAGTATATCTGCGTTATGAGAAAAGACAATGATGGCCTTAGCTCAAGGCTTGGATCCTTATTTATTGAGTCAATATTTTAATATTATTATTAACATTATAGTATCATTTAATAGTACAGAATCAACAGACATGAGTCTTTCTTAGCACCACATATGATCTTAACTACTTTAATTTGTTCTGGGTAAGAAATGTTTTAAAAAAATTCAAAGGTTAATAAAATGTATTGATCTTGGAACTATATGGGAGCCTTGATATAAAGCTCTTTATTGTACGTGCTACTCAGCTCTCCCATACACACTTTTCTTTTGCTCTTCCACCCTCATGAACAAAAGTCACATTGTGATCTGGTAAGAGCATGTAAGGGCTTTCGAGTCACTCAAATCCAAGAACTCCAGCTGTGTTATTTCCTAGCTCTATGGATCTTGAGCTCCACTGAGCCACAGTTTACAAACAGTGTAAATTGGATATTAATACCTACTTCAGAGTTGTTGTGCGAAGTAAATAACGATCATACAAAATATGTACAACACAAATAGGCACTAAAGTTTACAGTGACTTTCCTTTTCCATGAATATGAATATTCCAGAAATAGGGATCATATAAATATATAAATAACTAGATAAATAACTGACAAATCACTGTACATTATTTGGAGATAAACGTGAGCACACTGCAAACTGCAAAATTAATACTTAGTATCTTTTAGACGATGTTTTTAAGCTAAGAAGAATGTATCATTAACATAAGATTCTGGAACACGATTTTGTAATATTTAAAAATTCTTATTGGTCACTGAGTATTTTCTAAGTGCTAAGTAACAATAATAATATAGCATGATTCAACTCTGTAAGATGACTGAATGATTAAATAATCATAAAAACTGAAGACCTCTGTTCATGTTATGAAGGACTTTGGGTGGCATTGTAAATAAGGGCTAGAAAGAACATCTTGGACTCAAATAGCAATCAAGATCAGGGGAGCATCATTTTGGGGGATGTTAAAATAATTATGAGATTGAATATGAAAATCATAATGCCCGGTTTTTTCAGACAAATGTAGTAGATGCCGTAAATAAGACACCTGTGATTGAGAAAAAGAAGATCAAAATAAAAATCCAGGTCCTTGAATCATGACAAGTCAGTGTAATAGTGTGTTTTATATTGGAGGGGCAATTCCATATGTCGGTAGGTCAGATCTGTCAGGCCCACTGGCAGGCCATCCTGCTGTGCTTATCCTAAGTGTGACACACATCATGCAGGGATTAGGATGTAGAGAAACCAGGAATATTTCCATTACATGGCATGGTCATGGGAATGGCAGACCCTGGCTGCTGTTGACAGTCAGTGACGGTATGAGCTGGCCTTCTGGAATGGTAGCAGCAGAAAAGTCAGTCAACATATTTTAACCTTCAGAGTTATTCAAGCACATTCTGATCTCACCAAATGGGCTGATAAGGGTGAAGTACAAACTTGGCGTCCAACAGCTGTTTCCAAACAACCAATGGGAGGTGGGGCAAAAGATTGCTTTTTTCTGTTTTTAGATACAGTCAGTGCCTTTCAAGGCTAAGACTTCAACAGCAATTTTTCCATTGCATAAAACACAAAGAGCTATCCTTTTAAATATATCAGCACACAGCAGGGCAATGGGAAAAAAAAGAAGAAGAAGAAAAGAAAGAATAACTTAAATGCTATGGGGTGAAACCAACCAGGATCTGAGGCCAAAGCACTCTGTGAACATTAGATTATGCAGTTGATTCAATTCTAATTCAAGTCAAGCTGGTTCAATGTTTCACTTACAATCTTCTGTCCTTTTTCGCTTATTCCTTATCGTGAAATCTGATCTATTTGTAGGTTTAAAGCAGGGGACAGGGGAAAGGCTGTCCTAACCTTAGTATTATAGGGGATTGCACTAAATGTGGGAGTGAGAGCGATAATTCCACAGCTTCCTACTTGGAAATGGTCCCAGCTTGAAGAAATAAAAATAGAAGTGTCTGAATGCAACTAAAAAGCTCAGCCACATGGAATTAAAATGCCAGTTCCCTTCAGCCTTTCTTTTTTTTTTTTTCCAGTCATCAGAATTTCAAAGCCCACAAATTAAAAAGCTCTTGCAGTCAGTGTCTTTTTTGGTAACCCATCACTTGAAGTTACATTGATCCAAAATGACTGCATATACAGTATGCAGTATACTACAGGTATGTATACGGCATACACAGCATATAATAGTTTGAACCTGATTATTCTCATTTCTTTAAAACAATTATCAGGTTTTAAAATGTAAATAAATAAATACATATGCCTAAGGGGCACTGAAACTCCAGGATAGTAATTGGTTAGCAGATGGTCATCCTTCTGATTCCAGAATACACTTATATTAACGTTTTTTACCTTCTAAATAAACACAACAATTCAAATTGAAATAAGAAAAAAAATATTCCTAATGTTTTACCAATCTCTGTTTCTAATTTGCCCAAGGGCTGTGTTTAGCATATTTTCAGTATCATATATTCAGAGTAGGAGAACTGGAAACAAAAAACAGATTTAGGAAACCAAGAGTTACTACTCGCATGAGACGATAATTTGGCGTAGCTCATGATCAGTATATACCTTAATTGTTTTTATGAATACTTCCATGTTTTAACTTCTGTCTTCTGAATAATAAATATGTTTGATCATCTCAGAAAAAAGGAATTTCTCTTTCTCTCCAATATACATTGGTGTGTTTTGCCTGAATAGGATTTCTTTAAAATTAAGGGGAGCTCTTTGTTTAAAAGAGGTATTTAGGGTGCAAGGAGTAATAAGAATTTGACCCAGGCCATTTTAAACCCATGTTTAGCCAGTCTTCATCATTTTCCCCTCTAACATATGAATATAGTTTCCAAAACCACAAACCTCACAAGTGTTTAGATTCCAGACTTGTAAACAGGTTTGATTTCCTTTTATTGAGCGTCTTCCTTCCTCATCCCTTATTGCATTCAGCTGGCTCTAATTCCTTTTCATGTACTTAAAGAAATAAAATATTTTGTCTGAATTAAGAATAATCATGTGTTTGAGAAGATCAATCGTGAAACAACAGAAAAGTGAATTGTTTTCAATGGATCTGTTTACAGTGACTGAGCAACTAGGGTTTAGATGAATAAATAAAAAGACCAGTAATTTTATTGAATTATATTGTTCAATTTCAATTGTGTCTCTTAACATAAACAGCTCAGTGATTTATGTATTATTGAATATTCGAGGAGTGTGTCTGTAATGAATATGTTTATGAATGACCCTTTGAGAGTAAATCAATGTTAGAAAGAGACCTTTGTTGATTTGGAGTATAGATGATTGCAAATCAAACTTTAAAATGTCCACATTTTAACACTGAGTACTTTAAAACTTAAGAGGGGAAATATAAGTATCTGAAAAGCAAAAGAGCCAATGATTTACAGGAAAAACAAAAAAGAAAGAAAGAAGAATTCTTATTAACCTTTCTCAGCATCCAAGGTCATTATTTGGAAGCATCCTTAAGAACAACATCATGACCTAGTCAAATACACTAGTGTCTTATCCCAAACTTGCTTTTCTTTTTAAATTATGCAATTATTAACAGTCAGCAAATCCACTTGTTATTCTACTCAATAGATCAACTACCTCTGTGAAAAACGCCACTCTCCACAAACTAATGAACTGCATTTTCTCTTGAGCTTCATAGATGTCCAAATACCTCAACTGATTGACAAGGCAAGGAATCAACATCTTTTTAATGGATATCCAGTTGCAGAATCCCTCACATCTTCATCCTTTTATCTTTTATAAAATTCATGATTTCCTTCAGTTGCTCTATTTTCTCAGTGCCTGTGACTTGGTCCAACACACTAATAAATCCTGGATATGTATTTTCCATAATCCATGGAACAGCTGCTTATAAACCCCACACATAAATGAGATGCTTCCATAATAACCAAGTAGGGGAATGCCTAGAAAACTCAACCGACTGTTATCCTCAATCATGAGGATGTAAAATCTGTTGCTACAGCTCACAGTTGGACAAGTGATGTCTCTCTGACAAAGTGCTGAAATATGATCTCTCTTTTGATATCTCTCTTCCTTCTCATCTCTTCCTAATGTTATCTCTTCCCAGATTCCGTACTTAATCTCTTTTCTTTCTATACATCCACATATTCAAAAACATCATTCAATCATATGTATACAACTCCTAAATTGGTATGTGAAGACTAAATTTTCTCAAGCTTATTTCTATCTTATGTTTTCAACTGCCTGCTGCTTTTCTCCCAAATCAACATTTTTAAAGCAAGTTATTTTTCCTGACTTCTCTATTTCTATAAATTTGCCAAAATTCTCCTAGTTAGCTCAAAACACAGAGCTGTCTTCTATTTCCTCTATCAATCTATTTCCTCCATCACCTTACATTTACATTTTTCTTCATGATATGCAAAGTCTTTTTTAATTTACATGCTTCTATTTCATTGTAATAATAAACATGTGAGGTAAGGGAGAAATAATGGCCTAGGAACTTGCTAATCAGAGTCTGGTTCATGGACCAGCTGCATGGGTATCACCTGGAAACTTGTTTCTAACAAAATGCAGAAATTCAGTCCACATTCCAGACCAGCTGGATCAGAATCTGCATTCTAACAAGATTCCAAGGAAATGCTGCATTATAGTATTTTTAGCATTGTCCTAAGAAACATAATAGATTTGCTAGACTTATCACAGTCAGTAAGTGGCAGAACCAAGCCTTAATGCAGTGCTATTCAAAATGTGGTCCTCAGATCAGCACATCAGCATCACGTGGGAACTTTCTCAAAATGCAAATTCTTGGGTCTTACCTCAGATTGCTAAATCTCTGGAGGTGGGACCAAGGAATCAGCATGATTACAAGTTCTCCAAATGATTCTTACACATGTCATAGTATAAGAAATACTCTAATCTGCTATATGTCTCCTAAATTCAATTAGGTGTCTGCTTCTCTCTCATCATTCTGTCCTTTTTATGTTCTTACCTCCCACAGCTAACTCATTCCCATTTGGGATATGAGCCAATAGCCATCTTATCCTTCTTTAATCAACCAACATAGCTGCATTCCTCTCTTAATTACTCATTATTCATTCATTCATATTTCAGTGTCTCAGATAATGGGTTCATTGCAAAAATGCCAATGGCTCTCACCTACCTCATAAACAAAGGCAATTCTCTTCATTGCCCTTCATGTACCTCCCGTGTATCCTCAAACCTTCTGTCCTTATATCTCCTACTATTGCTCTGCATAAGGCTTTACTCCAGATAAAATATCAGAAGGGAAAATCCAAGAAAATATACTAATACAGCAAAGGATATAGCTTTAGGTGAGAACTCTGTCTCCAGCAGCAAGAACTGAGATGGTGTTGAGTCAAGGTCTTTGCAGTGTTCTCTCTGCCCAGGGCCAAAATTTATCTTATAAAACTGTTGGATTTGAACCCCCTGGCAAAAGAAAGTGAGCTGAATGTTTGATAAGGAAACATGGGCCAAGGTAGTGTCTCAGTTTGGAGGGAGTTTTTGAATGGCTGACAGTCATTTGGTATAAAGCCACACAGGTGAAGAATCTTAGACTACAGATGGGGATCCACTTTCCACTAAGTGTTGGGAATGTACTAGGCTTTAGAGACCTTCAAATGACCCGTACCCTGTTACGAATGAGATAATGAGCTCTACTGAGATTAAGGATCTTACACTAAATCCAGTGTCTTGCCTGCAACAGGATGAGATATTCTGATGCTCATTGAGGACTTTATACTACACCTTAAAATTATCAGTGGAGTTTCAAGAAAAATCTACACTGAGTTCCCACATCCAGTGATTATATTTAATTGACCTATAGTGAAGACAGGTCATTTTGTTTTATTTTATTATTTTATTTTAATTTCCCCAAGTAATTATAATGTGTAGTCAGGTTTGAGAACCGCCGCACTGTGCAGTGACCCTCATACCGCATCACCTCGGATCCTGTGAAATGGCAGACTGCTACAGCACGTCTGGGATAGAGCCCAGTGAGTCTGCATTCCTAGCAGTTTCCGCAGGTGATGCTAAGGCTGCTGGCTCACAAACCACACCTTGAATAACAAGACGCTGCAGGACTTCCGCTTCTGCTTTCTTTCCCCTGCCCTCCAAATGACTTCCTTCTTTGTGCATAAACATGGAATCATCCCTTTAAAAGTCTCCCCTTACATCTTACAAGGTTTCCCGTTCATTTAACAAATATCTGAGTTCCTACTCTGTGCCAGACTTCATTATAAATAGTGTCTGAAGACACTAATAAATTATCACAGTCAACTTCTTTAAAAATAAATGATAATAAAATGTAAAAATGCAAATCAAAACCACAATGAGATATCACCTCACACCTGTTAAAATGGCTATCATCAAAAAGAACACAAATAACAAATGTTGGCGAGGATGTGGAGAAAGGGAACCCTCCTACACTGTTGGTGGGAATGTAAATTGGTGCAGCCACTGTGGAGAACAGTATGGAGGTTTCTCAAAAAACTAAAAATAGAGCTGTCATATGACCCAGCAAGTCCACTCCTGGGTATATATCTGAAAAAAACAAAACACCAATCCAAAAAGATACATCACCCCAATGTTCATAGTAGCATTATAATTACCAATGTATGGAAGCAACTTAAGTGCCCATCAACAGATGAATGGATAAAGAAGATGTGAGATAGATATAGATATACATATATATAATGAAATACTACTCAGCCATAAAAAAAATGAAATTTTGCCATTTGCAGCAACATGGATGGATTTGGAGGGCATTATGCTAACTAAGTCAGACAGAGAAAAACAAATACTGTATGATATCACTTATATGTGGAATCTAAAAAATACAACAAACTAGCAAATAAAACAACAAAGAAGCAGACTCATAGATATAGAGAACAAACTAGAGGTTACCAGTGGGGAGAGAAAAAGGGGGAGGAGCAATGGAATGGCAGTGGATAAAAAAGGGGTTATTATGGGATTATACGAAATCATGTGTGTGAAACTTTTAAAAATTGTGAAGCACTATAGAATTTAAAGA
Source organism: Balaenoptera musculus (assembly GCF_009873245.2). Lineage (NCBI taxonomy): Eukaryota > Metazoa > Chordata > Mammalia > Artiodactyla > Balaenopteridae > Balaenoptera > Balaenoptera musculus. Next base: position 24,621,857 of record NC_045796.1, read on the forward strand.
ACCTTTCGTTCAATAAAAAATAAATTAAAATTTTAAAATAAAAATAAATAAATGACTAAAAATCAAGTTTTTCAAAACAGGAAATGATATCAGCATACTACCTTGAAGATGTACAGACCCAGGGCTGTCCTGGAAATGAGCAACGAGGCAAAAGGAAGAGTGTGTGATATGGTGTGGGGATTATGCAACACAGGGGAAAGAACAGAATCTTGAGGAGTGTGGAACTGAGTCCCTGTTACCTCCTTTTAAACAAGGACAATGATAGTGGCAACTTTACACAACTGTTGTGAGTCAGTGAGAGCATGCATTTAACAGTGCTTTGTAAGCAGAAACGTGTTATATTATTCTCATAAACTGGCTCTTGCCCTTGAAATCCTGAGAAAATTTTCCAAAAGATTAACTTCTCATTTATGTGTAATTCCTCACAAATAAGTTCTGCAAATATCTCTTTACCACTTAACAGCTTTATAAACTCCATATAAAATTTTTGAAATAGTAGGAGAAAAATCAGTAATGACAAAGCTAATATATCTTTTCCTATAGTAAATCCTTCATAAATATTCAGATTAGATATGCAGACCTTTAAGTATATTCCAAGTGAGTTCTTTATACTTTTTAGAGAAGCTATAATAACTTCAAAGCAGTAAGGGGAGGTAACAAAATATGCAAAGCCCTACCATATATACAGTTCTAAAATACGTACTTATGAAAAGATCATCTCTCTCACTAGGGCACATGTATCCTATTAAGAAAAATCCTTTACAAGTGGTTTCTTTACATCTCGTTCTTATAAAGAAAAGGGGATTGCCATCATACCCATCAAAAAACAGGATGCTTCTTGTTTTATAGATCATACAGATTTTGTGTGATTCTATTCTTCTCTTCAGTCTGAGAAATTCTCCAATATGCAAAGTTTATCAGAAACTGTAACAAGTTTAGGTCATTTCCCGTTTCTCCAACTTTAGCAACAAAAGATAAAATTTAAGGAAATATTTTTAAATGCTCGTGTTTTAGTAAAAGTTAACTCTAGTTGTTCATACACAGTTTCAAATTTGCACTGATTTTTCTCATCCCTATGCAAATTGTGACTACATTTGCTTAACCATTCTTTTAAAATAAACTTTGGCTTTAAGTCTTCTAAAAAAATGCCAAACACGACAAATTCTAATGTCTACCAGGGTCTTGCTAAAACCCAACTGGATACTTCTGTCTGCTATTTTACAGTTTCAACTGAGGGCACGTGGGTGCTTTTTTAAGATTTTCATGCTTAGTCTTTATGTTTTGATGAAATCAATACAGTTCTGCTATGTGATTTTTTTAAAAATTACTGCTGACAAGTAAATGTTTCATTCTCTCTCCTTAAAAACTAGTCTCAAAATACACAAACAAATAGTAACGGAAGAGTAAGAAAAATACAAGAACAAACAGCTCTGAAAAAGACAGGTGGCAATAAAAGTTGCACATATCACTGTACTGTGATTAGTTTGAGAGGCATAATGTTTATGAATGAGAAACATGTTTTTGCTACTGATGAAATTCAAATATTCTAGAGACTTGGAATTACAAACATTTGCTTCTCTGCCTGCCAGGGGGCAAATACAGGCAACAGCTAGAGAATAATTAGTAGAAATATGACGCCAGGGAGTAACATCAAATATTATTAGTGAAAATGACAAAAATGCAAAATGTGAAAACTCAATATATGGTCAGGAAGGCACAAGTGGAAAAGATTTTGAAAAAGGTTAGATTGTGATTCAAGGAACGTTCATCTAGAAATAGTATCTCAAAAAATTATTCCAACATATATTGAATCCATTGCATCTCCACAGATCAGAATAAATTTTCCTTTTTCCTGTGATGGTGAATCATAATAGTTTCACAATAAGGTTTAAAAATTCACTCAGGTAACAAATGATTTGGAATAATGAATTCTAGATTTCATCATTTTGCCATCAGTCACCCTGAAGATGAAAGTGAGAAAGTTGGTAGTTGTATATCGTCTTCCCAATTCATAGCATCAGTATCCCACACAATGGGTGCTGAGGGAAACAAATTGGCATTATCTTCCCATGCTTCCTAGCACTATGGAATTAAAGGAGTGAATCGTTAAGATGAGATATTGGTCATTCATTTACATGATACTTTGATAGGAAGGAGATGTGAAATTCCTACCTTCTCTAAAATGTCCTTCCTGCCTAATATAACCTGTCATGGGTATGAATACTCTTGGTTCAAACAGAAATGTCTGAGAGGCTATGAATATATCCTTTATTACCTGGAAGGGAATAAAATCCCTGCAAGTCTCCTCTAGTTTTATTTCATTAGTTTAAAGATGTAGATTAATGTAATAAATTAACTAATTTTTACTTTAGTTCAGTACTGGCCCTAAAGACAAAAGTTACGAAGTAATGTTGATTGGAGACAAAGTGATGAGGACCCATGCAGATAGCAACAATCAGCCTGACAGAATGAGAGACAAAAGTGAGGGTGTCAAATGTGGTTAGGAAGAGCTGTGAATGGAACAGGGTACAGATAGCCAGTAGAGAGAGGGAACATCCCTTATTCATTGAACAATTTTTTACTGAAGAGCTCTATAATATTTTGCCCTCCCCAAATAATTATCTAAGTCTTGTTGAAGTGCCACTCTATAATAAGGAGAGGATTGTTAGCTTGTTTTTCCATTAAGGGGACCACAATTTTATGAAGACAGAGATATATGGTAGACTCTTGCCATTTATGACAAATACATTTTGAAATATCCATGATTTTCCAATTTCCTAAGTATTACTTTTTTTTTTATAACTAATCTCCTCATAAAATGCAATAAAGTTCAACTGAAAAATTTAAGCAAGCCTTTCAAACTCTTGAAGCGTCTAAGAATATAGAACTAATAAAATACATAGTTTTTTCTTACTAAAAATGATCACAAAGATTTTTTTCACTTTCTCTTCTCACTAATTCTCTAGCATTATTTTGCTATCCCTACTTCTTTGCCTGATCTGGGTCAATTTAGCAAAGAACCCTAGTGCCTAACACTTCAGGCCAGTTATGGCAATGTTTTGAACAATAAAGATGGAAAGAGGATGCCTGGTGAGAACCAAGGCTGTTTGGTCAGAGAAGCTGTGTGGAGCACATTCATGCCTCAGCAAAATGCAAATCATCTCAAGTAACATCTAACATGGACATCTTGCTGCTCGTGAAAAACGAAATACATGTTGAATCTGTAAATGCCAGCCAACAGCCTACTTTACACAGATTATGAAACACTTTATGTAAACTTTGTTATTCTCACTTCCTATCTCTCTCTTCACTGGGGAACTGGAGAAACTGGCAGCTGATGAAGGTATCTTTTTTGGATCTTCATTTCTCACGGGTGTCCCATGCAATCTTCCCCCATCAGTTTCCCATGAAATAAGTATTGCTTTTGTCATAGTGTCAAATCTTCACTGGGGATAATTTTCAGTTCCTCGTTCTTTCAGTCGCTAATTGATCAAACTGGTACTTTAAATATAGAGCCACCCCCTTTTATATTTCTAACCCAGTTTTCTTTCACCGCAAATGGCAGCTGTCAAACCTTCCTTGGTTGGACCTATCTATTTGCAAGGCATTTCGGCTTCCTCATTATGAGATGAACAATTTCTCATCAGCATCTCTTACATCTCTCCTCAGTACCACTGTCTCTCGAATATACTCTAAACTATGTTATAAGAAGAGGTTTTTATATAAGCCCTGGCCACAGGGAAAAAGAGAACAAGTTCAGTTCAAACTGGAGAAAGACCACCCTCAGTGAGCCGAAATTATTCATTCTCTGATTGTTACCATCTGATACTTGAAAACCCTAACTCTGGTTGTAGTTGCCTAGTGTTTACTCTTTAATTATGTTATGCTCATTATCATGTAGTCCAGAATAGCACTAATGAGACCAGAAAACACAAATGAATTTACAAGTAATGTCTGCATTCTAGTCTAATTAATGACTAATTTCCTACATCTAAAGGTGAAAGAGCAGAGACTTTTCCTCTAACCTAGTGTATCCTCATTTAGGAAATGCAGACGAATGAAAAAGCCAGGACTTACACTTCCTGCTGCTCCTGGTCTGAGAGATGAGATAGGAGAGAGTTAGCATTGCAGGTCCATGACTGCAGGCCAGCTATGGCCACTCTGAAGCTATCTGGGTGGCCTGGGTCCCATAGAGGGGAAACTTTCCCAGTTTCATTTGCTATAAGAAATAGAGATGATTCCAAAATGCCTATAAGGCAAACTGATTTTATGTTGAACCTCCCTCAAAGGCTTCCTAGAGCTAAAAAAACTAAATCTCTTCTAGCAGCTTCATCATCTATCTTATCACTGCAAATTTGTTTCGTTTGTGAGGAGTCCTGGATCAGAAATGGGTTCACTGAGGAAAATATCAAATAATTTTTCTTAATGCCATACATATTACTTATTGATTTTAATTTACTTCCAAGCAAAATTCCATATACCAGGCACCCTTATGATGAGGAGGAATAACTGCTGTCCATATGCTATCAGTAAAGAATTTATTGGACTGATCCCGAATTGTACAATTTCAGCTTTAAGTCACCCTTCACCACGGAGTAGCATTATAGGATTAGCCTAAAAAGCCAGTAGAATTTTTCACTATTCACAGCAGATTTTCTGGTTTTGGAGTCCAAGTCATGATTTTGGCCTCATAACACCCTGATTTAACAACTGAGTTAAGCTGCCCAGATCTCTATGTTCTGTTGTCTCAATCTCTAAATGTATAAATATTTACATTATGCCAAGTTTTGGGTCCACATTAAAAGTGTTTACATGGGCTTCCGATTCAAGCAGAAATACTGAACCTGATGTATACCGCCATTATTTTACTTATTACCCTAAATAGTGGTTCTTTCTCTGCATGTCAATCACCTACACCTAGACTTTGACTTCACTGAGGACAAGAATAGTGCCTTACTCATTTCTCTCTCCATGGCTTGGTATGGCTCAGTAATGCTTGTTAAGTGAATAATTGTTGCCAGTAAATGCTTGATGAATAAATGAATGAATCAATCAATCAATCAATGAAGAGACACTGAAGAAAGATCTTCCTCACAGAATCCTCTCATGAACAGAGTACACAATTGCAAAACCAAGTTAGTAGCTAACAGCTTCAACTGTGTAAAACCAAAGAGCCTCTTTGAATAGAGCAGCTTTTTATTTGGAACAGCAACATAATAGTTAAATCCATTTTATCATAAGCATTTAATTATTCATTACTATTTACTCATTTAGGGAGGTGCTGATTGTTTTCCAATTAGAAAAGAGTTCAGACTTAGGGCAGAAAAAGGGGAGAAATTTGGGTTTTTAAAAAGTAACTAACATTTTGTGCAACCACACAAACCTCTGAGCTCTATTAAAAACAGTGATAAGCAATCTTGGAAAAACATTCTCCAGTAATGGCTAGCTGGGATCTTGAAGCAAAGCAAATTGTTTTTTCTTGGCAAACCTCCCACAAGCAATAGGCAGAAAGAAATTGTTTGTTCTACACATACAAGTTCTCATGTGTATCTGCAATTCTAATGCCAAATTTGGTTCTATCTCAAAAGCCACTTTAACTGCAAAGAAAATTGCCAGAGACTTTACCAGGATAGCTAGTTGACCTTTAACAGAGGCTCCAAGGCCATCAGAATGAATTCCCACGTGTTACTGTGGTCAGTATGTAAAATCACTCTTTTCATTTGGCTAAAGATTTCTACACATTTTCTCCCCCTTTCCCTTGGCAAGAATCTTTGTTTAGTCAGGGACATCAGGTTAGCATGTAATACACAGAATAGATACTGCTTGCCCTTCAGAAACTCTGAAAGCTATTAAAATCAGATAAAAGGAAGAAAAGAAGAAATGTGCACTGGTGCATTGTGACTGATCATTGGAGGGTTTGCAGTGGCCATAGCAGCTGGGCTAAGCTAGAGATCAGCAAAGATCAAGAATTTGAAGCTACATTGTGAATAAGAGATAAAGTCGAACCATTGGAACTTAAGTAGACATTTCACGGGAAAACTTGTTCTATACAATAACTTGGCAGGAAAGACGAGTATGAACACATATAAGGAAGGTTCTATAAATATTCTTGAATAGTTGTGTGTGGGTTACACACACACTCTAGATTTGGTAAGAAATGGCCTTTAGCTCTTTTGATTCACAGAGATAAGGTCTGGATTCTTGAACAAACAACCCTGTGTATCTGAAGTTAAGCAAAACATGAATAACAATTTTCAGGATGTGTTACCTTTTTAAGTAATGCCTATATCTTAAAACGGATTCCATTGTCTACTTTGCATAGAAAAGAATAAGGCAACAGAGAGAGAATAAAGGCTGGAGAAAGGGTTAGAAAACAAGGGAAAACTGCCATCAGGATCTGTATAGCTGTTCAATTACATGAGTTTCCTGGGAGATCACCCAGACGTGAAGTGTAAGCAGAATTTGACAGTTTGTGTCAAGCTGCCATTTTCTTCTGACATCCATCAAACTATTCCATTCCACTTATATATACCTCTGCTTTTTCTGTGTCAGAAATCATACCCAAGAAAGAGCTTTTTAAATATTTATTTATTTATGTAGTCTATTAAATAGAGGTTTATGTGGTGATAAGGCAAGAAAAATGAGAACCAGATTGTCACCCTGTTTTCAATAATTCTTGCCAAGAAAAGGAGCAAATTAAGGAAAAGTTCTCTTGGATTTTAAAAACGTTGTTTCCTTTTTATGAGTCTCCACATTATTTTAATTCTTTTATGACATTTTCTTTCAGTATTTTTAGTTACAGGCCTTGTAGATGAAAAAACAAAGTAAGATAGAAAACAGAAAACATATTCAAAGGAAGAAAGTGAGAATATCATTACTTTGTGGTTAATAAGCCTAAGTAACAACAAAACATCCAGATAAAACATAGGTAAAAGTTTTACTGGTGACTTGTCTACATGGCATATCTTACTATTTCCAGCTATCTGAGAGTTGGCAAATTCTATGTTTGAATGTTCAGCGTCATGGAGATACAATTTTTTTTCTCTATGCAAGGAAATACTTAGAAAATTATACTAATTTGTGATTGATGTTGAGACTCAAACTCTGGATTTCTACTTATTCCAGAATTAATTTTATTATCAGTTCATATTATTCTTATGTTACACACTTGTGATAGAAATTGCCCATATTTAATGTCCTGAATGTATAGAATTTCAAGTGTTCACTGCGCTACAAAGCAGTAGCTGGTGGAGCAGGTCAGTTTTACCCTAGCTATATTAGCAGTTTGTAAATGCAATAGAATCAAACTTGCTATTGGAAGAAACTGCAGCTCTTTAGAATATGTCAGTAGTTAAGGGAGTGGAAGAAAAAAAAATTCCATGAGCTATATGCAGCAATAAGGAATGCTTAAATGTGGAACAATTCCAAGGAATGAGATCAGGAATGAAAAGAAGTAAAAAATTGTGCGAAAATATCTTCAAAAGAAAATTAAACTTCTATTCACTAGCAACCATAGTTTGCAAAAACTGATGTCTTACATACCCAAGTGACCCCACAGATTTAGCCCCTTTCCCCCAAAGCATAGCTGATTGCTAAACTTATTGCACTTTCTCTCCATGTGAACACTGATCCCATTTTATAGTGGAAGAAATACAAAAATCAGTGCTTGGATATTCACTTTGCAGTAACATTACACTAAAGATGTCACTGGACTCTTGTGTGGGATATGCTGCAAAAGTAGTCCTAGGGACCTAGTTTTTCAGTGACTCTGACTGTCACAGTGCTGCCAGCCTGCTTTCTTGTGGAGGCCACTGGATACTCCAGAATCTACAGTTAGGGTAAAAGCAAGTAGACGATCAATGTACTATTGTTGGAGCTGCCTCTGTAGGACCCCTATCTGAACCCAAGAGTGAGAAATGATAAGAATGATTGGGGTCTGAGCTCCATGCCTAGGCCTTTCAATCAAAACTGCTGAGGATCCAGATAACACAACCTTCCTCAAAGACAGCCCTGCCTCTGGTACCAACAGTAAGTGTGTTCTCCCAGACCCGGCGTCCCTGTATAACCAGTGTTCCAGATAGGCAGGGGGAAGCCCAATCTACTACTCCTGTCTATAAAAGGAACAAAAGCTTTGGGTGTTATCAAAGGAACTGTTCTTTAAAAAAAATAAAAACTCATACTTTACGAAAACTTGTTTGTTTTTTCCCCACTTTTATTGACATATAATTGACATTTAGCACTGTATAAATTTAAAGTGTGCAGCATAATGTGTTGTTAAATGATGACCATAAATTTAATTAACACACATCATGTCATACAGATTAAAAAAAAGAACAGAAAAAAAAAATGTTTTTTCCTTGTAATGAGAACTCCTAGGATCTACTCTCTTGACTTTCAGATATAGCATACAGCAACATTAACTGTAGTCATCCTGTTGTACATTACATCCCTATACTTATCTAACTGGAACTTTGTACATTTTGACCACCTTCATCTAATTCCCCCTCCCTCTATCCTCCTTCTCTGGTAACCACAAATCTGATCTCTTTTTTATCAGTTTGAGGAAAACCTGTTCTTGTAGCCCTTCTGCTTAATATTCTGGCATCCTGGCTTGGTCCTGCACACTTAATAACATCACCTTAGACATTTAAGAGATGGCCTGGAGTACTGTATTGGCTAGGAGTAGAATTGGTTCTGGGTTCTGATCACCTGAGTTGAAATCCACTTACAAGTTATGAGTCTTTTAACAAATTACTTCTGTATATTTTAGTTTCTTCATCTGTAAAATGGGGTAGAAACTGAATCTCTCTAATAGTGTTGTTATGAAGTTAATTTAGCTAATACTCATAAAGCTTTTAGCACAGTGTCAAAAATATAGCATACGCTTGCTAAATTTTAATAATTACTCTTACTAATTCCACACTGTGAGCTACTGAGAGTTTGGACATCATACACTGTCTTTGACTTTCTCGCTTGTTCCCTCGTGACCTTAAATGGTTGGAACTGCTAGATTTGGGCCTTGGTCCCCTGTATCTATACTTTGGGGTTTCAAGCAATCAAACATGTTACAGATAGCCCAGTCATATCCCATTAGACTTCTACTCTAGGCTTACTATGTGATCCCATTCATCACCTTCTCTATTGTTTAGTTGCTCCAACAGTGAAGTGATTTGAGATTTTCTAAAAGTCCCCCATAAACAGGTACATCGGTATTTGTACTTCCAAAATATTCTTATAGTTTGTTTTTTTTTTTTAAGGCACAAGATCCGGGCCTATTGTAGGTAGGAAGGGTTTTTTGTTTGTTTGTTTTTGTTTTTTTAACGTTTTATTTATTTATTTATTTATTTATTTTTGGCTGTGTTGGGTCTTCGTTTCTGTGCGAGGGCTTTCTCTAGTTGTGGCAAGCAGGGGCCACTCTTCATCGCGGTGCGCGGGCTTCTCACTATCGCGGCCTCTCTTGTTGCGGAGCAGAGGCTCCAGATGCACAGGCTCAGTAGTTGTGGCTCACGGGCCTAGTTGCTCCGCGGCATGTGGGATCCTCCCAGACCAGGCCTTGAACCCGTGTCCCCTGCATTAGCAGGCAGACTCTTAACCACTGCGCCACCAGGGAAGCCCTTCTTATAGTTTTGAAAACACATTCCAGGCAATACATTTTGAAATATAAGACTGTTTCAGTCATTGCTGTATATCATTGTATAATTCTCTAAATTCTAAGTAGCCTGTCCTTAAGTGCCCAAGTCATCATGTGTATAAAACTTCCAACTATTATGTCCAAACTAAAATAAAAGTCTATAAATGGAGACACAGAATCAGCTTCATGTTTAAAACGTCTAAACTAACGTGCTGTAGGAAAAAGGGAACAAATTAAGAACTGAGAGAATTTCTGCTGACAGCTTCTGGGGTCCTGTTTCAGTTGTGTGGTTTGTACACAGTTCACACAAGCAGAAAAAATCGAAGACGTCATATGCAAATTAGCTAATATTCTAAGAGGTATAATTTTAGTCTTGAACTTAGAAAGAGAGGCTTTGAACGTTTTCAAGGAATGTGATATAGATAGTTAATGGTTGGTGCCACGGGTCTGTAAATCAAGCTCCCGGTTTTCTGAGCTTGCTCTGGAGAAAGAGAGTGGTTGACTGTGACCTCAGCAATGTGCTTTCCTAGTAGATGTTAAAGAGCTACAGGTCAACCTTCGTCAAGAGGAAGGGTTTGAAACTTAGAGCACTTGGAATTTTTATTAACGCTGGATGTAAATTTCTTACTGCTTGTAAGAACAAGTCATCAGTTATATACATCAGAGCGCCTGTAGCTTAGAGCTTCTAAGCAGCAAAACAACTACTAAAGAGCAGATACATGTATAAACAGAGTTTAACACCTAGTGTGAGCACACATCTCATTTTGTAGTCCAACCAATAAAAGAAAAGTGACACTCCTATCTTAAAAACTTTATCAAAAAATGGAAAACTTGGTTCTTCTTTTACCCACTACACTAAAATAGAAGAGACTGAGGAAATGGAAGGTGATTGGATAAGCAGGAAAGAATCTACTTTCCTTTTTCCTGAACCTGCTAACCAGCTATTCCGTGGTAGAATGACAAATACTTGTATTTAAATTTTGAAATGTTTATTAATAAACTAAAGGGCTCCGACTGAAACTCATAGGAAAAGCCAGAGACTGCAAGTAGTCCTTAATGCAAAGATCAAATGTCCTGAAATCTCTTTTTATCTCATTTCCAACCCGGCATGTTTGGGAATTGCATTGCTTGCTTCAGCTCAGGAAGAATGGGCCAAGAGAATTCATATTGCCTTCCATGAACTAAGAATGCCATGTGTCCCAGAATAGTATATATTGTTAGGTGGAACATAAAATAAACCATATAGTGAAAAATAAGCTTTTTACTCCCTTTCTGTAGTTCAGCACCAACAACACAAAGCCTTAACTTCTTTCTCCTGAGCTACTGGAGAAACATATTTTGCCTTTGTCCTCCCTTGATCACTTCTCCTTTCCTCTCCTGGAAAACACTCTGTCCCATATTTGTTTTCTACAGCTAAGAAAACCCATTTCTTTCTTTATGGGAAACACACTCAGCAACTAACTCTGTGCTATAGCTTCTCCCGAGCAGTTAGAAGCCGTAAAGTTTAAGATTACCTGTTGATAAATGGAAAGGAGCAAGAGAGATGTGAGTTACTAGGGCTATGTTTTTCTTATAATTGTTTCCCACAATTGCTGAGTTTTGTATATATTCGAATGAATAGTGCATATTCTTGGGCATTTTTCATAGATGGGAAGAGGTCTATCAACTATTCAGAATTTGCTAAAGTTAGCTAAAGGATACAAATACATTGGAATCTTCTGAGAATGAGGTTTGTTCACTTACAGCAGAATGGAACACCTCTTTGGTAAGAAAGAGGCATTAGAATGCACATACACAATTGATAAGTGATACACATATTGATAGGTAATTGCGCATGCCCACTATGCTCTTAATTCCCCTGAAGTGGTCATTGGAAGTTCTTGCCTTCCTCCCTCCCTACCTCCATCCCTCTTTCTTCTTTTCTTTCTTGTCTTTAGTCATGTTTGGAATTGTTTTTCAGAATGTTTAGACTATTTTCCTCACGTTGTCACCAGCTCATTACCACAGAATTACACTTCACAAACAAGAGCAGGCTTCAGAGCCAACTTGGCTTAGCTGTGCCATCTAAGGGAATTATTAAAAGGATGAGTTTCTTTCTTTTTGAAAAGACAAGCACAATCTGATCAGGGGGCAGGCAGGGCCACTGCCTGTTTCTCTCTTCAGTGCTGCCTCACGGCCTTTTGCTCTCTTAGAGTCACTCACTGATGAAGTGAATAGCAGCAGTGCTGTTTTTCCACTCGGAACCAAGATCCCATGTGCCTTGTTGCAAGGAAACATTCCTCACATCTTTATTGTAATCGACTTTACAATTTCTGCTGTTGTTATAAGCACTAACAACAAGAAGTCTGTATTTCACACTGTTGATAAACACTGAACTTCACACATACACTCACACACACACAGACACACACCTGGGAATAAAAATTAACCAACATACCCTCATTTACACAGAAACCTTCAATGTAATTTTTATCATATTAGTAATATTAAGAGAGTGTTGCTTAAAGTATGGAACGGGTACCATGATTTTAGATGATATACTGTTTTATATATATATATAAAATCCATGATTTGGGGCATTAGTAATGCTTTCCTGTTCAGGTAGCATTAACTAGGAAAAAAATCTTAAAAATCCTGGGTAAATAATATTTTAGAGGTATGTATATAAGACAAAAATCATATCAGTAGTAAGTTAGTATTGTATATTTGAAAAATCACTCAAATTAAAAAAAAATCCTTTGCACATATATTTAGCAGCACATATTTAGAGTTCAAAGTTAGAAAATAGAACACCTATAAAGTTTATAAGGTCTTATATGTTCTACTCTGTCCAGTAGTATGTTTTTCATGGTATCACCAGTGAACTTTTGACAAGAGGCTATAACATCAGTGATTGTTAAAAATAAAAAAATTTAAAAACTACAGAACTCTAACAAGAGTCTGTTTCTCCTCCTCAAAAACAAAAAAACTTTGGTAGAGTAGGAGATCTTTTATTTTAGAGAAAATATTTTGGCTTTTTCTCAATTACAAAAAATTCTGGTTATATGACTGTCAGTTATACATTTTTAATTTCCTCAGACATTAAAAAAAAGAATCTGTCATTTTACCCACTAAGGTCTCCCATGGAACTCTTCTTATAAAGAGAGAGAGGACATAAATCATGATAGCAAAATTAGGGCAGATTATGGTGTAGTGATTATCTATTCCACAAATTATCGTGGAAATACCAGGGTAAATGTCAGAGGAGGCAGGCCCAGGAATGAGAACACAAAGGAGGATGACCTAAGGCAACATTTTTATGATCCTGCATTCATTGAAATCATGGTAGGCAAAGGAAACCTTCAATCTCTACCTGTATCTCCAATCTGCGGCCGCATATGGCCATATCTAGAAATCCAGAACATAAACTTACATTGCTAATCACCCTTTTCTACATGAACCATCTATCCTAATGGCTGACAGAGACTTCCCCTCCTTACTCATTCCCAGTCCTCATTAGTGATTCCTTCTCCTGGGCTCCATTTATTATGAATTGCATCAGTTTGACCAGACATCTGCTCTCTTAGGAGAGTTAAAGTTCCATATCTAATGTTCCTTCCAGAAAAGGTAAGGAACTTACATGCTCTTGACTTCTGTGATCAAAGTGCATGGGTAATTTTAAAAACACATTATCAAGAGTGTGCAAGAGTGTAAGTAAACTAAATGTGCCTTGATGCCCTGAACCAAGCCAGGAGGTTACAGAGCTCAGCCTCTCTCCCTCATATCTAGGAGTTGGAAGAACAGTGTCAGGCTTGACCTATTGACCACAAAGGGGTAGAATGTGCTCTGTTACCTAGAGGTCAGAATTCCTAAGGCTGGCATCAAGACATGATGGGGCTACTGCTGATTGATAAATAACGTTTATTTATCACAGTATTTGGCTCTTCCTAGATGGGAGGATTTAAGGACTAAAAAACATCCATAGAGACTTCATTTTTGCTGAGGTCCATGAAACATCTAATAAAGGGTCAAGTCCAAATAAAAATTACATTGCATTCTTACCTTGGCTCTTTCGCAAAGTATTTATTTACATCTCATTTGTCATACATTAATAAAGTTACAAGTTCCTTTTGAAATAGGGTTTTGTCAGATTGCCAATATCTTGAAATCATAGAAACCCACTGCAAATGTGAGCACAGATTTTGAACAACCCAGCAGCTGGCCAAGCACTGAAGATCTTTAAGGCAGGAGTAGTCAGCCATCCCATTTAATTTTTTGATCCTGTGCTTGAATAAAAAAGACTGAACTTGGTAACTTTCCAACGCAAAGATTCCATGGCTCTATTTTTCAAATATCCTCATCTTTCAAGTATCCTATAAACAAATGTTCTATAAGAGAAATTCTACAATTATAGTTTGGTGTGTTTGTCTCCCTCTCTCTTTTTCTTTCTCTCTCTCTCTCTCTCTCTCCTCTTACTTTCTCTTTTCCACCCATCCCATCCCCAAATATGGTGCAATAACAAATTCCTTCACCAAAGGGACAGTGTTGTTAGTGATTACAATACATGTTTTTAAATTCTCCACTCACTGATAAAATCATGTGATATGAAATACTGAAGAAACCTCAGGGGCATTCCAAGCATTCATGGACAAAAACATCAAGACTTGTGGTATTTCCCTTCAAAATTCACGTGAACTGAATCAAAGAGACATAAGAATTTGTATTTAAGACTTCTTATCTAAAATGGATGCGTTCTGTCATTGGCAATCCCTGAATACTGCAATGCCGAAATAATGTAAATCTATCCAGTATTTTCCATCTCCTTTGGCATTCCTCTGGTGTAAAGCCTTCTAATCTCTTATCTAGACCATCAAAGTAGCCTCCAAATAGTCCTTTTCTAATCCTGCTACAGGCTGCCCTCGTACAAGCGCTGGGTTTGACCTTCCGAAGTCCTGCTCTAATCCTATCACATCTCTGCACGGAGTCAGCATTAACTGCCCTCTACCTACTAAGCAAATACCCGACCTTTATATTTAAATATTTCTATAGTTTCGCCTTGCCTTATTGGTTCAACCTTATCTCCTGTAATGTTCCTATATATTCCTATAATCCAGTATTTCGAGTACTAGTCATTATTGACATTTGGAGCCAGATAATTCTTCGTTGAGATTGACTGTATGGTGCATTGAAAAATGTTGAACAGCATCCCTCGCTTCTACCCAATCAATGTCAGTAGCCCCTCTAAGTTGTAGCAACCAAAACTGTCTCCACATATTACCAAACATCCCCTGGGGGAAAAATCACCCCTGGTTGAGAACCACTGCTATAATCAAATCAAGTTGAATTACTTATTGTTCCTAAATTATCCTCTTCTCCTATCTAACAATACGTTTTTATCGATAATAATTCCTCCCAAAGTATTTCCTAACCACCCCCATGTGGGCACGCACATGCGTGCACACACACATACACACACCCCTTAGTTTCATACGCTGATATTTCAGGAGCTATCTAGAGCTTCCTCCATGAAATCTTTCTCAATTCTTGCATGCTGATGTGATCACTCCTTTAAATTTATCCTTTGTACTCATCTCATTCATGAAACATCCGTCGTCTTTGAGCTTACAGTATTCCCATTTATCTATTTGTCAGATTGTCTTTGAAGTGTTTTAATTAATTCATTCAACTTATAAGTATTGAGCTCCTACCATGTGCCAGGCATTGGTGTGTGCATTGGATGAGTAGAGCAAACTCTCAGCCTTGTCAAACTCACAGGTCAAGGAAAGGATGCATGGTAAGTGTGGTATATGGGGATGGGGTGGGGCTAATAAAAGGGTGAAATTTTAAAAATACATATATATAATATTTGATAATTTCTATGAAAGAAACAAACAGGTGGTGCAATAGACTATAATACATAGAAACTCTCTAGATAGATCAGTCATGAAAAGCTTTACTAAGGTATATTTAAGCTGAGGGTTGAAGGATGAGAGCCACCCTTGTATCTTTGCCTTTGGAGGTAACCACATGTACAAAGGCCCTGAGGTAGGACTGAGTTTGGCTTATTTGAAAGTCTGAAATAAATCCCTGGGGCTGAATGCTAGTGAGCAAAGGGGAAAGTTATAGGCAATTATTTGGGAGAGGTAAGCAGGCACCAAACTGTGCAGGGCCCGTTAGTACAAGGTAAGAATTCTGAATGTTCTTTGAAAATTTTCAAGAAATAAATCAAGGGTTTTATGAAAGGAAGTGACATGATCTGATTTGCACCATTAATACATTACCCTGGATTCTATATGAATAATTTGATAAATGAGTGTTTCTGTTTAAAGAACCTCAGGATTAGAGGATATCTTAATTTCTCCTATAGCTAAAACTCCAGAAGGATTGAATCCCCATCCTAGAACATCACACATGTTGTGCCATGAAAGAGTAAAGGGAGGATGAGATATTGATCACTTTGACCCTAGAAAAACAGAGTGCTTCTGGTTGTTACCCCAATGTGCAGTAGAAATATTTAGGTTTTCTATGTGCTGTGGCATGAGAATAGATAGGAAGCACTGCTGTAACATAGGTCCCAACTACTTGTGCAACAACATTTAAACACCTCCAAAGGACTGGGAGCTCATTACCTCCAAAGAGAGCCTCTTCCAGATTTGGAAAGTTCTAACAAGTAGAAAACTCTGCTTTTCATTGAGCTGAGTCAGAAATATGTGGGATATATTGATGAGATCATGAGTAGACCAATTTGGCTCAGGAAAATATTCTTTTGGAGGAGGCGCATCTAACTCAACAACCTTCCTCCCTAATCTACCTCTCCGTGAAAATACCACCTTCCCACAGCCCTGTAGTTCCCTTTATACCTGCTTCTCTGCCGGATGGCCACAAACACTTTCTTAGTCCCCCAACCCCCTTCCCTTGAATCATTCCAATTTGTGACTAGAAGATATGACATTAGTACAACATCATTTGTTAAGCTTTTCCTGACTGTCCATCCCCAGCTTCAGGAAGTTAGTCATCCCCTCCTCTCGTGTGTCCTCTCTACTGACTGTGAACTCCCTGAGTACAAGGATTTGAACTCATTCACCTTAATGTCCTGAGCTCAATGTACAGTGCCTACTACACTACAGATGTCTGGTAAATGTTTGTTAATCATTATGGGTGGAGCAACTCTGGATTTTGGAGTAAAATTTCAATCTTAATTCTACTGGTTATGGGAGTCATTTATTCAAATATTTGCTCCACGAATATTACTGAGTGCTTATGTGCTCAGTGATGGAAATACATGGCCCCTACCTCATGGTGCTTATGGTCTAGATGAAGAGGCAAACACTAATCAGATGACTGAGTCAGAAATACTACAATATGATATGAATTCTATGAAGGAAAAATCTGGGGTTACCTAGGATATATATTGGGGAAATCCCACTTTGTCTGGGTTTTCAGGGAGGCTTTCTGGATATGGTAAGATTTGAGTTAAGACCTGAAGAACAAGTAAATCGTGAGAAATGTACTTACACTCTGTAAGTCTCAGATTCCTCACCAATAAATTATTATCTAATAAGGCCTTCTCTTTAGGGTCCTCCCAAGGATTAATTAGTTAACATACGTAAAGTGCCTGCCACAGAGAAGGAAATCAATAATTGGCAAGTTCTTTCTCCCCTAATGAATGAGGAATGAAGACAGGCTGAACAGGCAGGATTACGGAAGGACTTAAATCTTTGTAGCATGTTGAATTGTTTCCACAAATAAGATATGTTGAAGTCCTAACCCCCAGTTCTTCAGAATATGACTTTATTTGGAAATAAGGTAATTATAGATATAGTTAGCTATATTAACAGATGCTCATACTGGACTAGGGTGGGCCCTTTATCCAATATGACTGGTGTCCTTATAAGAAGAGGTAGATTTAGAGACAGAAACAGGAGAGAATGCCATATGATAAGGGAATCAGAGATTGAAATGCTTCAGCTGTAAGCCAAGAAACACCAAAGATTGTTGACCAACCACCAGAAGCTAGGAAGAGATGAAGAAATGTTCTCTCCTAGAGGTTTTGAGGAACCATGGCTCTGCAACACCTTAATTTTGGACATCTGGCCTCCAGAACTGGGAAACAATAAATTTTCTTTTTAAGGTACCCAGTTTGTTGTACATTTTTTTGGCGGCCCTAAGAAATTAACACACATAATAAAAGTGTTTGGATTTTGTATTTCAGACAGTGATAGAGACTTGGAAGACTAAGGACCTGGAATGTACGAGTTGAAAGAGAAAAAAAACATAAAAAGGTGTTTTGAGAAAATAAATCTATAATTGGTGTTTACCAGGTTAATGTATTATCTGTTCCCAATGAGTCTGTAAGCTTCTTGAGGGTGGAACCTATGCCTTTCATGAAAAGCTGAATTCAATATATACTGGTTAAATAAATTATTTAAAATAAACATTTGGGTACACAGGTCTGGAAAACTTAGAGGTGAAACATTTTAACTCATTGAATTTTTACTCTTCTAAAGTAAAAATCATCTTCTGATTTTATTTAACTGAAGAGGCAAAGCATGCAGTAAATTAAGTCCAATTTGCCTGCAATTGTGCATGTAGTGTAGATCTTGGCTTAAACTAGGGAGCAAGCTGTGTACAAACTCAAATACTCTTATATTTGAAGCTAATATTAATTGTTTGCTTAAAATTTTCAGTAGTTTCCTTCCCTTGCTTTCAAAGAAAAATATCATAGCGTTTCTCTTTCTAATTTAAATCCCACAGAATCTATAAATGATAATAAGAATGTGTCCCTAAGGGCTAATACACTTCTCTGATATTATACTAGCAATGCCTTCAAGCTCTGTAGCAAGCCTGTAATTCTATTTAAAAAAAAATCTTCATGGCTTCAATTCATATGGTTTTGCTCTATTTAACTATATTTATCAACCCCAAATATTCTGCACTTATAAAAATAGTGAATGGTGTAAAGAGGAAGCAATGTACTGTACCGTATTTTATGAAATTTCATATGCCATGTGTATTGATCTGGTATAAACTAGAGAACATACTTTGTTTAAATTAAGGCTTTGAATTCAATTTTATACCAATTCCTTTAACTCATTATCCACAATATATTTGTTTACATCCATGTAAATGTTACCTGGTTAAACTATATAATTTTGCCTAATTCAGATTGATCTGTATCTTCTATCCTCTCAACTTATGCAATTTCATTGTGTAATCATTAAATAATGAAAGAGGGACCCTTTGTTTGATAAAATTAATATTATTGCCCATGAATGTTAAAAATGCAAGAAAAAAATGAGCAGAAATCAAACAAAAGAGAAGCAGGACACGCTTGAAGATATGGTACCGACCCTATAATATTTTTCAGTAAAAACAGTTCTCAGGGATTTTTGTGCTCCCACCATTTCTAGGGCACAGGAGACACATGGCTGCACTTATTCTATGTAGCATCAGTTTTTAGAAACTCCCCTTGAGTTCCTCTTTTTGGCAGTCATCTCCTTCCTTAGACACTCCCAGATTTGCCCGAATATTCCCCATCAGTGGCTTTTAAATTTGTATGGTAATTACAAAAATTCCTGGAGGCCAATAAGTCCTATTAAACTCAGATTATTGAGGGACAAGGCTTAGCATTTAAAAAAAATTCCAGGTGACCCAATTTTAGAAGATCTAAAATCCTCAGATGGAGAAACAGTATCTTGGACTTTTCATCTCATTGATGCTCTCCCAAAATGCTTTACTTGAAGCTGCTGGATCCCCCTCATTCCTGTTGTACAGATATTGTGTCCCAACATACCCACTTATGTTCCTCCTTTCTCCGAAATGTCATGTAATCTGGCTGATTATCTAGGCTAATGCGAGAGAGCTGGAAGGCTCCCCAGTTCCCATAGACGTATCTTCATAAAGACCTTCTGATAGCTGTGGCCAGCCCCATGGGAAGAAGTTGTAACCTGAACCAGAGACTCCAATGGTGGGAATATCATCCAGATGGGGGCTGGGATCTCACCGTGTTCCCTAAATGATATGTTGTTAATGTCTTCCATTTTCACAGTAATGAAGAATGACAGTGAGTGTCTCTGAAACAGGTGTTCTTAATGGATAGATCTCAGCTTGAAACCCAGACCTGCCATGTGCTGCCTATGTGCCTGCCTAGGACAAGTCATGTGACCTTTCTGATCCTTGCAATTATCAGAAAGAGATAATAATTTATAGGTTCCATAATTGTTTAGATTAACAATAGTGTATGAAAAGTGCTCATAAGAACATAGTACTTAATAAATGATAGTAAAAAATTATACAAAAAAGGCATAATTTCTACAAAAAGATTGGTCCCATTTCTTTTATTGTCCCAGGAGTTCATGCAATCCTTGCACTTCCAACAAAGGCCATGATGGTGGGATTTACTCCAAGTTCTCAGCTGCAACCCCAAGGTTAAATTTGAAGGTTCAGATAAGAACAAAAGCAAGAACATTTAAATTAGTTGAAGTTCCTGTATTTCTTCTCTTTGGGACATAAAGTTGGAAAGGGATCAGAAACAGGGATGTCTCCATTAAAATGATATTTAAATTGCTAACAAAATGCCTTCGGGTTAATAACAAAGAATGGAATTAAATGTAAGAAAAAATATTTATTTATCTTGTCAAATCACCATATTTTAGAGCCTATTCATTGGTAGTTTTCTATCATCTCAGTTTCTGGGAGTGGGGCAGAGGATTTGGATTTCCACCTTGTTTGTATTTTTATTCATTTATTTAATTTTCCATTATGAACTGGACATGAAATGCATACCAAATTCATGCATTAAATATCCCTGGCATAAAGGACATGGATTAAATATTCCTGACATAAAGGACATCCCCAATGTACTCAATCATTAATGAGCTTAGGACTGAGTTTCAATTGCAAAAGAGCAGTGGCAAGTTTCAGTATGTCCTACAGCAAATGCCTGAAGGTTTTTACCCTCCTGTAATATGAAGAAAGCACCAGTCAAGTTATCACCTAGCCCTGGAATTAACATGTGAGTAGTTTCTATGTCTTAGTTGCTACTGCCCTGCGGTAAAGGATAAAATTACAGAATAGGTTTACAGCCTAGAATCCTGGACAAACTTACTTTGGGCTTTTGTGAATTAATGAGACCTTTGGAGCATTAGATAGACACTTTACTCCCTCTTTCATAGCACCTTAGTTGTCCTCAATATTGAGACAATTCCATACATGTAATACTTATTTTTAAAATACATATTTTCCAAGCATTCTAATACCTGTTTTTCTTTTAAAAACATTTAGATTCTTGAGAGAAAGGACCTAGACATATAATTGTGTCTTCTACTGGTCAAAGCAATTTAGGTGGGATTTTTCCTCATAACTCTGCAAAATACAGTACAAGAGTAGTGACTTTAATTTCGTGGACCAACTAGAGAAAACTGAGCTATGAGGATAGTCTAGAGCAGAGGTCAGCAAACTACAGCCCATGGGCCAAATCCAGCTCACCACCTGTTTTTGTAAATAAAGTATTATTGATTTGAAACACAGTCATATTTTCATTTGTTTATGTATCATCTATGGTTTGCTTCTGTGGTAAAACAGCAGAGTTGAGTAGTTGTGACAGGCATTTATGATCCACAAAATCAACAATATTTACTTTCTGGCCTTCTATAGAACAAGTTTGCCAACTCTTGGTCTAGAACACAATTTTAATGATATTATGAAAGTTGATGTCTGTGGTCTTCCACAAATTTTCATTTGTTGACAATGCTTAGACAGTGAATGGAGTTTAAACTTAACCTATCTGGTTATTTTTATGTTCTTAAATATTAGATGTTATCTTAATTTTTGTTGTCTTCTATGTTGGATACCTACTGGAAGCATATTTAATTCTCTATCACGTGATATGATTTCCAAATAAGTTCCTGAAAACAACTATCCTAGTCAACATTTCTCTTCAGAACTCTCTTTAAATATATTTCCAAATATAGACAAAATGGAAAATAGGCTACTAAAGCAATACTTTGACAGGAAATGTATTATTGTGATAGTAAGTATAAAAGAAAGGAAAAGACAAGAAGGCAAGACACAGAAATTGCCTCTAGATATGCAGGAGGTCATAAATATATATATGTATATATAGATATATATCTTCTAAACAATAATTCAATATAAATAATTGCAAACTACATGTCTATTGATGTTTTTAGGTAAACACTTACTTTTAAAGCCTAACTTCAGTACCATAGAGACTGATAAGATCAAGTTAGGCATGGAACTGCTTATTTGGAATTTGTTTTTCTTAAAAACGGTCAAAAAATTCTTAAATTAAAAAAATCAAAAACGAAAATAAAAAACCTTCCCTCAACCTCTCAACCAGCCACAACAACTAGGAGCAACATTTAAAAAAAAAAAAAGAAAGAAAGAAAGAAAGACAAGTAAAACTATCTTTCAAATTTCTACTTGTCCTTGCAAAGAGTCCTGGCTTAGATGGGTATTGAGCAACATTGTCTATTCTTAATCCAACGACACTGCAAAACAAAATGAAAGTAATAAAGAGGCATTAAGACTAAAGCTACTACATGGAGTTCATCAAGTCATAAAAAAGACTTTCATAACATTTCTGACTCCATGTCTATGTTCTCTCAAAATAGAAGCTGTTCTTTGGGCAATAGAGACCTCACACTGACCTGGAACAATGATGCAGAGACCAACTAAGTGACTCAGAATTAAACTGCATAATCATTTATTCATAGAAAACACTCCTCTTGAGTGAGTCCTGTGTCAAGCACTGCACTATGCACTGAGGGTTCAAAGTCACCAAGCCTCTTTCAGGAGCCTGCCTTCATGGGGCTTATACTTTAGTGGCGAAGGTAGACAAGTCAACCTGGGAGAGCATGGAGAGTGCTATACCCTAATGGAGTTCAGAACCATGGCTCCCACCCACACAGAAAATGAACATTTTAGTCAACTCATCAATTAATGAGTCAGATGTTATAAGCAGATCAAAGAACATTTCAGAAACTAGCTTGATAGAGACAATCTTAGGATAAATTGATGAGTAGATACAAAACTGGTTCATACCCAACAGGACCATAAGCCTTTGGAGTTATCTGCTCCACTTGGCAGAAATTATTTGCATCTCTATTATGCAAAAAGCTACATGTTAATGTGTAACTTCATAAAGTCTGGGATTTTTAATTGAGTGAACAATGAGGTGACCCTAGTATTAATACATCCCCCTAGTTAATCCTTGGGTGGCCTTTGCTCTCATAAGGCATTTTTGACCGATTTATAATCTTCAGATATCTTTTCTGAAGCACAGAGGAGAGTACTTTCATCACTTGGGGTCAAGATGGGACAGAGGCAAGCCTGGCAATATCTCAGCTGAGATTTTGAAGGTAAGTGGGGGAAACATTACATAAGGATGGGCAGACAGGCATTCTCAGAAAGGGGAAAGATGTGACAACTTTATGTCCTTTCTTGTGCTACTCTATGTAATCCACCCACAGACTGGTAAATCACAAAACCACTCTGGAAAAAGGTAGAGAACACAGAAGTTTCCTTCTTAGAATGCAGTATAAACTTGCCAACTTTTGACAGGCATGGATTAAGGAATAAACTCCTGGGGTGGCGTTATCCAGAAGCTGGGGAGAGACAAGAATGCCTCCACAAAGCCTAGGGCATGCCCTGTTTTGGCCCATGAGCTTCGGGGAAGCCTGAGAAAGAGAAAGAAGGAAAAAAAGACCAGAAAAACCCTGTAGATCGTCTATTTACTAGCCACATGTGCTGCCTGTCTGAATCGGTTTGTGGTCTCTCACTTACTCTATTTAGAATTCTGTACATCTGGGTGTATTTTTTCTAGTGTTTCCTATCATATCAGTGACAGAATTGCCAACACAGAGGTATCCATAAATTATATTGCAGTCTAGTAGTTTCTAGTGCCTGGAAAGCTTGGAACAAAAGACTCAAATGCAAATGCGAGCTGCTTAATTCAGTGAGTATTTGTGATGTTACCCAGGTGCCAATGACATCTTTCTGACCAGCTCAGAGGCACCAGGGACCAACCCAACATACATTTTTAATGTGCTCAGCTGTGACAGCCTATACACACAGAAGACCTTAAGGCCTTAAAGTCATCCTCTTGGAAACCGCTGCACTTTTAGGGACCCAGAAGAAATGGTTTAATTAATCTTCTTTTTCAGGGTAGCTTTTTTTGATATAAATTATGTACACTGAAAACCTGCCAATTATAGCAAATTAAGGGACTTGGCAAGTACCTCCCTTGGAGGCAGATGGTAAATAATATCCAGATTCTGACTTGAAATAGGACCAGAGATTAGCTGGTGCAGCATGTAAAAGCAATCCAGATAGGAGAAATAAACAAATTTAATGTGAGCTCGAGAGGAGGGTTTTGGTTTAGGATAGCTACAGTGATGTGATTAGAACAGATGAATCATTATCATTGTGCATGTTTTCATGAGATGAGCCTGACCTTAGAGCCTCTTTCTGTGATTCTTTGATGAACAATTACTTATTGTGTTAGCATCTGGGATGTGACCCAGATGCCTCAGTTTCCTCACCTGTGCAATGAGCATAAAGCAGGTTGGTGACAGTTCTGGATGACATCATCATATTATGTGCTTAGCACAGTACCTGGCAGACCATAAACACTCAAAAATTTTAGCTGTTTTTGTTAGTGTTCTTACAACATGGCTACCAAAATAAATAACAACTCTCACATGCCCCTACTTTTACCTTTTTGCCCCAAATAATAGCACTTTAATGCTTATGAGTGCTGATTATGTGTCAGGGACTGTTCCATCATTGTTATTTTATAGATAAGAAATGGCAGTATTAGAGAGTTTAAGTACCATGCCTTTGTCACACAGGCAGTAAGTGATGGGTCCTGGACTTAATTACTGTGACACTCTAATGTCACTCAAAGACTAACAGCCACTTGAAACCCAAAGAAATCCTGAAACATAAAGTCTTTAGTTGATTTTTCCTTAAAAATGCTAGAAGGGCTCTGTGTAGATAGATCAAAGTTGAGGTAATCGTCTGAGGATAAGGTAAGATGGTAAAAATTGGTTCTCAGCTCACCTTTTCACTCTTCCAAACTCAGTTCATTTCTGGTTTGCGTTGCTGCAGCAAGGAGGATTCTCAGCTTATGCTACATTCTGAATGGTTGTGTCCCCCTGCCAAAGTTCGTATGTTGAAATCTTGACTCCCAAAGGCGATAGTATTAGGAGCTGGGAGCCTTTGGAGGTGACTAGATCATGAGGATTCCGTCCTCAAAAATGGGATTAGTGCCTTTATAAAAGGGACTGTACAGAGCTCCCTAGCCCCTTCCACCATGTTGGGTTTTTTTGGCAACAAAAAGAGAGCTGTCTCTGGGAAAGCAGTCTCTCATCAGACACTGACTCCACCAGTGCCTTGATCTTGGACTTCTCGGTGTCCAGAATTGTGAGAAATGCATTTCTGTTATATATAAGCCACCCAGTCTATGGTATTTTGTTATAGCAGCCCAAATGGGGTAAAACAAATTATTGGCCTAATAACTAGATTTTTTTTCATTAATTCACCACAGAAATCAGTTAGAACAATTGCTAGGCTCAGTTAAGGACTCACACTTTGATGAAACTCTATGGGAAAGAGGTGGGATGACAAGGCAGGGACAGCACCAGTTAGAAGAGGTCAATCTGTAGAACCATCAGGGCAAAGCTCTCAGCACCTGCCTGCAACAGGGCTGCCCAATCCCTGTAACTCTCAGAAAACACCCCCATTATCAGCCAATCTGAGGACTGGAATCTTTCTGGAGTCTGAAGGCACAAATAGGACAAGCCCAAGCGCACGTTCGCCATGTAATTCATGTTCGCCTAGGTTGCTAAAATTAAGAGATGACTCAGTCATCATACACCATCACAGCTATTTTCAAGTCTGTAAGTGATGCGGTGGACCAGCACTGATTCGAAAGCTTACCCCAATTAGCTTCTGCAAACGCTCTTCCTGCAACAGGGCTCCGTTTCCTAGGAGGTTTCAATCTAATTACAAGGCTTGATTCTCCTGCAGGGTCTGCCTGGCCAGATGATTTCATTTTACTTTTAGGCTAACCTTTGCCATCAGTGATGTCACCAGAGTGTTCCTTCTTTTGAAAGGCTCCTAGGAACACACTAAAAGGTTAATTTGTTTGATATTTGGTTAAGGGGCTTCTCTACTGGAAGGGCCTTATTGTGCTGTAGGCAGGTAACGGTACAAAGCAGGCATCTTCAGAAGAAGGCAATTTGCACCCAGCCGGCACTGACATAGCTTTATGCACTAGCTACCCAGGAGCCACTCAGATGGAAAATCACTGCTGAGAAGGGAGTCAGTGGATCCGTTCTACAATTCAGATTATTCACTCAAGAAGGCTTTGCATATTTCCTAGTGTTTTTCCTCTCAAACAACAGGAGCCACAAAGCTCACTAGAAAATGTAACCAGTTATGCCACAGAAAAAAATTGTGTTCAACCATCTTAAACATTAGAAAAATGAAAGGGAAAAGCTCAAGTAACTCAAATGTAGCAATTCCATATTATTATTCCCAAACTTGAGGTGTATTTACTACCTGTGGAGATGCTCTCCACCCCTCCCGGCCCTGTCCCTAGTGAGCCTGGCCCTTGTTGTACCTGTAGCCATCTGTAGTGTTCTTCCTTACAAGGAGCCAGTGCTGACACTGAGGGTGGGAACCCAGCCAAGGCCACCAGTTGAGAAACTAAAAATCATGACAACCTAACATTTTTTATGAGCTACACAATGAAAAATAACTGACTCTACCAATTTCCTTCATTTCCTAATATCATTCTAAATAAAGATTCTGATTTTAACTTTATCTTTTCTTCTTAAATCAACCCTTAGTATTCCTCTTATGTACAAGGGCTTCCCACAACACTCCCCTCTGCTTTTCAATAGCATGGTCTAAATCATTATTTTTGTTTAATTAAATAAAACCTCATCTCCTCTCCATCTATAACATTTCAATTTCTATTATTTCACAGAATAATGGAAAAACCTTTACAACATAATGAGAGAGTTTGAAGCATGTTATGAAATCAGCATATGAAAGCAGCAAGTGAAAAAGTGTAGGACTTTCACAACAAAGAATAACATGGTCCATGATCAAATTTGGCAAAACAATAAACCATATGGACAGACTGCACACAGACTTACACAATACACCCTGAATAGAAGAATATAGCTTACATTAAATTAGAAAGCTGTAACACAGGGTAAGTGGGAAAAAAAAAAATCACTCTATTCAACAGGTAATAAATATATGACTTATTGTCTAAGTGGTATTTTTTGGCTGAAATTTTAAAAATAAATCTATCTTTAGATAAGTTTGGGAATAATAAAGTAAAAGTTGGTTGCTGAAAGTTTTAGTAAAGGTGATAGATAATAGAGTAAAGCTAGGTCATATCATTTCCATTTTCCATTCTGCCTTCTCAAATGAACAGACTGTTTTTTAAAAGAAATAAGGGGAAAAAAAGAAAGATGCACAACTGAAAGTAATAAACATTAATAAGTAAAGAAACTAAAATGAAGCAACAGAAGATTCTAAAATAGAGCAATACAGTGTGGGAAACCTAATTGGATTCCAAACCTTCACCAATATTCTGGAAACATAATGCTCACTCAGTAACATACTGATGATTTTCAGTAACACTGCCAAACTCTGGAGAAGCAAATTAAATTTTTTTCTTCTTCTAACTGACAAGCAGTGGAAATAGTTCCTGCGAGGGATGGTGAAAAGGAGGAAATGTAAAACATGAGAATAAAGTTTTCAGAGTTCACAATGAAAAGGGGGTAATCTGAATGAAGATGAAATAAAAACCCTGTTGCTTAGAGAAAACCATGGTTTAAGATACTCAACACAGCCTCAACCTAGCTCATTCTCATCATGCTCTCAAATTGCAGCTCCAAGGAGAAGCAACAAAAAATAGCTATCAACCATGGTTGGAAAGGCGTAAAAGAGAATTTGCTTGCATTTTATTACTAAAATCAGCAAACCAGATAATCTGCACCAAATAGTTCACATTAAGTATAAGTGAGACTAAAAGAACCCTCATGCCAACAATTCAAAAACATTATGGGGTGGGGAGGTGGGCAGAAAACCAATCAATAAGTAATAAGTAAAAAAACAGGAAAAAAATGTATGAAGGAAAGCACAGCAAAAGGAAAGAAAAAGAATTCTCCATAAATGAATTGTGCTATAGAAAAATGTAATGAGATGAATTTGATTTAAAAAAGAAAATGGAAAGACCTGAAAAGAAAGCATCCAGTATTAAGTAAAATCTATGTCCCGAGTGACATTATGAAACGCAATAATCAATTTTAAACAAGAAGAAATGGGATAGGCAAGACTAAAAATAAACATTGCTACCCTAAATTAACAGTTTTTATAATCACAACAAGTACAGAGAATGCAAAAAAAAAAAAAAAAAAAAAAAACAAAAGAAAGAGAGAGGGAGAAAGAAAGGAGAAAAAAAAGATGAAACAAAAGAAAGAAAGGAAGGAAGGCAGGAAGGGAGGGAGGGAGGAAGGAAGGAAGACAATGTTGAAGACATATAAAGATGAGCCTACATAAGACAACTGGGTTCTTTGAAGAACAAAGCTCAACCATAAAACCAGAAACATATTTAAGGATATAAAACAAAATTTCCATAAGATAATGGGGTAAAAATACGTAAAGATAAAGAGAATGCACTGTAATCCAGGCAAAATTAATTTGGAATACTCAAAGCCAAAACATATCCTTGTTCACTATTGAATTTCAATGGTAAAAAAGATTTCTCCAGGCTACTTCCAGATAACCCAAGTCACACACGAGAAGATAAAATCAGGAGCCCCTGAAACTTCTCCACAACATCATTTAAGGCTAAAAGGTTAGTGGGAAATCTACAAAGTTCTGAAGAAAATGTGCCACATGAATTGTGTATCCAGCCAAGTTTCAGGTACAAAGGTAATAAAAGGTGTTTTCAGAACCATACAAGAACTCAGAAAATACAGTATCTGAATGACTAATGTTTAGGAGCTACAATAAGTCATTGGGATACACTGTTATTTTTGTCATTTTTAAATAGGAGAGTATTTTAAGAGATTGAGATTGAGTTTGAGTATCAGAGAGAAGTTGGTTGTCATAATGAAGGATGTATAAAATGAAGGCACTCTAAGCTGGTGGCAGTACAAAAGGAAGGGAAGAGACACATTTGTGTGTATACAAAGTTTGCAAACAATAGTAACTAAATTGGTATTTTCTTACATGCACACATCTCTCAGCTTCACAGAAGATTTAGCTATCCCACTATGTTAACTAACACTTCATATTTGTATACATCCTATTCTCATTTTTGTTGCTTTCTAAAGCTTGTTTTGTTTGCTAAAAATATTTGCAAGTCAAATTATAACACTTTTTCCTTCCAGAGATTTAAAAATTCATGCAACTTTTAGAATTGGTAATGTAATTTATACAAAATAATTGGAATATCTATTATAACTTGTGAAAATTGATAAAAAGTTTCAGTATTATTGCATTTCTATTCATGCTTCAAGGTTTAAAATGCCATATTTTAGAATGAAAAGTCTGGTACCCTTATTGCCTTATTATTGCATTTCAGATGTAATGCTATACTAACCAGGCCCCTGAGAAATTAACCTAGTTTTGAATAGGGTAAATAGGCACATTACCAGCCTCTGCAGAAAAATTCACTTTTATAAGTGTCTACGGATTCAGTGTTTAGATATCAATACAGGTGCTGACTGAGGCATTCAGGATCCTTAACACAACCTAATTTCATCCACAGCTGCCTTTTTGCAGTAAGGCTATTTTAGCCCTTGACCCCAGAATGCAGCATTTAGCCCTTGACCCCAGAATGCAGCATTTAGCCCTCTCATGGATTTCTATGAGAAATTTATGCATACAAAGTGTTACTGTGCATTGTAGTCTCCAGGGAGGATCTGGGTGTTCATGGGATGGTAGGTCACATCCTACGACACTAAGCGTGCCCGTCTCTGCCATCTTTCTGCCACTCTCCTCTTTCTTTGTCCTTTTCCCATAGATTCCCAATCTTCACCTTCTGCTTTATACAAAGTAACTCCCTTTGAACACTGGAGCACACCTGTCAGTCCAGTCTAGGCCTGATGATTGTTAATCAAGGCATATTCTTACAAAGGTGGAGTCTCCCAAAGAAGAAGTCTCAGGGCACAGGCAAGGAGACTACCACTTTCCTGTAATGTGGCACAGAGTTAAATGTGGAGAACTTCACCTATGGTCAATATCCAATACACTCTTTAGGAATTCATTCAACTGAACCTTTACTGTACACCCAGCCAATTACTGTAAATTCAGTAAAGGCCTCTGTTTGGGGGAGTTTCAGTTCCCTGTTCTCCTGTTTTCAACTGTAGCTACACACGTGGAGCCCAGGCATCGTGTGTGTGTGCACAAGTGTGTGTTGTGTATTTACTGGGCAGCCAGGGTTGATCCTACTGGGCAGCCAGGGTGGAGAACCACTCCACTTGGGTAGTCTGTCTGGTCTCTCTCCTCACCCTGACTCATCCCTCACCATAGTGTGGCTTATTGGTGATAGTGTGGTTTATTTGGGGTGGGTAAGAGCAGAAGAAGTTTACAAACATGTGTGGTACAGCCCCTTCCTTTCCCTATTTTTTGGATTTCTTCTCTTATGAATCCATACCTTCTGGAGCTCCTGATTCCACATGGTGGGCACACTTGGTTCAGGGCCCGGCTAGTCCTCTAAAGATGGATTTTGGAGACTAGTGTGTGTCTCTGTCCCAAATTTGGTGGAGATATAAAGCAGCAAACCTGGGTAAGTATGTCTCCTCCATAGACCAAAAGTACCTCAGTTAGGTCATATCAGGGTCTGACTTGGGGTAAATGATAGGAAGCCTCTTGTGGCTATATATTGATGCTATTTTTCAACCCAGCTTTGACAGTAATGAACCTAATAATTTATCTCTATCTGTCCAGCCTCTTTGTCTCCTTTCAAAAATTGCTTCCTAAAACACAGGCGAAATATATGTGGTTATCATTCCATAAAACGTCAACAATCTCTAATTCTGTTATACCAATTAAGCTTAAGAAAAGAAAAAAAAAACAGACAAAAAATTTACCTGAATGGTTTTCACCTTAGCATAAAAAGAAGTCCATGAAGTTGGTCAAAATTTCTTTTCTCTCTCTCCTTCTTTCCCTCTCACTCCTTCCTTTCTTCCTTCCTTCATTTTTTCCTTCTTTCTTTTCTTTTTTTTCCCCCTTCTTTCTTTTAATTTCCAGATTATACAGGGACACACAGGTTAAATAGAGCCCAGTCCTATTATCTGACTAGACAGTGTCTCTGTCACCCTAATCCCACAGAGACTGTCCGAGGACTCTTTTGTGAGAGCTGTCCTGGGACAGTCATGCATCAGCCCTGTAGAGAAGTGAAAGACTTCCCTTGAAAACCAGCCTTCTGCTTCTCATTTACAACTGCTCAGACAAATATCAGGCCATGCATATGTTAAGAGCTATATTTTCCCACACTCATCTCCCCAATTAGGACTCTATTAACATTTATTAGCTTGTGTGTTCTGTGGTAAGAGACTTCTCAAGTGTATGATTTGTTTTATCTAACTGACCGTTGACCTCACTGAGGACAGAGACAAGCAATCGCTTCTCTTTTTCTTTGATGTCTTGCTCTACTTCCCCACTCTTCACGTAATATTCTGACTACAACTAATCCTCAATAAAACTTGCCATCTGATTGATAAACCATGCTCATATGGAATTTATATTCTGACATAGAAGATGCTAATGCAGACATCGACATTTACAAAAAAGGCAAAATGATACACGTTGAAAATAATTTTCGGGAAGCTCAAAGCTAAATTTGCTGCTATGTTTCAGGAGCTATCTTTAGCCTCTAAATTCTGGTATAGCTCTCTTGACCTGGCATAGCCCATAATCACATTCATCTGCCCTTGCTTGAATAGCTTTGGCATATCTGTATCTTTTATTCCAAGCTGCCTCAAATATTTTTGGAGGAAAGAGGGGTTATAAATAACAATTGTAGTTTATCTCTAGCAGAATACATTGAGTTAAAATATAATAACTGCATTATTCACATGTAATGAATAGGGCACCACACCCATGCAGAAAAAAAAAATGAATGAAGATAAAAGGTAGTTTTGTAGCTTAAATCTATTTTAAGGAAACAGAGATGAGCAGCTTTATCACCTGAACTCAGAAAGAGCAAAACATCAAGGTCACCATCTTAGTTGCTTGGGAAAATGATTGCACAGTCTTTAGCAAGTGGCTCACAGCAGGATCTGTGTTCAATGACTCATCCAAGAGGTGGCCCTTCCATTAGCTACTCAACTATAAAACTGAGATATTCATCTGATTCTGACTCACATTGTTAAATGCCACACACTGAATCACCAATCCTACTACATAAAGCACCTGGATCAAATGTCTCCATGAAACACTTATCCAGGCTGAAGATCTCCACTTAAGCCTGGGAGACAGTGGAAACTGTGGTTAGAGCTAGTTGCCTTGGAAGTCACAGATAAGTTTAAGTTCACTGGTTCTCTGGATGCAAGATAAAGCCCAAGTCGTCAGTAGATTTTATTTCTGTACGGTGCTTTATGATCCCACTTATACCTTACTGTGTGCAATAAAAATTCTCATTGATAATCCTATTTCTAATAATTCTGGCTTTTAAAAATATTTCTCTTTTAGTGGATATTGTTTTCCTATTTATTTTGTTTTCCAAAGGGACATTTCAAATGTGGAAAAAAATGCTACAAGGGCCTCCAAATGAAATTCATTCTCTAACTGTCCAGATGTTCATTTCAATTCATGCATCATATAAATCTCAACTGATGAGAATGGTAATGGCCCAGCTCAGTCTGTCTTAGTTGGTGAACTCTGAAACAAGAAAAATAAGAAATGTGCTTTTTTGGAGGTTATGAGTTTTAACAGAAAGAAAAGAAAACACTTCTTTTGCATTTTATTATTTGGATTTTGTGGACAGTAATATTGACTTCCCACAGTGGTCATCTCACTATATAATAGACAAATATCATCTGTTTCAAGAGGAAGTCCAAAAGTTTCCTTTGTAATGAGGTTATGTCTGTAAAAAGAGAAATAAAAACCCAAAGTCACCCCAAAACAAAGTCTGAAATATGACCATACTTTCTATTGCTTTTCTTTCTGAAGACTTTAACAGGTACTCTGTATCATTTCATTGTTCCTCACACATATCAAGGGTGGGCATATGTGATAATCTTCCATTCTTCCACCTCGGAGAATTTAAATACAATCATACAAATGCCTCATTTCCTTTTTGATATCCTTTGAGAGACTGGAAGAAGCCTTCAAACCAGGCCTGATACCAGAAACCCACAGCACCCCTGTTGCTGTGTTATCCACAAAGCCATTTCCTCAGATTAACAAATATGGCTAGAATCTTCAGAACTGGTTCTAGAAGGGGCAAGTGCCCTTGACGCTACATGATTCAGTGTAGTTTTCACTCTGGGGAGGAAGACACAGAGCAGCATCTACCTGCCAACCTCTCCAGTGAGGCAACCCTGAAAAATGAGAGGTTCCTTTAGAGCATCTGAGTTCCTAGGCCGTCTGAACTGTGTGTTGTCAGCAGAGGGGTGGTGCTGCATTTCTGATATTTCACCTGGGCCTTTCCCAAAAGCTACAGCATTTCCCATAGATGTGCTTGAGTGAGGAGGTTCTTAACCTTGCACTTGTGTCTGCTTACATCATCTAATAGTGACAGTCAGTGTTAACACCTTCTCCGACCCACAAAGCCCCAGAGCTGAGATGCGAACATCAGATCCTAACAGAAGAATGTTTTCAGGGATCCCATCTATCCTAGTTCATTCAGGCTATTATAACAAGATATCACACACCGGGTGGTTTATAAATAGCACTAATGTATTTCTCACAGTTCTGGAGGCTGGAAGTCTGAGATCAGGGTACCAGCAGAGTCATCTGAGGGCCCTCCTCCAGGACTAGACTTCTCTTGGTATCCTTACATGGCAGAAAGGGTTAGGGAGCTCCGTGTGGCCTCTTTTGTAAGGACATTAATCACATTCATGAGGGTTCCACCTTCATGACCTAATCACCTCCTAAAGGCCCCACCTTCTAATATCATTACCTTGCAGATTCGATTTCCAATACACAAATTTTAGGAGGATATAAACATTCTGACCATAACACTGCTTTAACATATCATCAACAACAAATACTCATTAGTTCCTACATTATACCAGACACTAAACTCAGCCATCATTGGCAGTACTATAGAAACATCGACACATCTCTAAGAAAAAACTTGATTATCTGCTCATAACATTCATTCACTGTATGTGTGTCCTTGGCCATGTCAAACTCAGTTTTCTATGGACATATTCTTAAAGTTTTTCATTTATACTTCATATCTCCTCCCTGTGGACTAGATTATAAACTCCCCAAAAGCTAGGACTGGGTCAAGAATCTATTTCTTTTATAGCCTTTCTACAGCTCTTGATATAGTGCCGTGGACAACTTAGAATGTTACTGACAAAGAGCTAAGTCAATAGAACTGGAAACAAAAGAAGCTTTTTTTTGATAAGAACAGCTAGTAACTTTCTTGGCTAAAGGAGAAGCAACATGTCCAGTATTTATAATAATAAAGATTATTTACCATAAAGTGCATTTATTATCATAATATAACTTGATTTCATTCAAGGAGTTAGCCAAGTGAAAAGGACATTTATGGTTTCATATACTGCCAAATTAGCACTGTCATCTAAAATTTTACATAAGAAGATCTTGAAAAATTTCCTGAAACCACTGAAATACCTTTAAAGGATAGAGTTAGTAATTTATCTTGTGGCATTAAAATTAAGTATGTGGTTACAATCTGGCACGATGACATTTCCCTGGATTAGTCTCTAAGTCTTTGGAACAATTTCAAAGGGGACTGTCCAAAGAAAAAGAGATCGACTGGAAGTCTTCTTTGGCCCAGTGATTATTTAACTCATAAATAGAGCATGAAGATTGTGGTCTTGGCATTTTTTCTAGAGGCATTACAGCACATCTTGGAATTCCAGAATCTTCTCTCACAGATTTACAGCCCAATGACCACTACTTTTGCTCTTAACTCAAGCACCATTTGGTCTGCAAATACTGGCCACCTCTGAGAACACCAAGACTCCTCTCTTCTGGGGTGAGCATCCTCTGGACCCCCTCCTTTCCCATGCCCACCCCCCCACTCTCTGCCTTGATTCAGTTAAAAGACTTTAGCGACTTTGGCATTTTCATTTTAACACCTTCCTCTACATGTCCAATGCATGATATTTTAAGTGTTTTTAAATCTCCAAGTTCACTCGTTTCTCACAAACTCATCTCATTAGCACTTTCTCCTGGCATCTCTCCATATATATATGTACTACTTAAGCAAAAGGCGCCATTATTCATTTCAACATTTTTTTCATGGAGTGATAAAACCTGTCGCCATATATTCAGGTTTACTCATGAACTTGGTGGACATCTTTATCTTCCCACATTAATAATAGCTTTGTATCTTCAAGGTAATGTTCTGTTTATTATAGAGAATACTGCTAAGGTACCAGTAATCTCACCACAATGTGTAAGTTAACCCCTCGATGTGCTTCTGGAAACTTTTTGGAGAAGAGATTTTGTCTCTCCTCCCTGAGCTGACCAAGCTGATATCCTCCCTGGTCCAGAGGTCAGTGCACATAACTCCAGGAGCAAAGAAGCTGGGTCTATTTGCAATCTGGCTCTATAAATATTTAATAAAGAGTTTGAGAGGAAGCGGACTAGAGATCCATCTGTTAAGCTGCTGGAGACATA
Organism: Balaenoptera musculus; assembly: GCF_009873245.2. Taxonomy (NCBI): domain Eukaryota; kingdom Metazoa; phylum Chordata; class Mammalia; order Artiodactyla; family Balaenopteridae; genus Balaenoptera; species Balaenoptera musculus. The sequence goes on from NC_045796.1 coordinate 24,657,348, forward strand.
CCAGACACCGTGAATTAACTACAGAATAGGGCCATTATATTTTCAGGGTTCGATAGAGGGCCAAAGACATGCAGCTGATCCCACATTCTGAGTAGACCAACACTGCAATAGGAATGAAGCAGTCAAAGTGGATGAATAAAAATTCTGCCACCAAATGAAGCGAATTCCTTGTGAAAAGCAGTTAACAATTCTCTGAACAGTTTTAAACAACACAATGAACTCTGATGTTATAAAAGCACTACCTCTGAGCTAAGCTAAAATTCTCATGGTCTGATTTCATTTGCCAGTAGCTCCTGAATATTGTCATTCCTCAATACATGAAAATCATGCCAAGAGAAATGCAGCAAATATAAGCTATGCATGTTGGTTCTTTGACATTCATTCAATCTTCAATACTTCTATAAAGTTAATAATTTAAAAAACCAAACACCCAAACATCCACAAATCAGACCACCAGGGTGCTTTCTGTCACACTATGAAAGATGCTTGTTTGTTTTTCAGAAAATGAAGAATGTTAGGATTTCTAATACATCATTAATAGTTCATAAAAGGTTATATCAACATCCTTTAGAGCAAACAAGCCTATATTAATATGGTAGATGAAGAGCTGAATACACTGATGTTATGTTCTATCTCTTTTAGCTTTCTATCCTGTTTTCCTTTCTAGGGGAAGTTTAAAATAGAAAGAAATGGGATCAAATCTTTTAAAAAATACAAGTTTTTGTACACTCACAGATTTTTTCCCCTTGCACCCTCATTTCTCTCCCTGTCCTCACACTCAAATGTTGAGAAAGAAAAGTACATCAGTGAGAGGCAGCAACAGGTTCCTAGCTCTGACTGAGAGCCTTCCATGCCTTTGCTGCTTTCCATTGTTTTTTTAGGAACCTTCCCCTTTAGACATAAAAAGGAGTTGCATCTATTAAAAGAATTTCCTAACGTAATTGTGTTGGAGGGGGAAGGGTAGAGACGAAAAAGTGCTTGACATTGAGAAAATAAGGAAATGATTTCAAGCTCTCGATTGCATTCAGATTCACATGCCAAGGAGGAAATGAGTTCTTTCTTTCCACGCCCACCCCCAACTTAACACATGTGCACACACTGGCACACGCACATGCTTAGCAAATGCACACGCACATATACAACGTCACACTGGCGTGAACACACAACACCTCCTCCTCCTGTGGTGTTGTTTCAGGTGAGATAAGAAACCTATTTATCTCAGACTGACCATAGCTATATAGTCTCTCTATATATAGATAGATAGATCCCAAACAGATTATGTATATATATATATATATATATATATATATATATATACACACACATATATAAATCCTTATTTCAAATAAGTAGATATATGTTCCCAAAGTTCTATTCCTTTGCTGCTCTATCTGTATAAGCCTAACCAAAGCGGCATCAGTAAACAATCTATTAGCATTTCGTACAATGCAGGAAACACATTTTTCATGCCACTTTATTGTGGGGAAACTAAGACAATGAGTGAGTAAAGGAATTTCAATCCTTCATTAAATTTGTCTCTGGGTCTTTGGATTGTATTGTACATTTACCGATTTTAAGAATAAATGTTCTATATTATAGGTGGAAACAGATTCCCACCATTAAAGAATGATCACAGCTTCATTTTGGTTGTGTTTCCAAAGGATAACAACAAAGCCCTTTTCAATTTAGGATTTTAGAAAACAAAGCTTACAGATAGGTACAGATCATACTATCAGAAAGAATATCTGATTCGAAATCCCAGGCTGGTTGACAAGGCATGAGAGAATTCAAAGAGAAGCACAATTTAACAGATTACCATTTTCAAGCTCTTTGCTATTTTTTTTAAAGAATCAAGTAATGATGCTATTATTAAAATTTTCCAAATCCAAGATTTATTAATGCCCAAGTTAGGAAGGAGGTAAGTTCATTAATATAATTCTCTCATATGTAAGATTATTCTACAAAATTATTGTAACGTGTGATGTGTGTAATGTGTAAGGAAATAACGCAAAGCAGTCATTTATGCCACTAGACCTGTCTCTGTCCTTTGCACTGGGAAATGAGTGTCCTGGGAAAAAGTGATCAAGGTCTTGAATTTCTCTTCCTAATCAAAGGGAGAAAAATTTACTGTCTTTCCTTGAGCATCGGGTTTCTGGACATAAGAAGTTACCAGCTGAACAGCCATCCATTCCACTTATAAATGTCCACACTAGACGAACAACCCAACAAACCAATGCCACCTCTCCAAGAAGCCGGGTACCAGGGTCACATGCTTTTATGCACCTCAGGGTTTGGCCCTGACACCAGCTCTAGCCCCAGAGTGCTTTCTCCCCAGGACCTCTGGCCAGGAGGGTTAAGATCACAGAAGTTTAATGTATTAGAGCCAAAAGGGGACACAGAGATCATTTAGTCCAACATTCTCACCTCAGAGATGAGGAAATGAGATCTATGCCTACTCTCTGGAGGGTTTTTATCATAAATGGGTGTTGAATTTTGTCAAAAGCTTTTTCTGCATCTATTGAGATGATCATATGGTTTTTATCCTTCAATTTGTTAATCTGGTGTAGCACATTGATTGATTTGCATATATTGAAGATTCCTTGCATTCCTGGAATAAACCCCACTTGATCATGGTGTATGATCCTTTTAATGTGCTGTTGGATTCTGTTTGCTAGTTTTTTATTGAGGATTTTTGCATCTATGTTCATCAGTGATATTGGCTGTAGTTTTCTGTTTTAGTGACGTCTTTGTCTGGTTTTGGTATCAGGGTGATGGTGGCCTCATAGAATGAGCTTGTGAGTGTTCCTCCCTCTGCTATATTTTGAAAGAGTTTGAGAAGGATAGGTGTTAGCTCTTCTGTAAATGTTTAATAGAATTTGCCTGTGAAGCCATCTGGTCCTGGGCTTTTGTTTGTTGGAAGATTTTTAATCACAGTCTCAATTTCAATGCTTGTGATTGGTCTGTTCATATTTTCTATTTCTTCCTGGTTCAGCCTCGGAAGGTTGTGCATTTCTAAGAACGTGTTCCTTTCTTCCAGGTTGTCCATTTTATTGGCATAGAGTTGCTTGTAGTAATCTCTCATGATCCTTTGTATTTCTGCAGTGTCAGTTGTTACTTCTCCTTTTTCATTTCTAATTCTATTGATTTGAGTCTTCTCCCTTTTTTTCTTGATGAGTCTGGCTAGTGGTTTATCAATTTTGTTTATCTTCTCAAAGAACCAGCTTTTAGTTTTATTAATCTTTGCTATTGTTTCCTTCATTTCTTTAATTTATTTTTGATCTCATCTTTATGATTTCTTTCCTTCTGCTAACTTTAGGGGTTGTTTGTTCTTCTTTCTCTCATTGCTTTAGGTGTAAGGTTAGGTTGTTTACATACACAAAGTCCTTTTAGAGACCAACAATGCATATTGTGCAGAATGGGCTGTAACCAAGGTAACAAAACATTGTTTCTTTGTATCAGCTTTTAAGACAAAAAAATCATTGTTATACTGAATGTTTCTCTGTATTAGTGTCTATTGCTAGGATGTTTACCTACATTTTCAAGATCTAGGTTATGTCAGGCTGTTTGTTTTCTTCTAGGTACTAACTATAACATTCAACAGATAATTAGAAGCACCTGGATTATAAGTCAAAGCATTTGGGAGCTATAAATAAATAAGAATATAGCTCTGACAGGATTCTACTTACTTTCATGTTTCTATGAAAAATTATTTATTAATATAACTGAATATCACTTAACTAATACCCATATATTGATTATATGGTCCATAAGCATGCATGCATACATAAAGAATGATAAATGTAGTATACGACACTATAAATAGCTTGCATGTTTATCATTTTTTATAAAACTATTTGATGACTTTCTTGCCAAACTTGACTCATTAATAATTATCTGCCATCTAGTTCTATGATGAAAATAGAGTAAGACAATCCATCTTGAATCTTTGGTACACTTGTAAGAGTGCCGTGCCCCCCAAGTGCATGTACACACACTTTTCTTAATATAAGTACTCTTTTTACTTATATGAGGTTTTCACTTTGATGTACAAAATTGCTCTATAAACAAAACTTTTTGATGTGCATGACAGTGGAGCTCAGTAGCATCTGGAGTTCTGTGACATCATGTCCTCCCACAAAACTGTACCCTCATGGTCTCAGTTTGATATGAATCTCTGCCAGACATGCTGGCATAGCCCTCATTCCTGCATGGATTCCATGTTACCTTTTAAAAATATCATTGTTACTTTGTGCAAAGTTGACTCAGAAAGGCGCTGTGAATGTTACTACTTTGGGCTGCAAAGTGTGTGGTGTGTGAGTGAGAGCGTGTGTATGTGTGTGTCTGTGTAATCAGTAGGGCTTATAGTTTATCATCATGTAATCACAAATTCTATTGTCAATATCACTGATGTAATAATTGAATTTATACTTCCATTAATTTAAACAATGGCCATTTTTACTTTGGAAATTAACAATCTGTTAAATATTTTTTTTGCCTACTAGCTAAAATTTGGGGAAAAAAGTATGCAAAAATAGCAAAGAGGTGCTAGCTATGGAATCTCAGGCCATGAAAAGTGACTTTTCTTCTATATTTCAAAAGAAATAAACATTTTCTTACAGTTTGAGGAAGGAAAAATTAAGTTGTTATCATGGTACTCCCAAATTATTCTGGGAGAATGTCTTACTCAATCTGCTTCTCTTATATTTTTTCTTACATTAGGGAGAAATTGCTGTTCTGAGGATCTGGATTTCTATTCCCTGGGACTGTGTTCCCCATATGCCTTAGTTTAACGAGAATAATTTCCAGGCCCAGTCAGGAAATGAAAGCATAGGCCAGTGTAATGAGCATGTGATTGAATTTTTCTAATAGTATAGACTTATTAGCTCTAAAAATTTGCAGAATCACATTAATTTTTTCCTACTTCATGATATTTGCCCTGTAGCTCTTGAATTAGATTATTTTCTCCAACTTCACAGACGTCATTTTGGTTTCAGACTTAGACATTTTCTAGAGACTTAATATAGGGGCTACAATTACATTCTTAAAGTAGGAATTTTCACTCTGCTTTTTTTCTTCTGAGATAATTTTAAGAAGAGAGTTCATCACAATATGACTTAATCTGTATTCTCAACAATTTAGAAGAAAACATTGATTAACAATACTGAAGAAACCCGTCTAAAAACAGCACTGCATGAAACACAGCGCAATGGTATCTTAAAAGCATTAAGGTTTGTCAAATACATTCTAGTTTTGGCTATTACTGTAATCAATGGTTATTGATTTTTTCATTGATGTTAATGGAGAAGAAAAATTACATGATTTTATTTATAATATCAAATTACTTCTAGTTCTGACCCCATCAGCCTGGATAGTAGAAAACCTAACATATATTTGGGAGACGGGTACTCCTATGTAAGAGCCTCTCTCCTTGAAGCCATCATGGTCTAGGGCTGTGCTGACAACTCCACTACTCCCAGCCTCTGCCCTCCTCATAGCCATCTTGACTCTGGGACCATTGCCCACGTCCTGGAGCAGTGTCTCTTGGGGGTCTGTTTCCAGACCACGCCTCCACCCACATCAGGGTCCCACCATCAAGCTGGCATCGCCTATGTACTCACCACCCTCTTCACTCTTCAGGAACAGGGAGCCACAATCACACACAAGTTGGCCACGTTCTGCTTATTATACTTCTCCAAACAGAGCTCCAATCATCTTTCAGGGCTGGAAAATTCTGGCTGCGATCTCAGTGAGCTTGGGTTTTCCAAAAACAGTAACAATAAGAGCCAAGCTCAATAATAATACTTACTATATGTGGGCACTTCAAATGCATTAACTTGTTTAACAATCACAACATGAGGAAAGATGTACTATTATTGTACCCATTTTACAAATGAGACTATTAAGGCACAGAGAGGTTAGGTGACCTGTCATTAAGCCAGGAAGAGAAGAACTAGAATTCATATCCATATATTCTGGCCCCAGAGTCTATGTTCTTAGCCACTACATGATACTATCTGTCCTTATGGCAATCTGTTCACCTTTTCCTAAGTAAGGTAAGTAACTACTGACTTCAGTCTATAGAAGCTTGATTGTATAGAGTGGTGACTGAGGTTGGGGAAAAAAAGATGTGTGAAGAAAAATACTTGCTATATTTATTCCTTCATGAAATTTTTCCAGGAGAAGGTAAACCATTGTCAAATTCTCAGTCAGATTATTTTGCCATATATATGATACTCACATCATAACCAGGATGTGCAGTAAAGATGTATTTTCTATATTTTCATCTCTAAGTGTTCTGGTCAGCCACATGCACCCTATCCACTAGATAATGCAATGGGAAAATGACCAATATCCAAAATAGTTGTCAACTTAGTTTGGTTTAATAGTTTAAACACTCTAAGTGTGCCCAATCTATTGAGTTAGTTACTCAAATTCTCTTATTTCTGAACCCTCCCTCTTTGACTTCTTTGTAAAATGGGGTCCAGGTATATGGGAAAGGGATTCATGTGACCTCCTGGTGCAGAGGGCTTAGCATGCCCTAGCTTTGTTTTGCTATTCAGTAGCTGATGAGCTTTGAGATGTTACTGATCTTATACTTGAATTTTCTGTGGTATCTGCTGGTGACATCTGCAGCAAGAACCACTCATGGCATCTCTCTCTCTCTCTCTCTCTCTCCTCTTTCTCTCTCTGTCTCTCTCTGTCTCTCTCTCCTTTGTTATAACCCAGGCGTAGATTCCTGGATACCATGGGCTCACATGGGCTCTCTAAGCCCCTCTGAAACTTTACATTTTTCATCACGTCCTTGTCCTAGATGGGCTGCCCTTAACCTCTTCTATAGTGTCATCCTGCTGCAGCCATTGTGGACTCCAGAGAAAGGTTGCTGATTCTCAATTCAGTGGTCAGGCCACATAGAACAAAAGAAGGTCAAATGAAGATGCAAATTAGATGCTCTCTTTCTCTTTTTCTGTGCTCTCTTAACCCTGCTTAAGGTTAAGCTCAGTGCTGGGGTGGAACCTCCTGCCCAGGACCCTCACAGGGCATCAAACTGATGACAGGACAAGAACTGCCACACTTGTGCTCAGAGCTACTTCCTCTTATCACTAAGTCAAACCGCACAAGGGTAATTGGAACAAACGTATGATCACTTTCCTCTCTTTCTTCTTTCTCATTACATCCTCCCGTTCCACTCTGTAATATCCAGGATGAAAACTCTTTTGTTCCTCTATATCACAGTCACCTTCTACTCAAGATAACAAGTTTTACTTACACAGATCTTTTTTTAGGTTATATTTTTGCAATTTGATTTTGCGGCTATGAAAATCTTATTTGTTAGGTAGATGATAAATAGATATTGTAATAATTGTTCTTAGCTTTAAATCCTAACTCTCATTCTTCAAGGCAGAAAATTCATGTTCTGGTTACTTATGGGTATGTAATGAAACCACCCAGATACTTAGTGATCAAACAACAATCAAATTTATTTGCTCACAGATTTACAATTTAGAAAGGATTTGGCAGGAAGGGCTTATCTTTATTACAGGCTGTTAACGGGTAGATCAGCTGGGCCTCAGACAATGCACTTCCAAGATGGTTTATTCACATGACTGGTAAGTTAGCGCTCACCTGAGGCTATTGACTAGATATCTTAGTGCCTTTCCACAAGGCCTCTCTACACTGCTGCTGCTTCCTCACAGCATAGTAGCTGTGTTTCAGGCAAGGAAGTGAGAGAAAGTAGATGCTTCCAATATCTTAAGTCCTAGGCCCTGAAATTGGCTGACAGTCACTTTTGTTGTATTCTTTGAGTCAAAGTTTTCACAGAGCTTCCTAGATTCGAGGGAGTTGGGGGAACCCTGAGGAGTCCCCTCACATGTTGGATTTGGCAAACAGAGATGTCAAAGCAATTATTATAAATATATTCAAATAATTAAAGAAAACTTTGTTTTAAGAATTAAAGAAAAATTCAATGACAATGGCTCAACAAATAATAAATTCAATGAAGAAATAGGAATTATTTAAAATTTTTAAAAATGTAAATTTGAGAGTTAACACAGAAAGAGAAATAAGCAGTGAACATGATGATAGATGAATAGAAAGTATATATCCTAAGGAATAGAGAGAAAAAATTGAAGAAAATTTAATAGAACTTCTGAGATCTATGAGACAATATCAAGAAAATACCAAAATATTTGCAATGGGAGTCCTAGAAGAAGGGAGTGAGAAACAGTAAGAAAAATATTTGAAGAAATAATGGACAGAAACTTTATAAATTTGATTCAAAAATCTAAAAACAGCAGAATATTCTTTCTTTTCAAGAATACATAGATCATTCTCCAGGACAAACAAAATGCTAGGACATAAAGCAAGCCTCAATAATTTCAAAAGAACTAAAAATCATTCAAAATATGTTCTACAGTAACAATGGGAGAAAACTAGATATCAACAACAGAAAAAACCTAGAGAAATCTCTAAATATTTGGAAATTAAATAACAAATGGTTCAAAAGAAACCAGGAAGAAAATTAGAAAATATTTTGAAGTGAATGAAAACAAAAACAATATGTCACAATATGTCAAAGCAATGTGATGCAGGTAAGTCAATGCTTAGAGTAAAATTATAGCTTTAAATAGCTATTTTAGAAAAGAGAAAAGATCTCAAATTAATAATCTAAACCTCCATTTTTAAGAAACTAGAAAAAGAAGAGCAAGATAAATACAATATAAGCAGAAGGGAAGGAATAATAAAACTCAGAGCAGCAAACAATGAAATAGAAAGAGAAAAATCAATAAACAATGAAATAAACAGTGGGTTCTTAAAAAGATCACAACATTGCAAAATACTTAGCTAAACTGGCTGAAAGAGAGACAACAAAAATCACCAAAATCAGGTATAAAAGAAGGGACATTTCTACTGACCCTACAGAAATTAAAATATAAGGTATTATAAACAACTCAATATCAATAGATTAAGCATATTTATGTATTTATGGACAATGTTCTAGAAAAGCATAAATTCCCAAAACTGACTAAAGAAACAGGTAATTTAACTAGATCTTTAACAAGTAAAGAAATAAAACTAATAATTAAAAACTTCCCCACAAAAAAAAGCCCAGGCCCAGTTTCAACCATGATTTCTATCAAATATTTTAAGAGGAAATGATACCAATTCTACACATTTTCCAAAAAATATATAGAGAGGAAACATTTCTCAACTCATTCTATGAGCCAGAAATAGCCTGATACCAAAGCCAGAAAAATATATCACAAGGAAACAGCAGACCAATAGCCCTCATAAACATAGATGCAGAACAACCCATAAGAAAATGTTAGCAAACTGAATCTAGCAACATCCTAAAGGATGGCTAGTAAGCACATATAAGGATAGTCAACACCATAAGTCATTTTGGAAATGCCAATTAAAACCAGAAGGTGATACTACTACACACTTACTAAGATAGCTATAATGAAAATAACTGTCAAGGTCAAGTGTTGGCAAAGGTATGAAAAAACTAGAAGCCTCATACATTGCTGGCAGAAAACAGTTTAGCAATTTCTGAATAAGTTAAACATAAATTTATCGTTCCAATCAGCAATTCCACTCCTAGGTATCTACCCAAAAGAAATAAAAATATATGTCATGTAAATACTTGCACATGAATATTCATAGTAGCACTATTCACAGTAGCAAAAAAACTGGAAACAATCCAAATGTCTATCATTGGTTAATGTATAAAGAAAATGCAAGAAAATGTGGTATATCTATACAATAAATACTCTTCATCAATAAAAATGAATTAATTACTAGAACATCTACAATATAAATTATGTCTAAAAATTATGCTAATTGAAAGAATCCAGACACAAAAGACTACATATCGTATCATTCAGCTCATTCAGTTTCCCCCTCCCCCAAATTCCAGGTGAATCTATAGGTATAGAAAGCAGCTTAGTGGTTGTCTGGGGATTCACAGCAAACATGTAGGAAAGAACAACTTAGCATAAAGAAAATTTTCTTGAACTGGATGGTAGTAGTGGGTTCCCCAGCTTTATAAATGTACTAAATAAATATCATTGAATTGTACACTTATAATGGGTGTATTTCCTGGCCTGTAAATTATACTTCAGTAAAGCTGTCTTCAATAAAGCAAGGTGATTTAGTATTTTCCTTCTCCTCAAACCTCTCATTTTCTTCTAGGTTGCATTCGTCTTCCTTAATAAGCATAGCAACACTTTGGAAGGGATGTGGATGACAAATATACAGTCTGCATATGTACTACAGTCCTACACTAGAATTTACTGAAATGTACTACTAAGATCACTGTTAGCCACTTTTATGTTCTCATCTGCTGAAATGCCTGCTTACCCGCGTCCTTCAGTCACACGGTTGACATTGCCATCTTTGGGGAATATCTTTTAGTCTACAATTCTCTTATAGATTTTTTTCCTGATGAGTATACCTCAATAAATCATATGCATGCAAATTCTTGTTTTAGACTCTGCTTCTAGGGAACCTGACCTCTTAGCCCATCCTATGCATTATTTCCTATTTAGGAACTCTATTCTGCTGCTGTTGGGTGGGGTGCAGCTGTAACCTTCCTCCACACAGAGTTCCGGATTGGACATGGCTTTCTGCATTATCTACCCTACCATTATTGCACCATGTTGGTGTGGAATAATTTTCAATGATGCTTGCCATCTTCCCAAGCTCCACTCAAGGAATGGAACAAAGACTCACTCTATTCTCAATCCCCAGAATTCCATGAGTGGAAATGGGGGGAAGCGGTGCATTCTAATCTAAATATAGACAATCCTATCTCTAACCCTTGATTATCCTCCAAAAATGCCTTTTCCTTAGTCTGGAGAACCAAGTTTTCTTCCCAAATCTTTCTTTTTAAAAGCCAAGTGTATAACATCTTGTTCTTTAGTTTGGCTGGATTCTTTCTCTACTAGGACAGTAATAAATCTGAACTAATAGGAACAAAGATAGTCTATGACAACAAAGAAAGTATGGGATTTCAAAAGCACCTTGATTAATATTAAAATCTCACCATACTCTATATGCTGTGATAATATTCATATATATTGTATATAGTTTAAAGATATGTGAATGCATTATAATCAATATTTTAGTCTTATCCCAGCCTCCATGAAGTCTAATAATTATGATTTAGTGATATATTGGTAGAATCCCCATGTTGCCTAATGATTCTTCAAATAGAGGAATTTACTGATTGTCAGTATTCTGAATGGCATAGATAGATATATTTACTGGTTGACAGTATTCTGAATGGCATTATGCTTTACTGCCTAACAATGAAGTTCAATAAATTGTCATTATCATTCTCTTCCTTTTAGTACTCTAAAGTACTGTTGAGATTGCCATATAGAAAAATTTATTGAGATAACATAATGTAATGAAAACTGCAGAAGCTTTGAAAGCAAATAAAAACTTGAGTCCCAATCCTGTCTCTTCAGCTTTTTGCCAATGGCGAAAAGGGATTCTACTTTGACTCCTTAAAGTGTCAATTGTTAGTGTAAATGAGAAGGGTTTGTTCTGAAAATTAAATGTGATAAATACATAGGGAAGCCCAATTTAAAAATAAAGCTCAGTATAGAAGATAAAATATTACACATTAACATATGTTAATGTAATGGGGTGACTCTATAAGGATGCATTGAGTCCATCAATGAGAAGAATGAGGGCCAAATTTCAAGGTTGAAAGGGTGTAGAAAGATAGATCGATAAATAGATAGATATACATATATCTCCTACGGGTTCTGTTTCTCTGGAGAACCTTGACAAACACAGTAATACAGATGATGAAGAATACAAGTGTCAACAGTTATACAGCAGGTGTGTATGGAGGCCAAGTGGCCTAACAGAGGGTATGGATGGACCTGGGTTCTGCCTCTGTCCTTTCACAATTGCTGGGAACTCTCATTGCTAACATCTGATCCCAGCAGTAACATTTGGGAAGAATGGAGGAAAGAAGTTAACTGAGGCCCATGGACACACCAAGTAATTCATCGTAGCTTCAACTTCCTTACAGGCAAAACAGAAGTAGGGCTGGGAGAACTGGAGATAATGTGTGTGAAGGGTCTAGCACATACTAGGTGCTACATGAATCATGCTTCTAATTATCTTAATGTTCATAAAAGAAAACATTCTCTACCACGTCAGCCAAAATAAGTGAAATACGTTACTTTGGGGAAGAAATGGTGATTTTAACACACAGTTTTCAGCTTTCATATGCCATCTCTAGGGATAATCATTTTTGCACTTTTATTATTGTTACTAAACTTTAATTTTTCTTGTGCTAAGAGGGCTTGCAAAGGATGAGAATGAAGGAGGATGGGGCTATCCAAAATAATGGATATCCCAGAATCCTGCCAAGGTATGTGAGAAACTCCTAAAATAATAACCTGCATTCCCACTGCTGCGGAAATGGAAATATTTATTGTTGTCATTATCACCACTATTGTCATTATTGCTATTTTCGGAGTTCCCTGACAGACTCATTCATTCCTAAGGGGATTTAGTGGTTTGAGTTTCATGTCTGTACAGCTCTACCTAGGAAATTCAAGAGCGCTTTCACCTTTGCTCTTGTCTAAACTGAACTTGCAGCCTTTCACCACATGGAAGCCACTTGCCTGGTTGACCTATCCGACTCAGCTGTGAAATCGGTCCCTCGGTTTCCAGAGCTCAAAGCCTCAGATTCTTCATTTACTCATCCATCTCTCTCTACCCCTTTTCCTCAGCTACAGTCAATCCCCTTGTCTATCACACCTGCTCAAATTTTTCTAAATCCCTTCTCTGTGCTCCCTGCCAGCTGCAACTGTCTTATTTCAAGACCTGAATAAAGAAAAAGTCTTTTCACTATCAACATTAAGGAGGATGTATCAGGTAAATGATTCTTGGCCCAAACAGCACTGTTTTAAAAAATTTAAAAATTGAGAGCCAACCCAAAATATCAGAGACTTTGGGATACTCAGATAACAAGAAACTCTCCTACTATTAGGATAAATTTAGAATATCCTTAATTATGTTTTTTCTTACAAGGTAATTAGTCAATCTCTCCCCCATACATCCTTTTACTTTGAATTTTTCTTTATTTCAACATCTATCTCATTCCTCTTTATTTATCCAGGACACTACTCTGAACACTCTAAATGGCAACTGTCATGCCTACTCCTCCACAAGTCTGCTCAAACACCTAGGATGCTGTAGAAACCATAATACTATCTGTTATAAATGGTACCTGAAGATTTTGCTTTATACAAGGGAAAGAGATGTGAGACAAACAGCAATGCCATAGCTCTCATGTTAAGAAAATACATAAATGTACCACTAATCAAAGTTCTGGGATTGAAGGTAGTCTTCAAAGACAATCCCAAAGGATAAGTAGAGAAGATAGTTCAGTGTATACTAGAGGTCACCTAGGCTGAAAAACGATAAAGATGCTATTTTCCTTACACACACATCACAAAACAGGGATTATTGTGATAATTATGAAAGATTCTACCACCAGAGACCCCTTTTAAAGCCTCATTTTAGCAAAAGGTAAAGGGGAAAAATTATCTTCTCACCCTACGGTCAGTTACAGACATTTGGAGGGAAACTAGAGCAGATGCTGTGGGCACCATGCCCGTGTATGCCAGCCCTCACACTTTAGTGCACACTGGCTGGACTTGCGGCTACCAGCACCTGAATTTCTTTGCCTGAGGGCTTTCTCAAGCCAACAAAGCTTGCTTTGCCCACGTGTGCAGCACTCTGGATGTGTTTGGGTATTAACTTACCCTGGGAGTAGCCTCCAACCAGTTGATGAAAAGAATTGGTGTATAAATACCCTAGCAACCTTATCCCTTGGGTAGAACAACTCTGAGGTATATGCTCTGCACCAACTTTCAGAGTTTCCCCAGCAGGATTAAGCTCCAGTGGACTACAATGGTGGGAGCCTTGATAATGTATATTTCATTGACTGCTTTGCTTCATCTAACTTCTTCGTTCTCCTACCACTGCTTTCTTCTTCTTCCAGGTAAATTTCTTGGGCACTAATCTGTATCTCAAGATCTGTTTCTGAGACATACCAACCAAGACTCTAAACTTCTCTTCCACCAAAAAAAGAACTGATGGCTAAATCAGAAATAGTGAAAACTCTAGGATAAATTATTCATTGAAGTCAATTCAACAAACAATTATTGAGCACCTACTGTGTCAGGAACTGTGCAAAGATGAGCAGCACTTAAACCCTGATGGGAAGGAGATCACTAATTTCAATAGTAGGCAATTACTGAATGTTTTAAAGTATAGTAATCAGTACATCCAGAAATAGCTATTAAGCCTAGAACAGAAAGCATCTAAACCCTGTCAGTGTGGAGCTGTGAAGTAATGGAAGACTTGCCGAAGAAGAAAGACTTGATTTAGTTTTTCCAGGTGGAAGTAGAAAGGGGAATATCAGATAAAGGGAGCAAATGCGCAGAACCAGATGGTACGGTCTCCCCCATGACAAGAATGTGGGGAAAACCTCAGAGAGGCTGGATGATATAGTGGTAAGAGCATGACCACTGAAACCGGACTGTCTGGGTTCAAATCCTAGCTTTTCTAGATATTGTCTGTGTGACCTTGGGCAAACCAGTTAATCACTCTGAGCCTCAATTTACTCATCTATAAATTAAGGTGCCTATATCCTACCCTTTTTAGTAATTTAGAACATTTAATATAAACAAAAGGTTTAGAAAAGTAACTGGCATATCGAAAGTGCTGAATAAATAACTGTGGTTTGTTATTATGGCTGGTTAACTCATAAAGGGAAAGTAATAGGAGATAAAGCTGGCAAAGTAGACAGGAGACAAATCATGCAGGTTCTTATATCCCATGCTAAGGATCTCTTTCTTCATCTTTGAAGTCAAGAATCAGCAAACTATGTATGACCCACTGGCTAAATCCAACCTACCCCTTTTTTCTGTAAATAGTTTTATTGGAATACAGCTACATTCATTAACTTGTATATTGTCTGTGACTATTTCATGCTACAATGGTACAGTTGAGCTGTTGTGACATAACATATGGTCCACAAAGTCAACAATACTTACCTTCTGATCTTTTACAGAAAAAAATTGCCAACCCCCAACCCCAGCCATAGATGGAAAGAAGTGACATGCAGAGTAAAGGATACGTTGTATGGAGTAAATATCTGCAGGCAGAGAAAGATGGTCATTTCACAGGTCAAGGTTAAGGTTGATGAGGTTAATAAACCAGATTTCATAGAGTCAAAAGAGGAAGGGTTTGGTATATAGATGAAGGAGAAATATATTGGGAGTTGATAAAGAGTCCAATTAAATCTGCAGGCTACAGGGCACGCCTAGCCTAGAGATAAGTTTTATTTATTCCAGAGTGTTCATATATTTTAAATCTGTTGTCAATGTTTAAAATAGACAGATATCACCAATAAAACATGAATATCTGGCTTGTTTGGAAAAACTGGAAGATCTGGCAAAAGTTTGCTTATAGGCGTGAATGGCAGTACTTTATTTATCTGGAAGACAGTATTTACATGAGACAATTACTTTCCACTACATTGCATTCTCCACTATTTCCTATTGTATTACAATTGGGTCAGCTTCATTCATGTCATAATCACGTTGAGTCTAAGTCCTCTAGGTTTCAAGAGTGCTACATAATGCCACTTATGGACACAAGGGCATGGAGTATGGTAAAAGGAGCAGTTTCCTCTCAAAACAGATATAATAGAAACAGTGGCCTTGAGGGAGAGCCAGATTTTGGTAAGAACAAGTGAGGAGAGAGTACCACATGAAGAAGGTGAGGTGTGAGTCAACTTGTTTACGAAAGAAGAGAGGTTTATGATGACAGAGGAGAAAAACATTTAGGAGAAATTGCGTGAAGAGTCAAGGTGGGGGCAGGCTCACAGCAGGATAAAGATAACTGAATAAACAAGGATTGGTCACCAGAAATGTTACCTGTTGGTTGATGTATGAGGTTGAGTAAGATGAGAGCCACGGAAGGAAGTGATTGGCTTCAGAGCCCCCAGCTTTTTCTGGAAAATTACTGTGGTGTTAGAGCCAGTGGTGGATAGGTTAGGGTTAGTGTCATCACAGATCCTGCCTGCAAATCTGTCCAAGGTAATTAGAACTACCTTTAGGTTCAATCAGAGTCATGATGAGGTCTCTGTCATGTAAGCCCTAGGGAAAAGTGCTGAACTGGTTCAGTTAAACAATATCTGTAGTTGCTTTGAACTCTAGGAGTATATATTTCTAACAGCTTTAGAAATGGAGGAGGAATAAGTTATCTAAGGAAGTTGTGATCTCAAGATTCTTCCCTTCTTTGCTGTTTCTTAAGGAATAGATAACTCTTTTGTTCACTGAGCACCCTGATGGGCTTTGTATATGGAAAAGCATTGCCCCTACTTACTTGGAGATGTTGGTCTTCTCATCCTGCATCCTGGTCCTTCATATGCCTTCTTCTATATTTCTCTTAATTTTTCTTTGTTTTCCTGTCCTTTTAATTTCAGGAGTCAGTTACCTATTAAAAAAGAAAATAGGGAATATAGTGAATGGGAAAATGTCATTAAAACTCTCAACATCTACCCTTTTCAATATCTATTATTATCTTTTTCACTATAACAGAGAGGACAATTTCCTAGGTCTCACATAATGGAAAATTCACTCCTATCCTTCAGTGTTTGTCCCGGAAAAACCTTATAAAGTCATATTTTTATTCTATTAGCTGTTGGAAATAGCCATGAGGAAAGGCCACCTCCTAGCCACATCCATCCAGACACTGCAACAGAGGAATCAACCTTAACCAGGAAGAAAAACCAAGGCTTCGAACAACTTAATAGGCAAAAGCCTTACCCTACATGCTTGAGAGGAAAAGATATTTTAAAGTCTGCATTCTTGGCTGAAGATGATTCTTTATCCATAATGAAATATTTTACATTTCAGAAAGAAATATGAAACTGCAGAGGGTGTTGATGCAGATACCAAGAGTGATGAGGTCTGGTAAATAAATTCACTTAAATTTCTTCTCTTAGGAATTATCAATGGGGTAAGAAGTAGAGAGAGAACAGGCAGTATTCAAAGAAATGCTTATAAATAGATAAGAAAATTAAAACAATAGTTTAATTTAAAACTTATTCAATTAAGAGAAAGATTATAAAATATTGCATAAAGTGATTTTTTTTAATACAAAGATTCATTCTGGTCTGTGCTCTGGGAGAAAAGTCTACTTGGAAATAGATAAGTAAGAATTATGGAGGACTTTTCAGAAGTAAGTGCACATGGCTCTCTTCAGTGTTTCATAAAGCTGATTTTCCACAAAGTTTTAAGAATGGAGGAAGGAAAAGATGAGACAGGAAATACAAGTCCCTAATGACTCCTCTTTTGACCCACAAATCCAAGGAGAGGATGAGAAAGCACAAAGTTAAACCATCGTAGTTCAAATTTTGCTAGAATTAAAAGTTCTTTACTTAATGGAAAAAAGGAAAGTAGTGAGTTTATATTTAGATTTCTTAAATCCTAAAGAGAATAGGAACACAGAGTTTATATTTTTCTCCTTTTTTGCCTGCCTTTTCTTTTTTTTTAATGATGATTTAGACTCATGATCTTTTAAAATAATATATATGTCCCTCTTCATCCTTTTCTGAACATAGAAAAAAATACCCCACTGGTAAAGACTTGATGCAATTCTTCCTTTAAGAGTTTAAGGAAAGAGTCTTCCTTTATAATACAAAATTTGCTGTCTATATAGTGTGAGTCAAATTAAAAATTGTCCTTGTGCTATGTGTGTTACCACCCTCTTGACTAGGAAAATTCTAGAGATCAAAACAACCATTTATTTTCTCCACTAGACACAGCGGTCAAGATCCAATAGTGTGTCACAATCTGCTGTGAGCTCTGTTGCAAGTAATTTGTTACTATTAATAGTTCAAATTTTGCAAATGATTTACTTTTGTTTGTAAGTTAGAGGGAAGTCAAGGTTATCCTGAAATGTCACTCTCACTCAGCTGCATTCTGATATCCTCCTCTGAGAAGAGAAGGGGAGGCTTTCTAACCAGGATGCCAGTGAGCGAATGTCACCCACTGTTTGTTTCCAGAGGTAAAAAGGTTGAAACCACTCATCAGACTCCGGGCAGACAGCAAAATACCCTGTAGATATCGAAAGCAAGGTGCCATCTGAAAGTGAAACTAGAAAATCAATGCAAGACGGATGTGGTCAGAGACATGTAAGGTCATTCTTAAGAATAAGGTGTATGGGGTCATGCACTAAGAGAAACTCCAGGCACCTCTCATCGGGATGAGTGCATCATGCCCAAAGTCAGTAAATATTTGCAGGGCTCAATGTCCCTCGCTCTGAATGATGTGCTCAGAAATTGTCCTTCTGAGTCTTACTTGGTTTTACATGTTTTTTTCTTTCGGCAAAAAGTGTAAGTATCTAGGACTTTTGGCGTTTGTAATTTTGTCATTAATTAATAAATTAGCATTCTGGTCTTATGACCACATGAAATGTATTGACACTCTGGTTTGTTCCAGATCCTGTGCTAGGCACTAAATTCACACAGATACTTAAGAAAGAGTCTTCTTCTCAAGGGAATTCCCATGAGAAATTAATTAATATGAGTTTGTTCCTGAAAGGTTAATATACTCCCTCTATGTGCTCAAAAAATCATGTTTATGAGCCTGCAAAATCGAGGAACAGACTGGATTGTGGTGAATCCATCAAATGAAATAGCATCTAATGAAGCTTCATGAGGACCAAACAACTGATCACAACTGAAAAAAATCCCACATCACAATTTTCTTTGTGTATATATAAAGTTTTAGTCATCATGGAAAGTCATTGTCACTGAGCTAAAACTCAGATGATCTGAGTCCACTGCTTATTAGCTCTATGATTGTAATGATAGTAAATAAGTTAACATCTTTGAGACTTGATTTTCTTACCTACAAAATGAGATGAATCATTCTTCCCATTACTCCACACTGATGTTGTGAGGTTGGAATGCATGGGGAGAAGCAAGGGGCGAAACTCTATTCCAACATAGAGTTATAACCAACAGCCACTGTGTGCCAGGCAGAGTGTTAGACGATTTCCTCCTGTTCTCATTTTTAACCCTCACAGGAACCCTCACTTTAGGCATTATTGCTTTAAAAGTTGACTTTCTAGGTCACATCATGTAGTGGCAGAACTAGAATTTGAAAACCCAACTGTCTGCCTGCAGGGTGCTTGTCTCCATTGCTTCACCCTGCCTATATCACACCTGAGTCAATTGTGTGAAACGTCTTTGAAAATTGGAAGCTGTTCTACTGTTACCATCCCAAGTCAATGATCTGAGAGTGAAAATGTCCCCTAAGTCACTTAATCTGTTCCTTTGCTCATGGCAAGTTTTCTACTTGAAGGTTATTGTCTTTTTTTTTTTTCTGTGATTAATTCTTATCCATTCTTCAAGCTGACTATAGTTCTCTAGGCAACAATGATCTTTCCTTCTTATAAAATCTGATATATCTATGCTATTTCACTGTCTCATACATTTAATATGTTGTGTTTTTAGTTATTATTTTACATGTGTCTTGCTTCCTCAGCTAGACTGAAATTTCCAGTGAGTAAAAGAATGCCTTGGTACTCCTCTAGGACCAGGTCATTGTAGCATCAAGCCATTAAAAACATAGGTTCTCAAATGTTTGAGTTTTAATTGATATATTAAAAAATATTATAAGACAAAGACCAAAATGATGATTACTAAACTAGGCAGTCTAATTTACTTTTAAAAGAACTTTAAATGTTTATCTCACCTATGTTATAGGCAAAGACATTCATTTTTACAATCATTTTTCTCATATTCAAAATACTACAATGTTATAATAAAAATATGCTATTGCCTGCCACTGTTGTTATTTTTGTGTGTATATCTCCCTATTTTTTCTATATGTGACTATATTTATAAAACTTGAATTAAAAAAAAACTTGACTGGGCATATACTCAGAGAAAACCACAATTCAAAAAAATACATGCACCCCAATGTTCATTGCAGCACTATTTACAATAGCCAGGTCATGGAAACAACCTAAATGCCCATCGACAGACGAATGGATAAAGAAGATGTGGAACATAGATACAATGGAATATTACTCAGCCATAAAAAGGAATGAAATTGGGTCATTTGTAGAGACACAGATGGACCTAGAGACCATCATACGGAGTGAAGTAAGTCAGAAAGAGAAAAACAAATATCATATATTAACTCATATATGTGGAATCTAGGAAAATGGTACAGTTGAACAGGTTTGCAAGGCAGAAATAGAAACACAGATGTAGAGAACAAACGTATGGACACAAAGGGGGGAAAGCATGGGGGGGGGATGAATTGGGAGATTGGGATTGACATATATACACTAATATGTATAAAATAGTTAACTAATAAGAACATGCTGTATAAAAATAATAATAATAAATTTAAAACAACAAAAAAACTTGAATGTCAAGGAATTTTATTTTGTTATATGATTTTGACTTATAATCTATAGAGAACATATTCCATATTATTGTATAGTTTCTCATTGCATCATTTTAATGGATGTATATTTTTTCATGTTTATTAATTGGCTTTGTGTTTCAACATTTTTGTCAGTTCATTGATTGAGCTCTTTCCTCAGTTCTCCATTTTTCTCACCACAGCAACCATTACCAGATTACTATATACCCCTCCAGAGTTAGTCTGTTTATGTAGAAGTTTACTATAGAAATCTGTATATCCATCTTTTAAAAAACAGTAATGGAATCATACTATGTATACTGTTCCTTACCTTGCCTTCTCATTCAATATTATATTCTGGAGATTGTTCCACATCAATACAAGTAGGGGAGAGGCTTCAAGATGGCGGAAGAGTAAGACACGGAGATCACCTTCCTCCCCACAGATACATCAGAAATACATCTACGTGTGGAACTGCTCCTACAGAACACCTACTGAACGCTGGCAGAAGACCTCAGACCTCCCAAAAGGCAAGAAACTCCGCACGTACCTGGGTAGGGCAAAAGAAAAAAGAAACAACAGAGACAAAAGAATAGGGATGGGACCTGCACCAGTGGGAGGGAGCTGTGAAGGAGAAAAGGTTTCCACACACTAGGAAGCCCCTTCACAGGTGGAGACTGCGGGTGGCAGAGCGGGGAAGCTTCGGAGCCACGGAGGAGAGCGCAGCAACAGGGGTGCGGAGGGCAAAGCGGAGAGATTCCCGCACGGAGGATCGGTGCCGAGCAGCACTCACCAGCCCGAGAGGCTTGTCTGCTCACCTACCGGGGCGGGCGGGGGCTGGGAGCTGAGGCTTGGGCTTCGGTCGGATCCCAGGGAGAGGACTGGGGTTGGCGGCGTGAACACAGCCTGAAGGGGCTAGTGCGCCACAGCTAGCCGGAAGGGAGTCCAGGAAAAGGTCTGGACCTGCCGAAGAGGCAAGAGACTTTTTCTTGCCTCTTTGTTTCCTGGTGCACGAGGAGAGGGGATTAAGAGCGCTGCTTAAAGGAGCTGCAGAGACAGGCGCGAGCCGCGGCTATCAGCGCGGACCCCAGAGACGGGCATGAGACGCTAAGGCTGCTGCTGCCGCCACCAAGAAGCCTGTGTGTGAGCACAGGTCACCATCCACACCGCCCCTCCTGGGAGCCTGTGCCGCCCACCACTGCCAGGCTCTCGTGATCCAGGGACAACTTCCCTGGGAGAACGCATGGTGCCTCAGGCTGGTGCAACGTCACGCCGGCCTCTGCGCCGCAGGCTCGCCCCGCCTCCTCCGTACCCCTCCCTCCCCCCGGCCTGAGTGAGCCAGAGCCCCCGAAGCAGCTGCTCCTTTAACCCCATCCTGTCTGAGCGAAGAACAGACACCCTCAGGCAACCGACATGCAGAGGCGGGGCCAAATCCAACGCTGAACCCCGGGAGCTGTGCGAACAAAGAAGAGAAAGGGAAATCTCTCCCAGCAGCCTCAGGAGCAGCGGATTAAATCTCCAAAATCATCTTGATGTACCCTTCATCTGTGGAATACCTGAATAGACAACGAATCATCCCAAATTGAGGAGGTGGACTTCGGGAGCAAAGATATATTATTTTTTCCCCCTTTTTCTCTTTTTGTGAGTGTCTAGGTGCATGCTTCTCTGTGTGATTTTGTCTGTGTAGCTTTGCTTTCACCATTTGTGCTAGGGTTCTGTCCGCCCGTGTTTTTTTTGTTTATTGTTTGTTTGTTTACTTTAAAAAAATTTTTTCTTAATAATTATTTTTTTATTTTAATAACTTTATTTTATTTTATTTTACTTTATTTTATTTTATTTTATCCACTCTCTTTCTTTCTTTCTATTTTTTCTCCCTTTTATTCTGAGCCTTGTGGATGACAGGCTCTTGGAGCTCCAGCCAGGCATCAGGGCTGTGCCTCTGAGGTGGGAGAGCCAACTTCAGGACATTGGTCCACAAGAGACTTCCCAGCGCCACGTAATATCAAACGGTGAAAATCTCACAGAGATCTCCATCTCAATACCAAGACCCAGCTCCACTCAATGACCAGCAAGCTACAGTGCTTGACACCCTATGCCAAACAACTAGTAAGACAGGAACACAGCCCCATCCATTAGCAGAGAGGCTGCCTAAAATCATAATAAGGCCACAGACACACCAAAACACACCACCAGACCTGGACCTGCCCACCAGAGAGACAAGATCCAGCCTCATCCACCAGAGCACAGACACTAGTCCCCTCCACCAGGAAGCCTACACAACCCACTGAACCAATCTTAGCCACTGGGGGCAGACACCAAAACCAACGGGAACTACAAACAAGCAGACTGTGAAAAGGAGACCCCAAACACAGTAAGTTAAGCAAAATGAGAAGACAGAGAAACACACAGCAGATGAAGGAGCAAGGTAAAACCCACCAGACCTAACAAATGAAGAGGAAATAGGCAGTCTACCTGAAAAGAACTCAGAATAATGATAGTAAGGATGATCCAAAATCTTGGAAATAGAATAGAGAAAATGCAAGAAACATTTAACAAGGACCTAGAAGAACTAAAGAGCAAACAAACAATCATGAACAACACAATAAATGAAATTTAAAATTCTCTAGAAGGGATCAATAGCAGAATAATTGAGGCAGAAGAACAGATAAGTGACCTGGAAGATAAAATAGTGGAAATAACTACTGCAGAGCAGAATAAAGAAAAAAGAATGAAAAGAATTGAGGACAGTCTCAGAGACCTCTGGGACAACATTAACTGAACCAACATTCGAATTATAGGGGTCCCAGAAGAAGAAGAGAAAAAGAAAGGGACTGAGAAAATATTTGAAGAGATTATAGTTGAAAACTTCCCTAATATGGGAAAGGAAATAGTTAATCAAGTCCAGGAAGCACAGAGAGTCCCATACAGGATAAATCCAAGGAGAAACATGCCAAGACACATATTAATCAAACTATCAAAAATTAAATACAAAGGTAACATATTAAAAGCAGCAAGGGAAAAACAACAAATAACACACAAGGGACTCCCCATAAGGTTAACAGCTGATCTTTCAGCAGAAACTCTGCAAGCCAGAAGGGACTGGCAGGACATATTTAAAGTGATGAAGGAGAAAAACCTACAACCAAGATTACTCTACCCAGCAAGGATCTCATTCAGCTTTGATGGAGAAATTAAAACCTTTACAGACAAGCAAAAGCTGAGAGAGTTCAGCACCACCAAACCAGCTTTACAAAAAATGCTAAAGGAACTTCTCTAGGCAGGAAACACAAGAGGAGGAAAAGACCTATATTAACAAACCCAAAACAATTAAGAAAATGGGACTAGGAACATACATATTGATAATTACCTTAAATGTAAATGGATTAAATGCTCCCACCAAAAGACATAGACTCGCTGAATGGATACAAAAATAAGACCCGTATATATGCTGTCTACAAGAGACCCACTTCAGACTTAGGGACACATACAGACTGAAAGTGAGGGGATGGAAAAAGATATTCCATGCAAATGGAAATCAAAAGAAAGCTGGAGTAACAATTCTCATATCAGACAAAATAGACTTCAAAATAAAGATTATTACAAGAGACAAAGAAGGACACTACATAATGATCAAGGGATCAATCCAAGAAGAAGATATAACAATAGTAAATATTTATGCACCCAACATAGGAGCACCTCAATACATAAGGCAAATACTAACAGCCATAATAGGGGAAATCGACAGAAACACAATCATAGTAGGGGACTTTAACACCCCACTTTCACCAATGGACAGATCATCCAAAATGAAAATAAATAAGGAAACACAAGCTTTAAATGATACATTAAACAAGATGGACTTAATTGGTATTTATAGGACATTCCATCCAAAAACAACAGAATACACATTCTTCTCAGTGCTCATGGAACATTCTCCAGGATAGATCATATCTTGGGTCACAAATCAAGCCTTGGTAAATTTAAGAAAATTGAAATCGTATCAAGTATCTTTTCCAACCACAACGCTATGAGATTAGATATCAATTACAGGAAAAGATGTGTAAAAAATACAAACACATGAGGCTAAACGATACACTACTTAACAACCAAGTGATCACTGAAGAAATCAAAAAATACCTAGAAACAAATGACAATGGAGACACGACGACCCAAAACCTATGGGATGCAGCAAAAGCAGTTCTAAGAGGGAAGTTTATAGCAATACAATCCTATCTTAGGAAACATCTCAAATAAACAACCTAACCTTATAACTAAAGCAATTAGAGAAAGAAGAACAAAAAACCTCCAAAGGTAGCAGGAGGAAAGAAATCATAAAGATCAGATCAGAAATAAATGAAAAAGGAATGAAGGAAATGATAGCAAAGATCAATAAAACTAAAAGCTGGTTCTTTGAGAGATAAACAAAAATGATAAACCACTAGCCAGACTCATCAAGAAAAAAAGGGAGAAGACTCAAATCAATAGAATTAGAAATGAAAAAGGGGAAGTAACAAGTGACACTGCAGAAATACAAAGGATCATGAGAGATTACTACAAGCAACTATATGCCAATAAAATGGACAAACTGGTAGAAATGGACAAATTCTTAGAAATGCACAACCTGCTGAGACTGAACCAGGAAGAAATAGAAAATATGAACAGACCAATCACAAGCACTGAAATTGAAACTGTGATTAAAAATCTTCCAAAAAACAAAAGCCCAGGACCAGATGGCTTCACAGGCAAATTCTATCAAACATTTAGAGAAGAGCTAACACCTATCCTTCTCAAACTCTTCCAAAATATAGCAGAGGGAGGAACACTCCCAAACTCATTCTATGAGGCCACCATCACCCTGATACCAAAACCAGACAAAGATGTCCGAAAGAAAGAAAACTACAGGCCAATATCACTGATGAACATAGATGCAAAAATCCTCAACAAAATACTAGCAAACAGAATCCAGCAGCACATTAAAAGGATCATACACCATGATCAAGTGGGGTTTATTCCAGGAATGCAAGGATTCTTCAATATATGCAAATCAATCAATGTGATACACCATATTAACAAATTGAAGGAGAAAAACTATATGATCATCTCAATAGATGCAGAGAAAGCTTTCGACAAAATTCAACACCCATTTATGATAAAAACCCTGCAGAAAGTAGGCATAGAGGGAACTTTCTTCAACATAATAAAGGCCATATATGACAAACCCACAGCCAACATCATCCTTAATGGTGAAAAACTGAAACCATTTCCACTAAGATCAGGAACAAGACAAGGTTGCCCACTCTCACCACTATTATTCAACATAGTTTTGGAAGTTTTAGCCACAGCAATCAGAGAAGACAAAGAAATAAAAGGAATCCAAATTGGAAAAGAAGAAGAAAAGCTGTCACTGTTTGCAGATGACATGATACTATATATAGAGAATCCTAAAGATGCTACCAGAAAACTACTAGAGCTAATCAATGAATTTGGTAAAGTAGCAGGATACAAAATTAATGCACAGAAATCTCTGGCATTCTTATACACTAATGATGAAAAATCTGAAAGTGAAATTAAGAAAACACTCCCATTTACCATAGCAACAAAAAGAATAAAATATCTAGGAATAAACCTACCCAAGGAGACAAAAGACCTGTAGGCAGAATATTATAAGACACTGATGAAAGAAATTAAAGATGATACAAATAGATGGAGAGATATACCATGTTCTTGGATTGGAAGAATCAACATTATGAAAATGACTATACTACCCAAAGCAATCTACAGATTTAATGCAATCCCTATCAAACTACCAATGGCATTTTTCACAGAACTAGAACAAAAAATATCATAATTTGTATGGAAATACATGTAGATTTGTTCTCATTCTTCTTAATGACTGTATAGTATTCCATGGTATGGATTTTTCCATAATTTATATAATCAAGTCCCTATATAATTAATTTCTTACTTACATGGTTTACTATACATATATATTTTCTTTTTTCCAAATGATCCATCATATCTTTCCTAACAAGCTTCATTCATTTTTCTCCCTAAAGGCTTTGCTTCTGAATCCCTCCATTCTTGGGTTTCTGTCTGCTGATTGCTCTCTGTGCCACATGCAATGTTGACACCCTGGCAGTACTGCTCACCTCTCTCCTGGAGTCCACTTTTCCCTAGATACTATAATTTGTTCTTCCTTTATTAACTCCTTCATTTTGCTCTAGCACATTTTCCAATAGCTAACTTTAAAAGTGCATCTGGGGCTTCCCTGGTGGCGCAGTGGTTAAGAATCCACCTGCCAATGCAGGGGACACGGGTTCGAGCCCTGGTCTGGGAAGGTCCCACGTGCCGCGGAGCAGCTGGGCCCGTGAGCTACAATTACTGAGCCTGCGCGTCTGGAGCCTCTGTTCCGCAACAAGAGGGGCCGCGATGGTGAGAGGCCTGCGCACTGCGATGAAGAGTGGCCCCCACTTGCCACAACTGGAGAAAGCCCTCGCACAGAAACGAAGACCCAACACAGCCATAAATAAAATAAATAAATAAATTAATTAAAAAAAAAAAAAAAAGTGCATCTGGATATTTAGATGTCCAAGCTGTTTATTTTGCCTTTATATTTATTTTGGTTGAATATAGAATTTCATATAGAAAATATCTTTTGTCCAAATTTTGAAGGCACTTCTTCCTTCACTTGTAGCATCCAGAGCAGTTATTAGGAAAGCCAGGGCCCTTCAGAACCTAGTACATTGACCCTTTTACCCTTCTCGGTTAAGTCTGTGAATATATTTTACTGTTTTCTACTTTCCAAAACTGTTTTGCAGTCATTTTCTAATGACATTTCATATTCTATTTTTTTTGATAGAGTTCATTTATTTTCCTCAGTGAAACCTGGGGAAGAAGAGGCAATAAATACATGTGTCAATTCACCATCTCTATCTCTAGAGTCCAGTGTTTAACTATTGTGATTCAACTGAATATTAAATTTCTAGTTTTTCACTTTTACAAACACTTGAACATCTTCATGGTTAAGTAGAAATCATAATTATTTCTTAGGTTATACTAAAGGTCCAATTCTTGCATAAAAGTGTTTACAAAATTTCTAATGTATTTGATAGATACTTCTAAGTGTATTCCTTTCCGGTTGCTGCAGAACAACTTACCACAAAAAGTAGCATCTTACCCCACAGTTTCCAGGGGGTCAGGAGTCTGAGCCTGGCTTAACTGGGTCCTCTGTTCAGGATCTCACAAGGCTGCGATTCAGGTGTTGGTCAGGAATACATTCCCATATGAGGCTCAGGATCCTCTTCCAAGCTGACATGATTGGCAGAATTCATTTCCTTGGAGCTATAGAACTCATGGTGGCTTATTTCTCCAAAGCCAAGAGGAAATGGAGTATCTGAACTCAGGGAAGGTCTAAGCCTTCTTTTAAACTGATTAGGGACCTTGATTTCATCTGTCAGATTCCTTTACCTTGGCCATATAATGTAGCATAATCATGAAAATGACAGCTATCATATCCTACATCTCTGACACTGAAGAGAGGGGAATTATACAGGGCATGGACACCTGGCAGGAGGAAGGAGAAAGGGGATGGGTCTTGGAGGTCATCTCAGAATTCTGCCTACCACAGCAAGTTACTCTAAGAATAATCTATGTATTGTAAATATATTCCAGTTTTTAAATCATTGTAATTAATTACATTAAAATCCAGAGAAGTGTAAGAACTATTTACTCAAATTACATTTACTCTGATTTTTCTACCATTTAATTTATGTTTTCCTTACTTAGATAACAGAATTGACAAACCTCTACCTATTACCTTCCCTCTGACCATGGCTTTTGAAAGACCCTATTTAATTCTTAAATGAAGTCCTTACCACCAATTTTTCAAAAACTAGAGGAAAATACAGTAGCATTGTTTCTGGATTTTTAACAAAAATGTCATTAGACATTCATATTTTCCAGGCATTCTGCTGGTCAGTGAGTATTAAGAATGCACAAGTAAGTAAACCAATGTCTTGGGTGCATCCAGCCTAAATAACAGTGACAAGTATATAAGTTTCCGTGAAGTAAAGAATTCCTGAGAAAGGACTTATTAAACATGAAACCAGCGGAAGCACTCACAAAGGAAAATGATGATGAACTTCACGGTGTAAAAAGTTATGTCAAATTATTTTTCAATACCATTAAAACACTTGGGAAAGATTGAATATATAAATACATTTGCATAGTATCAATATAGAATACATACACACACATACATACACATAATCAACAAATAAATCAGTAAAAACATGAAAGCATAAATCAGAAAAATTTTAAAGGATACAGATCCAAATTCAAAGAAAATACAAATGACCAATAAGTACTTGAAAAGTTATTCTATCTCACCAGTAATTGAAGAAATATACAGAAGGACAGTAAATAGAAAATATGAAAAATACTATCACTAAGTGCTGGTGAGGGTGTGACAAGCTAACCTCTACTATACATTATGTGGAAGAATAAATTGGGCAACCTTTTGTGAAAGGAATGTGTCAATATAAAGGAGAATGAAAGAGCTACATGCTTTGGTCCTATAATTCCACAAGTGAAAAAATTTGAAGGAAATGAAGATTTCAACAATAAAGGAATTTTAAGTAAATGAAATATTATACTGTCATTAAAAATGATGTTTTAAAAACTATTTTAGTGATGTGGGAAAACAAATACATTGATACGTTAAATTAAAGAAGTCCACAACAAAACTGATCACGTCTAAACAATATATATATATACACACATACATAGAAGAAAACTTGAAGATAAATACACCAAAAATTTTAGCCATAATTATCTCAAATACATAATTATATAGTTTTTACTCTCATATTGCATATATTCTATGTTAAGAAAACATTCCTAAAACAAAAGTAATAGGTCCATAAAATTACAAAGTTGATAAACAGAATAGGAAAATGTAATGTCTTTAACATGTACCAAAAAAAAGCCCTGGTCAGAATTAAAGCCCTGAAATTTCAGGAACAATATTAAAATGCAGCATGTGAGCATGAATCTACTTCATGGAGAGGGAGTGGGTCATAGCGACATGTTGTTCAGAGAGCTACCAACAAGGTAGACCAGATGGATGAGAATCAAAAACTGGAAAAACCAGCCCAGCTAGACAGGCATTTCCTGGCACAATCTGATTAATTCTAACAAAAGACAGATCTCATTTTATGAACGATAATATACATTTTAAATATCAGTCAAACCTTTATCTTAACAACTGTTCTAGTTTGGAGGCTGTGGATTAAAAGCAATGTACCCAGCTATTTATTGCTGAGTTCTTAAAGAAATAAAATATGTAAAAGGTGAAATAAACTGGAATAGGTTATCTATAAGAGAAAGCCTAAGATGAATTATATGAAATTATATTTTCTCAAAAATTTTTATATAAATCATGTTAACAAACTTTCAAAAGTGTTTTTGAATTTTAATGATTGGCATTTATATTCTAGGATATGGTGAGTTATGATGAAGTTACTACCAAATTTTTCTTCATCTTCATAGAGGATTGAAAAAAAGGGAGAGAAAATAAGCTGAAATCATGAAAAGAGAGATTTTTTTCTTTGCTTTCTTTTCTATTGGGGGAAGGGCATGAATTAAAAATCTGTGATTAAATGATTGCAGCCAATTACTCAGATAAGTTTATTGTCTGGCCACCCTTGAAGATCTTCAGAATAATATACTCAACAGTCGGACTTGCTTTAGGTTTTCACATTAAACCTAAACCTTCTGCCTAGGAACAGGAATGGACAGAATGACCCGTTCCTCTCTCTTAAACTTCCTGTATTAATAGAATATAGCACGTTGTGTAAGACAGAGATTAAATAAATAACACAATATTTTAGTTTTGAAAAATAGTTAATAAATATTGCGTTAGAAAGATTCCAGGTACATATTGGACTGTTTGTTTTCAATTTCAAATCACATCTCTGAATGGTCAACCACAGTAGATGGGCCATACCTGGAAGAGGAGATTTGAGAGAAAAGACGTGAGGCTTGTGGGTGGGTCTTGCAATTGTTAAAGCATTAGTTAATGGGATCTTTTTCCTAGAGGAGAAGTGCAAGTTTGTCAGGAGAAAGAGGAACTGTTTTCTTTTTTTTTATGAAGCAGAATTCCATTCTAATTCTCTGAGCCTTTTACTATAACTGCCGTAGCATGTGTTTTAAATTATATTGTATGCATGTGTTCCCCATAAAATTAGCCATCATGACCCATTGTTCCACAGTCCTTCCTTTCATCACATTTTAGAGGCCTGTGTTCCATATTAGCAAATAACCCTTAGAGGAAATTATGCATTTTCCATACACCAGCTTTGTTACATATTTGATAACACTTATTGTATATTTAAGGATATGGGTCAATATATAAAATGTTTTAAATAATAAAACAAGTGACCGATATTTTCCTCATGGCAAACAAACTAGGAAGTCAAACTGAATATATCTAGCATCAATATCAAAAGAGAATTAACAGCTCCACTGTTAACCCATATGCTCGTGAATATATAACTCCATCGATATGTTAACTAGGGTGAAGGCACATTGCCTGCTTTAGAACCCACTCAAATTCTTTGGGTTCTGAGTTTAAAATGAAATTTGAGACTTTTCAGGTTCAAGGTCCTTTTTGGTGCTGTAAAAATGTGACTTCCTGGTTGAAAAAAACTAAAAGTTTTTGGACACCAACTTGCTCACACAAAACAA
The DNA here is from genome assembly GCF_009873245.2 of Balaenoptera musculus. Classification (NCBI taxonomy): domain Eukaryota; kingdom Metazoa; phylum Chordata; class Mammalia; order Artiodactyla; family Balaenopteridae; genus Balaenoptera; species Balaenoptera musculus. Next base: position 24,688,580 of record NC_045796.1, read on the forward strand.
TATGATAAGTGTGAATGAATCAGTAACATATGGATTAGATTTTCCCTTTAAAAATCTATTATTTTTTTAAAACATTTTAAATGGAAAATTCATGGTAAAAACATGCATTGGATTTAGCCAGCTCTAAATCATTTGAAAAATATTTGTAAAGCATTTTTCTCTCAGTGGATATGTGGCAGCATTTCCAGCCCATAATGTTAGTGTAACTTCACTCTTTTCCCCAACCCTCCCCCAAGACTCGCAAATCAATACACAAGAGAAAACAAACTGCTGCTTGGTTCTCCTTCTCTTGCTCTTTTTCTCTCCTACTTCCTTGAGTATGTCCTGAAAACCTTTATGTATCATTTCCACTGCAATGGCACAGATATTTTTTAATTAAATTGTGTTTCAAACTATTCCAAATGTAAAGCTCTAGGGAATAGTAGCAAAGGATATACATTAATGATGAAAAGAAATACATTTGTTTGTAGTTCAGAATGGACATCCCAAAGATGAGTATTTTTTTCTTCTCCTCAATCTACAATCCATTAATCTATTAATCAAAATTAACTACTGTAAGTATATTTTCCCTGAGTACCCAAGAGTAACAAATAAAAATACAAGGAAATAAGAGAATATTGTAATGTTTCAAACTTCAGTATATTGTGGTGTCTGTGTATAAAATACTATTTTCTGTATTTGTTCCCCTTTCTTTGAAATGTTTTCTGTCCTCTAGTACCTAGAATTAAGCTTTGACACTAGAAAATTCCCTAGGTTGTAGTCAGTCCCACAAGTAAATTCACTTAATTGGCCAAATGGTTTCTGAAAACAAGATCGTATTATCCCTGTGAGTTTAGGATTGCAATTCTGTTCAGTTTTCTAGAATTCTGCATATTTACTTCCTTGAGTTGTACATGTTTTCTGAATTTGGCCAGGGCATTTTGCCAACTGCACATTCTGAGAGTTGTACTGTCTTACCCACTCAGCTCAAACATTGCAGATGTCAGAGCTAGGTTTGGACTAGAGATCAGTATTTATTACTTAATGGATTTCTATTTTCAGAGTACAAAAAACAATATTCTGTTTCTTCTAAACAATAATTATTTTAGTATAGATGTGGCAGACCACCTATTTGTTTTAGATTCCATTCAAATAATATATATAAATACATAGGCATTGTATATGGAATATTGACTACCATAGTGTATAATATCCATCTAGGTTATTTGTATAGAGAAAAAATGAAGGAGACTATAGAAAAACAAGAAGACTATAAGTTCTCATATTTTATATGATAGTACAAATTCCACAATATTACAATACATTTATTTATGTAAAATCTAACTCTAAAGCCATGAATAGTTGCAATTCCCTGAACTGTAGCAGATTAATCCGTGAAGGTTGTCTCCCAACTCTCTAATTACAATTAATGAATCTAATTACTGTGATGATTTGAATATTATGCTTTCGTCTTATAATCTACTGTGCCTGTTTTCTGATTTCCAAGTAAAAGAATGTCACCCTAAAGTTTTCAAGAATGGTGAAAATTTCCTAAAGAATTTGAAATTCAACTGTAATAATGTTGAGTTTATTTATTCAACATTTAACCAAATGTATTGAGTATCTACAAAGTATCAGATACTTTCCTACAATCTGAAGATCCTTTAATATCTACATAAATTTTATGCCACAAGTGTTGGGAAATACCTTTAGGTTATAACAATTACGATATTCTCTTTCATGTTTTCAAAAGTTAGTGAATTTTCTACTCTGTCTTCTCCAGATTTTCTTATTTACCTTTAACATAGTATTGAATGGAAGATTGACTTTCTTTCCATCCTCTTAAATGAAATTTTATTTAAGTGAAAAGGAAAATAGAAAACCCTGTTATAATTCTTGCTAAGTTCAATGTAAGTTTTCAAAAGCTGAGCGTAGTAGTATCTTAATAGATGGATTGGGGATATTTTATTCCTATTGATCAATTCTAAATTAAGACTAAAGCATCACTCAAACTGAAAATAAGAACATCTTCAGAATGTCCTATCCCACTACCAATCAAGTTAAGAATGGCTCCTGTGCTTCACCCTGGTAACTTTTGGTTCCATGTAACTAAGAATAATCAAAGTGACCGGAATAACAAAACATTTTTAAATGATGATTTTTTCTAATTAACAGGTTATAATTGCAAACATACATAAGCCTAGATCCATGAATCAACAAATAAAAACAACTTTAGTGTCACTTCCCATCTCTAATGCCTGTTTTTCTTATTCAGCATCCTCCAAACCAGGAAAAAATTACAGTCATACAGTAATTGCTGCAAGTGATGCTGCATTTCCTTCAAGGTGAAGAGACAGATACTTGCAGAGTGCAACACCGGCCATTCAGCCTACTCATTTAAATTATTCATATCATCCAATGAGAAACCCAAATGTTGGAGATAAATGTCAAAAGTAGTTGAGGGAGGAGCAAACCTTCTAAAAAGGTGTGAGAGACAGAAATACTGGAACAAACATCCTTAGGTCTAGATGCATGGAATTATAGAGCCTTTAAATAGAAAGAAACCTCCATTATGCATCTAGTTGCCTCACTACTATCAAATTCCTGTCAGATAACTATGAGCTTCAGTTTACACCGTTTCAATGATGGAGAATCCGCTGCTTCACAAGGGCATCTGAATTCATTTTCTAAGAGCTCTAGCTATTTCAAACTTGTTACTTAATCTGCCTTACTACAAATTCTACTTCTGGGTCTGAGTCCTGCTCTCTAAAGTTAAACAGAAATCCACTCTACACATCATCCCTTCCAGTATATAAAAATAATCATCCTGTCTACTCTGTCTTCACTTCTTTGCTTCTAAAGGGAAATGTCCTCAATTCATACAAATATTCCTCAGAGGTCTTGGCCTTCAACTCATTCCATCATCTTGATGGCCCTTTTGTCATTATCCTCTGGAAGGAAATAGTCCACCTGTGATTTAGCAAGAGTGAATTCAGTAAAAAATTAATACGCAAACATGTCGACTGATTCATCTAAGTTTACTTAACCTGGTATTTTAGGATTACAAATGGATGAAGGATATCTACTGGCGAAGCATGAAAGATGTCCTCAAGGAAATCTGCTTGTATCACTAGTGGACTTAACATAGTAGCTGAAGATAATTTCATGTATCCGAGAACAAAGATCACTCTCACCCTTGCCTGTTTCACCATTAAAGTGCATGAGTTTTAAGGGTATGGAAGGTACCCTGATACTGGAAGCAAATCTGCAGAACCAGATTACACTGGTACCATTCATGAAGTTTGTTGCTACTCTGAATCCCCACCCTCTCCACAAATATGTACACAAATCCAAGAGGCAAACTTTACTATTAATTACCGTAATTAAACACCAATATTACCTTTTCCAACGAGCATTCTCAAAAATCTAAATAGTCTCATCAGCAGAAAAGAAAAGGTCTGTAACACTAAGACTTTGTTTCCCTCACCACAAGGTGTGGCACCCAACAAGTTAGCCAAGAGAAGGAAGAATCAATGAGTTTCACAAAATCCAAATAATTCTCTACTGAACGTTGAAAAAGACAGAAGGCAGGTTGTGTGGTTTTGTTTGTTTGTGTTTTTGACTTTGGAAGCCACAGATCCATGGTCTGGGGCAATGGGGATAAGTAGCTATGGCCAACCAGTAGACATTCCTTGGCTGAATACAAGACTCCAGATGGCAGCATGTCACTGAGTAGGGTAAAGAGCTAGTTATTAGAAGGTGACTCATGTTGAGCACCAAAATAGGTAGTGATGGTTGTCGCAATCACAATTGTGTACATAGAGCTTAGCACTGCTTACCTAACAAGGAGAACAACCAGTGACCATGGCCATAGCAAACATTCACAGCTGCACTCCCATGCCCCAGTGTGGAGCACATGAGAATCCCCAAAGGGCTATAGATACTCATGGACTTGAATGAATGGGAAGATATCAGAGCTAAGAGTTGATTGGAACATTTGGAGAATCTCATTTGGGGAAAAAAAAATTTTTTTTTCCATGCTTGGGACCTAAACACTATCCAGCTCTCCTAGATATGCACACATACAGATGTACACATAAAACCACATGCATCTCACAGCCCAAACTTCTATGCCCTCATTGGGCTGCTGAAGAAGCGTATTAACCAAAACATAACAAAGAGACCAAATTTTGGCCCAGGGACTGATGGAAAACACATCTCTCCCAAAGGCTTTGGGAACATTGATAAACATCAAAAGGAAAAACTTGATTGGTATAGGAGCTCAACTGGATGACGGTAAATGAATACTAGTAGAAAAAATAGTGCAAACTTTTTTACATTTCTCATTGCCCGCAATTCCTTTTCTCAGCCCCTATATGTCATGCTCTAATTATTTTTCAAAATCGCTTCACATCTAAGCTCATTTAGTGCTGGTCAACTAAAATTCCAAGATAGATTTCAAATGAATTATTTTCTAGACATGTCTCTTCTCTCTCTGAACTTAACCTAAATGCAGTTCTCAACTTCGATTCCTGTGAAATTTTATCTTGTTAGATTTTGTCCATTATTGAGCCTATTGAAAATAATTTTTCATCTTGATTCTCTCATCCATTATATTATCTCTCATTCTCATCACTGTATAAATTAGTTGATAAGTTATACCTGAGGTCCAAATGGGCCAATAACAAATAGAAAATGTTACTTAAGAAGTGATTTTATTCAGTCTATTGACTTTTGAGTACAATCCATTTACCTACTTCTGGTTTAATGAATGTACAGGTTATGAACTGAGGCTTTGTCTAAAGACTAATATATATAGCTTTGGGGACAAAGTATCATTAACCATGATTTGTAGAATGATCATCAATCAAACTACTCTCTTTATTTACTCGCACTTTTATTAATGCACTTAACTTTTTTTTATTCATGTACTTCCATTCTTCTATAAGATACTCTCTGAAATGTTTAATAGTTCAATTCATTGAAAGGAAGAAAGAAGAGAGCTAAATTTATGATTCTTCCATTGGATCCAGGAACTTTGTCTGACGTATTATACTTGACATCCTTCCTCCCCATAATCCTATGCATAATGTTTTACTCTAATATTCTTTAAAGATGAGGAAGCTGAGATTCTAAAAAAAAATTATGGGCATTGGCTAAAACCACAGAGTTGATCATCTATGGCATAAAACCAGGCTGATCTGCTTTCAAAGCTTGCCTGGCTTGCTTTCCATGGAGTGTATACTCATCCCACTTAGCAAGTAACCTTTGATGATTTGTTTTAAGACACTGTGCAAAGAGCACCCAGAATACAAACATGAAAAACACAGCAGAAGTAAAAATAGTAAGAAGCAGACAGGTACAAGAATGTCTAGAGTACATGATGAATGGGATTGGCAGCAGGAAAGACACAAACACTATGCTTGGAAAAAGAAGAGAAGGAAATTACTTTTTACTGGAAAGCTGTGTTTGTCTCATGCCACTCCTTTCATCTGGACTTGTACCCCTGATTGCCTGGATCATTCTAGCTTCTCCCCACATCCTTTCCCTACTGTGGACCATTGTCCAGTACAGGAAAAAGGAACATGCTTTGGAATCAAGCACAGCTGGATCTGAAATCTGTTCCAGCCCCTTTCCAATGACCTTGGGCATGTTGCTTTATCTTCTAAGCCTCAGTTTCTTTTTTGGGAAAATTTTCACATTAACATATAAACACAAGATTGTCATAATAAATGACGCATGTTGCATTGCCCCAGGGTAGGTGTTCAGCAAAGGATTTTTTCATTCCCTTACTATCTCTCAAGCTAATTTTCCTTGGGCACTTTTTTATGTGTTATGTGCAATTTCTGAATTTGGGTGTTATGTTTCATTTCTCTGCTTAGAACAATTTATTACTAGATTTGCCTTTCCTGTCATATACACTTTCCTGTGCAGGATTGATAAAACCCTCCCTAATCCAGTCTTTGCTACCTATGGACCCTCACACCCCCAACTCTGTTATTAATCAGAACGAGACCCCCACTGACTTATGACTACATCTCACCTTCATCCTAGTTTCAGAACTTTTGGCCACTTTTTTCTTCCCTTTTCCCTCTGCTTATTCATCACACAAATCTTGTTCATCTAAGACTCAGCTCTGGTTCCACCGTAGTTACAGTTAACTACTCCCACCTTTACTGATGTTTTCTTCCTCCTGTGAGTGCTTGCCGTGATTAATGTTCATGGAAAAGAATTTAACACTTCATTTTCAGCTCTTCTCCCAGACTCCAGGTTTTTACCCTTTAGACCCCCCAGTGAGGCCTCTCAACTTTATCCTGTCCCAATTCTCAGGCCAATCTGGAGGTAAGACCTACAGGCCTGCAGGTATCATGCAGACTCAGACTGCGCTTCATGCAACTGGTCCAGCACAAGACCCCTCAAGCCCAGAACCCCAGACCAGCACAACTTACTAAGTTTCTACACTGTTCCCTGAGTCTGTTCCATGGCATCCCCTAGGTTCACCCCGGATATCAATGTATTTCCAATTTATCTGTTCCCTTGTTCCCTAATGTTGGCTCAGTGCCAAAACCAGATGTCTGCCTTGTCCGTCAGATAATCCCAGCATTCAAAGCCTGCTTGGACCCCACCTACTCATGCATACACTTCTCCCCTATTGGTTTCTCTGCTGCTCTTGCCAGTTATGCATCCCCCAAATAAATATAATAATAATAATAATAGAGAACCTCTGATGAGTGTGCATCTTGTTTTAGGCACTCTTCTAAAAGCTTTGCATATCTTATATCCTTTAATCTTTACATCAATCCTAAGCTTATTAAAATGAACACTGATGTTGTAAAGGATAACTTTTCCCAGGCCATACAGCTAGTAAGTGAGTGATCCAAGATAGGCTACAAAGCAGGTCATACTGTCTCCACAGCCTGTCCTCTTAGCATTAATCCAGAATTGAGAGTTGTGCCACGTCACATCCATCAAAGGAATCCCTAAAAGGTGATCTATGTTGTCAGGTTGAACTCAGGACATGATTTTAGCCTAGCTTAGCCACTACTCTGTGCTTCATTTTGCCCAACTGAAAATCCCTGAAACCAGACTTGGGCCTCATGCCCCAGTTCTACCATTCAAGTTGGCCCCTACTACAGCGTTAGTCTCCAGTGTCTGGCAAGCTCAGTTGGACAGTTCTTGTGACAGTCCAGCTGCCTTCTCTCTCATGTCATAAAAAGGGCAAAATCTTAATTTGAATGTATGTTTCCTGACATTAGATAGTGTGCAATCTAATTGGCTGTCACACTATCACACTATCCTATCTCTGCAACAAATACTACAGAATATATGTGATGTGGGAGCCTGTACACACATACACACACACACACACACACACACACACACACACACACACATCCCTTGGGAGCAATGTCTAAAGTCTTCAATTAATTTTAGGAGGTGTTTGGAAGAAAAATATTTCTCAAATGAAGAACATAGGAAGCAGGAATAAAGAAAATGGAAGTTATGATAGGAGATTCAATGCATGACCTCTCCAAGAGTGGATTTAAGTCAGGACATTGGTGTCACCTTTATTGGCTGCATAATTCTGGGCAACTGAAACTCAGTGTTCTTAACTGTAAATTGGGAATAATAATTCAGACCTACTGCAATGTCTTATGGGAGGTAAAAAAAAAGACAATACATAGGAAAACACCTGTTACCTTTCAATGGCTATATAAACACTTGTATTGAAACTGCTCAATTTTTTTTTGCACTTCAAACATCCCTACTGAAAATATCACTTCACATTCCACAAACTTAAATAATTGCAGACATACAGGCTGGACGTACACATACAAAGTTAAGTGCCCTAGTACATAAAGGTTGGAGTGTTTTTTAAGCACTTTAAAGTTTGTGGGGGGAGAAATACTTGGTGAATTACTTTATTTTGCATGTATAGAGTCAACCATGGTCTTACTTCTCCCAGCTCAGACCTCAGCCTCTGTTTCTCAGCAGTTCTTAAACAGTGTTCTCCCTGAGGGGACAGTCACCTGAGAAAAGTGCCCTTGGTTACATTTCTATCCCCAGGCTAATCCTGACAAAAGTCTCTCATCAAGTTCCTTCATTTCACTGCATAGAAATTCAGTGTATTAGACAACACGTTCAAAAATTCAAGTAAAAACAACATTTGTATTACTTTATTTTAAAACAGCCACATTAACTTCTTTCTTAGTGGTTTTCCTATTGGTCACAGAATGATGCTAAATACTTGAAAACAGTTCTACTCTGATTACTAGAATAGCTTACTCTTTTCTATCTGATACAGGGCTAGGATTCCATCTTGAGTCTGGGAATAACTCTGAGATGGGCTATATGAGCATAAAAACACATTGTCATCATTTGCTTCAAAACTTCATTTGAAAGTGTTTTAAATCCTAGAACATCAGGGAAGTGTCAGCAAAACCTAAATTTGGTATGGCATCTGAGAATCACAAGATTAGAGTCCTCTGTTGAAAAGACACTGAAAACACTATTGTTCTGAGATGTATGTGCTGTGAATGTGGTAAGAGGCTGCAGCTAAGGGGCTTGGCCTTGATGATGAAGCAGCAGAAACGTGAAATGCCAAAACAACTCTTTGCTTGCACAGAATGAGCTAGAATTACAAGAGATCATAGGCAAGGAATTGTAATCATGTTTGGTGTTTGAGAGTATTAAGTAAATGAAACAGCCTGGTTTTATGTTCAGAACTATTCTATAGGAAAAAGAAAATGGCTGAATTAAAAGCAACAATAACAAATGATTTGTTTGAGTCATAGCACTTTTATTTGAGATTGTTGCTTAAGAAAGATTGCTTTAATTGTCACTTAGGAAAATAGATATTAATCATTTGGGGGCTGTTTTTCTTCCCCATCCTTGGGCAAAGAAAATGGACCTAATTTCGCAGAATTCAGATCTGCTATCTTTCTGGCTGAGCTAAGAAGATAGGACTGATACTTTTTTTTGGTAGAGATAATTTAATATATGGTTTAAAGCATGCTGCCAAAAAGATGTGAAACCATACAAAATTCTGATGGAGAATTTTCCTTTATCGGTGGCAAAACGTAGTTATGATTATCATGTTTAGGCTTACGAACAAATTTCTGGTCACCATTTTCCAACCTTAAACTTGTGTATCTCTGGCTCCCTGCAGTAAGAGGGAACAGCCTCTAAAGTATTCATGGAAGGCTGTTGAACACTACATGAAATAGTGGAGAGATTTGAGGTCATTATGTCTTAGCAAGGGGTTCTGTTCCAGATACAATAATTGGGGAGCAATTTCATTAACAAGTGCCATTTTGAGACCTATTTCATCCTCATTTGACTACATAGAGATAAATATTAATCAGAATCCACTTATTTAGATTTTCCTATCAAGATAAGCAGAGACATAATTCAGCTGTGAGGAAGTTTTGCAGACAGCAAGGAAAGATTTTTTTAAACAGTAAGCAAATTCAGGCTCTGTTGACAAAAGCAGTTCATTAGAATGAACTAGCCCATTCTTAACTTCCCTGGCAGCCAGGGGGGACCACAGTAGTCCATGAAAAGACTGAGGAGATAGAACCTTGCATTACCTAAAACTGACTAATGAGGAATGGCTAAGAATTATGAAAATGATACCATCCTATCAATGTCCTAAAATCCGTAAGACACCATGAAGGGCTCTACAGCTCAGCCTTTATAACAGCAATCATGCATTTTGGAGTCAATGCTCTTTCTAACCCACATAAGAAACACTAAACTTTCAGTCTTACCTAATGTGAGACAAAATGCATTAAAAGAAAACAAAAGTATTCAAGAATTGTGTGTATGTGTTTTCATTTTTTTAATCTATAATAAAGAGGAAGTGGGAACCCAATTCCCATTATAGAAATGAACCCAAATGTAATTTGAAGGAAAATCATTCAGTTGTAAGAATAAAAATGAAAGAATTGCCGTCTTAAGACAGTAAAGTTTCCTCTCCAGGATCTCTCCTTCAAAAAAAATATATACAATTAGAAAATAGAAAAACAGAAAAAGGTTTTCGGCTTCTTGAAACAAAACTTAAAAAACAAGAGACACACAAAGAAGTCTTTATTTTTATTTTTTATCATTTCTTTTTTTATTGATGTAGAGTTAATTTATAGTGTGTTAGTTTCAAGTGTACAGCAAAGTGATTCAGCTATATATATAACTGAATATATATAATATATATATAATAAATACGTATATATAATATATATGTATATATATAATATATATCCTTTTTCAGAGTCTTTTCCATTATATGTTATTACAAGATATTGAGTATAGTTCCCTGTGCTATACAGTAGGTCCTTATTGTTTACCTGTTTTATATATAGTCTTTATATATATAGCAGTGTTGGCTTTGGAATGACACCACCTGGACTCAAATCCTAGCTCATTTGCTATGTGATGAAGGGTATATTACCTAACCTCTCTGTGCCCCATTTCTTCATTTTTAAAAGAAAGTAATAAGAGGAATTAACTCAAAGATTGGGGGTGAGAATTAAGTGAAACGCTGTATATAAAAGTGATTGGAGTGCTTCCCAACATATAGCTAATACTTCATTCATTCATTTATTTGGCACATACTTATTAAACACCTACTCTGTGCAGGTACATCCTAGGTGTTTGGGTTATAGCAGTGAACAGAACCATGTTTCTGCCCTCATGAACTTTATATTCTAGTAAAATTTTTCTATTATGTGATTAACTTGTTATCCAAGAATCTATGAAAAATATTTAATTTAAATATGTATCAGTACCCTAATGTATTATAGACACAAGACAGAGTCCGGTGCTCATTTTAAAGTAACTGAAGCCTAAGGAGGAGAAGTGAGAAATGACTTTAAAATAAACAAAAACATCTGCACAGATACCCTGAAAGCAATATATTTTTTAAAATTTGGGGATGTAAGGATCCCTTTGAGAGTTTATTAAAAGCTGCAGATCTGTTTCTAATAAAATTGAAATATCTACTTAAAGACCCAACAATTCTACTATTAGGTATTTATCCCACCCCCAAATTAAAAGATAAGTTCACAAAAATACACGAACAAGAATGTTCACAGTATCCTTATTTATAATCACCAAAAACAAGTCAACGGTCCATCAATAGAAAAAGTCAAAGTGTGGGCTTCCCTGGTGGCGCAGTGGTTGAGAATCTGCCTGCCAATGCAGGGGACACGGGTTCGAGCCCTGGTCTGGGAAGATCCCACATGCCACGGAGCAACTGGGCCCGTGAGCCACAACTACTGAGCCTGCGCGTCTGGAGCCTGTGCTCCGCAACAAGAGAGGCCGCGATGGTGAGAGGCCTGCGCACCGCGATGAAGAGTGGCCCCCGCTCGCCGCAACTAGAGAAAGCCCTTGCACAGAAGCGAAGACCTAACACAGCCAAAAATAAATAAATAAATAAATAATTAAAAAAAAAAGAAAAAGTCAAAGTGTCGTATAGTCATATGGGAGAACGCTGCTCAACAGTGAAGAGAAATTAACTATTGATAGATGCAATAACATGATGAATTCCCAAAACTTTAGAAACTAGACACAATGAGTACATACTGTACAATTCCATTAAGATGACTTTCAAGAACAGAAGGCAAAACTAATCTATAGAGATAAAAACCAGTAAGTAGTTGCACTGAGTGGTAGATGGGAAATTTATTGGAAATGGCCCAAGGGAACTCTGGGTGATGGAAATCTTTCATATATTTTTTTAAGTGGTAGCTACACAGGTGTATATGATTGTCACAACTCAAAGGAATCAACTGTTAAGATCGGTGCATTTAATTATATATAATACTCCTTAAAAATTAAGTGGTTAAAAAACTGTAGACACTTTCCCCAGATAGAAGATAGGAGAATCTTCTAGAGAAAAAGCTTGGTCTGATTCACTGACATTTCCTATACACCAGTTCTGTTTTGACATGCCTCCCCCATAGAGAGTCAAAATAGAAGGTTGTGCTTGATCAGGATATATTCGCAATGAAGTATTTTACCATTAATTTTGAAAGGCATGGATTCTGGAATCATTTACTATTTTCTTTGAAAGGTACGTAGGGTGGAAAGAAAGTTTAAGTTCACTAACTATGAGGAAATCAATTCATATCTCTGCTTAAACACCTTATTGTGCCTTGAGCAATATTTTTATACGTTCTAAAGAAATATGTGTTTGGGCCTGTTAAAAAAATAAGCAATTTTCTGTCAGGGATCAGTGACCTAGGCCAAGCTATACATCTGCAGAAAATGTCTACAGAGCCTAATAAAAAGACCAATTGTATGCTAATTTCAAATTAGCTTTTATACTAGCTTTAGGCTTCAAAGGAGGCTAAGAGAAAAGAAATAGTTATATGTAAGAAAATTACTTTTGATTAGGAAAAAACCGTCATGAGGGATTTTCCATTTTTGTCTCACTTCTGATTGGAGCAAAAGGCTGTGGAGAAGAGGAAAACATAGAGATTTTTAAGAAAAAGAAGACACAAAAAGAAAGCTAAATATGAAAGTGGCAGAGAGGCCCAGAGGAGGAAAAAAGTAGTTCAGACTGAAAGCTTTTACTTAGATTTGTGAGAAAAATTTAGGATTAGGCTTAAGGATAATTGAAGTTTAACAGGAAGGTATCTGATTATACCGGTATATTGATTTAAATATTTTCTAATTAAGTATTATTTGTATAATGATTTATTAGTTAATAGTGCTGCTTGTTGATTTAACAGAAAGTTTGGTATTTGCAGAAAGAGTATATCACTTAGTATGATAGGCTAAGTGTCCTATCTCATATATGCCTATGGATAGTTTAGACATTTAATTACTTGTCCTAAATCTACCAGCCTCTGTCCCCCTGAGGAAGCTGGCCTTCCTTATAGGCATAGAACCTGAGAGACAATAATCTATACCCATCTATCTTATTCCTCTAACCCTACAAAAAAAAATGACTAATTTGATACACCTTATATAAACCATTAGTAAAGACCAATAGCTTTTAGACTTTTGACCAAGACCCTCCATAAGAGATACATTTTACCTCATGATCCAGAATACACATCTAAATCACTGAAACAAAAGTCCATAAAGTAAATCTAATCCTTACCAAATGTGATTCACTTTGATATATTTTATTCTGTCCCACGTTTTCTATTCCATTTTTAATGCTAATTGTTATCCACTGAAATGATTTCACGATCACAGTTTAAAAAGTACATAATACAAATGCTTATTCTACTCCTCTTTGTCTAAATTATCTCTGTGATTGGCAAAATGGCCCTAAATTTCCTTTGGCAGCATGCTAGATTCCAAAGGCTTTAAGAATAACTGAGGCAGGACAAGTGTAAGAGGCCTTGGCTCTTCAAAAGAGACCTCTGGAGAACTTATCTAAAGCAGCTGAGAAACTCGTAAGATATCTTTCCCCTACCCTTCCTTCCTCAAACTCTGATGCTCATACTGTCCCCCTTGAAGTAAAATCAGTCTCCATTCCCTGTGTCCCAGAGCAGGACTCAGCATCTTGCTTTTTCTCGCCTGGCTATTTCAACCTTGGCCTACTCAGAAACTGAAATTTACTGATTTAATACAGCTATATATTTTAATCAAATTGTGATAGCTTTTAGCCACTGAACAAAGGATTTATGGTTCTTTTCATTGTGTTTGCCCTCGAATCCCCATCACCATCTTGAGTATAAGTGGTGAAGATGGCAAATAGAGGAAAGCAAGGTCTTTCCCTCTAAGAACCTACATGTAAGGAAAGGGAGACAAAGCATAGTCTCTGAACCAAGCTATGTCTCTACAAGGATGCTAAGAGAAGAAAGGTCCATCCTTCAGCATGTTCACTCATAGCAGCACAAGGATTTATGACAGTGAAAATGTAAAAGGAGGGATAGGCAGAGAGCAAATTCGTTGATTGTTGGTGAAACAACAGGGACCAGGATACCCTTTGCGTGTACAAGTTCCAGCCCAGGGAGTCCACTGATATGAACATTAGAACCACCTAAACCACAGTTGTTTCCCCAGTGTACTGCACAATTCTAGACCCTAACTCTGAGCGCGAGGAGAGATACACGGAGCCAAAGAGAAGCAAAGTGCAATTCCAGTAAAGGTAGAGAAGGAAAGTATGAGCCATGCCCTAGCAATATTTCCCATCATGACAGCTGCTGCCCCAGGATCACATGGCTTGTAAATCACAACACAGAGCCAACAACAAATGTTGATGCTGTAAGACTCTTACTTAAGTATGTACACAAGAGAAGTGGGGAACATTACCCCAAGCCACACAACCTGGCACTTGAGCAAACCATGATCATCATTAAAATCATATACTATCCTAATTCATATGCCCATGTCACAGTCCTTAATCCTCACGTGAGGAATAATGAGAAGTTCACTGTGCCTGGAGCTGGGTGATACCATCATGCTTGTGATGCTATCGGGTAGCTCTGCAACCAATGTCCTAATAGGTAATGTTACCATAATACTGATAGTATCCTAAATGATGTATCACCAAACAGTATGAATAATACAGTTCCACAGCCAAGCTACTTCATAGGTCATGTGGCCGCAAAACACTGACCTTAGAACTTAACAACCACTTATAATGTTTCTGTGAAAAATATATTCCAGGCTCCAAATAGCATTCTTTCATGCAAACTTTGAGAACACGGTCTGCTTAGGAACTGTCTCTACTGGTCGGTGATACGTTTGTTTTGCACATAAAGCTTATTTCAGACGCTTTTTACAAAGAATTTTCCTGCTCTTGGAAGATGACTTCAAATAATAAATTGTCACCAAAAATGGCCATGAAACTTTAAAAAGAAAAAAAAAGGCAGGAGGTGGAAAAGATGAACAAGCTGAAAACAAGTCCATTTTGGGAAGGTTTTGGACGTCCTGGTTAAGGGAGCTTTTCATGTTAAAGGAAAAAGTCCTCATGTGCTGTGCATTTCTTTGTTCATGGCACTTAATAGAGATTTCTACAATGTGAAAATAAGAAGTCGGATTTATATGGCTTTTGCTTTAATGATGCTAAACTGTCTGGTAATAGCAGTGCATTCTATAGCAAGTTTCAGATATTAAAAGGAAAGCTGTACTACCAAAGCCCTTTCTAAATTTTATATGAGGTACCCAGCTTTGCGGACATTCAAGAGCACAGCAAGGCAAATACGGGAAATTCACAGATGCTTTAATGGCTTCAGGCTTCCCAGTTATATTAAAAAGTTGAAAAGATACTCTGGCAGAGTCATTTCCTCTCCTTTTACATGTCATGAATTCCAAAGTGTTGGTGTCAAACTGTGTAGATGGTACTCATTTGTTAACATTTGTACTCATAAATGAGCTTACTAAATGTTAACTATTACCCACTTAGTTCGTTACAGTCATCTAACAACACCAACCAGGGTTTTCAGTCCCCTCCCCTAAAACTCTACATGCATTGCCTCAGGGAGGCTTACATAAGCCCCCATCTGGGGAGAGGGGAGGAGGAGGAAACAGCAAATTGCAGGATCTGCTGATCTTGGATATAGGTCTCTGCAGGAGCTCCCAAATGTGCCTTTGTTTATGTTCTGGGCTCTGGGTTGTTGTCGGGCACAGACCTAAGAAGGAAGGAATTTGTTGCCTCAATAAAAAAAAAATGTGTAATTAAGATGTGGAAGAAAGGTTAGGTGAAAGAACAAAAAGACTATCTCAGTGTATGTGAAAACAAATACTTACACGTTCATGAATTTAAACATCAGCTTATTCTTTTTAAAAATCTGCTCGTCAGTCTTGGATATAGTCAATAAATCCTGATGCCTCCACACAAAGCAGAAAAAAAAAAAAAAAGTATGGCAATGATGCATATAATTCAAGTAGAAAGATCACTGGCTCTGGATCAGAAATGCCTTGATTCTACTTCCTAGGCATGCAGTGTGTGTAAATTAGTAGATCTCTTCGAGCCTCGGTTTTGTTTTCTTTAAATATGAGTTATAAGGAAATATTAAGCATGATGATTAAATACAAGAAGAAAAAAGGAAAGCAACTAGCACAACACCTCTGAAATGCAGTTTCCTTTGCCTCCTTTCCCTTCTCTTTCCTTTTTAAGGGCTATATATATACATTTTTAATAAGAAATGACATAACTGATTAAAAACAATTATCCAGAAAGCATAATATTTCATTGCGGATATTGGTAGTGCACTCTACATACTATTGGGCATTAGAGAGTTAAATGGGAACACCACTTTTGAATCCGGGAGGGAGGATGGGAGGGGGGAGGGTAATAGTGGGTTTAATAGTGTTACACAGGCTGAGTCCTGGTATATATATACATTTTTTTTTTAATTTTATTTATTTATTTATTTATTTATGGCTGTGTTGGGTCTTCGTTTCTGTGTGAGGGCTTTCTCTAGTTGCGGCAAGTGGGGACCACTCTTCATCGCGGTGCGCGGGCCTCTCACTATCGTGGCCTCTCTTGTTGCGGAGCACAGGCTCCAGACGCGCAGGCTCAGCAATTGTGGCTCACGGGCTTAGTCGCTCCGCGGCATGTGGGATCTTCCCAGACCAGGGCTCGAACCCGTGTCCCCTGCATTGGCAGGCAGATTCTCAACCACTGCGCCACCAGGGAAGCCCCTATATACATTTTATATATAAATAAAATGTATATATAAAAATATTTTAAAAAACTGACCAGGAGTCTCTTTTGAGACTCCCAGCAGTCAGGAGGTGATTCTCAGTTCAAGGAAGTTTACATTGCCCTCATCTGCCTACACGGCTGCACGGTAGGAAACCCAGGACACGGAATATTCGCAAGAAAGACACCAGCATTTCTGGGGATTATACGGAAAGCAAATGAGCCACATGTCACATAACCTCCCCAGCAACATTGCATTAAAAGGAATACTTGTACTAAACCTTGAGCACTTGCGGACGTAAAGGCCAAGAAAGTGATACAACTAGTAACGAAAAGCTCCAACACCTGTTCAAATCCCATCTCCCCCCCTGCTATGAAATACCTAGAGAATTACACAAAAGTGCACTTGCACTCTCTCCTTGTGCACCACGTGTGTGCTCCTATTGGACAATACAAGAAAAGAAACAGACTGTATCAGAACACAGACGCGGCAAGTGTCTGCACCCTAAGTTTAGTGGAGATAACTAGATAAGGCATATCAGAACTTCACCACAGAACATTTTAAATCTGTTACTTATACTTAGTGCTTGTCAAGTTTGTAACATGCACGTGATTCTCTTTCATTCTTTCAACCAAGATTTATTTTCTTTTAGCTAGAAGAGGCTTTGTCTTTATTGCTCACTTTTAGACTTGTGACTGCCTGGCATGTAGATGCTGAAATATTTTCTGAATGAAGGTATGAACTTTTCCAGGTCTAAAGAAGACTGCAATTTTAGATAAGCAATTACAATAGAGTATGTTAATTGACAAGAGAGTGGATTCACTGGGGTACTATCAGATCAAGAGTAGGGGAGCTTAGTCCAGTAGCTGGGGTTATTCCTTATTGTGGGGTCAGTTATTTCCACTTAATCCTTTTGTGGTTTTCTGTACTCATTAATTAAAGATTTCCTTAGGTTTTAGTTTATACGATATATAATCAGTTTCTCTTACCTATTACAGTCACGATTTTGAGATCCAGAGGAACCCAAACCCCTCTTGTTAGTAGTTTCCTTTTTAGAGCACTGTCTTAATCAGACCTATTTCTATATGGCTTTGCTCCAACTGACTGAGGCAAGGCACATTCTGTAGGTTAGCATGGTAGCCTATTGAGCAGTATCTACATGAAAGATATGGATATTGGTTATATTTGTACAGGAATCTACACTAGGGTGGAAGTGAGCAAGTCTCCATCTTCTGTATATTAATATAGATCAGTAATTTATGAATTTACCTAAATTGACCTTACACTAATTTATATTTTCAGTCTTCCCAGCAATGAGTTCTATACCATCGTTCCCTTTTCTCCAAAATAATAAAGATTATTTTTGTTAGAATTCACCACAAGCAATTCAGCAAAATGTCATTAGCCTCCCTCTACAAAAAAACATAAAACCAAAATGTTATCTTTGCTAACGTAGAGACTTCACTTTTACTTTTTCTTAAGTTTAAATTTTATCTACTTCTTTCCCCTTTGGCACAAACTTACAAAGAACAATGATGGTCCAGTCGTCATGATTTCCTTTTACAGAAACCACATCTTTTTCCCCCATTAGGTCATGCATGTTAACCACTAAGTGACTGCCTCATCATAACTTCCAGTGGGCGGGGAAGGGACTTCAGGGAGAATTACCAGTTTCCTCATAGAAAGGAATTTCATTAACAATCCCTCAAGTTTCCTTTTATTTGTAACAAAAGTGTCACAATCTAGTCCCTAACACCCAAACCTATTTTTATTATTAAAATACATGCCCATTATATGTATGCCAAAACCCACAGAATGTACACCACCAAGAGTGAACCCTAAGTAAACTACGGGCTTTGGGTGATAACATGTCAACGTAGGTTCATCAGTGGTAACAAATGTACCACTCTGGAGGAGGATGTTGATAGTGGCGGAGTTTGGGGTGGGGCGGTTGCATGTAGAGAACATATGGGAACTCTCTGTACTTTCCATTCAATTTTTCCTGTGAACCTAAACCACTTTAAAAAAAATTAAGTCTATTGATGTTAAAAAATTTGCATAGAAATAAACACCAGACATATTCAAAGTACTTTCTATGTTTTACTAAGATTAATTTATGTAATCCTCATAGCAATCTTATGAGAGAGCTATTAATAATATTATTCCCTTTTTGATGATGGGACATTGCAGCAGAGAAAGATTGTCATCTGACCCTGAATGGAGCAACTGAAAATTGTCTGAGCCGCTGCGTGGCTACAGCCTAGGCATCATCATTACTCAGCTGGGTTACTTCTCAATCACGCCAAATAAATCTCTGGTCACACATTCCTCCCCTCCAACCCAAGTACACTTCTTTAAACTACTAGCTACGGTTGATTTCATAGAAACATTGCGTATTTCACAGCAATGTATTTTTTAAAAATCTCTGCATGTGTCACTCTCGACGATAAGCTTCACAAGGAACAGGGGAAGTGAAAGAGTTCCTAATGGTTTTCTCAGTAAAGATGAGTGTAAGGAGGCATAAGAGTTTTTCATTTGCATCAGCATCACCAAGTTGCCTTGCTGATTCTTTGGCTATCTTCCCAATTCTGAAGTATTGCACAAGTTTGTATTTATTTATTTATTTTTTATTTTTATTTTTTTAATAGACTTTTACTTTTTTTTTTAAGTATTTGTTGTTTTTTTTTTTATTTATTTATGGCTGTGTTGGGTCTTCGCCTCTGTGCGAGGGCTTTCCCCAGCTGCAGCAAGCGGGGACCACTCTTCATCGCGGTGCGCGGGCCTCTCACCATCCCGGCCTCTCCCTGTGGAGCACAGGCTCCAGACGCGCAGGCTCAGCAATTGTGGCTCACGGGCCTAGTCGCTCCGCGGCACGTGGGATCCTCCCAGACCAGGGCTCGAACCCGCGTCCCCTGCATTGGCAGGCAGACTCTCAACCACTGCGCCACCAGGGAAGCCCAAAGTTTGTATTTATTGATTTGGCAGCTTATTGCCTTGGTTATCCCATGGTTATTTGGGGGAGGTTTTTATTTTGTTCTTTTATATTTTCTGCTTTACAAATTATCTTGATGAACTGTGTCACTTCTAAAAACAGAAAAGCATCAACATTTTTTAAAGATTAGTCAAGAGAGGGACCTCTAAATTGTTTAGCTAACCGTAGTGACATAAATGAGAAAAGAATTTTCAAAGGACATAGCTGTTTGTTCCCAAAGTTCAGGTTCTTTATTGAGGGGTTAATTTTATGAAAATAATTTTAACATATCTTTCTGAATATATCATACACACACACCCCCCCCAAAAAAAACTTACTTTACAGAAAGAGTTGCTTGGTTATAAGAAGAACCTTACAGGATACAAATGAACTTGGAGTAATTAGTAATACGTTGAAAACAATAGAGAAATAACATCAAAAGTTAAAGAGGTCATTGAAATCTGTCTTTGACAGAAATGGTATCTAAAAGGAATATTGTAAGTATCCACTGGCAGCTTTTAAAAATATTAATGATTACTGAAATTGAAAAATGTCAACAATTATGGAATGAACATAACCTACTTCCCTAATAAGATTTCTTAAGATGAGCAATTGTTTTGTACCTTTTGTACTTTTACTTTCATATTTAAATATTAAAAATAAAACAATGCAAAGAATGTTTAAATATAAAAGGAGACTGTGGCAAATTCAGAATATGATATAATTGACCATTAAAATAGAAATAGCTTCTCTAACCAGAAAAATGAATAGGGAAATAATAATTCTCTATGGCATGTCTTTACAAAGAAAAAGTAGAATATTTACTTGAAATAATGGTGGTCTTCAATGTTGAAGTTTACAGAAGAGCAAAATATAGAAATAATGTGTTCGTAGGCAGACTCAGGATGCACACAGCAGATGCATTGCGTTTTCTCGGGTTTCATAACTACTTTGAAAGAAGATTTATTTTCTGTGTCATCAATTAAGAATTTTTGGCACTGCCAGGATATTCGACCATTTGGCCCTGGAGGCTCCAGGCATGCCTGGAGACATGTGCCAGTTGGTTGTTGGGTTTTGAAGAGCATTCTGATCTCTGCTGTGTTACCCCCACTGGCCTCAGAAGAGTCTGATCCACATGTCACATTCCAGCTGTTTGCTTATTTGTTTTTAATCTCAATCTAGTTTAGTTGGAATAAGGTGAGTCACCTTGCATGCATGCCAGTTGATATTTGTGTCCTGGAAACTGTTTAAAGGGGTTGGACTTGAAATTGAAAAGATAAGAATGTAATTTAATGGGCCTTGTATGAACTGTGTTTTGTTTTTTTTCTTCCTTTCCCTACTTACCTTGTAAACAAATTCCTTGAATTTTAAACTAAGAATCTTAATCTTCAGCACTTACAGAGCCTTTCTTCTGTGAAGCAGAGAGTGACTTGGGAGGTAGGCAGTATCTGAACTCCCAAATGGATCTCTCATCATTATGATTATCCTCGTCGTCGTCATTGTCATCATCACCATCATCCTAGCACTTACTATGTGCCAGGTAGTATCCAAAGTGTTTTCATATATTACCTCATTTCATCATGGAACCACCCCTATGAATTTTATGATGAGGAAACAGACACAAAAGGCTTAAATGACTTTCCCAAGAATGTTCAGCTAAGAAGGGACATAGACAAGGTGCAGATGCAGACACAGCCACAGACACAAACAAGCTGTGTGACAATAAAGACCCTCTATACTGCCCCGAAACATGAATTACAGATATGAAAATTATTCACTGAATCAACAAAGTGGAAATAAAACTATTTTCCTTGCAGGTTTGGTAACACTAATAACCAAGAGTTATGGAGCAGTTTTGGTTGAAATAATTTAATTAGTTCTTAACCGTAGGTCCCCACCCCCAGTATAACCATGATTTCCTAATACCTAGAGAACCAAATAAAGATAGGAGCAAAAAAATTTATATATTTTAGTCATTTCTGCCTATGGCCTCGATTTCATATTCCAGGAATCCATGACTAATGATAAGTTGTACAACATTCACAGTTGTTAGAGCAGCTCAAGATGGCTGGACAGAGGTTTGACTATTTCATGATTAAAAACAACAACAAAACAAATCAGTTCTCACTCAAAATAATTAAGCTTTCTTAAGGGACCACTGTACATTTTTAAATTGTTTCTAATTAGAGAGATGTTACTGAATATATTTTTTAAATGTTTGTCATAACCAAAATACCTCTAAGGTCATTGTATTGAATTCCAGTTTTTTTTCTTATGGTCATAGAAGAACTTTATTAACACATATCAAGATAAATAAAGATATCAAGCCTGATCTTTGATACTTAAGAAAACACTTCTAGAAAATCTTTTCCATTTAGTCTAGATTCAGCTAGTACTCAGAACATACTATGATATAGAACTGATCTGAGGGTAAGAAAAAGGATCCTTCTTTCACACCTTGAGCTCACCACCGAAGAGCCCAGGAAAGAATCCTCAGAGTAGAGGAAACCCAAGGACTAAAAAGCAACATGGTGCTTGAGGGTCACAAAAATATCTCCTCGAGAGAGAATTAGGGGACTTCCCTGGTGGTGCAGTGGTTAAGAATCCGCCTGCCAACACAGGGGACATGGGTTTGAGCCCTGGTCCGGGAAGATCCCACATGCCGCGGAGCAACTAAGCCCGTGCGCCACAACTACTGAACCTGTGCGCCTAGAGCCTGTGCTCCGCAACGAAGAGCAGCCTCCGCTCACCACAACTAGAGAAAGCCCATGTGCAGCAACGAAGACCCAATGCAGCCAAAAATAAATTTAATTAATTAATTAATTAATTCAAAAAAAAGAGAGAATTAGGAAAAATCAGAGAAAGAGAGAAGAGAATGGGCAAGGAGAGAAAAAAGGGGGAACTAAGGTTGAGGTAGGAAAGACAATTGGGAAGAGAATGAGGACCAGGAGGGAAAAGGGGGTGAAGAAAGATGGAGAAGGTCAGAGGGGCAGAAAGGGAAGAGGGTGAGAGAGGAAGCATAGTTTTAGTTTTTTATTCCATCAATTAGCTTTAAAATCCTGAACTGGACACTTTAAAAATAAAAACTGCAAGAGGTAGGGAATGCACTTGTAAACAATTTAAAAATAATAACATCTTTCTGCCATGATAGTAGAGGCAATAGGTCCTAATTACCCTAAGTGATTTCAAGTGTCCTTTTCTACAGTGAGTAAAAATATCTATCTTCTCCATGAAAAAAATTTCCATTCCTAATGGAACTGAATAGGGCTAAAGGTATTTATTGTGTACTTTACGTTCTCTGAGTCATCACCACCCCAAACTGCAGACATCAGCAACCTCTAACAGAGGCGCAGGATTATTAGACTGTGGCTTGTCATCTACAACCGCTACCACAAAATATTAGTGAAAGCTAGTACATTGTTAGTAGCCACTTGTGAACATAAGGAGTATATCAAAGAAAAGGCAACCAAAAATGTTTATCATGTAATTTAGGTGATAACACATTTGAAATAGTGATAAGATTTAGGTGTTCTAGACACACTAAATAAAGCAACTGTGGTGACTTGGTGTATGTGATACATGCATATATGTGTACGTGTACTACACCACTTAAAAAGAAAGATCAAAAGAGTTAAAAATATCCTGATTGATGACAGCTGAGAAGCTGATTGTTGCCTTCCACTACTGAAATAGTATAAATGCCAAGAGGAAAGGAATTGCTCAGCTTTGGGAGAGGATAATTAGGTTTAATGGAATCAGTAGAGACGACGAACATTAAGCTTATCGTGGAAAACTTCCTCCCAACGAAAACTATTAGATAATGGACACCTCCCAAGAGAAATGCTAGAAACCCTACCACTGAGGACATTTAGACTCAGCTGGACACTAGAAGACATTCTACTGTCTGAGACTTTATGCCCTTTTGTGTCCAAACTGAAATACGTTCAAATCCCTTGTACAGGGACTATGTACACAGAGACTACATATATAAGTATGTGTATGTGTACAGATATACATGCATACATCATACATATGTAAATATGCATGCACACATATGGTCTCTATAGTCTGTGTGTGTATGTTATATATATGAATATGTTATATATAGTCCATGTTTATATGTTATATATACATACATATAGTCTCTCTATATATGTATGTTTGTATACATCACACACACACTGACTATAGAGAGACTATGTATTATGTATGTATATATAATATATATTATACATGTACAACACACATGGACCACATACATACAAAACATATATTTATGAGAGAGAGAGAACTTTGAGATTTAAGGTTCTTTTGTATGTGTATTTTTAACTTGAAGGTCACAAATGAAAACACTAAAAGTTGTGACTGATGGATATTAAAGAGATATGCTAAGATGACAGGCCTCTCCATTTTCCTTATTACACTAATTATACCCTCTAGAGTCAGAAGCAACCAGGGTTGCATTTCTTTTCAGTTAGTATCTGCTGCCTCTGAGAATAAGCCTAAAGATTAATCTAAAATTCCAATAGAAGCAACGGAAAAAAAGTACAAATGACAAATTAAAAATGCTCAGACTCTCAGTGAGAACTTAAGGTCCAATGACCTAACTAACTTTTCCCTGCGAAAGGAACAATCGCTTTCAGAAAACCTATGCCCCACGGAATGACGCATCCACTTCCTCCTAAACATAGATCACATTATCAGTGTTGCCAAATATATCAACAACCGCCTGGCTGCTGAACACCATGTTTATCTAATGGACCATAGCAGACAGCAGGAACAAGCACAGTTGGAGACAGTGATCTCTAAAAGTATTTTCCAAACCAGTACAGTTCTTTTTATTTTTTATTTTTTCTTCTTCATTTTTCAATTAAGAGAGAGTTATTAAACAAGACAGATACAAGAGCACTCTTTAGATATCTCCACTGAAACCATTTCTTTTGGCCAGAATGTAAAATAATTCTGGAGTCACATTTTTACATCTTCACACAAGAACTTGGACAGGGAGAAAAGAGGGCCATGGAGTGAAATATATACTGGACACCCAACCAAAATCCATTACAAACTGCATAGAGAAAATTCCTAAGGACCCCAGAGATAAATTCTCAGCTTTTCCCCTCTACATAATGAAACAATTCAAAGCTGAGGACCAGAATGGGGCCTAGAGGGGTTTTATATAACTACTTGTGAGAAAAATAATACACTTATACAAATTGTTTCACATTGTTTAATTTCAAAAGTGGCACAAGTTTGTTGTAAAATATTCAGAAAACACAGGTAAGTCAAAATAGAAAATCACATATTATCCCATATTGTGGAGGTAAATAAACACTATTAAAAATGTTGATTCACAGTTTTTCAGTCTCTGTCCTGAAAACAGATATTTTAAAAACAAAAGTATAATTACCTTGTACATATTCCACACTGTTTTTTCCATCGCACACCGTATTATCCCCATGTTTTTCTACAACACCCTTTTAATCACTATTTCATACTCTATTACAGCTTTGTCCATAATTCATTCATCTCATCCTTCATTGTTGTTACCAAAGGTTTGCTGTTAACAGTCTGTGATATGAACCCTTACATTGTTCATTTATGTACATCCATAAATATTTCCCTAGAATGATTCAATTGAAATTTGTCAAAAAATAAGAAAAACTCCAAGACTTTGTGATGTAAGCAGTTAAAATATGCTTCAGAAAGTTCATCATATTTTTTTTTTCTACCAGCAAGATTGTTTATTGTGGTTTTTGACAGAGTACCTCTCTGAGAATTTGTTTGTTTGGTTTTTTTGCTTCCTCAAACCTGTCAATTTTCTTTCATGGTTGCTTTCATAGGTTCACGTTTAGAAAAGCTTTGCTCATCCAAGATTATTTAAACACTATATAAATAAATAAATGATAAAAATAAGTTGGAAATTGAACGGTGAACCTTTGCTTTTTTCAAGTCACAGTATACCTGTTTTATACATCTATATTAATATTACACTTAGAATTTATATTGATGAATATTATGAGATAAAATAAACCGTTACCCAGTTTCCTCAACACATTTATTAAATAAGCCATCATGCCCTCCCTGAGTTGATGTGCTACCTCATAAAATTATTATATAAACACAATTTTTATTTAATTAAATCTATAAATTATAGATTAGGAGTAGCAATTGTCTTACCTGTGTAGGAAGGAGTTAAAAGTGAGCAGATTCTCATCTTCTATGTTTATGTTTTCTCAACTGAAAAAAAAAAATCAAATGTTAGTCTCCCCTCAAAACCTTAATCCTATCCATGAATGAGTATAGAAATTAGTAGATTAAATCCAGAGGAGATTATGCAGCAGCCTGACTAGAGTGGAGATCCAAGTGCAGAGGAAAATAAACCCTTACCTCGAAGACCAACAAAGTTTCAGTTTTTCTCCCTTTCTGCCTGTCCTTTTGTGACATTTCATTTAAAGCTGTGGTTCTCAAAGTGAGGTCCCCAGACCAGCAGCATCACCTGGGAACTTGTTAGAAAATGAACCAACCACCTAAGATCTGCTGAATCAGAAATTCTGGGTAGGAGGCCAAGCAACTTACACTTTATCAAGCCCTAGTGGTGATACTGAGGCACACACAAGTTTGAGAACCACTGATTTAAAAGAACTTCATCAAGGAAGAATCTGAATAAGACCCACGTGAAATATCGTGATATCTTTATCAGATCCCAGCCTTTACTGGGATCTGTAATATAGGTCTTTCTCCATTTGCCCTTTCCCCATTTATTATATATTTAGTCATTTATTAAACATGTTTTATGGGCCCAAATTGGGGCTGGGCCCTGAGTATGGATATTGAACAAGCCAAATCCTTTGCCTACAGAAAGTTCACAATTTACATATTTTTTTGTTCTACCTAAAAAAAGAGCAAACAAAAACACCTACAAAAGGAAAGAAAACTCATCTATTAGTTTTCTCATTTGTCATTTTTTTAAATCTACATGACTAGTTAAAATAAATGCTTCTTTGAATATAAGCTTTCTTTGTGAAAAAATCAATTCTGTGATAACTTGCAAGATGAAACCCTACAAAAATAATATTAAAAGTATTTTAATTGAATTAGAAATTAGATGGAACCAGACATGGAATCATACTAAAAAAATCAGGAAGAAGCCCAAGTAAGCAGTAGCTGTTTGAAAGAGCAGATAACTGAAAAAGCAGAGGCTAACAAGTTCCTTTGAAAAGGCAGTAATTACAGTGAAGGCTACCCAGGGTACAACTGAAAGGTTTATCTCTGGGAAGGGAGAAGGGTGTAATACAAGAGACAACAGCAACGATTTAGGGGATTTGGGAGTGTATACAAGTAATAGATGAAAAATGCATGGTGATCTTGAGTATTTCAAACTCAAGAAAAAGAATGCAATAACCACAGTTATTTTCGTTTGTTTTTTTTATTTATTAATTTTATTGGCGTATAGTTGCTTTACAGTGTTGTGTTAGTTTCTGCTGTACAGCAAAGTGAATCAGTTATGCATATACACATATGCACTCTTTTTTAGATTCCCTTCCCATTTAGGTCACCACAGAGCACTGAGTGGAGTTCCCTGTGCTATACAGTAGGTTCTCATTAGTTATCTATTTTATATACAGTAGTGTATATATGTCAGTCCCAATCTCCCAATTCATCCTACCCCCTCTTCCCCACTTGGTAACCATAAGTTTGTTTCTACATCTGTGACTCTGTTTCTGCTTTGCAAATAAGTTCATCTGTACCATTTTTCTAGATTCTACATATAAGTGATATTGTATGATATTTGTCTTTCTCTTTCTGACTTACTTCACTCTGTATAACAATCTGTAGGTCCATCCATGTCACTGCAAATGGCATTATTTCATTCCTTTTTATGGCTGAGTAATATTCCATTGTATATATGTACCACATCTTCTTTATCCATTCCTCTGTCAATGGACATTCAGGTTGCTTCCATGTCCTGGCTATTGTAAATAATGCTGCAATGAATGTCAATAACCATAGTTATTTTTGAAAAGGAGGACTAACTAACTGAATCATTGGTTTGGATTAATTATGTTAAACTGTTAGTCTCTCTCCTCGGTCTGTGGCTCTTTCCACAGTGAGTGAAGCGATCACCTTTCCTTGACACCAAATCTCCACCTTCAGGCTCAGCTCAGGACACACATCTCCGCCAGGATACACATTTCCTGTCAAATCCCTTTCTCACCCTGTCTACACGTGCCTCACTTGGCCTTTTCTTCAAACAATTCATTCAGTAATTACAAAAAACTCACTGCTATTTTAATCTTCCAGTACAGATTTATGAGTGATGTAGTAAGGTAACTCAACTCAGTTCACCCTAAAGGACATCATGGCAGAATGATACAAAAAGTGGATGTTCTCCAGAATGTTCAGGGAGACACTTCCAGCAAGGTATTTTCCACTCTCCGGGGAAAAAAAAAAAGCTCTTCACAACTCAAATCTGATCACACTCCCTTATCAGTCAATTTTCTTTCCCGTCTTCATCTAGATACTCCTACTCATTCTTCAGATCGAAATTCAAGTGTCAGTTCTGCTAAGAAGTCAATTATAATTGCTTGGACAGTTCAAATTCTCCTACTAAAGACTGTCATTGCTCCAGTACCCCTCTTCACATCATGTGTTACAATTATAACTTTATGTATGCTTATGTGATTAGCATCCAATTATTCTACTTGATGCCTCTCTCCTTGTCTATTTTTATTCACTTTTGAATCATCAGAATCTAAGGCATTGTTTACCACATGGCAGGTGCTAACAAAATATTTAAATATTTGTTGAATGAATAAATGACTGTTCGTGTTCTTGAACAAGCAAAGCAACCCCCTTCCTCTTAAGCTTTTACTTAATGCTCTCTCTGTCTAAAAAATCTCTTGAAATCCATGTCTTGTTCTTGTAATTCCATTAGCAGCCTTTGTCAAATTATCAATGGAGATCTTTCATCCTAGTATTTTAATACAAAAAGCCACTTCTTTCCCAAAGCTCTTACATGTACTTATTTACTTGTTGTTCCCCTCACCCCCAAGTAGAATAAACCTCCACGAAAACAAGAATGTTGACTGGTTTACTACTATAGCTCCTGGCACAGCGTTTGAATAAGTGAAAAAAAAAATTTATCCTATGTTAGAATCACTGAAGCAGACTAGCACAGAACTGAGGCACACTAGACTTTACTAAACTGTCAGTAGTCAAAAGATAAATATACTATCCCTTTTAGGTCATTCAGAGTTGGAGGAACAAGAATGGGAGTAGGAGGGAGCAGATTAGGGAGATGATGATATGTAAAATATGCGGATGTCTCACATCTTTAGCCATTGTAAGCAATGCAGGTTACATCCTAACATTTGGGGAACAGAATAGCATGGTGGGTAGGGCAGGGAAAACTTTGTCATACATGAGCTAATAACTTACTGCTAATATATATCATTTTCTGTTAATTAAATATATAAATATAACTCTGTGACAAGAGCCTTTACAAGATACAAGTTATGGTAGAAAAAGACCATTGCCTGGTCCCACATAATGGGTAAGTCCAGATACTCCCCTTACCAAAATGAGTTCATTGTAAGAGTTAGAATTTCACATCTTCATGACAACAATTGCCAGTGTGGGTGAAATGGATATTGTGTGCACTGTGATGTTTATTTTATTTGTAATTGCCTTCTGTTATAGGATGAATTCTGTCAACCCCCCCTCCCAAAGAAATCAAGTTGAAGCCCTCACTGTCTCAGGAGGAGACTAGGACACAGACACATACAGAAGAAAGACCATGTGAACCTACAGAAAGAAGATAGCCATCTACAAGCCAAGGAGAGAGACCTCAGAAGAAATCAACCAACTCTGTTGATACTTTGATCTTCAGCTTCTAGCCTCCAGAACTGTGAGAAAATAAATTTCTGTTGCTTAAGCTACACAGTCTGTGGTATTTTGTTATGGAAGCCATAGAAAACTAATATACCCTTCATTTATTAAAAGTTTTAATTTAAACTTATTAACTTAACAAAGTATAATATATCTCAAAAGTCTATTTGTTGACTCACTGAATGAGAGTTGAAGTTAGCACAGATATTAGCAAATATTAACAACAAAGTGAAACAGACAGTGTTTAAAGGATATTCACTGGCGATATATTTACCTGGGAGGAAAACACAATGATCAAGACACTGGTTCTCCCACAAAAGACCCAGAATTGTCAAAGCAATCCTGAGGGAAAAGAACAAAGCTGGAGGTATAACCCTTCCAGACTTCAGACAATACAACAAAGCTACAGTAATCAAACAGTGTGACACTGGCACAAAAAACAAACGTATAGATTAATGGAACAGAGTAAAGAGCCCAGAAATAAACCCACACACCTATAGTCAATTAATCTATGACAAAGGAGGCAAGGATATACATTGCAGAAAAGATAGTCTCTTTAACAAGTGGTGTTGGGAAAACTAAACAGCTACATGTAAATCAATTAAATTAGACCACTCCATCAGACCATACTCAAAAATAAACTCAAAATGGTTTAAAGACCTATATATAAAACATGACACCATAAAATTCCTAGAAGAGAACATAAGCAAAACATTCTTGGACATAAATTGTAGCAATATTTTCTTAAAGCAACAGAAATAAAAGCAAAAATAAACAAATGGGACCTAATCAAACTTAAAATCTTTTGCACAACAAAGGAAACCATCAACAAAACAAAAAGACCACCTATGGAATAGAAAAAAGTAGTTGCAAAAGATGTGAGTGACAAGGGGTTAATATCCAAAATATACAAACAGCTTATACAACTCAATATCAAAAAACAACAACTACAACAACAACAGCAAACAACCCAACCAAAAACTGGGCAGAAGCCCTAAACAGACATTTCTCCAAAGAAGACAAAAAGATGGCCAAAAGGCACATGAAAAGATGCTCAACATGGCTAATGATTAGAGAAATGTAAATCAAAACCACAGTGAGGTATCACCTCACACCAGTCAGAATAGCTATCATCATTCGCTTTGTTATACAGCAGCAACTAACACACCAATGTAAAGCAATTATACCTCAATAAAGATGTTAAAAAAAAATGTCTGCAAATAATAAATGCTGGAGAAGGTGTGGAGAAAAGGGAAACCTCTACACTGTTGGTGGGAATGTAAATTGGTGCAGCCACTATGGAGAACAGTATGGAGGTTCCTTAAAATCTAAAATATTATAGCAGTAATTAACACAATATTGTAATTCAACTATACTTCAATAAAAAATAAATTTTAAAAAACTACTAAAAATAGAGTTACTATATGATCCAGCAATCCCACTCCTGGGCATATATCCAGAAAAGATAAAAACTCTAATTTGAAAAGATAAATGCACCCTAATGTTCATAGCAGCACTATTTACAATAGCCAAGACATGAAAAACAACACAAGTGCCCATCAACAGACATTTGGTTTAAGAAGATGTGATATATATAATGGAATATTACTCAGCCATAAAAAATAATGAAACATTGCCATTTGCAGCAACATGGATGGATCTAGAGAATGTCATACTAAGTGAAGTAAGTCAGAGAAAGACAAATATATGATACCACCTTATATGTGGAATCTAAAAAATAATACAAATAAATCTATGTACAAAACAGAAACAGACACAGAAATAGAAAGCAAACTTGTGGTTACCAAAGGGGAAAGGGAGGGGGGAGGGATAAATTAGGAGGATAGGATTAACAGATACAAACTACTATACATAAAATAGATAAGCAACAAAGATTTACTGTATAGTACAGGGAGCTATATTCAGTATCTTGTAATAACCTATAAGGAAAAATAACTGAAGAAAAAAAGACAGCAGTTCTCCAAGAAAACTCTATATATGTATATTCCACTTGACATAAACTGATGCCAGACGGTATATCATTTGTACAAACTAATAAAGAAGAGAAGATATAACTGAACCTAGAAGGAAAAAAAAAAGTATATTTCAAAAGAAGTGACAAGTAGAGATTTTGGAAGGAAGAAAAAAGATTTTAAAAAATAAAATTGTTGGGGAGAGCAGGAGATCATGAAAATGACACTGAAAGAACAAAGATAACCTATAGAAGTTACAGAAAAATGAGTCTAAAATGTGAAGTGCAGGCATAAGAGCAAAGAAAAAAAGAAAGTTATTTTCACCATAGACCCAAGGCAACAGCATTATAGCTTTTCAAGAGCCTACAGAAATATATGAAGCTTTAATATAAAATGCATTGGATCTAAAAATGAAAACCACAAAATCAAATCTTAAAATATATAAAAGCTGACAAATTTTAATATTATGTTTTCGAATCAACTGTGTCCTATGCATATATAACAGTTTATATATCAATTATGTATTCTTTGAGAAAGAGAAACATTTTAACATGTTTGGTATGACGTAGGTACATCTAAAATAAGAGCACCAAGGACTTTTGAAAGTCTTAAAATTGCTAAAGGGAAAGGTAACAAGGCAATGTAGAAGGATAAAGAGGATATGGTAGAGACAGAATAACTTTATCTGAGTTGTAGAATCGTGAGTTCTCTGGAAAATTCTACTGTACCACCAGACAGTTGTTCCTAGAAGAAAATATGAGGAGATGTAATAATTAGTGCTAAAAATTCAGACATAATGTATCTTGCTTTTGGGCATTATGGTTGCAAAAATACAACCCAAAAGTGTATTCTTGCATCAGCAATCTATTTGGTAAAAAGCACAGGGTTATGTCTAGATGATGACAGACAAACAATAATTTAACAAACTCAGTGAAAGAAATCTGCTATCAAAGGAAAAAACATCATTCAGCAGTTGCTTGGCATTATGAAGAGAGAACTATTTTGCTTTTTCAAGACTGAATCACCACTTCCTGTAGAAATGACCTAATAAAACATATTGGATTGCTCACATCAACATGAATACATTGTTCAATAAAACATGGCCAGATTTGACCATTAAAAAATAGTGTTTCCAGGGAATGAAGGCAAGCAGTTTTGTTAGTATCTTCAGAGAAACTTACACACTACTTCAAATATAATAAAAATTCATTGATTAACACTTCATTAGTGATTTCACCCTTGAAAGAAGAATTATGACAACTTAATTTAATGCCAAAATATAGAATTTTATTTTTAATAGGAGAGTATGGGAATTTTAGGGAGGATATAACAAATAATAAAAATCAGAATGTTTATCATATTGATAGGTCATAATAAATTTTTACAACATTCTGCCAGCCTGTGAACCCTGAAAATAAACTTGACTAGAATATAAAAAAGCCTGAGTTTCAGCTCTCAGAAGAGGGAAATTGATTATTTAAACCATGAAAACTAAAACCATATTTAAAATTTCCCATTATTAAAAATTCTAACACCTCTAAGTACATACTTTCTAATGTGTATTTAGATATATTTCTTACATAGGAGGACTAAGTAAATATGGAATCCTAAGTACTTCACACAGTAGGTACAGATTATGAGTTTTGCAGTTATGGAGTTTAATTATTAGGTAAATAACTTGTCTCCTTTCTTGAAACTGAAACTACTATCACTTGGTATAAATATATTATTATACATTTAGTTGATATACTTCTAGTGCAAGTATTATTGCAATCCATCAATATAAAAGAGATTAACCAGGATGCTCTGATTCATAGATAAGTAATTCTGGGATAAGAGAATATGGAAAATGAACCATCACTGCTAACGTGGGTAATACTGCCAAGATGTGACAATGGCCCATCAGACTTAAAATAATTTTGAACTAGAATTTTTAAGCAGTAGATTTTTAAACGAATGAAGATAATCAATATACACGTCAAGGCTTAAACTCAATCCTTTTTTAGCAAGTATACATGCTGCGATTCATCTTTTAATATATCTATTCCTGGTATTACGGTGAGCATACTGGGTTAGACATTCAAATGCAAAGTTGCAGTGTAGTCCAATCTCTACATTTATTAGCCCTAGAACTCTGGCTAGTCCTTAATAATTTAGAACCAAAGTTTCTTCAATCTGTGAAATGGGTATAATTTTACTTACCGTGCTCGTCTCACAAGAAGATAGGAGATGCATAATACAGCTGTAAGTGTTATAAGTAGAAATTCTGAGCCCAATATTAACCAGATGATCTTAATGAGATATGTCACAGTGGGCAAATAATCTCATCTCTCTGGACCTCAGTTATGAGATAGCAAAAACAATAATAGTAGTATCAGAGATGTGCATGGCACTAACTACATGCCAGGCATTGTTTTGTGTGCATCAAATAAATTAATCCTTTAAATCCCCAAAATGCATATAAAAGCTATATCCCCATTGCCTAGTAGATTTCCAGATACATATTAAACATTCCGTTGAATGAATGTTGGGTAAATAAAATGGAAAAATTATTTGAAATGTAAGATTTTTTTGCATTATTTCTGTGTAAGTGAAAACAGGAACATTTTCTTAATTTACAAGAAAGATAAAAAGTCAGAAAAAGAGTAAAATCTCTGTATACGTAAAATGAATGTGAAAGGATATGTTTCTAATTTTCTTTAAAAAATGAATTAAGAACAAAAGTATGTGAAAAAGAAATAGAAAAAAAGCTACTGATAATTATGTGGAACAGTCCACACTGTTAGAATTTATTCAACTTAACCTGAAAAATAAAACAAAGCTTTACATCTGCTTATAGGAGCCTTCGAGTTAAAGACTCCATTCTAACTTTTATTTAGTGATGTCTGGTTGCTAATTAGTTAAAGACACGCTGGGAGTCATTCACAGCTGTGGCTCTGTACATTCAGGAGGGCAAATTATATACTAATAACCTAGAGGGAACCATGACCCATTTTCAGGATTTAACATCAAGAGTGGCAAGAAGGAATAATTATACTGAAATAAACACACGCACATAAACGCACCGAGATAATTTTAAAACATTTAATGGTAGTGAAGAGTAAATTATTTAACTCTAACCAGGGATAAGAGCCTTTTGGTAGCTATCACTTACTGCAGTAAATCTGAAGTTTGCATTTCCTGGCTGCTGGCTCTGTTTATTTAAAGTCATTCTGAATGCTCTGCTAGAAAGGATTTCAGTGGTACTGCCAAATTTTCACTAGATTAAAAATGTGCACTGCTGATAATATTTTTATAAACACTGCACACAGAACAAGAGCCATGTTCTTTAGAGATCAATTTGCTGCTCTTCTACAGCCAGTCTTTCTGCTAGGTCCTCTCACTTGGCAGAATCTGTTTGATGGGATTATTTCTGATGAAATGTACTAGAAAACCTACATCAAAGTCCCCTTCTGAGTTAATTGCTAAAGGAGAGGTCTCTCAGTAACTGGTGAAGCCACAGGACAATTCATCAATGGGAATTTTGGAATGTCTAAATATTTGTTAGAAAAGTGTCCATGAAGGCAAGTCTTTCTACTCCAGAAAAGGTTACAAATGATGTGATGTCAAATATAACTTGTAGAGAAGTACTCAGGTTAAAAAGATCTTCCCTCAACCCTAATGCTCAGGTTGAAGTTGCCTTCACTATTATTAAAGTAGTCGTAGTTAAGGAATTCTTAGGCTTTCCATTATCACCTTACATTTATTCTGGGATACAAAAACCACAGGAGTTTTATTAAAACAGAGTTTGCTCATAATAGGTTTCATGAGTGGCAGCAAGAAGTCTAAACTAAACTAAAAGAAGTCTAATCTAAAACTTCAGGAGTCAGCAAAAGTTAATGGCTGGAAGGGGGAAGTTGAATTGTTAGAAAAGAAAAGTTATGACTAAGGAGCAGCAAGTTAAAGATAGGACTACTCTAGGAGAATGTACAGTTAGAAGCAGAAACATATTTCTGTAGGGTCAAAGGCAATAGAAAATCAACTGAGGAGGTCAAACACAAGAGGCAAAAAAGAAAAAAATCTGGAGGAAAATTATCAAAATAGGTAAATGTGGAAATATTTATAACTCCTCCTGGTTATTCTATCTCTAGACCTCTTCCTTTGGATTATGTAAAATCACTTGCAAACTAAAGTTTCTGTGACCCAAAGGATATCTAGGACTAATGTCATAGAGAGCAAATTTACATGATTTTGTAAACAAAAAATGAATTTAAACTTGCACAGTTTTACTTTATGCTTTGGTCCCAGTCTCCTGTCTTTATTCCTCTAGTTAGGG
This sequence comes from Balaenoptera musculus, assembly GCF_009873245.2. Taxonomy (NCBI): domain Eukaryota; kingdom Metazoa; phylum Chordata; class Mammalia; order Artiodactyla; family Balaenopteridae; genus Balaenoptera; species Balaenoptera musculus. Next base: position 24,724,313 of record NC_045796.1, read on the forward strand.
GCACTTTGACCAGCACAGAAAGGTAATTAAACTCCAGCCACTGAAAAAGGAATGAGGTTTTAGAGTAAGTTCTAGAAGGGCTTCTTAGTTCTTCCCAGGTACTTAAGACTTCCCTTCGGTAGTAGTTACCAGCTTTTTAATAGGGCCTCATTAGGGTGGATCAGGCATGGTCTTTTGACTTTCAGCAGAGAGAACTGAGAAGGACAGTCATGCTGAGAGAGAGAGAGAGAGAGAGAGAGAGAGAGAGAGAGAGAAGAAAGATATAAACACACAGAGTGAAGTATATTTAGAAAACAGACAAATTAACTCCATTTTTCTAAATATAAAGGTTGAGATATAATAGAGCAAGTGCTAAAAATCAATTCAGGGTGGCAATATTTTAAGTGATATTTTTCTTTTAGATTTAATTAATGTATTGCAAGTAATCCTTATTGAGCCTAAGAAAGATGGAATACGGGATGTTGATGGCAGACATAACCTAATTCCAACCCAATCTTACCACTACCACTAACTTCTTTTTGTGAAGGCTAAGCACCACCCTTAGAACTCTAATTACATCAAGACTGTGGTTCAAGCACGCTTATTTGACTAGAAGGAATCTAACAGAACCCAAATGCCAAGTGTGGAAATTGCAGGAGAAGAGACTGGGAGTCTCTATGAGGCTCCAAGGAGAAAAGTCACCATGAAAAATGGGAAAGTCAAGCACACTGAGTTAGGTTCTGGAATAGAAACCGAGGATGGAAGAAGTATAGGGTGCAAACAGCTGTTACAGGAACCCTGTCCTTCTACAGCATATGAAGCCCATGAGGAGGAAAACTGTGTATGGGTAAAGCTTAACAAAACGAATAACACTACGAGGCTCATGCTATCCTGCAGTGGAGACACTTGGAAAGAGCCTCACCCAGCAGAGAAGATGCTATTTCCCTACTCCTTTCCAGAGCGACAGGAAGCAGTTCACAGGCAGGCAGCAGCAGCACTGCTTTGAGTAATGGCCCAAGCCAAGGACCTAGAATTCAGCCTTGAGGAGCGCACCAAGTGATCACAGCAGTTTAGGGAATAGGATAGCATCAGCCTAAGGCAGTGACAAAATGGCAACGATACAGCTGGGAACTGCTCCCATAGCAGAGGAGACTACAAGATGTCAGCAAGGGGAGGCAAGGTGGTGGGTGGGTGGAGCCTGAGTCCCTGTAACTTTATGGGTGAGAAAGAGGCAGACAGTAAAAGCAAGGCATGCATGTCTATGCATCATGGGATCCACAACCCAGAAAAGTGTGGTAGTATTCAGAAAAGAGAGAAGGGGACAGGGAGGAGACTCTGCGGTGGCAAAACTGAAAAGACTCTACCAAGAGGAAGGAACAGGAGAATGGTGACACGGAAGAGGGAATCATAGAAGATGACAGTGGTGTCTTGAATTTGGGTCTTTGATGGAAGATTAGGAAAATTATTCTTATAACAAATAATATTAAAAATAAACATAAGTGCTTGTTGAGTTCAATGTCTTCTGGTTTTCTGATTAGTTCATAAAATATAATCTTTCTCAAAACAAATCTAGTCTTCCACCTAAGATCTGTTTCCTTTGTCCTTCTCTGTGTTCCTGGGCATTGAGATTCAAAACATTCCTGCCATCTTTGAGTGGTCCCCTTTCCTTGCATCATATCCAATATCTGAATTCTTTAGATCCTATCTCAACAATGTCTTGTCTCCTTCTCTTCATCCTTATTGTCCAATTCACGGAACATGTCATGGGTACCTTTTGAGTGTCTTTAAAGTAACAGTTACTTTACTAATCACCCATAAAATTCACTGAACCCTCAAGGAGCAATCACTCTTCCCTGATCTCCTAAAGCAGTGTACTTTCGTCTATACCTCTTTTATGGTCATTATTATTTTCTAGTTATTTTAATTTTTATGGGCATTTCATCTCACCTATTAGACTGTAAGCTTGTGGGAAGACCTGTAATGATTCATTTTCAAAAAGCTTGCACAAACAAATAGAATAATTATTTGTTTACTTTATGAGTTAGTGAAAAAATTAATGAATGACATTCTAAAAATATGCAAAACTTAATACTGTGTAATGTGTTAAAAATAATGTGTTCATTTTTAGTATAGTATTTCTGATATTTATATTGACATTTATGACTCGACGTATAAACATTCATTGTCTTATCATTCTCCCACCTATAGATGTCTAGGAGGGCTTATATACATGTATCCACACATACATATCTTGCTGTTATTCTAACAAGGCAGCATTTCATGGTGGTAGACTTAATCAAAAGACCTGAGTTTTAGTTCCACTCTGCCAACTACTGAATACTAGCCAAAATAATCTGACTGTTATTTTGCCTCTCTAAGCCTCCAATTTTTCTTATATAAGTGATTTAGTTTCTAGATATGTTGTGAGGCTAACATGATATGATGAGTGAAAAACGATAATCCGTTCAAAATAGATCTCAGTACTTTGCAGATCTTAAGCAATAAATATTCACAAAGTGGAAATAGATTGCATATTTTTTGTTCCATATCTCTTCCTTTAATCGCCTCTCTCTCTCTCCCTCTTTCTCTCTCTCTGTCTCTCCATTTCTTCAACCTACTGTTTAATGTACTGGAATAAAGACTGGACCAGGAGCCAAAAGACTTGTGTTTTAGAGTTTAATAGTTAAGAGACCTTGCGCAACATACTTAGTGTTTACAAATCTCAGTTTCCTTTCCTATATAATGAAAAAAAAGGATGTGAAAAATGCCACGAAAGCTATAAATCTTTATTAATCTATCAGGTTTTTTATTAGATTTAAGAAAAATGACATGAGATTATTATGACTGCCCTAATTGTTCCAAATACCTTCCCTTGAGATCATGCTTTTAAGCTTGAGTATAATACAAACAGGATTTTTAGCGGGGGCAGATTTTATCCCTTTAGCAAAATTTAAAATGGAAGTTTAACTTTAAATATACAGATACCCACATGAAGCAATTCGACTAATGGAGGATAGATTGGTAAGACTTAGGTAAGTCAGCTTCAGAGTCATTCTCATTAGCCTTTATAATGTTTGGGGTGACTACACCTGGACACTGATACTTACATATTTTGAGAAGTAATAGAAATTTAGACCCTGAATAACAAATGTACCCTGAGACAGTTTGAGGGAAAACAGGAAGTTTTCCACATTACTCATTTTACTCCATGGCTCAGAATCTTCCATGCTCCTCAGGTATTCTAGAGACAGGTGGACCTACTTGGCATATGGTAACAAAGCACCACCCTGGCTGAGCCCTCCTTTCATACTGTCTCAGAATTATTACTAATGCTTTCCTGCTCATTGCTGGTGCTGTGGGAGAACAAAATCAAATAAAAATTGGAAAAGAGCTTCCAAAGGACTTTATTACTTAGTATATTTAATCTCATCAATAAAATCTGAAAATAGGAGCTGTCAGATATGCAAATACTAAAGAATTGGCTAGTCTTTTGCTTAGCTCTTCATCATAAAATTTTTGCATGTTCTGGCAAAGATTGTCAAATCATCCTAGCTGAAAGAAAACTAATTTCCACAAAATGCTATTTGCTATATTCTTCCAAAAGTCTGTCATTACCACCTGTACACATTAGCTAATTATCTCCTTTCTGTTGTTTAAATAAATGCATTTTGTTTACAATTGTCTGTACCACTAAATAAGAGGTCTTTAAAAATAACTGATCATGAAAAACCTGAGGATAAAAATAAATAAATAAATAAAAATAAAATAATAAAAGCTTGTGGAAAGTAAATGTAATTTAAAGGAAGGATGGTAGCTTAAAGAACTGTGGGGAAAAAGACATGGGGGAGAGAAAAAAGACAGGCAAGGAAGATGAATTCATTATTGTTTAACATAGCCTTTTTTATAGAAAGGTGGAACCAGACTCACATAGAAAAAAATAAAACTGTTTTTTACCAGGTTATGACTGGTTAGGAGTTGAGGAAAAGAACACATGGTATATACACCATTCTGAAGGAAAGTCCTGGATCTGGATAGACTGTGATATGAGTGAGAAAGAAAATTTTATTCTGTGAAGGCACTGAGGTATTTTGGTTTTTTATTTTTTTTTAACACAGCCAAAATTAAGTACCCTGGTTAATACAATAATTAAATGCTAACTCATGTAAAAATCATAAGTGCTATAAAAGTTTTTAAAAGATGGAGATCAGGGCTTCCCTGGTGGCGCAGTGGTTGAGAATCTGCCTGCTAATGCAGGGGACACGAGTTCGAGCCCTGGTCTGGGAGGATCCCACATGCCGCGGAGCAGCTGGGCCCGTGAGCCACAATTACTGAGCCTGCGTGTCTGGAGCCTGTGCTCCGCAACAAGAGAGGCCGCGATAGTGAGAGGCCCGCGCACAGCGATGAAGAGTGGCTCCCACTTGCCACAACTAGAGAAAGCCCTCGCACAGAAACGAAGACCCAACATAGCCATAAATTAAAAATAAATAAATAAATAAATAAAAATTTAAAAAAAAAAAAAAAAAAAAAAAAGATGGAGATCAGTTAACATCTAAACATGACTCCACAGAGCCCTACTGCTTCACGTCCAAATTTTAAATGCGGTGAAGCAGTCAGGAGAAAAAAAGCATGGAAGAGAAAGAAATCAAGCTGAACTTTGGAGGTAAGCATGTTGTAAGTAAAAAGTAAGACGGGTAATGATCTAATCATATTGTTTTTCTTTAAAAAAAGAAAACTTTGACAATATTATGTCATTAATTTGAAGGTAGCACATCATCAAGTCTCAAACCTGGTAACTATGCTAATTCTTTTGAGGGAGAGAAAAGGCAAGATGTAGGCCTAATGAAGAAGTTCGGGGCCTCCCTCGTGGCGCAGTGGTTAAGAATCAGCCTGTCAATGCAGGGGACACGGGTTCGAGCCCTGGTCCGGGAAGATCCCACATGCCACGGAGCAACTAAGCCCGTGTGCCACAACTACTGAGCCTGCGCTCTAGAGCTTGCGAGTCACAACTACTGAACCCAAGTGATGCAACTACTGAAGCCCGCACGCCTAGAGCCCGTGCTCCCAAGAGAAGCCACCGCAATGAACCCGTGCACCGCAACGAAGAGTAGCCCCCGCTCACTGCAACTAGAGAAAGCCTGCGCGCAGCAACAAAGACCCAACACAGTCAAAAATAAAAATAAATAAAATAAATAAATTAAAAAAAAAAAACTCCCCCACTGTTTAAAAAAAAAAAAAAAAAAAAAAAGAAGTTCGGTTAGGTAATCTTTGTGGATAGAAACTTGACCTTTGGGTTTTGGTGGGCACATATCAGGCATTTTTCAGAAGAACTACTCCTAATTATAGTAGCCCAATTTCTGAACCATCGTGGATGACCAAGATCATGAAGAAAAATTCACTGCAGGCAGCTCTCTGAAAATATCAAATCTCTGTGATACTCAAATAATCACTTCCAACATCGACCATTTGTTGGGTGAAAGAATTTTTAGAGAACTCTTCCACACCAGAAATTAACACTAATTGAAATCTTTAAGATGATTTCTTTGGATTTCAGTCCACATTCACAAACCCATCTTCAGGTCCCTCTCTCTTTTCCCACTCCTTCTACCAGATTCTTAACTCCTCTGAACATTTTGTGTATGTGTCTATCTTGTGAATTATATTTTTTGTAAACCTTTTTATACAAGTATAACTGTCTAAATCTTAGATGTGCAGCTTGATGAATTTTTATTAAGTGAATATACTGCTGTAACCACCACTCAAACAGAGCAATAGACTATTACCAGAACCAAAGAAGACTTCCTCAATCCTGCTACCCAAGAAGAAACCACTATTCTGATGTCTATCATAAGATTTTAAGTCAGCTTTTGATCGTTCTGTGAATGGAATCATACAGTGTCCATTCTTGTGTGTCTGACTTTTGTACAATATTATGTATGTAAGATAAATTCATGTAGCATTTTCCATTGTTAAGATTATACTAAAAAATATTCATCCATTCAACAGTTCAGTGTATATTAGTGTTGATTCCAGTTTTCAGCTATTAGCAAGAATATAGCCATGAACACATTTCTGTTGGAAATATAATGAGAAATGAAAATGTTAGGTCGTGGGATATGAGTATAGTCAGCTTTAGTAGATAATGTCAAGGAGTCCTCTAAAGTAGTTATGCCAATTTAAACTACCATTATCTATTACCATTCCAACTTTTTAAATCTTTGTTTATATATGGTATTTTCAGGGCTTTTGTTGGCTCGTTTCAATTTTAGCCATTCCAGTGGGTAGCAGCTAGTGGATGCTCAATATGGTTATTATCTGCATTTCTCTGATGACTAATGATGATGTTAAAGAGCTTTTTATATGCTTGTTAGTCAATTGTATGTCCCTTAGGTAAAGTACTTCCTGAAATTTTTGCTGATTTTTAATTGGATTAATTGCCTGTTTTTGAGTTTTTGGATTTCTTAGTATGTTCTGTATACAAGTGCTTTGTTGGATATATGTATTATAGATACAGTCCCGCTCTCTGTGGTTTGCTTTTACATATTCTTAAAGATTTTTTTGGATGAAATTCTATTTATCAATATTTTCTTTATGATACTTGAGGGCTTTTTTGTGCTCTGTTGAAGAACTCTTTGCCTGTCTCAAATTAAGATTTTTCTTAAATTTTATTCTAGAAGTTCTATTGATTTGTGTTAAACAGATAGATCTACAACTGGTATGGAATTTATTTGAAGGTATGAGGTTTTCTTCCCCTCCCCCATGTAGATATTCAGTTGATTCTGCACCTCTTATTTAAAAGATCATCAGTTTTGCATTTTGTTGCAGTAGAAAGTTTGTCATACATCAAGTCAATACCACACTATATTGAGTATCTTTATAAAGTGTGATATCAGGTCACGTAAGCTCTCTAGCTTTGGTCTTATTCTTCTTTGAGACTAGGCTACTCTTCTCTTGTCCTTTACATTTTAATGTATATTTTTGTAATACATTTGTCAATTTCTACAAAATTGCCTGTTGAGATTTTGTTTGGAACTGCAGTGAATATACAGATCAATTGGGAGAGAATTGCTATCTTTACAATAGTGAGCCATCTAATCCTCGAATACAGAATATCCTTCCACCTGTTTAGCTCCATTAGTTTTATGATTTCAATGTAGAAATATTTCACTTCTTCAGTAAGATTTGTTCCTTGGTATTTATTAAAGATAATGTAATATATTTTAAAATTTTAAATAAATTTATATAAAATAAATTTAAATTTTAAATAAAATTTAAAATACATAAAAATCATTTTCAAATTTTTATTGTCAGAGTATAAAAATATTATTTTAAGTTATCAACTTCATTGAAGTATTACTTACATAACATAAAGCGTACCAATTCTATTAATACATATACAGTTTGATGAATTTTGTACAATTTTACACTCTCACTTGTAGCAAAAAAGAGTTCTCTATTATCAGTCTTTTAAATTCTAACCATTAGAGTAGGTGAGTAATGGTATTAATTCAGTTTTAATTTTAATATCCCAGATGAGTGCAAATGTTAAGTGTCTTTGCATGTGTTTATTGGCCATTTGTATATTTTCTGTTGCAAATTCTCTAAGTTTTTTGCCCATTTAAAAAAAATTGGATTATTTGCATTATTATTGTTTATATTATTATATACATACATGTACACACACATATCTATATACACACATATATAAAAATATTAATACATTCTATTAGCATTAAATATGATTTTAAATGTAGGATTCCTGTAGATGTTATTTATCACGTTCAGGAAGTTCTCTAGTCCTAGTTTGCTGAGAGTTGTGTTTTGTTTTTAAACAGGTGGGTGTTGAATTTCATTGAATACTTTTTCTTTTTCTAGGAGATGATCTAGAATTTTCTCCTTTATTCATTTAATATGATTGATATCCAAATGTTGCATCAACTTTGAATTCCTGCAATGAACTCCACATGGTAATAATATTTTATCCTTTTTATAAATTGCTGGATTTAATTTGATAAAATTTTGTTAAATATAGTTTCATCTATATTTATTAGGGATACTGATATATATTTTTCCCTTCTGTATTGTCTGTTTTTGGTTTTAGTATCAGAGCAGTACTGGTCTCATAAAATGAGTTGTGACATGTTTAGCCCTCTTTGATTTTCTGAAGGAGTTAATGTGTGATCGGTAAATGTTCCTTAAATGTTTAATAGAATTCACCAGTGAAGCTCTTTGCATTTCTTTGTAGAAAGATTTTAAAATACACAAACAATTTCTTTAATAGATGTAGGTTTATTTGGACTTTCTCTTTTTGTCTTGTGTCAGCATTGGCAATTTGTATTTTTCAAAGAATTTGCCCATTTTGTTTCTCATTTGTCAAATGTATTGGGATAAATTTGTTCACAGTATTCCATAATTCGCTTGTTCACATATATAGGGTTTGTAGTGGTGTTCCTCTTGTTCATTCCTAATATTGGTAACTTGTGTCTTCCCCTGACCTTTTTCTTCTTCAATCAATCTAGCTAGAGATTAAATTAATTTCATTGATTTTTTTCAGAAAAAAACATTATCTGGTTTTATTAATATTCTCTATTATTTGCTTGTTTTTTATTTCATTCATCTGTATGGAACCAAGCAGAACCCTGCATGCCCACTCCCAAGTACAAAACCGAGCAGTTAATGATTAGGACAATAGAATCACAGACTCAACGTCTGATGCACATTCCTGAGTTGTTTTACAGATACTGTAATTGCCACCAGAGAAAAAAAGCTAACTGCATGATGACCAGATTGTAGCCATGACGCAAGCTCCTCCAACTTGAGCAGTACTGGATCTACAGCTAGCACAATTCCAAGAACTGGCCTCAAGAGAATGGGATTAACATTATCGCTTATAATCTATATCTTTGTGGGCATCAAAATAATTGTAGCTTGCTCTGCCCGTTTATGTAAGTGGGCAAATAAAATTGTCAGCAAAGAGATGCTACAGACCCATGTTGACATCTTTCACTCTGAGAATATGGTGTCCTATGTCAGCATGAAGAAATTAAGAAGATGGACCTTCTCCCCTAATCCCATAGAAATGGAATGATGTCTGAGAGTAGGGATTTGTAAGCCTTTGCCTTTTTCTGTTTGCTCATCCCTGTTTTCCTTAGACCTTAATCATAAAGATGATATCATTAGGCAACATTTAACTTAGCTCCAGATTTCTGCTTTACTAAATATATACAACACCTTACCTAACCTGTTGATCCCTTTCCTGAATTAGAAGGAGTAAGAATGAAGAATTAAGTAGTTTAAGAATGACTGACTCTCTACCCCTAGCTTCCCCTTGGTAAATTTGCAGGTGGACCACACAGACAAGAGAACATCCAATTACAGGCAGACCACACAAGCAAGACAGCATCCCAAGGAAGATCGGGAGAAGTCAGCAGGTCTGCATGCAATGGAAACATTACGAAGAGTCTGACCTCCTGCCTTAATGATTAACTGAGATTGTTTCCCCTTTTTCCCTTTAAAAATCGTCATGGCTGAGCAGAATCTTTCGAGTTGGTCTCTGGACATAAGTCCACCATCTTCCCAGACTGCCAGCTTTTCTGAATAAAGTACCTTTCTTCTCAACTGAAGCTTGCCCCTGGACTCATTGGCTGTTGAGGTCGAGCGGCAGAACCTGCGTTCAGTTACACGTGGTCTTATCTTTATTCTTTCTTTTAACTTAGTTTGGGTTTACTTTGTTCTTTTTGTAGTTTACTTAAAGTGGCATCTTAAATTTTTTATTTGAAACACCTTTTTTCTCTTCTATTGTAAGGATTTAAGGTATAACTTTTTCTCTAAATCTTGCTTTATCCCATAAATTGTCATATATTGTATTTTGTTTATTGTTGTGATCAAAATATTTCCATTGTGATTTTTTTTCTTTGTCCCTTCAGTAATTTAGAAGTGTGTCATTTGATTTCTAAATATTTGGAGTTTACCAATTTTTTAATTGATTTTTAAAAATATTTTATTGCTGTCTGAGAAAAAAATTCAGTTCTTCTAAGTTTTAGGGATTTGCTTTATGTTCCATTATTTTAGTAAATGTTCACTGTGCAATTGATATAATGTGTATTCTGCTGTTATTGGTTAAGTATGCCACAAATATCAGTTAGGTCAAGTTAGTTGATAGTGATGTTCATATACTCTCTCTCTTCGTTGATTTTCTGTTTACTTTTCTATCTATATTTTAGAGATGAGAGTTGAAATCTCCAATTACAATAATGAATTTGTCTATTCCTTCCCTTAGTTTTGTCAGTTAGTGTGCCATATACTTTGAAGTTCTGTTATGAGGTGCAAGTACACATTATATTGATGTATCTTTTTTATATGAATAGCCCTCTTTATCTCTTTTAATATTCATGTCTAAAAGCTTTATATTTTCTGATATTAATAGTCACTCTATCCTTTTTATAATTAGTATAAGTATGGTATATCTTTCCCCAAGTTTTACTTTTAACCTATCTGCGTCTTTATATTTAAAGATTTGTTTATCTAGACAGCATGCAGTTGGGTCTAGCTTTTTATCCAGGCTACTTCTGCCTTTTAATTGGAGTATTTACCCTTTACATTTTTTTTGAATATTTTTAATTTAATTTTTATTTTATATTGAAGTATAGTTGATTTACAATGTTGTGTTGGTTTCAAGTGTACAGAAAAGTTATTCAGTTATACATATACATATCTCCACTCTTTTTCAGATTATTTTCCCATATAGGCCATTACAGAGTATTGAATATAGTTCCCTGTGCTATACAGTGAGTCCTTCTGGGGTTATTTTCTCAATTTTTTTTTTAAATTGGGGTAGAGTTGTTTTACAATGCTGTGTTAGTTTCTACTGTACAGCCAAGTGAAGCAGAGTTCCCTGTGCTATACAGCAGGTTCTCATTATTTATCTATTTTATACATATTAGTGTATATATGTTTGTCCCAATCTCCCAATTCATCCCACCCTCTTTTCCCCCCTTGTTGTCCATACGTTTGTTCTCTACATCGGTGTCTCTATTTCTGCCTTGCAAACCGGTTCATCTGTACCATTCTTTACATTTTATATAATTAACAATATGGTTACCATTTTGCAATGTTGTTTATTCTGTTCTTTGTTCCTTCTTTTCTCTTTCCCTGTCTTTTTGATTGTATATTTTTCAGTTATCCAGTTTATTCCCACTGTTGGATTATTAGTTTATTTCTTTGCTTTTTTCCTCGTAGTTGATCTAAGGTTTACAATATATATTATTTACTTCTCACAATAAATATTACTTTCAAATACTAGTATAGCCTTTATAATGTAAGGACTCTCTTCCATTTTGTCTTCCCATATTTTGCACTATTTTTTTAAGGACTTTTTACTTCTACATGTTTTACAAATCCCAAAATACCTGGTGCTTATTTTTGCTTCAAACAATCAATCATCTTTTAATTTGTTTTAACTGTGAAAAAATTCTTTAATATTTTCTATAACAGCATTTCTAAATTATATTTTTGGAAATTCCAGTTTCCAGCTAGTATTATTTTCATTCTTCCAGAAGAGCTAATTTAACATTTTTGTAGTGCAGATTTACTGGCAATGAATTTTCTGTTTATGTTTTTCTGTAACAATCTTTTATTTTCCTTAAATTTTGAAAAAGAATTTCAAAATTCTGAATATGGAATTGTAACCTGACAGTTTTGATTTTTTTAAATTTTACAAGTGTCCTTTCACTATCTTTTTTTTTTTTTTAATTAATTTATTTATTTATTTATTTTTGGCTGTGTTGGGTCTTCGTTTCTGTGCGAGGGCTTTCTCTAGTTGTGGCAAGTGGGGATCACCCTTCATCGCGGTGCGCGGGCCTCTCACTATCGCGGCCTCTCTTGTTGCGGAGCACAGGCTCCAGACGCGCAGGCTCAGTAGTTGTGGCGCACGGGCCCAGTTGCTCCGCGGCATGTGGGATCTTCCCAGACCAGGGCTCGAACCCGTGTCCCCTGCATTGGCAGGCAGATTCTCAACCACTGCGCCACCAGGGAAGCCCCTTTCACTATCTTTTGATGTGCATTGTTTCTGTTGTGACAGCTTTAGCCATTCTCATCTTTATTCTCCTATATATAACATAGGAGAAAGTGTTATATACAACACTTTCGCCTTTCAAGATTATCTCATCATTTCTTTTTTTTTTCACCAACTTGATTATTATTTTATCTGTGGATCCTTCTGAACTTTTTATGCACACAGTCATGTGAAAAGATGAGTTTTACTTTTTTACTTTACAATCCTGATGTATTTATCTTTTTTCTTGCCTTGTTACACTGGATAGGACCTCATTAAGATGTTGAATAGAATGGTAATAGTTAGCATCCTTGTCTCATTTCTAATTTCTTGAGGCAAGATTTGCATCAGGAGCCCACCTCAGTCCAAACTACATAATCAGAGAGACAGAGTCATGCAGTAAATATATGGTCAACTCCTTGTAAGTAACAATCAATCTTTATTAAAAAAAAAAACCTGGGGATAATATTCTTATAATAGACTGTGGGCAATGCAGATACCTCAACTTATCCATCAATTATGATTATCTGTGTTACAATAGGAAATTCACAGAGTAATCATCTAGTCAAATAGCTTCATAAAATGCTAACATTTCCCCTCCAACATAGCTCATAAGTTGACATGAAAGCTTCACTTGTGCACTTCCAGGAATAAGAAGATGCATTGTATTTCTGAGTGCTTTTGTTAGAAAAACATTTATTAAATAATTTAAAAATCTGCCTGCTTGATTTGAATCTTATTCAAATATGTAGTTTTCCCTAGGCACCCATTCAACTACATGTATTACTTGCACTTAGGTTTGGTTGACTTAGGCAGTGATGTAAACAAAACAGAATTTTAGGTCTCCCTCAAATAAATATCTGAGTAGGTAGTCCAAAGTTGGTATCATGTTCCACAGTATCAGGAACTCAAGCTCCTTATTTCTCATTGTTTTATAAAGCATGGCTCCAATGGTCTAAATGGTAACATTTATAACTGAGGTGATGTGGTTGGAGAACAGCTAACACTTCACACATGCTGTCTCACAAGGAAGTTTCCCAGAGGCTGCCACGTGACATTTCTGCTTAGACTCCACTGGCCAAAACTTACTCACTAATTGCAAAGGAGCTTGGGAGATATAGTAAGCATTTATTTGGTAGTACTTCCCATATGGCAATCACTGCTCTTAACTCCAGTGATCCACTGTTCTGATAATAGATCTGTTCTCTCTTTTTTTTTTTTATAAATTTGTCTATTTACTTATTTATTTTTGGCTGTGTTGGGTCTTTGTTGCTGCATGCAGGCTTTCTCTAGTTGCAGTGAGCGGGGGCTACTCTCCGTTGCGGTTCACGGGCTTCTCATTGTGGTGGCTTTTCTTGTTGCGGAGCACGGGCTCTAGGCATGTGGGCTTCAGTAATTGTGGCACTCAGGCTCAGTAGTTGTGGCTCGTGGGCTCTAGAGAGCAGGCTCAGTAGTTGTGCCGCATGGGTTTATTTGATCTGCAGCATGTGGGGTCTTCCGGGACCAGGGCTCAAACCTGTGTCCCCTGCATTGGCAGATGGATTCTTAACCACTGTGCCACCAGGGAAGTCCTGTTCTCTCTTTTTCTCCTTCTGCTGTTTTCACTATTTCTGCTAACTGCTGACTAAGCGCTCTCTCTGCTATGGCTGCTGAATACCCCTGGTGTCTATTTTTCCATGATTTCCGTTTGTTGCCTTTTCTCTATATATCCCTATGTCAATCTTAGTGCAGTACCCCTCCTTATATTGCGTTAGATTGAAACTCCTTAAGAAAGTAGATTTTGATTGTTTTACATAATTACCATGCAGTGGAGAGTGCCCCAACTGGGCAGAGCTGTCAGGCTAATTCATACCCTACTATCCTGGCCAGCAGAGAGGGCTACTTATATTTTGAATTCAAATTCAAATTTTTTCAGACCATGAAAACTGCTTTTATATTCTACATGTATTACAAAGGACGTATTAAGAAGGATGTGTAGTATGAGTTTTGTTTAGTTTTCTAGACCACAGGTAATCTTCCTAATAGTTTTAACATAGAAAATTGAAAAGGAAAAGACACTAATTTCAGCCTGTTAAAAGTCACTAGCCAGATGTTGTAAAAAGAACCACTAATGAAAATTCTCCCTGGAGACTTTAAAACTTTCTTTATATTCAACCTAATGCTCTTAAAGAGAGTATCACATTTCATTGACATACAAGGCATTCGAGTTGAATTAAAAGGTTTGAAAAATACCCTTCTCTGAATTGGAGTCTAAGAGACTGGTTTTGAAGTTTACCTGCTTTCCTAAGAGGACTTTTACTTCTCTCTGCCATAAACTGAGTCATTTTTCCCAATATGACTTGATGCCATTCAAACTTTTTAATTAGATCTATAGTTGGACGTTCAGTTCAGGTGAAGCTGAGTCAACAGTCACACTTTTAAAACCTGTTTGGGCATCATGAAGCAAGCAGTTAAACTAGAAGTAAATTTAAAAGGCAAAATAAATGTTCTTTTTGTTCAGAAATCAGGAGGAGGAGAAAGAAAAAATAATAAGATTTTAATTGCTAGGCTTCACAAAAATCAGTTGTCAGTTGTTTTCTACGTACTTGATTCAAGAAATAATTTACGGATATAATCTGGGGGAAACAAAATTTAAAAAGAAGCAATATATTCAAATTGTTTTAAATAGACCTGGCATAGTTACAATCTTATCTCCACGAGTAACTCAACATTTTCTTTTACAATTTTTTTCTAAAACCAACTAATTTGCAGTTACAGTTTTCTTTCTGAACTATTGCCTGTAAAAACTCACTTCCTGGTTATTCATAGCAAAATGATTCCTTTCCCCACCCCCATCTGATTCTGATGTGATGAGGTAACTTTGAACAGTTGTGTGCATAACTCATTTTCTTCACTGCTGGGAAAACATGAGTTGCTTGGGGGGAAGGGGCAAATCCTTTTTTAAAAAGTCAACACTCAGTCTGCTGCAAGTTCCTATGTTAAAGGAAAATGAAACGACATTTAAATTTTCTTTCTCCTTCACCTTCATTTCACAGAAAAGGAGGATATTCTGCTAATTGCTATAGTAAACATCACTTAGAAGACGACGGCTTTATTCCTACAGGACTTTGGGAGAAACAACGTTGGAGAGACTATAAATATTAAGAAAATTACAAAGGCAGTAGGGCTACAGGGGGTAGAGAACTTGAAGCTGAAATCAGAAAACAGCAACTTTTATGAGAACATCTGACAGAGAGGACAGTATTGCTTGGTGACTTTTACATATAGGCAGGCGGCTTCTGCTAACACATTGAAAATGATCTTTCCTGGTTTCAGTATTGTTCCTTTTCCTGGACCCCAAAATGAGCCTAGCCATAGGACAAAATGACAGTAATTAGGATATTCAATAGGAATTACCTGAGCTGACAACTCCCACAGGGAAGACAGCAAATGCCTGGGCAAAAGCCTGAAAAGTTACATGGGCCTGTGAACAGGAAATTAACACCTTTGTGCCAAGCCTCTGCTGATCTCATTGGGAGAAAAATCACCGAGAACCCAGGAAAGTGTTTTACACATTAAAGTCCATGTTTGTCTCTGAGAACACTTCTCTTTCTGCCTGTGAACCATTTTCCTCCCTATCCTTGCCTCACACTGCTGTCCCATCACCCACCTGCCTGCTTATTTTACTCTGGCCTTTTTCTTTACTTCACTGACTGTTCTAGTCTTTTTATGTATCTCATCATTTTAGGTTTTCCATCTTGCCTGTGTACTTTGTGCTCCATGAATGTTTCAACGCATACAAGTAATCCGAGGAGGAGAGTTCTCAGAGCAAGTCATCTAATTCGGTATCTCTCCTCTCCCCTGACTAAATGACACGAGCAATGCCCCCTAACTTTGGTGCAGCTACACGCCTCCCAAGTCAGGAGGGTGAGCCCAGACAGCTGCATCTCCACGTTTCCATAAATTCAGAAAAAATAAGGTTGAAAGAGAGATTTAAAAAAAAAAAAAATATATATATATATATATATATATATATATATATATATATATATATATATATATATTTACAGAAAGGGCCAAAAGAAAGCTAACTATTGGCTTGTCTTCCTCTCAGGAAAAAAAAAGCAGAAATATATCCACTGGAGTCATTGAATCTAATGGAACTACTACCTCTCATTTAAACCCGGGAATTGACAACAACACAAAAACACTAGCAAAACTTTCTTAGGATGGTGTCATCTTACGTTATAGAATAATTGCTATTTCTGTTCTCAAAAAATGGTAAGTTTACTTTGCAATTCCAAATGTTCAAATTCTGGTTTAGGATATTACATGCTAATAAACTTCATACAGATATTTACAACTTCAGTACTTTGGGCCTTTCCATTGTCATAATACATATATATTTATCACTAGTTATTGCTCAAATCCTAAGAGAATTGTCCATAGTTTTGTCTCCCTTACACAACCTTCTACCTCTGTATAGTTTACTTTGCCAAGCAGCAACATGGTAATTATAGCCAGAGATCCTAAAATAAAAGTTATGTTGGGCCAAAATACCCCTTTTTTTTCCTTAACAAAACATTGCCACCACTTCTGCCAAGGAGGTTGTGAAGAAAAGATGGCAAAAGGGGGTGAAAATAAACATGTGAGACTTCAGACCAGGGCATAGCCTCAGTGCAGGGACTTTTATTCACACTGGCAGTGTAAACATTCTCTAGAAACCTCAGTGGTGAGGTTTATGCCTGTTAAGAGTACATCCAAAATGTAAACAAATGAAGATTACCAGAGACATGAGGAAAACAAAATCAGAGCTTTGACAATGTCAGAATTCCCAATAGTGTTTCCGAAAGCAATAGTGTACCACAAATGTAATCAAATATTCTTTTGGGGCAGGGGGAAGCATTTCATGGTCAAAAAGATTTGGGAAACACTGGTTAAACAGGTCTCTCTACTGTAGAACTTCTGTCTACCCTTAGTACATAAGTCCTTTCTAAATTACCAAAAGAGTGAGAAAAAAATGCCACTTTTTTCAAACTAATTGGACTGTAAAACCCCTGATCAAAGCAAATGTATTAACCTTGCCCAAAACACGAGTGCCCCAAAGAACACTTTGGAAAGTGCTGTATTTGATGTTTAACAGTTTTCGATATCAATGTCTTTATTGCACACTATAGCTACTCGCCAAATTGATGAATTACTATAAGAAGTAGCTACAGATATAAAACCTAATTCAAGCATCACATTTTAAAAGTGTAATCAAATAAGCTGACAACAAATTTATTATAGTTAGCATGCACTCAGCAATATAATTATTGCTTAAAGTTCAGACCAATTTTAGAAATATATATTGTGCTTTAGGGGAGATTTTGGTCTTTATTTCTTTCCACGTGCTTGTTTTCATAACTAAATGTAGTGTGAACAATTCATTAATTGTAAACCATTTGCATCATAATTCTTCTGTCTCTCCTAATGCTTACAAAATATTTTAGAGATTTTTCTCAGTTCAATGAATAGGTAGAGTGGCTCAAAATGGAGAGATTGTTTTGTATCCAAATATTGTGCTTATCAAGAAGCCACTCAGATTATTACCTATATCATCTTTAAATTGGCAATTGAAAAGTCACCTAGCAGTAACAAGGAACTTCTTTCTCATTTTTGATGGCTACAATGACTCCTTTCTGCATTTTTCCTACTTTATTGGTGTCCAACCTGAAAACTCAGGGTCTCTTTCAGATGCAGAGCTCCTTTACAAGCACTGAAATTGCTGAGGCAGTTTATTCTCACACAATAAAGTCTACATATAATAACATGTGTCATTCTACAACCCTCATGGTAATCCAAAATAAATAGAAATCCTACAAGAACTAAAATCTGAAGCATAGCTCCATGGGAAGGCAGCATTTTAAGACATTTACATTTAAAAGAAAGGCAATAATTCCTTCACCTTGAAAAACATAAATAATCTTGGAAATTTTGGAGGCATTTAAATTTTATCCAAAGCAAAATTCTTCACGCATCTTAATTTTCACGTATCTTAAAAAATATAGATTTTTAATTCAGTAATCATTTGCTAATATCTGCAACTCTCTTTAGGACTAAATAAATGAAGAAGCCATCTTGTTTTTCCACATCACTGGCTCTAGCATGCTATAGAAGATCACCATGACAACAGGAGCTAGTTTGCCTGGTGTGAAGACAACAGTGTAGGCCTCATTTCCTAAATGCATGTTTCCACTAAAGTTGAATCACCAATTAAAAGACTCCTTTCTGCCCTTGGGGGCTTCAGAGATGCAAATAGTGTTGGGAGGGCTGGCTGGTCAGCTGCTACACCTAGTAACTCCTCCTGATTATCTAAAACTAAAATGATATTTTTTTAAAAAAAGGTATTTCTGAATCACATTGAATAGGAGTTAATATTCAAAATTGAAAGACTTGCTTGAAATTGTGAACTATTATCCTCGTTATAACTTGTGATTACTCTTTATATCCCTAAAAAAAGAGTATTCTGCATGTATTTTTAAGTATCTTATTATGGAACTGTGAGATACACAATAGTGTTGTTTGTTAACTCTCTGTCAATCATTAGCAAATATAAAACTGTAATAATGAAAATTAATATAGATTCTTTAAAAGATATGAAAAAGTGTGATGATTACAGAACAGTAAAATTTACATTTTATTCTGAATATATTCATAAAGAATGCCTTTATAATGTAAAGCAAGAAAATATAAAAGAATTTTTTGAAGACCCAGATTCATAAAAGAGATTTTCTTGACATTTAACTAATACTCAAACTACAGATATCATTAACGAGTTTTGATTTTAAGAAAAGAAATGTGTGTGTCTATTTTAGTGGGTAAAGAAACAGAAATGTTTAATGGAAGTATTTTTGAATAAATACAGTAATTTCTAAAATATAGATCAGTATTATTTTTGGGTACAATGATAAATAATGATAACTAATGTTTTTCATCTATCTCCCTAATGTACACTATTCTGTGCATTTCTCCTTTCTGTATCAACTTGATAAATACGTATTTCAGTTTTGACATTTTACTATCCTTATCTGTAAATGAAATACTAAAAATATCCAAATTATGTTACTCAGTATATTTCTGATTTTTTTATAGTAAGAAAAGGAGGATATAAGAATCTCAACAAAATTAATTTTCAAGTAAAATTACACATTTCCACTAATAAGCATATGATAAAGACATACATTATTAAATGGCGCTATTTAGGAATTATGTGCATAAACTTAACAATACACACTAGCCAATTTTCAGTAATGTGTGTTTGTATATTTAACTATTTCTTTGTATAGCTAATTAAATGTTTGTTGCAAAGTCTCATGGGAAGCTCATTTGCATATACCTTGTTATAATGGCTAAACACATTTTCACTAAGTATTGCCTGATGAATAGATATTTCACAAATGCCTGGCATAGACACAACAACAAACTATAGACACATGTCATTATTACTGTAGTTCATCAGCACAGCTCTCCATGGTTCTCTCTGCATAATTGGACTCATTTAGGAATCACTCATTTGCTTATGAGTGGTAACTAGTGTAGCATTGCATTTTAATTTTAAAAGTTTAATTAAAATAAAAATTTGTTCAGTTTTTACATATTTGAATATGTATAGATATTTTAATGTGAGTTCACATGCAAGTCTGATTCTAGGAGAAAATGTCACATCAGAAAATAAATTGTCAAATTCAGATATAAACTGAAATAAAAAGGAATAACAAACAAAAATGTTAACGTTGTATCTTCTTCACACAGTTCTCTTGTGAGAATTATGTGAGATAATCCATGTAAATAAAATGACGGTCAACAGTAGAGCTACAGTAAGCATTAATTTCCTTCTAGCTTTTTCTCTAGAATGAAACAACTTAGAGTGACCTAAAAAGAACAGTAGGTAACTTGTGAAGTTAATTATTTCAAGAGACTCACAAGGTACATTAGCGTGGATGTGAACAAAGGTTGCTTAGTTTTGGGTGATCTTAGTTTTGCAGCCATGCAACACTATAAAAGCAGAAGTCATTATGCCTTCTTCCACTTCCTATGAGTAATTGGTGGGCTGATTAATAAGCATTTAACACATTCTATTAAATTTTTTGCAATCTAAATATCATTTTGCACTTTCTTTCACATATTTCTAACTTCTTTAAATATCTGTCCTCACGGATGTTCTTAACATCTCCCAATTTAGCATCATCTGTAAATTTAATTAAGTGCTTTTTCTGTCCCTTCTTGCAGATCATTAAAAAGCATGCTAAATTAAACCATGACAAACTCCTACCAGACCCCACATTGTCTTGTCATGCAAAGCATTTTACTTCACAAAGCACCAGAATTACCAATAATACTTTTAAAATGTAGGAGTTATACAGGTATTTCATTTCTGCCAATGAATAGAACCCTGAGCATTTCTTTCTAGGAGGCTACTAAAATTTTTATCAGTTATGGCAGCCGTAATTTTGATATATGAATAAATTATATTATATCAACTGGACTAAAATGACTAAAGACACTTAAAACAACAGTCTTATATACATGTGTGTAAGACTATTTTGTATGTGCCTATGAACATCAAAGTATATGTCAATCCCATATGTCAGTGCAGATGCTCAACTGCTGGGAGGAATGGACTCTGAGGAATGGAATCCAGGGAGAGAAATTCAGAGGAATTTTCACTTGTTTGGTGTAATATTTTCAATTTTTTGCAGTGAGCATGACTTACATGTGTTTTTAAAAAGTAAACATATTTATATGTATTATAGGATGTACCTGCATGATCTGCCCTCACCATCCCAAATGTGACACTTAGAATGAGGTAACATGAAGTCACTGAAAGAAGGTGACATTGCAAGTTCAGACAAATTGTCATTGCAAAATATCAAATTTTGTTCATCCTGTCTATCAACAAACCTATCTTGAGACTATATTACATGTGAAACATTTTGCTAAGCTGTACCTGGAAAGCAGATTTCAGTCATCAGGAGGCAGTGTGGCTAAAGGCTAAGATGAAAGGCTATGGCTTTAACAACTACTAGGTACGTGGCCTTATGCAAATTAACTGACCTCTCTGAGCATCAATTTCCTCAACTTACAAATGAGCATAATAATAGTACCTATCTCACAAAACTGTAGTGAGGATTAAGTAAAATATATTTTCTAATTTCTGTAAAACCCTTATAATAGTACCTGGCACTAAGTAAGACCACTATAAATTCAGTATTTACTTTAATTAATGAATTCATTATAGAGTTATTGAGAAATGGTCCCAGCTGTCTAAAATCCTTTTGGAACAAGGAAAGTTGTAAGTAAATACTATAGACTGAATATTTGTGTCCTCCCAAAATTCACATGCTAAAACCTAATTCCCAATATGATGGTATTTAGAGGGGGGGACTGTGGGAGGTGCTTAGGTCATGAGGGTGGACCCCACATGAATGGGATTAGTGACCTTATAAAAGAGAAAGCAGAGAGCTCTCTTACCACTTCTCCCATGTGAGGATACAGAGAGAAGACAACCATCAATGAAACAGGAAGCTGGCTGAATCAGACATGAAATCTGCTGGTGCCATTTATCTTGAACTTCCCAGGGTCCAGAACTGTGAGAAATAAATTTATGTTGTTCATAAGCCACCCTGTCTATGACAATCTGTTATAGCAGCCCAAATAAACTAGGAGGACAATAAACAAATACAATGTTATAAACAAACAAAAGGAACTGAATGAATTGTAGTAAATGGTCTGTTGAAGTAGTTTATGTTCTAATTAAATGGAAAAGCAAACCAAGTAAATTGTATAGCACAATGTGCTGCATCACAACAATCCTTTGAATAAAGCCATTTGGAAATAGAGGTAAGTGATCAGTTCAGCCTGTGAAGGGAGAAAAAGTTTCAGAAAGGATATGACATTCTTGCTAAAGTCTAAAATAAGACACAGGTCTTGAAAATCATGTAAAGCCAGGCCTTTCGTGCATACTTTTTCTTATGTTTATGCATACTTTTTCTTATGTTTATGTTTATGTTAAGTCCAAACTGATTAGCCCTGGAATAAAATATCCTACATGTCTGGCTCCAACTTATCTCAGTTTCATCTTTTTCACTCCACCTTAACACCCATTAGAATTTCCCCAATATCCCCATAATCTCTTATCCAACATTGGTAGGGATAGATGTGTCTTAGAATGCAGACTTTTTCAGATTTTAGAAAGGTAATTCAGTATCCAACTTTAGATTACCAGAGGTCTGGGGTAACACCACATAATCAAACATATCCATACACCTGCAACAAAACAAACCTATTCATCTCATGCCAGTTCAGGTGAGGTTCTCCTGACAACTGAGATCAGATCAGATCAGAATTGATGGATAGATACCAAAAGAGTTAGAAAAAACGTGTAGTCTATGAAACTTTGGGGACCTTAGAATTGTGAATAAGGGATGTTGATCCCTGTCACCCAAATATGAAATGCTCTTTTGTTCCTCTGTAAAACCTCTGTTACTAATGCCTCTTCTGCCTTTCAAACAATCCATTCTTCAAGGCCCAACTCAGATATCATCATCTTGATGAATATAATCTATGACATCCATAACACATCTCTGGGTCTCATTAGTACTTTGTGAATCCCTCTCTTATTGTTTTGATGACATTGTACACTAATTATGTGTTTAAATGTTTGTCACTGCCTCTTAACTGTAAGTTTTCAAAGGCAGGGATTGTGTCTTTCTCTTCTTAGTATCTTCTGTTCATAATATAGCATCTGGCATATGGTAGATGCTCAATATTAGTGGTGGAATAGAGTGAACTTATAACAATCTAGGAATATAAAACAACAATGCAAGTGTACAAAGATCTATCATCAAACTTCAAGGGATAGAAGTCATATGAATAGTTCAGACTAAAGGTTATAGAGAAGTAATTAGAAAAATTTCATTTCTACATAGATATATGAGGAGGGTGTTTAGGAGATGGTAACTGAAGAAATATGTTTATGAAGGGGAATCCAGGCTTAAAAATCACATTAAGGAAGCAGTGCAGATGAGCTGCAGGAAATGATTCACATTTGAAACAAATAGGAGATAAGGCTACAAAAAGTGGATGCTGCTAAATTAAAGAAAATTTGGAACTTCGCAATAACACAGTCTGTTCTCATTCTATAGCACATCAGACACCAGTATTTTTATGCTTCTGTATTGGACAAGTGAAAACCCAATAGAATGAAATTGGGCAATAAATCCTTCCTTTCTAAAGTTATGTTTTGACAGGAAAACAATTTATACTGACTAATATGCAAAATAATTTTTTGCTAGATGGTTGATGAAGGAAATCATTGCTCATTCCTGCACACTGAACCATGAAAAACAAATACAGGTAAGTTGATTTGAAAGTGAGGCAGTAAGATCAATGAAAAAGAGGTTAATCGTTCTCTAAAGAAAACAAGGATAACTGATGGATGAATTTTTTAAATACTTTAGTATTTTCTTCCAACTCTAGGAGGAAAAAAATATACTTGCCAATTTTGTGAAAATGAAGAAGATGATATAGAATTTCCAAACCTACGGGGAGAGAGAATACGAAATGTTGCAAAATTTTCATTGGTGATAGAATATATTTTTTAAAAAAGGAAAGTACACCGTATTTTGTAGGAGCACATTAGTTACTAAAACTGGTGTTACTTTTTTTTCCAAAATATGTTGTCTCTAATAATAACGGTTCATTTTTACTAGATTAAATATTAGTAAGAATTCATATTTCCAGAAAGACAGACTTGAGAGCAGATCTGGACACTTCTGTGGTATGATTTTTTGATGAGTCCATCACAGAAATCTCTCTTACTCCACCATCAGTTTCTGGCCTATCACGGGGCCTAAAATAGTTTCCATCTATTGGGTTTTTCTATGCAAATGCAAGTATTCTCCAGAAGGAAGTCCTTTAAGTCCCTATAAACTTCGATAGTTTAGCGTGTATTCGTTCACCCGTTCATTCATGGTCAGCTGCAAAGTTGAAGGTTGTGAGAAAGAATGTAGGCATCTCCCGTAGAATTAAACAAAAGGTAAGAAGGGCGGTGCTGTGAAGAGGAGTGAGAGAGAGACAAATTTCACTATGTTTAATGCAATTACACATTCCTAAAATGCCAGTCCTCTTCCCTCGCAGTACTTGGTTTCATAGCAAACAGAGTTGAGCCTCAGTTAATCATAAAACGGCATAAACCAGGAGCCTGGATCCTCAACCCTGCCTGTTAATTCCAGTATTACCCTGCCTGACCCTACTGACTCTTTTGAATTGCTCTCTTTCGGAAAACATTTTAGATTCTTAGGCAACTCTTTAAAAGATTTTATTGTGAAGCCACTTACCAAAAATTATATACCACATTTACCAAAAATGTACATTTTTGAAACTAAAACAGTAACAGACATCTTTTTTAATTGAAATGTAATCGACATAGAACATTATATTAGTTTCAAGTGTGCAACATAAAGATTCTATATTGGTATATATTGTGAAATGATCACCATAAACCTAGTTAATTTCCACCACCGTATATAGTTACACATTTTTTTCTTGTGATGAGAACTTTTAAGATCTACTTTCTAAGTAACTTTCAAATATACAATATAGTATTATTAACTGTAGTCACCATGCTGTACGTTTTATCCCCATGACTTATTTATTTTATAACTGGGTGAAAGTGGTCAAATGGTACAAACTTCCAGTAGTAAACATCTATAAGCAAATGTTTGTGTCAAATTAGTGGAGGTGATTTCCATTCTTAAGTAAAAGCCACAGTGCTGAACTTCTTAGAAGTAATAATACCAATAGATTAAGGATCCATTAAACTCTGAGCCCTATCCATGTTAGCATGAACTTTACTACAATCTAATTACTTGTCAATTAGATATTTAGTTCATATTAATGTAACTGCTTAAATTCTTTTTGAAATCAGGAGGAATAAAAATAAATAAATCTTGTTTTACTGAATTTAATTGAAGGTACATTCAGAAAAATGTGATTTATGTATTAGAGTAATGTAGCCTGGCTGATCTCTCCAATCCCTTTCTTATGTAATATGAAAAGCCTTGAAATTCTTTAAACAGAACTTGTACAGTTTTAAGTGTACATGTATTCTTATCACCCTCCATCTCACAAATTCAGATTTTCATTATATTTTCTTCTGTACAATGTCATGGTCACCCTGGGGTCTGAATAATTTTATTTTGATTACATGAGGATAAGTAATAAAATACAGTTTGTGAATCTTGAAGAAATACATCTCTCTCTCTCTCTCCTCTCTTTCTCTCACACACACATGCATACACACATAATACACACACATGAATACATACATTAATACACACACCTGCAAACATATAATTTTAACTCATTTACACTCTCACCTAATCCCAAGCAGAATAAATGATGATTAATTTTAAAAATGCAGAGATAAAGATCAACAACTGTTACAACAAAATAATGGCCAAATATAAATGCTGAAAGGGAAAATCAGAGAAAGAATGCAAACAGGAGATCCTACCTGAGGAACATGGCTGTCATTGGGCCAAGTCTTAGTGCATAGTTTCCTAACAGACTAGGCAAAGAGACAACATGATGGATTACAGGGCTATCATTTTCTACGAAAAGAGAGCACACCAGTTCATCAACAGAGGGAAAATTTCCTATCCCTGAGTTCGAAGATGAATTTGTCAAAAAAGGGCTTTATATAACAGACCGTGAGCTCCATAATGTCCCCCATAGCAATTTTACAAGCAATATAGAGATGTTCCACATGGCTATTCCTTATAGTGTTCTGACACTGAAGCCAAGTGCACATTGAAAGGTGTGGATCTATAAAGGCAGAGTGGGAGGTGAAGGTGGGGAATGGAGAGGAAAAGGAGAAGTTGGCAGGAAGAAAAGGCACAAATACGCATGTTTCTGCAACATGGCTTAATGCAGATTTATGCTTAAACAATGTAGAAAACTGAATAGCTAATACTTAGAATATCTTGTTTGAATATCAGTGTCTTTCCAAGTTTCTGGCAGAAGTTATATGGTAGATCATTTAGTTACCAGACACATAGATAAAAAAGATGTTATATCATTCTGACAATTGAATAAGTTATTGTGTGTTTGCCATCTTAAATAACCAAATCATATGCACATGATATGGTCTGTAGACAGTATCTATTTCTTTGTGTTTTGCTTTGTCTTGTGTTTCTCCAAATAGCTCTGTATTTTGAAAAAGTGCTCGGCAGAGGCATCAGGATTTTGCCCCACTGTACACTGATATGTGTGTTGTTTGTGTGGACATTTAAACTCTTGCTTTTCTGATGTGTTTGTATGGCTTCATGGAGATTTTAGACCGTCAGAATTGTATTTCAAAGCTCTATAATTTGCTTCATATAGAAAGACAA
Source organism: Balaenoptera musculus (assembly GCF_009873245.2). Classification (NCBI taxonomy): domain Eukaryota; kingdom Metazoa; phylum Chordata; class Mammalia; order Artiodactyla; family Balaenopteridae; genus Balaenoptera; species Balaenoptera musculus. The sequence continues at coordinate 24,750,755 of NC_045796.1, forward strand.
GTGTTAGATATGCAACCTGTAAAGGAGATTTTGTTGCTTTTCACTTATAAAAAACGCTATTAGCTTAAGATTTGAAACTATCCTTTACAATAATAAATGTAAGTGAACATTGCAAGAGCTTTGTGGTTAGACCTGGGTTGTAATCTCAGTTCTGACAAATATTACGTAAGTGAGCTTGGGCAAGTGGCTTTACCTTTGTTAGCTTCAGTTTCTTCATCTGTAACATGGTGATGGTAATACCTCCCTTGGAGGTTGTCTGGAGAATGACAGGTCATATGGTGAATGCACCATGCCTAAAACACAATGCACATAGAATTATCGATCACACAATCAGCCAATCAATCAGCCACAGCTAGTGAGCATTTTGAGTATTGTAATCTCAAGTTTAGAACTGAGTCTTCTCTTGTCTTCAGAGAAGCAGGGGCTCTAGTTCATTCCACATACTGTTTGCTAAAGGATTTGTGGTCTCTAAATGCTAAAAACTATATAAAATAAATACATGCATAAATAAAAGAGGGAAATAAGAAGCTTAGGTTGAAAACATACCTCGCACTTTGGCTAGATATGTGAACCATAATAATCATGAGTTTTATTCTGTCCACAAGCTTATAGGACCTACTTTTTTTGTCATTTCAAATAGATTTGGATAAAGAGATTTCACAAAGACTATCTAGAACAATTTCCTGAAGAAAAACTTTGCTAATATTTTCATGATAATTTTTGTGGAGTTTTAAACTTTTACTGAAACTAAAATCTGGTAAACCAATTAATCCAGGAGCTGCGACAGTGGGTTAAACCCATTGATTTCCCTATGGCACTGAGCTCAGAATGGCCTCTTAATAGATACCATCACACTTTCTACCTTTGGAGGCAGAGTCTCAAAATGTAAAGGAGTATCTCAAAAAGCTGAGACTATCCTAGGAGAATAGCACTTTGCATGAATATACCATGAAATTTTGCTGACTTTGAGTGTGTGTCTTTATACACCTGTATGTAAATATGAATGGACAGTGCCTTTACCTCTCTCTTTCTCTCTCTCTCAGGCAATTGTACAAATGAAAAGGGCTATAATTTTGCAAATTTTACTCTCCTTTTATCTTATTATCTACAAGAAGGGGACAGTACTGACCCTCATATGTTATCTTCTCTCATGTAAAGGCAGTGTGGTCAAGCACAAAGAATGTGGGTTTCTGAATTAGACCAACCTGTATTTTCATTCTGGTTCCTCCTATTCACTAGTTGAGGAAGCCTGAAAACACACACACACACACGCATGCAGATCTCTTTAAACCTTGGTTTCTTCATGGGTAAATAGGGTTGATAATAACTATCTCATTGTTTAAAGTTAACTTTTTTATTCTAGGGGAAGTAAAATAACTTTTTATTCCCTTCAACACAAATGAACCACTATATATATAGAAGCTGACACTCACAGTGTACATGAAAACTCAAGCAAGTTTTAATGCCATCTTTTTCCTCCAACATTGAGAAGATAAGGGAAGGGAAGGAATTCCAGTCAACTAGGCATGTTCAGGGTTACACACCTTCACCACTCTGGGCAGGCATGAGACACACTGAGAGCAAAGAAGGACTGCAGTGTTATCTTGACAGCCACTCACCCTTAGAAACCCTCTTCTTTTCTCACAAGCCAGAAAAATAACAGAACTTCTATCAGGAGACCCCAGGAAGGATATGAGCAGGATGTCAGGCCAAATTCATGTCTGTGGCCTCAGACTATCCCAGAGAAAGTCTATAAGTAACTGCCAGTCTTACAGGTCCAATGGGACTGGGTAGAGTCCGGCTCTTTTGCGGCAAGGAGAGATGGGGCAGGAAGGGGTGGGGGGGTTAGGCAGCCAGATCACATCTAGAGTGAGGAAGCGTTCAAAGGTGGAGTTTGTCAAGAGTGGCCAGGAGGACAGGGCCCATGATATTCCAAGCAACCCCAACCAAACACATCTTTTAAAATGAGAGCCAAAATCCAATCCCAAATTTTCAGCAACTCCCAGATCTGTGGTGTCAGAGTCAAATGCCTCAGACATTTTTATATCTAAGTCCTATGGCTTTTAAATTCCTTAAGGGCTGGTTCTGTGACCAGATAAAATCTCCTTACAAAGTAGCTTCTCCTTGGAAGAGTCTAGACCCCAGGAAGATGGAATTGTCCCAGGGACCCCTTACCAAGATGAGGATCAAATCCCTGTGAAAAGTGTCTGGCCCATAGGAGGCACTCAACACACACTAGTTTCTTGCTGTAATTAGATTCATTTCTCCATTCTTACCAAAAAAATTATGTATTTGTTGAATATCTCCTATGTGCTAAGCATTGGACTTGATCCTGGGGCAAAACAATGACTGAGAATGGCAAATCCAGATGCTCATAGAATGTAAAGTCTGGCTTTGACCTATGCTTTACACTATTTCTCCCAGATGTGGTCTTGGCAGTGTGATTCATTAGGCTGAGCACATTACTAGTAGTTAAAAGACAAAATTGGGATTCTAGTTCTACCATTAATTAGCTATGACTTTGCAAAAACCATGTAATACTCTTACTCCTGGATGTCAGTTTCTATAGAAAAACAAATCAATGGAGAGATAAGCTTTAAAACCCCCTTTTTCTGAACATAGGTAACTACGTGGTTATCAAACACGTATCCTTGTACTTGTTCATGCCACACTTCAACCAACCAAGCTCACCAGCCCTCTCAAAAGTGCTATTTTTCTTGCCTGATCCTATTACCGCTCTGTCTTCATGCCTAGCTGGTTAGTAATGGCAGCCGGGTTCCATTGGCCCAGTTGTAGCCATGCACCTGTGGCACAAAGTTTTGCAGATTGAAGTGACTAGCAAGGCTTAAACCATGGACAAGCAGGTCTCAGGGCACCCTCTCTCCAGCAGTGGACAGCTGCTCGGAAGCTGTCTACACCATGATTTAACACTAAGAACTTGTTTTGAAACAGCTCTTTTCGACACCAGATGTCCAACAATGGCTATTTTCACAGGCCTGACACAGTCCCTGCAAGGCTCAGGCATGTCATTTTGCTCTAAAATGTGCTGTATCAATAACACGTCTCCACACCATCTCCTGTCTCAGGTTTCCTGAGAAAAGGAAGGCGCTCGGGTGAAATCAGAGACTCCATTGGACTGACGGGCAAGTTTCAGCCTTATCGAGGTTCCCCCACATTTCAGTGTAGTTTTGTGCACTTTGGTGATGCTGAGAACAGATTGATGCCAATAAGCCGTTTGAGATAAGAACTAATTGGAAACAGAAGGTTGAAGAATGATGATGTTGGGAACGAGCAAAAGGGACAGACAAGTAATTATTCAGGCAGAATTTCTTTACGCAAAAGACAGATGGAAAAGGGAACAAAATTCCAAAGTCCATGGCAGAAGTAAGCAGCTGCACATTTCTTTTTTTGTGGAAAAGCAAACAGAGTGAGTGATTCACTGGGTTGGTAATGGGTTCCAGGGATCCCTAGGGAGTCACAATGTGCTGGCAGCCCACAGCATGTAAAATCACTCAGTGGTCTCCATCGAGTTCACCTCCTCAACTGACTCTAATTGTGAGGCATATGAGATGAGATTTAAGGGAGAGACTGAAGAGAAACAGCCTCCCATTCACACATGAATCACAGAAGAGGTACACTGCAGAAAAGGCAGGAAGATCAACACACACGCCAAACGTTCCACATTCGTAACAACCCATAGATCAGATTCAACTGAACATTTCCATTCATAACTATAAACTCACTACAAACAGAAATCACGAGAAAGTGGCATCTCGGAAAATAGTCCTCAAAATTATTATCAAGTCATCAGGTTGTGGATAAATAAAGCTCTATGATCTCAAAGCTGAATTTGAAAGACAAAGGCAATAATAATTAGAAATCAGGGTGGGAAACAGAGATGCCAACTTCCCCCCAAAGCAAAATCCATTAGCAGCAACCTTGCTCAGCAGGACTAATTTAAATGCTGTTTAACACAGTACTGTCTACAAAAAGATAAAAATAAAGACCCAAAAAATGTTTCTTTGTTTTTATCCCAGACTCAAACTATCTATCTATCCCCATCTTTCTCTCTCTCTCTTTCTAATGTGTAGATGTATATATAGATATTTATAGATATAGATATATGCACATATAAGAGTGACTTAAGGACAAATGCATTGAAAGAACATTCTTCAAGGACACCCCTCCCAAGGAATGATTAAGATCAAAGGAACTGGGTACCCAGTTAGCTGCGAACATGAAACCAGATCCCAGGCTTCACAGTGATGAAAGGAGTTTTTAATACGTAGAAAATGATAAAGAAAAGAAAGAAGGGAAGAGAGATAAGATCTCATACAAAGTAAAAGTCACAATTTTTGGTCAATAGGGATAAGAAAAAAGGATAGGTATAATTATTAAAGAAAACAAGAAAGGGCAGTAATAGATTTCAGAATAATACATTTTAGGATGGGATGAGGTATAAATCTTTACAATGGGATTTTTACCCCATTTGGGGTTTTTACAAACTGAAGCTGAAGTACATTCAACTGCAATCACTCCTCTGCCCCAACTCCCTCTTCCCTTCTCTCCTCAAGTTTCTAGACTCCTTCCTGCTTCAGCCCAGACACCCAGAGTTCTTCTGCTGGTCCCGCTCCTCTCAACTTGCCCCTCGGGCTAAACCACACTCAGCCTTCTGGCCTCAGACTCTAAGTCTCAGAGATGCCTGGCTTGAGTTCCTTTCTCATCTTTAATATGGAAACTCTAGATTATTCTCCCATAAAACTCATGGGTTTTCTTGCACATTATGTAAGGCAGTTTGAAGTTATATATTTATTTCTATGTTTGTTAGTTTATTTTCCTCACCACACTGTGAGCTCCCCTTGAGCGGAAACTTGTTTGTTTTGTTCACCACTGTGACATCTAGTCTCCGACAGAGAGCTTGGCACACAATAAGTGCTCAATAAAACCTGCTGCTGATTTAACAGACACCACTCCCAAAATCTCTCATAGGCCATAGCATTTTGCTACGTATGGCTAAAAATAATAATTATTATTATATATAATTATATTATATATTACACATGATAACAATAGCAACAGTTACATCTAGGACTTAACAATTAACCATGTGTCAGGCACCGTTCTGAGAATCTTATTTACACTGAGTCACTTAATCCTCATGACACCCCAATGATGTAGGTACTATTATGATATCCATTTTAGAAATGAAGCCATTGAGGCACAGAAAATTAAATAACTTGCTCAAAGTCAACTAGCTATTAAATGATGGAACCTGTATTAGAAAGCATTCTCCAGAGCAACAGAACCAATAGGATGCATATACATTATGAGAGATTTATTTTAAGGAATTGGATTACGTGTTTGTAGGGGCAGGCAAGTCTGAATCTGCAGAGCAGGCTGGAGACCCAGGGAAGAGTCGATGTTGTCATTTGAGTCTGAAGGTAGTCTGCTGGCAGAATTCCCTCTTCTCAAGGGATGTTAGTCTTTTCTCTTAACGTCTTCAACTGATAGGATAAGGCCTACCACCTTTTGGAAGGTAACCAGCTTTACTTGAATTCTAATGATTTAAATGTTACTCATATCTTAAAAAATACCTTCACATCAACATCTAGACCGATGTTTGATCAAAGCTAGGTACCATGGCCTTACCAAGTTAATACATAAAATTAGCCATCACAGAGCCAGGATACAAATTCAGTCTACCCCCAACATCCAAATACTTAATGAATATACTACTTAGGCATCTAGACTATGAGGATTCCCTTAAAATTCATTTTCTACACTTATGACAGTGAGATAAATATATAAGTATTTGTGTGTATACGTTTGATCGTGTGTGAGAATAAAGAATAAAATTCAGGAACATCTGCCACAATAATTTCCACAGGTAAAAATATTTCCTTGTTTTATTGGGATAATTGTTAAGTATCAAGATGGAAAAAGATAAACTGTAGGACTTACATTTTAAAGATGATCTATTGCTTATTATCAATTTTCAAATGAGCTTTAAATGGCAGGAAAGGAACTCAGGACCTCAAAGAAATTCTTGTACCACAGTATCCGAAGACAAGGAGAATAAAGAAATTAATATTATGTTTTCAAAGCAGAACAGTGAACGGAAGTGACAGTCCCTGGGTTCCAGTTGTAATTCTGCCATGAGCTGAACGTGGTCGTGAGCAGAGACGACCATGACCACTCAGGATGACCAGGAGTTCCCCACGGCAGCATCGCCACCAACTTCCCTTCAAATCTAATAGTCCAAGTTTCATGCTCATTTTTTGGAGAAAGTTACCACCTCCAGACATCTGGGTTACATAAAAAAATATGTCACCCTGTGTTTAATATATTAGGTCATGGACATACGCTCACACAAGCAAAATATAGTTTATTATTTATAAGTCACCATAGTAGAGAGCCAAATCCTGTCATCATGGAGTACAGATCCAGTGTTCTGTACTTTTCACATCCATAAAGTAGGAACAGAATTTCCAATTATGGATGTTGATACATTATAGAATGTTGGAAGAAGCAATTTCAGAAGCACATGTTCAGAGAGCAGCTTTTTCTTTAAAGTAAAGCCTGGCTTTGCAGGAGATGCCCACTAGACAACTGGAGTAAATATTTGTAAGGATTTTTTTTTGAAGAGCTGAGGATAACAGAAGCTATTTGCTGAGAACTTTTATCCATCATTAAAACAGATACCCTGAAGCCTGGCAGTGAATGGAGTTCTACTCTGCTCCCTGACCTACCCACTTTTTGGTGTAAACCACAGTAAAGGTGATGAATCATCAGATCCCGGAAAAATAAGACTCCGCAGGTCAGTTCCTTTGGGGCAGAGCATCCAAACGGAATGATAGCTATGTCATTCACCAGAAATAGACATCAGTTCATCTAAAACATTCAAGTGAAAGAGTCCAAACTGAGGAATCCAAATTTTATGTATAACTAGAGGCATGATAATTGATGATTTGGAACACCAAGAAGCAATGTTTACATTTCAAACATACAAGGCGTGATTTTCCTGGCATGAACATGAATCAGACAAAAAGGATATACACAGTTACACAGGAGGAGACATGTTTCAGCTACGAACATTTCACTGGAAATGACAAAAAGAGCCTGTGGGAAAACCCAGAGGACAAGAGAAATGAGTGAACACAATAGGAACTTGCACATAGAGATGAAGTTAAAGGGGATAGAACCACGCCATTTAAGAAGAGAGTATATCGCATTTCATAATTTTCTATTTGCCTGGTTTCTGTCCACTCCAATATTTTAAAAGTCCATTATTCTTCGTGTTTGTGGAAAAGCACAGGGCCATATTTCAATTTCACCTGAATGCCATCTCCCATGGCTAAAGATTTTGCAACAGTTTATGAGGCAGCAGCATGCTAGAGTTTAGATTTCGTGGTGGGGTGTGTGTGTGTGTGTGTGTGTGTGTGTGTGTCCTTCCAAAGGGAAGGTGTTCTTTTCACCTCTTTGCCTCTTTGGGGCTGCGGCAGAGAAGAAAGCCTCTGCAGTTTATGTTAGCTTTGTCAGCCCTGTAAGCAACCATCTGTTTCAGCGGCGGAGTGCGATCTGTCAGTTTTGTTTTTGGTGGGGATGTAGTGGCAGGAGCTGGCTCATTGTTGCTTCTTGGAGACCGCAAAGTAATTAACCATTCCAGTACTGGTTACAAAAGAGATGGACACTCTCAACGTTGGGCCAGATTTTTGCTTTATCCAGTGCTGGAAGTACTACAAAAAACTGAATAGCTATTCATCGTGCTTCATTGTTCCCTAAAGAGGCAACATGCTCTTTGTTATAAAGGCAACCTGGATTTCCCGACATACTGTTTCATTTCAATATCTGTGCGCCAAAGATGGAACAAAGTCTGGGTGCTGTAGACAAACAATCAAAACATGACAGTGACAAACACCCTGAGAGACCTCATTCGCCAACACGTGAACAGGGACCTTGTCGTTCACAGACAATGGGAGGCGTGAGCTGGGGCTTGGAAGAAAATAGGAAAGAAGAGGGAACAGGGGGTTGATTTTTAATATATTAGGGGGATGTGATAATTTTCTGATTGAGCATAACTTTATAGGGCACAATCCTAATAAATCAAAGACCTGTGGAAAGAGGACCAACAGGTTTTATATTTTATTCTATTTTTCTCATGGCTTCTCTCTATTTGTCTTTCCCTCTTTCTCTTTAATCTTCAGCATGACGTTCTGTCTTGCTTCCGATCCATGAAATGGACTTAACAATTGAGCTACAAGATGTTGAAAACACCTCTCAAATGGATGTATAAAAATAGATTTTGAGAACTTTTTGGAAAGATTTACCCTATAAGAGGAAAGTAAGGGAAAATGAACAAATTACTCTCTTGTTTCTAACATTACAATCTCTGAACACTTTGTAGTATATATTTATTAATTTAATAGGACTAGTCAAGCGTAAATACTGTCTTTATTTTCAACTGACTCGTTTATCTTTTCCAGCAAATTAAAAAGTTTGATGAAATAGTTAGGTTGGCTATCGTATGAGATAAGAAAATACTTCCAGTAGTGTGGGCTAAATATTCCACATTTGTAGCTATTCTAGCCCCTGTACACAATGGCAGGGTTTGAAAAATTAGATTCTCATCTTCTGAACGTATTCTCAAAAAAGTCATCCCACCATTTTTTCCTGACAGCTTACTAGTTATCTTGGTTCTTTCTAATTAACATTTTTTTTGCTTTAAATAATAATTTATAAAGATATTTTACTTTACAATATTTTACTTTGCAATTAAAACTATTCTTTATTAGTTAATGAAAGTAATTAATCTATGTCCAATTGTCAATGTTCCTTTAGTATTTTTAGGCCAATCTCAACTCTTCCATTCTTTTCTCCACACTGAATATTTATCAATTTTACTTTTTTCTGTAGATTTTTAGTTATCCATTTCTTGGTCTGCTATTCCAATTGTTCCTTAAAAAAAAAAAAAAAAAACTATATACATAAGTAATATTGAGGCCTAACCAAAACCACGTGGGATGAGGTATGTTTTACTTCCTATTTTTAAGAAATTCAACTCTTTAAGTTAGGAAAATTATCGCTTTTTAAATTTAAGGGTATCGTTTTCTTAACACATACATATTTCACCTATGATTCTCTGCATGACTTCAAAACTTTTGACGTATTTGTACATTTAATTAAAATTAGAATCATGCAAATGTTTCTGTCACCTTGATTAAATTCAGTTTTACAGCATCTTGCTGCTCCTTATAGACAGAGAGAATGTCCTGGATCTGACCTTCGGGCCCATCTGGTCAGGTGACCACGGCCTTTATGGACATACTGACTCAACAGGTATCTTTATCCTGCTGTCTGCATCCAAAATGATACAGATCACTCTTATCAAGGTAGAGTCTTCTAGAGAATATTGAAAGCCCAGCCAAAGAGCAAGTCTTGGCAAAATTACAGAGTAAGAGATGTTTTAAGTGGTGTGTCTTTGACCCTCTCATTATAATTCAATATCTGTGAAGGCCGGCTTAACGTTATGTTCAACTTTGTAATTCTTCCCTTTTGCTCTCACCCTCAGCCTCAGTTCTTTCAGTCTAATACAAGGCCTCAGAGTAGACATCTAGGAAATGTCTATACTCCATAACATTTGCCTACACCCCATACCTTCTCTCTCTTTTGTCCTTATCTCTCCAGGATATTCAAACAGAATGCACATGAACACCCGCTCTTCCCAAGAATTCTGACATGCTCTTGCTTAGGCATCTCAGAACTTGTTGATGGGGTGATCATCCACCCTTCATCAATCAGTAAAATCTTTCCAAACTAATATATGCTCTACACTTATACTTCTGCCTCCAATTCCACTTCCAATGTGTGGGGTTTTCCCTCACTACCACACAACAGAGAGATAGCATCAGAATCCACAGGTTAAAGGCTCAGTCTTACAAGACTGCCCCCAATTCAAGTGCCAATCACAAGTCCAGGATGTTACTTGGGTTTCTGACAACCAAATATAGACTGGAAGTTCCCAGCAGGTCCTCACAATCTCCTCCTCAGATTTGATTAATTTGCTAGAGTGGGTCACAGAACTCAGATACCAGTCTATTACAAAAGGATATAACTCAAGAACGGCCAGATAGAAGAGATGAATAGGACAAGGTGTTGGGGAAGGGCTTGAAGCTTCCATGCGTCCAGAGGCAGCACTTTCCTGGACTCTCCACTGGTTCACCATCCCAAAAGCTCTCTGAACCTTGTCCTTTTGGTTTTTTATGGAGGCTTCATTACATACACATGATAGATTAAATCATCAGCCACTGCTTTCATACCACAAAATGAACACTCTGTATCTTGATAGAAAAATTGAAATGGGAGAGTCTTCCAACAGCCCTCTTGGCTACTTTAACTCTGTTTATGTCAAGGCAATGTTCAAATGTTGTAAAAAGACTACATAATATTATTGGAGGAGACTTAATGTCAAGTGAGAGGAAAGGTTGTCTCTGTGGCATGTCTAAAATAAATATATTTTGATGCAGATTGAAACGCTTTGGAAATTGTTGCTTTATTGGCTTAGAATAGATTAAGAACTACTACGGGGCAAAGTTTTTTTTCATTGTTTACTGCTTCACAAGATATATTTCTATATATATATATTTCATTATTTTTCACCATTTAGTCCACAGTTTTCTAATTCTCCACAGTAATATGATAACTCAGATCTTTGCAACCATCTTCTCAAGTACGATACTGCTTTATTCTTATCTCATTTATATACTACTGGACACTTGTTTTGTGCTATAAATATCAATATTTTTCTCAGATGTCTAGTAATTGATTCCATTGAGAACTACTGCAGTAAATTTTGGTATAGTTGGTGTTTTCCATACCTCCAATTACTCCCCATTTCATTGCTTCCTTGTTGGAGATGTAGTTGACTGTTACCACTAAGGAAAATGCAAATTCATATTTAGAAATATTTAAGCAAAACCCACAGTAGGTAGTGAGCATTCTATGTTTTATCAACAACTACGTGTACTTCACTAAAATTTTTTCTCACAATATTTAGAGACAATTTTTCTCATTTTAAAATTATTTGGGTATTTCAAATTTGTATATTTATATCATTCTTAATAAAGCACATATTCCTATGGTATTGAGGTAATTCGATAAAATAGTTTTTACTAAGTTTATGTTATTTGATAATTGAATTACAAAATTAACCTCATGGGATGTAGAATAAAGAAAGCAATTATCTGTAACAAGCTATAATTTCATCATGAACCTCAATAATATTAAAAAATTATGTAAATAAAATCTAAGGGACATTTGTAAAACAAATGAACAAGAAAAATTTGTGAAAGTCAAATCACAGTTTTAAATAAATGGAATTGAATAAATAAAATGTATCATTTAATGCTGATAAAAGTGTTTATTTAGAAATATTTCTCTTTTACTTTTATTTCTTCTACTAGAATTTTGTGTCTAAATTTTCATATATTGATGTTCACTTAGGCCTTTGGTTTGTTTCTTACTCAAAATGTGTTTACCTTCTTAAGTGCTAAATGTAATTGAAAACAAATTTATTCTGTGACCATATAACCAACCACTACCCAACATCCAATACTTGTGTACAGGGAAGATATACCACATAAGAGGCAGAGCTGTTCTCAGTACACTCTGCCACTAACACATTTGTGAACTTGGATAGCTCCTTAACGTCTCTGAGCCTCAATTTCCTCATTTTCAAAAGGATTTAAATATCTTTTTTTTTGCTTTCAGTTCTGATATTCTGTGGTTCTATAAAGGTTGTTTTGCCTGCCAAAATATTGATATTAGTGGTATGCCAATAACAAGGTTGAGAGTAACCTCACACAAAGAACCACATACCCAATCATGTCTATAAAGAGCATGTAGTATGAACTAAATGAAAATGAAAAAAAATAACTTACCAAATTTGTGGGATACAACAAAGGCAGTGCATAGAGGGAAATTTGTAGAATCAAAAGCACATATTAGAAAAAAAGAAAGATGTAAAATCAATCATCTAAGTTTTCACCTTATGAAACCAGAAAAGGAAGAGCTAATTAAGTCCAAAGGAGGCAGAAGAAAAGAAATAATGAGAATTAGAGCAGAAATCAATGCAATTAAAAACAGGAAATCAACAGAGAAAAATCAATAAAACCAAAAACTGGTTCTTTGAAAAGATCAATACTATTGATAAGACTCTAGTCAGGCAATCTAAGAACAAAAGAGAGAGGACACAAATTACTAATACCAGAAAAAAAGATCATCAACCAGTGGACATTAAAGGATAATAAAAGAATACTCTCAACAGCTCTATGCTCACAAATTTGATAACCTAGATGAAATGGACCAATTCCTTAAAAGACAGAATTTGCCAAAACTCACACAAGAAGAAATAGACAATCTGAATTGGCCTATATCTATTAAAGAAGCTGAATCAATCATTAATAACCTTACAAAACAGAAACTACCAGGCTTAGACAGGTTCACTGGTAAATTCTACCAAACATGTAAGGGAAAAAAATATATACCAATTCTCTACAATCTCTTTCATAAGATAGAAGCAGAGGGAATAATTTCTAACTCATTCTATGAAGCTATCATTACACTAATACCAAAATCAAACACTCTTAAAACTCAATAATAAAGCAAACAACTCATTAAAAAATGGGCAAACGACATTAACAGACATCTCACCAAAGAAGATATGCAAGTGGAAAATAAGCATATAAAAAGATGTTCCACCTCATATGTCATCAGAGAAATGCAAATTAAAACAAAAATGAGATTCTACTACACACCTATTAGAATGGCCCAAACTGTAACACTGATAACACCAAATGGTGGTGAAGATGTGGAGCAACAGGAACTCTCATTCATCGCTGGTGGGAACGCAAAACAGCACAGCCACTCTGGAAGACAATTTTGGTAGTTCCTACAAAACTAAACATACACTTACCATATGATCCAGCAATCACACTCTTACTGGTATTTACCCAAAAGGAGTTGAAAGCATGTGCTCATAAAAAGGTGCACATGGATGTTCATAGTAGCTTTATTCGTAATTGCCAAAAGTTGGAAGCAACCAAGATGTCCTTAATAGATGGGCAGATAAATAACCGGTGGTACATCCAGACAATGAAATATTATTCAGCACTAAAAAGAAATGCACTATCAAGCCATGAAAAGGCATGGAAGAATCTTATGTGCATATTATTAAGTGAAAAAAGCCAGTCTGAAAAGGCAATCATCTGATGCCAATTATATGACATTCTGGAAAGACAAAACTATGGAGACAGGAAAAATATCAGCAGTTGCCAGGGGTTGGTGGGAAGGCGGAGGGAGGCAAGAGATGAATAGGCAGAGCACAAAAGATTTTTAGGGCACTGGAAATACTCTGTATGATAGATATACATCATTATACATTTGTTCAAAATCATAGAATACACAACACCAAAAGTGAACTGTAATATAAACTATGGACTTTGGGTGATGATGATGTGTTAATGTAGGTTCATCAATTGTAAAAACAAATGTGCCACTCTGGTGGGAGATGTTGATAATTAAGCAGGCTGTGAGTGTGTAGGAGCAGGGGGTATTTGGGAAATCCCTCAATTTTTCTTTGAACCTAAAAATGCTCTAAGAAAATAAAGTGTTAATAAATTTTTTAATAAAAATACCGAAAGAAAGGGGGAGAAAAAGAGCATGTAGCAGTGGTAGGAATCACAAGAGATGTTTGCATAAAATAGAGCTTTTGTAAAATGAAAGAAAAAATGTAATGAGATGTAATATGCCAGTGCTGTCAAAGCTATGCTTAGGGTGCACAACGCAACCTGACTCAAAGTGAATATAATTAACACTGTCATCAGTAACTGAAGGTCTTAATTTCTTAAAAAGCAAGACCATGATGATTTCTTTCTGTCACATCAGAATCTAGAACAGAGCTCTTTATACAAGTAGGTGCTACATAAATGTGTTTTGAATCATTTGGCGGAGTGTGTCTATCACAATAGGCTGATAAATTTGCACACAAATATTAAGTCACCGACAAACATAGGCAGAAACTCACCAAACCCAAAAGGCAACATCTTTGTCCTCAATATAAAGAACAAATGTGTCATACTCTCAAGGTGGAAGAACCGTCGTTGTGCAGAAATTAGCCTCTAGGTCAATAATGAAATGCTTAAGACACAGTCAGGGACAGAAATTTGGGACATGAAAGACAGTGTTATTGTTGTATGTCTATATGACCCTAAGCACCATTTTATAAACCTTTAAAAACTGTCAGGTCTCCCATGACATATTATATTCTCATAAAAAGACACAAATGCTAAATTAAGTTTGAATTGAATTAGCAAAGAATAAGAAAATCAATTTATGTGTTCCCAGTGCACTCTCAACCCTTGCACTCTTGCTTTGCAACTGTGTATTTCATTAGTATATTTTGTTACATGATCATGTAATATTTATGCAGTAACACAATATTCTCTGTACATCTAAGATTAGAGAAAAAGTGCAGTTCCTTTCCATTATTTTGTGCCCTTTATCTGCTGAACACTCTGTAACATTACCCGAGGTTTGATGATTATGTAATGAGGGCTCCTATTATAATACACACTGCACAGTTGGAGAATTGCTGTGGGAACCTTAACTCTGCAAATCCTGAGTTTTGGAACAATTAAAGCCTTGGTCTTAATGTTACATTCACTCATTTTTTTCCCAAAATATTTTGCTTTTTTTCCTTAAAACCCAGAAGTACTACAGTAGAAGAAATGTAACAAGAATTATAGGAAAAAGTTCCACAGGAGATGAAATAACAGCTGCCATCTGGTGCATAACAGATGTGTGTTCCACGAACTTTTTTTTTTTCTTTTGAGTTTTCCTATCCAAGTCCTGGCCAGACCCAAACACTATGCCTTGGTTATGCCATCTGACAACTTTACAGCCCCAGGCTGACTGACTGCAGGCTAGTGTTTTTCCTTGAATTCATTGAAGCCCCAGGGAATAAACTAACAGGTTCAAGAATGATACTCAATGGTTATTTTCCTTCAGAAAGCTGTGGAGAACTGCCACTAAGTTCACTTATAAGAAATAAAGTCCAGAAAGTTTCCAATAAGGGATCATTAAAGATTCTGTGTCTTCGAAGACAGATATTCGGGACTTGGTGCCACGAGCAGTTGCTATCCCCAAAACAGAGAAGGAATCACCTGGAGGGCCACATGATTCCTTCCTTCCAAGTAAAATAGTCCACACCTGATTAGCCGTTAACATTTGCACAAGTACAACCCTACTGAAACTGACAAAGCCACTTGCTTTCTAGAACCTGGTCGTGTGTCCTGAGATTTCTAAGGTTGGTGATTTCTATCAGAAAGCACTGACACACATGGCAAGTAATTAGAAGTTTATCGAGACACCTCCTTTGTGACTTTATAAATTAAGATAGAATTTTTCTAAAAGGTCAAATGACCAAATTAAAATTTAAAAGTCATTTTTAAAAAAAAAAATAGCCCATGGAAATGCGATTTTCTTTATAAATCTTTGTTCTCTCCCTGAGCTCAAGAGCAACTTACATCAGCTCTCAGATTTTGTCATGGTCCTTTTTTTATGGGTCAGATTCATCTATTCTTAATGTTTTATGGTAATAATGCCCCTGACATGCCTTTAGAGTTTAACAGTTCATTTTTTTTCTGTGAATGCGACCCTTGTCTTTTTAGCATCCACCTACCTGGCACAAGAGAGCTCAGTCAAGGAAATACGGGTGACAATAACTGTAGTCTTTAGCTCTGAGACAGTACAAGTGTCATTGCTGGAACTTGCTGCTCCATGTTTTTCTCTTCTCTTGATATGGCTCCAAAGTGGCTTAAATTTCCATTGGTGGTAATTAATTATTTTTCTCTCTAAAGTCATTATCATATAGAAACTTGCTTTATTTCCTTAGGACCTCAACCATGCTGAAGTTCTAGTTGCTACCTTGAGGGGCATCCAGATGTTTTCATGCATTGTGAGGGGTTGGCTCCTTTCTTGGTGTATCATTCTGCCTTACTATTGATTCTGATGATGTGGGATCCTGATGCAGTCTGTGGCCTTACTATTTGCCACTCTGTCATGATGCTACAGTCATCACCATCATCACCACCACTTCATTTCTCCTCTAACTGAACCTCCGGCAATAAATCCCAGCCTGTGCACTTGGTAGATAAAGGAAGGAACCTAAAGAGTCAATTCAAGATGATTTGCTATTTGGTCATGGAGTTAATGTGTTTACAAAACAGAGATGTACGTAAAAATCATTACCGAATGCAAAATAGTCCATCATACAGTTGTATGTATGTCAATCAATAAACACTAAAAAATATTTACTTTAGCTAATTTAATTGGAAGTCACTGGGCTAAATCCTACTACTGGGCTCCCAAATAGGGTGGTTTTAAAGTCTGAGTCCTTACAAGAGCCCCGTTTTATAACCCTTTTATTGGAATAATCTTGCAGTCCTATTCTCTGGAAACCTGAAACAAGTTCCTTTGGGGCCGGGGGTGGTGGAGGGGAATAAAAACTGAACGCAACGTAATTTTCTGTTCCTACATGAAACAATACTTTTGAAAGCAAAGCAAATTTAACTTACCTACTTGCACCAGAAGTACTTGTTCCTTGAGGATAAGAATGTGAACCAATAGCCAACTTATTAAGACTAATAGCTTGTTCGTCAAGAATAGCTTCCAGGCCCTGGCTTCTCAGAGCCCATCAATCCAAAGCTATTATGTAATACACTTTCTCCAGTCCCAACTCGTACTCTATCTTACAAGACCTGACTGAAAACTTTCCCAGTCCAGGCCCTAAAACCTTGTTTGGTATCCTACCCTGACTGCCCCCTTCTGAAACACTGTTAAGATATTGCCAAGGTGATGCTCTTCCTCATCTAATAAACTTAGTTTTCCTTGATTAATGGGTATTTCCAGTAGACTTTCAACAATTGACAAACGTAGAGGTCCCATGGGCATCCAGTCAAGATCCCTTCATCCTCTGTACAACACCTGGAGAAGTACCTTCCCCTGAGGCTCCTTGATTCTCTAAGCTGGATCTTCAGGTTCCATGTTGTGGTCGTCATCACACGTGCTTGACACACAGAAAATTCGATTCCCAGTGGAACCATAAAATCACTTTTCTCCATTTAAAAGAAATATGGGGAGATCTTCATCCTCTAAGTTGGGACTGGCTGGGAGTCTCTTTGACCCCAAGAGTGAGGTACGACTTAAATTGGTTCTCGGCTCCAATTTCCTTTCATCAGCTCATAAAGATTGTTTATTTTCTCAATGAGGAATAAAGGGTTTTAGGAATTCTTTGATTATCAAGTAGAAAACAGCCTTTTCTTCTAACACTTTGGTTTATATCTCTGTCGGCCCTTCATCTCATGAGTCTGTAAGAAAAATTTTATGGGGAAAGGAGTGGCGTAGGCCCAGCAAGTCTATCACCAAGGACAAAAGGGTTCAGAAGATCTTGTAAGACCGGCATTTTTGGACAAAATTTATAATTGCTTTGAATAGATGTAGTTTATTGTCATAAATTATATATTAATAAAGTTGATTTTAAATAAATATTTATGGACTTTCCTGAGACAGGTCTTTGTGTCCCTAGAAATGCTTTATTTAGTTTTGTCTGCCCTGAGCTCCCAGCTGTTAACAACTTACCTTTGGCAAGGTCTAGAGACAGGAAATAGGAACTGCTACCTCTTTCTGACTTTTACCGATTATAAGGGTCTCTTTTCACATGTTAACTCATGTGTGTAACTCTCCAACATAATTCCACCAAGGATAATCTGACATTTCAGTGGCCTTTGGGAAACTTTTGGCATGAACAAGAATGTTTATTTGAGAGGCAATAAAACAAATAGAGAGATTATAGAAAGATTCTCTGACTTGTCTGTCTCAAAGAGAGATCTCTTTGTTTAAAACAGGAAACTCTCCCTGTGACATGACCATACTTCAAAGTTTGATGTACACAGCTTGATGGAGTTGCCAAAATTCTGAGTTACTGTTTAACTATATTTTTTTTCTCTAACTCTTTTTCTGTTATATGTCTATGTGTGTGTGTGTGTGTGTGTGTGTGTGTGTGTGTTTATGTGTGTGTGTGAAAATAAGTTTTCCTGAAGCTAAACCTTCCCCTCTGCTTGCAGAGGTCAAGGTAATTCGTCTTTTGCAGTGATAATTTAATATTGGTCTGAAACATGAAGCTTCTCATTTTTTCTTTTTTCCTTTCCAACTCCTTTTTCTGTTTCTTTTTCTGTTTCTGTAACTTTAGGGATTAATTGATCAAAAAATAATTGCTTTGTTTTTCTGTACACATTCTAGGAATATCTAGCACAGATAAACTCTCAAGAATTTTCAAAAACAAAAACAAATTGCTCTAACGTTGTGTTTTTTTTAACTTGCCAAAACTGTATATAAGAAGAAAAAGTTTACCTGTGAGTTTGGATAATGATCTTGTTAGATAAAAAGATAAGCTAGGCATTTAGAGTTTTTGACATGAATTCACAACCTTAATTGATTTTTCTGTTACATAAATACAGAGGTTAGTTTGTATTTTTAAGTACATGAAATATAAAGAGATGATTACTTACGTAAATTAGAGTGATTAATTTTAGCTTAAAACAATTTTAGCCCTCTCCATAATCTTGCTACCAGAAAAAGTAATGTGAGCACAATATTTTAATTAATACATGATTTGAACTTAATTTCTCATGTTTTAAACGTTTTAAAAATCTTTAGTTCAATGAGTCCATTAAATTATTATTTTTACAAATGGTTTAGAGTACAAATATATACCAAAATATGTTTAACTAAATGAAATTGAATAATAGTTATCTTTTTAATATTATGTATTCTTTTAATGCTATAAATCACAAGGATTTAATGTGTCAACTTAACTCATAATTTCCAGGTTTCTAGTCAACTTTAAGACTTCAGCCTAATATTAAGTTGTAATTAATAAATTATCTTTTTATAGATAGACAAGTTCTAAATAAGAAAAAGAAACTACACACATTAGTCATTAATATCGTTTTAAATAAATCTTTTTTTTCTTATTTTTATATATGGAATGAATATATATTAAAAGGATGTACAAATCCCTTAAATGTTACTGTTCATATGTTTATTTGTCATCTTGAAATATGTTAAAGCTGTATAAAATGTGCTTATGGGGAAGAAAATAGCTAGATAATTCTTGATGTACTACCTCCTAGTTTTTTCTAGAAATTATTCACAAAAACAAAAGTTAGCTCCTTTAATTAAAGGTTGTAATTAATAAAATGATTATAGAGAAACAGGAATGTGCATATAAGATAATAAATCCACTTTGTTCTTTAAGGGACTTGTTCTAGTTTATTGAAATGGTAATGTTAAAATGATATATACATACTGATTATGTACAGGTGATTAAGTTAGTTATATTGGAAAGATAAGATTAAAAACTTTAACTTCATCATCTCTTTGCATAGTTGTATATATATCTAAACATATACATAAAAAGTTACACTAAGATTAATTCAAATATTTGTAAATAATAAAAGAAGATAAATTTAACAGTATACTGCAAATGTAAAACTTCCATGACAAGAAAATTTTCTTTATCTGACAAAACCATATCAGGTGCTGTTAACAACTAACATAATAGTAAAATTCTAGGATGTTAGTCTTTTTTTCTTTATAACATCTTTATTGGAGTATAATTGCTTTACAATGTTGTGTTAGTTTCTGCTGTATAACAAAGTGAATCAGCTATACATATACATATATCTCCATATCCCCTCCCTCTAGCATCTCCCTCCCACCCTCCCATCCCACCCCTCTAGGTGGTCACAAAGCACTGAGCTGATCTCCCTGTGCTATGCAGTTGCTTCCCACTAGCTATCTATTTTACATTTGGTAGTGTATATATGTCAATGTCACTCTCTCACTTCACCCCAGCTTACCCTTCCCCCTCCCCGTATCCTCAGGTCCATTCTCTACATCTGTGTCTTTATTCCTGTCCTGCCCCTAGGTTCTTCAGAACCATTTTTAAAATTTTTTAGATTCCATATACATGTGTTAGCATACGGTATTTGTTTTTCTCTTTCCGACTTACTTCACTCTGTATGACAGACTCTAGGTCCATAAGACGTTAGTCTTTAGATTCACATTTCTCAGTTGAAAACACAAACATCTTCTTTGAATCATGTTCCATCTAGAAAAATTCTTAGGAATGGTCCAAAAGCAAGCAGATGACATTTGGGAAGAGAAAGCTTCCACTCAAAACTTTTCTGTAAAGATAATTGTAAACAGCAAGACCTATGCAAGACCCACAAACAAGAGCCACTATTGTC
The DNA here is from genome assembly GCF_009873245.2 of Balaenoptera musculus. Lineage (NCBI taxonomy): Eukaryota > Metazoa > Chordata > Mammalia > Artiodactyla > Balaenopteridae > Balaenoptera > Balaenoptera musculus. The sequence continues at coordinate 24,771,121 of NC_045796.1, forward strand.
ACACTTCAATCTGCATGCTTTTTTTTTTTCACAGTGATTTTTCTTTCCTCTTAGCTGTTATAAAGATTCTGGATTCTTAACAGACACTTGCTATCTCTTAACTGAGATATTTATAAGATTCCGTTCTTAACATTGACTTTGGCATCCTTAGTCACTCATTAGTATAAATTCAATGCCTGGCTATAATTTGCTTATGATTTGGTAAAAAAAAAAAAGAAAAAACACACACAACCAAAATGACTGTAGGGTTTGTGTTCATTTTCCTAGATGTCACCCAGTTTCCTTTCATAAGAGTCACTTGTAAATTACTCTGTTGATTTCCTTAGTAATTGGACTAAATCATTAAGCAACATTTTAGATTAAAAACAATATACATACCAGAAAGATAGATATCTAAAATTCTCTATGTCAAACCTAAAAATGGAAGTTTCACAGAAACCACCCCCTACAGAACTTTTAAAGAAGCTAGACTCTGTAAAGAGCTAGGGAACAGAGACTGTATATGTGGATGCTATCTCACTTTTACAGACCTTACCAAAAAGGCATACCACTTAGGCTGTACTCTGAACTCTTTGTCTCTAGATCTACCTGATGAACTCTATACTATAAATGGATCACCTGATATAGGACCACGCTTAATGAGTGGTACCAAAATATTTTATTGCTATTTGAAAACTGCACAGGGATATTTTGACTGAAAACCTATCATTGTGTGGTCTTCTGGCATTGGATTTGTAGCACTGAAGTTTCTTGCCTATTGCCTACAGATTGGACAAAGATCTGTTATCTTGGTATAACAAGTATCTTTGTCCCTTCAGTATAGCTTTGATACCCAAGGGTCTTATTGGCCTGTCAATTTCCCATCTCCAGAAAAGAGATCTGGACATAGTTTAATTCAAAGACAAAAGCTGTGGGGCTTCCCTGGTGGCGCAGTGGTTGAGAATCTGCCTGCCAATGCAGGGGACACGGGTTCGAGCCCTGGTCTGGGAAGATCCCACATGCCGTGGAGCAACTGGGCCCGTGAGCCACAATTACTGAGCCTGCGCGTCTGCAGCCTGTGCTCCGCAACTAGAGAGGCCGCGATAGTGAGAGGCCCACGCACCGCGATGAAGAGTGGCCCCCGCTTGCCACAACTAGAGAAAGCCCTCGCACAGAAACGAAGACCCAACACAGTCATAAATAAATTAAAAAAAAAAAAAAGACAAAAGCTGAGCCTTGAATTAACTTTACAAAAACTTTAGTCATTTAAAGGAAATTTGAACTGCTTTCCCCTGTCTCAAATCTTCTTTATTTCATGTTTTTCAAGGGACCCAAAAAGTGGAGAAAAATTATACATGTTATGGTTCAGAGAATAGCAGGTGAATTGAACTATGTCAGTAAGACCGTATTAGTTTCCTATTGCTTCTGTAACAAATACCACCAACTTAATGTCTTAAATCAACACAAATGTATTATCGTCTGGAGGTCAGAAGTCCAAAATGCATTATACTGGAGTGAAATCAAGGTGTCGGCAGGGCTGCGATCCTTCTGAAGCCTCTGGAGGAAAATCCATCTCCTGGCCTTTCCAACTCTAGAGGTTGCCTGTAGTCATTGGCTCATGGCCTCCTATTTTCAAAGCCAACAATGTCATCACTCTGACCCCTGCTTCCACTGTCACAACTCCTTCTCTGACTCTCCTGCGCCATTCTTTCACTTACAAGGATTCTTGTCATCATATTGGGCCCCCAAAATTTCCTCACCTTAAAGTCAGCTGATTAGCTACCTTAATTCCTCCTGCAACCTTAGTTCTCCCTTGCCATGTAACAAACATATTCAGAGGTTCCAGGTATTAGGAGATGGGCATTTTGGTGGGCCTTTGTTCTGCCTATCATAAAGAACAAGAGGATCATGAAAATTTCACAGTGGAGGTTCACTATAGAGCTTCTTGAAAGCTGGGCTGTCAAGATGGAATATGTGCTTCCTTAAGGAAAGAGTGCTACATTTACATCCCTGCCTGTCTCACAAGTATATTACTAAGAAATGTTGGAAACAACAAAATCATGAAATAAAGTGATTTGGCTAATATTCCTTATCTGATTCTACAGCTTCTTTGAATTAGAAATGGAATCTCTTGTTTTAATTTGGAAACTCTTGGCTTCTGGCCTAGAAATGTGCTACAAATGATGATCATAAATAATCCTTCTCTTAGTATTTGCATTAGAGTCCTCAAATGTGTGATCTCCAAAGCCTTAAATGCTACTATGCAGTCAGTGTCCTGGCAAATGATCCAACAAATAATATTACCACATAAAGAACAAGAAAATTTGGCAAATACAAAGGTAGGAACAAGTACCATCAGAAATTCTATACAGGGACTTCCCTGGTGGCTCAGTGGTTAAGAATCCGTCTGCCAATGCAGAGGACACCGGTTCGCTCCCTGGTCCAGAAAGATCCCACATGCCGCGGAGCAACTGAACCCATGTGCTACAACTATTGAGCTTGCACTCTAGAGCCTGAGAGCCACAATTACTGAAGCCCACGCACCTAGAGTCCGTGCTCCGCAGCAAGAGAAGCCACCGCAACAAGAGAAGACACAGCAATGAGAAGCACGCACACTGCAACTAAGAGTAGCCCCCGCTCGCCACAACTAGAGGAAGCCCACACGCAGCAACAAAGACCCAACGCAGCCAAAAATAAATAAATAAAATAAATAAATTTATAAAAAAAAAAAGAAATTCTACACATTAAGCTTAATGTATAGATTGGGATTGATCACGTCCCCAGATGATAATCATCTGTCTTCCAGCTTAGACCAAAGAATGCCCAGCTTAGACCAAAGAACTGAAATCAACTTTGCCCCTAAGTTAAACACTACTTGGGTCATCGGGCATAAATTCTTATCTCAGAATACTGAGAACAAGCAAAGATAACTTAGCTGCTTGCTTCAAAAAGCATCTGCTCTTGGAAGATAAACTATAAACCAATAACAATCAATTCCTTATTACAACTAACGCCTTGTTCATCAAGTTCTTCAAGATCATTGCCTCTCTGGGCCCACAAAACCAAAACTATTATATTATAAATATTGTCTACTCCCAACAAGTTCCCTGCCTTGAAAGACCTTAAAATCATTCAACCCACATTCTAAAAGACTAGAAACATTCTCCCCTGATTTCCCTATTCTAAGACATCACTAAGATTCTGTCAAGTTGGCATTTTCCCTTTGCTGTTGCAAGTTTAATAAATGTAGCTTTAATACACAACAGGTTTCTCTAGTCATCATTTAGGGAGTTGGGAGTTGAGAGAGGCCAAGTCAGAAAACTACCATCTCATGGTAACTTCCCTGCCCCCATGGAGAAGTTACCCTCTGGTCAGAGGTCAAAGGAGCAGCCATTGTTGTTACCCTTTTTTGAGAACCTTCTATCAGGTCAGCCATGAAGTCTGTGTAAGGATCCATTGAATCCTAATGCAAATCAAACCACTGTCAGTCATCCTTGACATGCCAGTGTTCCAAAAAGGATATAAAAATTAAATTCTCAAATGTGAAAAAAAGAAAACTTAGGGGGAGTTTAAGTTTGAAATAATATTATCATATAATGTTATATCCAATATATAGCATACCACATATATCACATCATGTAATATTACATCCCATTTATGTCTGTTTAAATTTATATATAAAAGTTTACATTTCAATTTTCTAATTTTGTCAGATGCCAACACTGAGAAAGTGATACTGATTTTCATAAATGTTCTCTAATAAATCTAAAATATATACAACTAATGCATAAAGGTGAATCCAACTCCCCAAGGAGAGTCTGACTTTACAAAAATACTTCTTGCTATTTTTAGTTCCTATAAAAAAGGAAATGCTTAGCTTATCTAATTATATTAGAAGATTTTTAGTAGAATGGTAATATCCAAAAGACTCGTTTTATCAATTTTACTGAGAATTTGTGGGTCTATTATTATGAATCAGCCAGATATACCAAGCACACACTGTCATACAGTCTATTCTATTATAGAACACATATCATGGGTTCTATCATAAGTAGTTCTAGTTATGACGATTATTACTCAAGTAATCTAAAATTTAATTCCCCTAAAATATAAAATTGGTCTAATTTATTCATGTTGGATATGTTCCAAATGAATATCCTAACCTAGCACATAATTTGCAGGTTAAGAAAATAACACATGGTTCAAGCTCAGGTTGAACTGTTAGATGTCCATAACCACTCAAACCAATCCTTTTTATACAATTCATAATCCAACATAGTAAATTAAGTCAAATTCAGAGAAAGGATACAGAAGCAGCTCTAACAATCTGATTTTTTTCATATGAAGTTCAAAATCCCAAGGTTTTACTGTTTGAGTACAACATAAAACAAAAAATTTATCTAGGAAAGCAATATTTACGAGTTGAAGCTAACAGAGCCCTAACCTCAAAAGAATATTTTAACAAATAAAATTCAAAGGGCTTACCGAATTGATACTCTCCAGCACATTGTCCTGTTTTTACCATTTTGCCCGTTTGGAAATATTCTAATCCAACACCTTGACTCATATTTCAACTTGGGCTTACCCAATTCCCACTTGATAAGCCCTTTCCTTTAGATATACCTAAAATAAATAATGTCACTTCACATTCAGATTAATTAATTTTTTAGCAAAGCTTATATTCAACTTATAAAGGATCTAAATCGAAAACTAAGCTCTTCTATAAAGTCAGTCTAGGACAATCTAATTCCAGAGTTGACTTGGTTGTAGAACAAAAAGTGATGGTGGAAAAACAAATGCACAACATACTTTAAACACTAGAGGGAGTGAAAAAAGGAGTTTGAGGGATGGAGTGTTTTTGGTTTGCAACAACTACAAGCAGATCTTTCTTAGAAACCGAGTCAAAACCCAACAATTAAATCTGCCGATGCATGGCCAACCTTGCTATGTAACATGATGATGGTGTGTCTCAGAGTACTTAACACCAGATATTCAAGCATATTTAGAAACCATGTTTTCTGTATTACCTTGCTGTGTGACTTTGGGCAAATCATTCAACCTCTCTGGGCCTCAACTCTCTATGTATTAATTGAAAATCATACAAAAAATAAAATAATTTTAAAGCTACTTATTCTAAATTTTAAATTAAATTACTAATATTCATTAATAAGGAGAAGCTGCTGAAGATTTCTCGTGACTGTTAAGTTTTCAGCAGGCTAAATGAATGGGAGCTTCACCAGTGTCTGCATCAATTTTATCAAAGGTTTAAATACATATGTAATAACATTAATAAATATAAGTATGTAAAATAATAAATATTTTTCATCTTAGTGAAGATCAAAATAGATGATCAATCTCATATTCCTGAGTTACTTTCTCAAAGAAGCTTTTCCTAACACCCCCATCACCTCCTCTCCACATTAGGAAAAAGCACTGCCCTAAGAGACCAAGAGAGCTCACTCTCACGTACGTGGTTAAGCAAAGATGCGTTATAAAAAGAATTCTGTAATTAACAGAATAGTTCTGAGCGTAAGTGAGAACTGGATTTAAATCCCAAAACTACCTAAACTTAAATTGTAGTTACTAGCTCTGTGACCTTGCACTACTTACAAAACTTTTCCTAACCCCTCTTTCTTTATCTACAAAATGGACCTCATCCTTGTCTCAGGAATTTTGCAAGAATTAAATATGATAATGGATTAAATCCTAAACACTAGATTAGTAAAGAGTAGTCAGTTAGGGCTTCCCTGGTGGCGCAGTGGTTCGGAGTCTGCCTGTCAATGCAGGGGGCGCGGGTTCGGGCCCTGGTCTGGGGGGGTCCCGCATTTCGCGGAGCGGCTGGGCCCGTGGGCCACGACTGCTGGGCCTGCGCGTCTGGAGCCAGTGCTCCGCAACGGGAGGGGCCGCGGTGGTGGGAGGCCCGCGCACCGCGGTGAACAGTGGCCCCCGCTCGCCGCAACTGGAGAGGGCCCTCGCGCAGAGACGAGGACCCAACACAGCTAAAAATAAATAAATAAATGAATAAATAAATTTATAAAAAAAAGAGTAGTCAGTTAATACTCGGCAAATATTACGTGTTTTTTAGAAGCATGTTAGCCAGAAAATTGGTTAACATATTCTAGAGGTTCTAAATTCTAAGGTTACTTTCAGGATTCTGTTTTGACCCTACAATTACATGAATACACTCACATTAATCTAAAGTGGATTCTTTCTGGCTCTCCTTGAGCTTATCAGAAAGTGTCAAAAAAAAAAAGGTTTTTCATACAGCTGTGTAATGGCTGCCACCTGAGAGAGAAATTGTAAGATGCCAGAGATCATAAAATAGCATAGATTGTTAAGTGTAATAAAGAGGTGCTCCAATTTTAAAAATGTCTTAGAATCAGTGAAATAGGCATCCTTAATCATTCCTGACTCCTTATGATTGAGAATCTGATCCCACTTCTTTCTAGGCTTCTCTTCCACTAGCCTACTAACATTCCTGCCTCTGCATAGAACTTTCCCTCTTTCAAGTGCTCTTTCTTAGTGTAATCTCACATCCTTGATATCTTCTCCCCTCAGAACACCTGTAATCCTTTATTTGTTCCTATCATGTCAGAATTAATACTTCCTGCCTTGCATAATGTTTATGTTTTCTTTTATTTTATCTCTTGTACTAGAGTGTCAACTTTTTTTTTTTTAATTTATTTGTTATTTATTTATTATTTATTTTTGGCTGTGTTGGGTCTTCGTTTCTGTGCGAGAGCTTTCTCTAGTTGTGGCAAGCGGGGGCCACTCTTCATCGCGGTGCGCGGGCCTCTCACTATCGCGGCCTCTCTTGTTGCGGAGCACAGGCTCCAGACGCGCAGGCTCAGTAGTTGTGGCTCACAGGCCCAGTCGCTCCGTGGCATGTGGGATCTTCCCAGACCAGGGCTCGAACCCGTGTCCCCTGCATTGGCAGGCAGACTCTCAACCACTGTGCCACCAGGGAAGCCCTAGAGTGTCAACTTTTGAAAGCACAGAAAGTGCTTATTCATTTTTATATCCCTCACCGGGCTTTACATGGGATAGAAACAATATATATTGTCTGATCAAATAAATGAAACTGTAGCAGAATTACTTACATTTCACTGAATGATGTTATTTTTAAGAATTTCAAAGACAATTACATATAGCAAAACAATGTTAACCTAAATAATTCTTATTTTAAGTAATGTAAACACAAAGTTCATTTAATCAAATAAAATGAAAACTAGAAATATTCTCCATCCTACTTTTTGACCACTGAAGAAGTGGCTTAGTTCAAAAGTTCTCCAACACATCCTTTTGTTTCCTGTTACTGGATACATCATGCTTTAATGTTTAAAAAAAAAGTGAAAAAGACAGTATTTAATGATTGTTATCTTGCAATAGGTCCTGAACTATACTGAACAAAAATTTTTTGAAGATATCTGCAATACCATGACATCCCACAGAATGTTACCAAGATCTATGAAGAGTTTGAGATTTTTACTGTTTGCAAGTCAATCTGTTAATTGGCCATGGTTTCATGGATGCTCACAAATGACATGAAACCTTTGAGTCAAAAACAAAGGAAAGTTTGTTACTCAAAGCAATAGCAGTAGCCAGAGAATGATTCTTTTTGCACTAGTTCTCCAAGCCTCAATTCCCACAGGGTGATACAAAAGGGTCAAGTGACATGTGGACACACAGTTGGTTGCAGGAAAGAAATCTCGAGTTTAGGGAACCAGATCTTTTACACTGGGCAGTAAACATATCTGCTCATTGCTCTGGAAAGAAAATCCTTCATCTTCCAAGACTGTAAGCAAATGTACCCTTTGCTCCAGAGAGACACACTTTCTCTAACTGCCAAGGCAATTTGCTATACAAACGTCCTGGAAAAGATGATCTAGAAGAAAGACACTTTGTGCCTTTGCTCAGAAGACAGTCAGAAAAGTGAGATGCCTGTGAATAACTGTCTCTGAACAAATATCACTCATTGACTCCCATCAAAGCTGAGTTGCAGACTCCAAAGTTCACTGGTCTGTCATGAATAGAATACAATCAGGTCTACAATAATACAAAATAAGCATTCCTAAGAAGTGCCATCTTATGTAAAATCGTGCAATAAAAATAACAGAGCTGGCGGGGCAGGGGAATGGTGCTAGGAGCATGGCACTCAAAAACTTTGTCTACCACACATTAAAAATAATATAGAAACCTAATGAAAACAGTAGAATAGTGTTAAACGTATTAAATAATTAACTAAAATATCAATACTCCAATAAATATGACAATTTGCCTTGGAAAAAACTTGAAGTTTGCTTGTGGAAGTGAGTGTTGAGAGTTTCAGTTTTGAGTTATTGTGAAGTGGTGGAAGCGGTTATCTGAAATCAGATGGAAAGTTGTAACAACAGCTGGACATGGGCGTAACTCATAATACACGTGGTGAACTGAGATAGATGGTGGATGTGTGTGTGTGTGTGTGTGTGTGTACATTTTGTGTTTGCGTCACGACTCATCTGAGCCGGGTGCCATTCTACGCATTCACCTAGTGTTTCTCTTCAATGAAATCAAACATAAAGAAACAGAACGTTTGTGTTATGCTCAAATTATTCCCTAATACATCAATCTCATTAGAAAACTTGTCATTTTCATGATGAGCGTTATAGCAGAACTCACTTTATATGACTATCTAGGCACAAATAATGCCTTGTTCTTATTCATTCATTAAAGCGTATTTCCTGCAGCCCTCTGTTAGCTAGCATTCTTGTTAGCTTAGTTTGAATCAACCTGCGTACTTGAAAGTGCATTCTTGTTATTGGTTTGGGTTACCAAAAGCAAGCATATTTGTAAAAATCTAGAACAATTTAGTGATTCATTCCTCATCTTTCGTGTTGCAATCTTATTTCTTTCCCCAGAGTTAACTGGATGGCAGTACCCTTCCAGATATTTGTTATAGTTTTACACACATGGATAGGTAGTTTTCTGTTTAATTTGTATCTACGCAATCATTCAATGCTTATGTTTCTGAGACTTATCTTTTTCATTCTGAGATTCAACATATTGCATGGCTATTTCTGTTAGGACATCATTTTCACCAATGGCTATATGAGATTTCATTCCATGCTGTTGTGAATGTAACAGCAGTTACATCGATTAACTGGTTTCTCTAAAAACATTCTTGAAAGAGGGGAAAAAAGATATTGGTGCTCACATCTGAATCTTCTGTAGAACAACATTCTGGAAATAGCATTAAGGAATGAAAAACTATACAATTTTACATTTTGACAGATATTGGCAGGTTACCTAAAAATAAAGCACTTTCCAATTACACTATTACTCTTTTCTCCATACCTTTGCCAACACTGGATATTACCCATCTTTAATAATTTTTGTCAATTTGATGGCAATTTATTTTCTGTGTGTATTTAACATAATTTATCAGTGAGAGTGTGCATTTTTACATGTTTGTTGGCTATTGCATTTCATCTCTGAAAGTTCATTCATAGCCACTGCCTGCTTTTGTCATTGGATTTTTTGAGGTATGCTTTTCTAAAATACTTATTTGTGGGTATTCTTTATATATTATTGCTAACTCTCTGAAATTTGGTGCAAATAATTCCTTATAATATGTTTTATGTTTTTAACTGTGGCATGGTTAACTGCAAAAAAGAAAAAAAGAAAATTTTATTTCTATAAAATATTCTGAAGTTTTTTTTTTTCATTGCTTCCCTAATTTATAGAAGGGTCATGGAATGAGCCAGATGTTAATAAGTGAATAAATAAAGTAATTAAGTGGGGTTGGGCACTAAAAAAATACAAAGGAAGAGCAAAAAAGAAAGAGAAAGAGCAAAACCAATAAGGTATAAAATGTCAATGAACTGTGAAAGGCACATCAGCCTTGTAGTGCTTTCTTTCTAGATGAATCCTGTTAAGAGCATTATGACTGAAGTAAAGCTCTTTTATCTAAAGAAGAAAAAGATTTCTAATAAGGAGTAACACAAATCTATAAATAACACTAAGATTATTTTCACCTATGTAAAGAAAATGTAAAGGGAGATGTTATTATTAGGTTAAATTAGAATAGCAATTAAATGGAAATGTTACATTTGATGGGTACAGTAATATTGTATAAAGTAAAAAAAAATTATATGAAAATTTCTAGCGTCACAGGATTAGTGCCAAGTCAAGGCCATATTCTATTTCCTAGGTGCTCCAACCAAAGGTCCAAAGGAGAGTGGTAGAATAAAAGTGCTATAGGTCTCTGGACTCATAACAAGAAAAAAGATCAAGATAGAACAAATAATACACAGCCTTTGTCTGAAAAATATTCATAGGAAGGCTAGAAATATTTTCCACTTTAATTCATATTTTCCACTTTAATTCATACATTTAAAATATTCAAATATATTTATAACTGTTGGTACCTGTTCTTCATGTAAGTAAAAATAAATTTTAAGAGCAATTTAATTTTTTTCCCCCAGTATGATCACCTGGATTTGCAACGTCAGTGTAAAAAAGAGAGGCCAAATTGTGACAATTCAATGATATCTGCCTTCTCAGATTAAGTGGAAAGAAATACACAACTCACAAGGGGCTGAAATATGCGGGGGTGTGATTATAAGACTACTGACCCTTGAGGACTTGGTAGAAATAAGATATGTATCTCTCGAGGCCATTCCAGAAATGAGAGAAATTTAGCGAATACGAACAGACACATTGCCCACATTTCTCAGTTCTCAACATGATGTTGAGCACAGCTAGGTTCCGTTATTGCGGTTGGGCTGTAGGGCAGTGATCTGGACCGGCTTTGTTCTCCCCAGTAAGAACCGATGCATTTCAAGTCGCTAATCAGCATTGTCAGTGCATTTGCTCAGCTAATCTGGTAATGCTCGATGAACAATCTGCCTATTGACTGTCTCAGCGGTCGCTAGCCCCTCTACCCTCACCCCGTGTTGATACTCATCTAGTTTCTGCTGGCTGCTCTTTTTCCTATTAAAAAAAAAAAAAAAAAAAAAAAGGAGTGGTATAAAAAGCTGGCCATTCTTTTCCCCTCCCCCAAGATACACTCTCCTAGTGAGTTCTCTTTCCCCTCATCTCTGTGATTCCTTCTGGAATTTGAAAAATGTTGCCTAATTCTTAGCTTGTACTTGGATAATTACTGAATTTCAACCACCTTGAGCTCCCTGCTAAACGGAGAAGCCTTTCTGCTGTATCTGTGTGTGTGTGTGTGTGTGTGTCTAGAAGAACTAATTTATAACAAATAGGGACATTTTGGTAACATCCATCATCACTTCATCCAGAAAATACTTGTGATTAACACTTTGTATTAGGATAGAGCAGTCAGAAGGTATTGACCTCTGTATTACTGTGATAAATATATGAACTTGAAGGTGGATTCCTTTACAACACACCCCAAAAGGGAATAGGGAAAATCTCTGGATTTCCTATGTTAAAACTTTTTGTCATAGACCCTCCTGCAGGACTAAAATTACAGAGGAAATTTGCCAAGACTCAAATTTTACCAGAAGGTGTAGGAGAAGCTGTAATATAAAATCTGCCTAATTATAAGTTTTAAAGCTACTAGCACAACACAAAATGTTATTGCCTGAGACTACAAAATTTGACATCACCTGTTCAAGTAAACTGTTCTCACTCAACTTCAAGCAAATGTATTTATTTGCCAGGAACAGAGTCAGAGAGGAATTAAGATAATTTACCAATATTTCTACTTAGCCTCATCTTCTGGTCTCAGCCATGTATAACTCCAGCCACATATAACTCGACCACACAGAACCAGTTATATATATACACACAACTACTGTGTATAACTATATATGAATCAAAAATAGAGAGAATAAAGCTCTGTCCATCTAGAAGAGCACACACCACAAAGGAGAATTTGTACTCCTTGGTCCCCAATCCCCTCTGCCTCTTCCCTCTTTTTCTTTGTTTCTCTAAAGGAAATAAACACACAAACATCACCACTGGAACTGAAAACTTTCAAATATAAACACACTTCTCCTATTAATAGCAGGATCTTAGGAGAACAGTCATGGCTTAAACACCCAAGATTTCTGGGCATAGTTGATTCTCATAGAGAAGCCCAAAATCTTTAGAGATCAATTTTAGATCATCCGTGATTTTGTCCTATGGGAATTTAGACAGACTAGAAATTGCCCGTGTATCTAATAAATGTATCAGAACCCTTTTACTAAACAAGTTCTGTGTCTAGGATGGTTCTATGGTTGCTCTAAATATTCTGTTCAGTCCAGGAAACTTGGACTCTCCTGGGGCATGTAGTAGGGACACATAAATTTGAAGAACAAAAAATAAGCATAAGCTCCCCAAACTGGAGGGGAGTGAAAACAGGACACCCACATTGAAAAGACACTTCCACCACCATGTCCCCCAAAGCCCCCAAAATCTCAAGAAATGCTATATCTAAGAGGAAAACACAGATATGATTATAAGTAGTCGAAATTATATTTTGAAAACAAGATTTAAGACTTGTATTCATGGCTAAAAAGAAAAGTTAAAACGAAATGGAAAAGAGATTTACATTTGTTTAAAGTAATTTTATAGACTCCTACAGCAACCAAAAAGAAAGCGCCCATGAACAAAGTTAAATTGTATTACATATGGGTTCAAAAGTATTACAGTAAATTAAAAGAACCCATTGGAGAAATGGAAAGCAGGAAAAAACTTACGAATGCCTGAAAGTAGAGAATGAAAATATGAAAACAATGTGACAATTCAGACATTATTTTTGTACTAAATTATCAATGTATTAAGAGTTGATTTATTATATTATTGTTTTAGTAAATAAAGAGAGTCAACATAGATCTAAGGAGAGATGAACTCTCAAATCAGACTACTTAGGTTCAAATCCCAGCTCTGCTCTTCCCTAGCTGTGTGATCTCTGGCTACTGCCTTAAACACTCTGGACCATTTCTTCAGCTGTATAATAAAGACTGTCATAAGACCAACCAACCTGAGGATACATTGAGTTAAATATGTAATGCACTTGGCCTGGCCCACTGTAAACACTTCATAAGCCTTACTATGCTTAGCCTCATCCCCCCCCTCCCCACCCATCTCTCTGCACCTCAGTAGTATATAGTTCTTCACTCAGATCTGCGTTCGCTGGAATGATACAGTAGGAAACAGAGACGCCATACTCCCATCTCTGTGCATCTCTCAATACATAATGTCACACATTGGCAGTATGGTCTGTTGTCCTTCAAATCAGATCGATGTCCTAGGAGTGAGACCAAGGCGCAATTCCATTTTCTTTGTTTTTCAAAGAATGAACTCATGCAGCTATGTTTCACCAGCTTCAAATGCAATTCCTTGAATTTGGGGATTTCTTTTCTTTTTTCAAAGGTATTTATTGAATAAAACCCAACCCGTTTGTTCCCCGATTGCCATTTCTGAAGCTGCTCGGCCAGACAACATCATCAATCAAGGAGAGCATGTGTCAGCAGGGGGCTTCTCTTCTTTTTCTGAGGGTCTATGATGTTTGTTTTTCAACAGAAACTGAGCTCTAAGTAAACACAAATTTTTATTTCAGAGTAAACTTTTTCACGTTCGATGGCACCTTTGTTTTCTGAGAATGTCAATTTTATTTTGGCTCCCAAGTTGATAGAAAAAGAAATAAATCATTTAAAGAGCACATTTATTTCTCACAGCAAAATGGTCCAAGGAAATACTCAAAATGTTCAGCAAAGCAAGACGTTTGCTAAATAAATTAAAACTTCACAGGCTAAATAGTGAATACATGTACGCGTATAGACCCACAGAAGGCAAAAAGAAGAATAAGTAAATCATGCCAGCCTTAAATGGAAAGAGCCACGGCATGCTACATCTCTATAAAGACTGCAAAACAAAAAGAGAAACAGACTTAGTCTCTGTTTCCCCAAAACCTTGGTTCAAGTTTGTGTTCCTTCTTAGGAAAAAAAGGATCTTGAAATTCAACATGAAACATGGTTGTGCTCAGATTCTGAAAATATACTTATTAGTGAAGTTCCAGAAAGATGACTTCAGTAGGAGATTCGCAAACATCTGGGAAACAACTCAAGCCCTTCTAATTATTGATAGAGTGATCTTGTTCGTTATTTTCCATGTTAACTTAACCACTGCTTCTAAGAATCTGAGACAGAAGACACTCAGATCTCCTATGGGCTGTATCCGTTTCATCGCAAACTGTTATTCACACTACCTCCCAAGTCTCTACAAAGCTGTCTGCAAGTTGAAGTTTTAATGAACACAGTTTAGAGAGTCACAAAATCAAGTGGAAGGTTGGCAACCATCTGTTGAATTTGTGCTCCATAGATAGACAATCCCCACCATTTAGAAACTGGAGTGGATTGTTTTGCCCTGAATGGTGTGAATTTCCTCTCCAGGCAGTCCAAAAGCACAGATAATGACCACTGTTGTACTGGAGAGGCCTGGCCTAAGAGCTTTGAGACCAGAAATAAAATCATACATTGTACTCTTTCTTGAGGAGGTCAACTTGCTTTATGCACACTATCTAATCAATTCTCAAAGCATTCCATTGAAATGAGGGAGAGGCCGGACAATATTCCTTTACAGATGGATAACCTGAGGCTCCAAAAGGTTAAGCAGTTTGCCAAGGTCACATGGGGCCATTTCCACACAACTGCAATTACCTGGGCCACGCAGGCAAAAAGCAACAGGCACAGACCGCAGACTGCTTTCACTTAAATGAAGGCACAGTACCTGAATGACTACAGAAAAACGAGGACCAGGCCAGAATTATCCAAATAAGCTGGCCTATATGCCGAGATTCGCCAGATGATTGACAATTTTCTATTCAACTTGAAACTGGAAACAGCTAGGCCAGGCAGAGAACAGGAATGAGGTCACAGATCTGCTATTTATAGGCTATCAGCCACCGCACTCAGCTGCTTTTCAGTTAAGGTGAATATAGAATGTAATTTTCTTTCTCCATCTCCATACAGAGAAACTACTTTCAGAAAAGGAAATTACAGAATTTAATAATATTTCTGGTGACATGGTGATTTGCTTTGTGACAGTCTCAGCAACGTTTACCACGTATTCATCAAGGCTTATTGACCATAAATAAAAATGCAGTCACATTCTTTCTTGATCCACAGATTTTTTTTTTTTAAATAAAGCAATAAAGATTCCATGGGCTTTTTTTTCCCTCACCTACAAAACATTCATTGAATTTGCAAATTATAACAAAACAGAACACCAGCGTGGACAAGGAAAACACAAGGTAGCCATTTACGAGTTAAGGAATCTAAAGCAACCTGATGGGCTTGTTAGGCTGCAAGAGTTAATTCTTGTGAAAAATACACTTCCGCACGTTTCCTTTGGCTGAACGTGGTCTGAGGCTCGTGAAGGCTTCAGACAGTGAGCAGGGGGCGGGCCGGAAGCCACCACTTCTTTTGATGTAGATTGAGGCATGACAGTAGCCCCCCGTGCTAGATAGCAAGTTTTCTTTCTCTTCTGCATTTCTCCCAAATCATGAAAAGAGATTCCTTTAGCCCAAATACACAGATAATAGTCCTAGTACGCACCAAAAAAGTTGCAGATAAAAATGCCTCGTGTTTTCTGTGGCTCACCAACCATAACCAAAACTAAACCAGCAAGCTGAAACAGAGCTTTGAATGAGATTCAAGATTAAAAATAAAAGGCAATGAAACCAAGGGGAAACTGCCCATGAAGTGTCTCTAAACTTGTAATTTAGAAGGGATTGAAGGAGGATGAGGGACTGAGAGCCCTATACCTTTCCTCCAGGGAAAAGGCTCTGAGCCAACTGCCCAGGAGCCTTGGGCATCCCAGCCAGCCTGGAGCTGCTGCAGCTGAGGGTGCCCGGCACCCAGAACCCCGCAGTCGGTGCCCACATTGGCCAGATCAGGGGTTCTTGCCTAGGAGTGTGCGCAACAGTAGCCGAAAATCTTGTTCAGCACGCAGACTCCCAGGCTCTACCCAAACTGACATTGATGTAATCTCTTTGAAGGTCCCAGGAATCTGCAATATAACCAGAACCTCACATAATCCTAGGACCACACCTGGAGGCTAAGGAATTAATAATGCCCCTGCTTACACACGCAGGAAGCCAGAGCATTACCTTAAACACTGCATTTGATGGACATGACGACCTGCTTCTTTAATGGATAAGTATATGTAAAGGCCTAAGAACAAATCTAGAAGATATCATTTAAAGGTCTCTTTTCAACCATGAAATGAGACAAAGGTTAAATTTGTTAAAGTAGTCATAGCTGCAGCTGCCAATTTGGAATTGACAATCAGTTTCGCAGGCAAGACTGGGCAAAAGAGATCATTCAGAGACATTTCAACCTTACCATCGACTCGTTTTACATGTAAGAACTTTTTATAAATGCATAGCTGACTGTGTGTGCTCGTGTGTTTCTTCCACTGACCAGTGTCTTCTGTGCCTCGCCCCTCCCCCACCTCACCATATGCCAGTCCTTCTTCCTGAGCCCTCACTGTTCCCTTTGTCTCATTTGACAGACCCTCTTTGTCCTCCTTTCCCCATCATCCAGCTTTTGTCGATACAATAAAGCTTACAAAGAGGACTGCTCATTGGTGAGACTGTTGACCAATTTATGGAGAAAGGAACAAGAATCATCAAAATAATAACTCAACACTTGTTAACATTTTAGAATTTACAGAGCATGCTCACATTGTGCCATTTGACTTTCACAAAACGAGCAAAAAAACAACAAAGCAACAGAGGTAGTATTATTATGCCCAACGAAGGCCCTGATAATTGAGAGTATAAGTGATTTGTTCTAGGTCACATTACTGGTAAAACTTCCAGTTTTTAGTCACACTGCTCTTTCCCCATACTGTTTGGGAGAAGGGCTCCTAGGACCACTCAGATTTTTGATATTATTGAAGGGTTCCAGTTTGAAACTCAGGTATAAAAAATAAAAATTGATTACATAGAACCACTGGACTGTAAACAGGATTCAGTTTATCCTGAGGTAATTTATCCAATGGTGTGAAGAAAACCACTTTTTGCATTTTCCTAGAAAGGGGATAGAAAAAAATAGCAGAGTGCAGTCATCCTGTAAATTCCTGTAAGGAAGGAAGGCTTTTCGTCCTGGGCACTTACTCAGCCTCTTCCATGGCTCCTGGTGGTCTTCTGAGTTCAGTCCAGTGCATCTTTGAACATTTTAAAGTTGGTCATTCCAATCAACAAAAGAACAATACTCAACCACCCACTCTGTTTTATTTGGAAAAATGAGGAATTAGCTGAAATATACCACAGAATGATATGCTGCTGAAATTCTCCTGTTAAATTAGTCGATGTAGTTAAAGCAATAACTAAGAACCTATTATGTGTTGGCAAGCACGCCAGGCAAGTCATGGGGAGAAACACTTGAGAAGGCCAATTTTCTAAGTTTCTTAGCTACTAAGCTGGATCAAATAAATTAGACAACTAACACTCTGCTGTACTTTAGAACTTGTAAATACAATATTTGGGGCCCAGAAGGATTCCCAAATTGCACCGCTACTCTTCCAGTGGGCAACAACGAATGCAAAATTCTTGAAGAAAAGGTAATCAACTCTCAAGTGCTGTGTGGTCCTCTAGGTGTTGTAAAACATCCTTACCATCACTTTAAGCAAATATTATAAGGTTATTTTTAAAACACCCCCTTCAAACCAATTACAAGCTATTTTGAAGTGGCTTTAGAGAAGGGGAAAAGAACTTAGTGCAATTTTAATTTGTATCCTTTATTGCCAGCATGTAAACCTTTGGATTTGCTAAAGATGTGATTCCAAGCAGTCCGAGAAACAGTATCTCCTTAAAAGCATGAGGCAGAAACATTCATCAGAAGATCGTGCTTTAAAGTCAGAATTCTATCTTACACTTCTCCACAGAGAGACCGACATCTCACATTGTTGGGTTTTTATCTGGTTCGAAGTACTCTCTAACCTGCTCTGAGACCAAGGCTTAAGGCTGAGGCAGTCATCTCATTTGGCTGCTGTGGGCAGTAAGGATTCTGAACACTCAGCAGTACATGGATATTTCCTGCTTATGGAGGTCAAGAGAAGCAGTAGCAGTAAATCTGAGAGAAAGATTTGACCCAAAGGAGAGACTTAAGGACAGAGTAGTGATGTAGATACTATATGAACTTTATTTGGATTTTATATGCAGAGGATGCTAAATAAGGACTCATGGAGACATAGAGAAATGAGGCTGTGTGACGTAGCCTGCCCTAGCATTCTCATCTCAAACCCCATCTGCATGTTCTGGAAGGTGATAATACTCAGAGCTATGCCATCCAGATTTTTTCTAAAATACAGTTACAGATAGGTCCACATTTATCTAACATACTCCTGTTGTACTTACATGGCTTATAAAAATGGTCATTCTACTGTGCCCTGGGGCCCCACCTCGACATGCTTCCATCAAGGACACCTCCTTCTCTGAAGACCAGTAATACTGGTTTACAGGAATTCGGTAAGAAGTTGCCAGATAGTGAAGTCATTCCTTAATCCCAAATTGTCTTTGTTCTTCACCCCTGAACTCTCTTCACTGCAGTCACTCCCCCAGTGTTCCCTCACCTCCCAAGCACCCAAGACCTGATTTCTGACCCAACATTCCTGCTTCCGAGAAAAAGATCTGATTGAATAAAATGAATTCCCACTAGGTAATTTATATCTTAATATATTCCTTCATGCAAGAATTTGCAGAAGGATTACACTAACTAATGGCGGAATTAAGGCACTTGCCACATGCTGTTGACAATTTGGAAGGTTTTCCTTGGAGCTTCTCAAATACTACTGTGTAGGTGACCAACATGCTCTTCTAATAAGCCTTGAATGTGAATGTAGGTAGAGAAGTACTTAAGATTCCATATGTAGCTCTACAGTGGAAAACTGTGTTAATAAAGAAGTCAGGATGCCATCCCTTGCTCGTTTGACTACTGAAACAAATAACTTACTATGAAATTGTTTTAGAGAAAAGTAAAAATAATATCCCAGAAGCCAACAAAATGTTCAAATAAATATAGAAAGTAAATACATGATGATTCAGTTAATTCAGTTCTTATACCTCAGACGATTCCTATAATTTGAAAAAATGATGAAATATTTGAAAGTCAAAATCAAGTATCTTTTAATTGACCCAATAAGAATTTAATGCTTCACTTCATCTTGTGGACACAACAAGGGAACATTTAGTAGACTGTGATTTGAGACAGTTGTTGAAAATTCCCGCCAGGGTGGTCATGCTATATAAACACTGCTAGTACTTTGAGGGAACATTTAATGCACTGTATCTAGGTTTTAATTGTTCTGCCTTGGCAATTCTCTGGGGATCATGCATAACAAAAGGGAGCAAGAAGACAAAGACAAAGAGAAATGTTGACTGTTTGTTGTGGGGGACCAAGTGTGTTTACGTGGGTCTGTATAAATGTTTGCATATAGTGTACACACACACAGATGTGAGGGTGACCGGATTATGACACCTGAAATCTCTTGGTTCACTGAGAAGCCCAGAACTGATCAGGTTAAGCTCACAGCCTTGATGAATATTATACATTTGGTCAGATAATGGGCCATGGACTATACCAACTTACACACATAGGTAGTAAAAGTATAGGAATGCTTGGGGACAGACAAAAGTACTGCTTTGCTTTATATAGTTTTGAACTGCAAGGTTTTATATTTAACTTAAAAGCAATCTAAAGTACCGAAGATGAACAAAAAAGTATCCTAAATTGAAATGGCAAATATATCCACTTCCTTAAATTAGCTTTGCAAATATATTTGATCTTTTTCTTACTATAACATTATTAGGCTACTTTCTGTACTGAATAAGAGAGGAAAAATAAAGAAATGAAAAAAAGAGAAAATTACAGACCAATATCACTGATGTATATACGTGCAAAAATCCTCAACGAAATACTAGCAAACAGAATCCAACAACACATTAAAAGGATCATACACCATGATCAAGTGGGATTTATCCCAGAGATGCAAGGATTCTTCAATATATGCAAATCAATCAACGTGATACACCACATTAACAAACTGAATAAAAAACCATGTGATCATCTCAATAGATGCAGAAAAAGCTTCTGACAAAATTCAACACCCATTTATGATAAAAACTCTCCAGAAAGTGGGCATAGAGGGAACCTACTTCAACATAATAAAGGCCATATACAACAAACTCACAGCAAACATCATTCTCAATGGTGAAAAACTGAAAGCATTTCCTCTAAGATCAGGAACGAGACAAGGATGTCCACTCTCACCACTATTATTCAACATAGTTTTGGAAGTCCTAGCTACAGCAATCAGAGAAGAAAAAGAAATAAAAGGAATACAAATTGGAAAAGAAGAAGTAAAACTGTCACTGTTTGCAGATGACATGATACTATACATAGAGAATCCTAAAGATGCCACCAGAAAACTACTAGAGCTAATCAATGAATTTGGTAAACATGCAGGATACAAAATTAATGCACAGAAATCTCTTGCATTCCTATACACTAATGATGAAAAATCTGAAAGAGAAATTAAGGAAACACTCCCATTTACCACTGCAACAAGATGAATAAAATACCTAGGAATAAACCTAACTAGGGAGACAAAAGACCTGTATGCAGAAAACTATAAGGCACTGATGAAAGAAATTAAAAATGATACCAACAGATGGAGAGATATACCATGTTCTTGGATTGGAAGAATCAATATTGTGAAGATGACTGTACTACCCAAAGCAATCTACAGATTCAATGCAATCCCTATCAGATTACCAATGGCATTTTTTACAGAACTAGAACAAAAAAATCTTAAAATGTGTATGGAGACACAAAAGACCCCGAATAGCCAAAGTAGTCTTGAGGGAAAAAAACGGAGCTGGGGGAATCAGACTCCCTGACTTCAGACTATACTACAAAGCTACAGTAATCAAGACAATATGGGACTGGCACAAAAACAGAAATATAGATCAATGGAACAAGATAGAAAGCCCAGAGATAAACCCACGCACCTATGGGCAACTAATCTATGACAAAGGAGGCAAGGATATACAATGGAGAAAAGACAGTCTCTTCAATAAGTGGTTCTGGGAAAACTGGACAGCTACATGTAAAAGAATGAAATTAGAACACTCCCTAACACCATACACAAAAATAAACTCAAAATGGCTTAAAGACCTAAATGTAAGACTGGACACTATAAAACTCTTAGAGGAAAACACAGGAAGAACACTCTTTGACATAAATCACAGCAAGATCTTTTTTGATCCACCTCCTAGAGTAATGGAAATAAAAACAAAAATAAACAAATGGGACCTAATGAAACTTAAAAGCTTTGGCACAGCAAAGGAAACCATAAACAAGACGAAAAGACAACCCTCAAAATGGGAGAAAATATTTGCAAATGAATCATCGGACAAAGTATAATCTCCAAAATATATAAACAGCTCATGCAGCTCAATATTAAAAAAACAAACAACCCAATCCAAAAATGGGCAGAAGACCTAAATAGACATTTCTCTAAAGAAGACATACAGATGGCTAAGAAGCACATGAAAAGCTGCTCAACATCACTAATTATTAGAGAAATGTAAATCAAAACTACAATGAGGTATCACCTCACACCAGTTAGAATGGGCATCATCAGAAAATCTACAAACAACAAATGCTGGACAGGGTGTGGAGAAAAGGGAACCCTCTTGCACTGTTGGTGGGAATGTAAATTGATACAGCCACTATGGAGAACAGTATGGAGGTTCCTTAAAGAACTAAAAATAGAATTACCATATGACCCAGCAATCCCACTACTGGGCATACACCCTGAGAAAACCATAATTCAAAAAGACACGTGCAAAAAAAAAAAAAAAAAGACACATGCACCCCAATGTTCATTGCAGCACTATTTACAATAGCCAGGTCATGGAAGCAACCTAAATGCCCATCGACAGACGAATGGATAAAGAAGATATGGTACATATATACAATGGAATATTACTCAGCCATAAAAAGGAACGATATTGGGTCATTTGTAGAGATGTGGATGCATCTGGAGACTGTCATACAGAGTGATGTAAGTCAGAAAGAAAAAAACAAATATCGTATATTAATGCATATATGTGGAACCTAGAAAATGGTACAGATGAACCGGTTTGCAGAGCAGAAATTGAGACACAGGAGTAGAGAAAAAACGTATGGACACCAAGGGGGGCAAGCGGCAGGGGGTGGGGGTTATGATGTGATGAATTGGGCGATTGGGATTGACAAGTATACACTGATGTGTATAAAATGGATGACTAATAAGAAAAAATAAATAAATAAAAAATAAACAAAAAAAAATTTTGCCTTTATGTAATATGAATAAATACATGAAAACTGAAATTAAAAATACAGTAGCATTTAAAATCATTTTTAAAAGAAATACTTAGTAAACTTAAAACATGTTCAGAAAAAAAAAGAAAGAAATGAATTTACTGTAATGTGATCAAATTTACAAATATTTTCCCACTGCAGTTATGATGGACTTCTCAAGGGTATTAACATATTCTGCTTTTATACGTTTTATCAACTTTTATACATTCAGAATAAATCAATGGAGAAGGTAAATAATACCAAGATAATGCTAAGAGAGCATACTGCAATATCAAAAATTCTTTCAAAGTGTAGAAAAAAGAATAAAAACAAAGCTGAAATTAACAATTTTGCTCATTTACTAAATATTTGTCTTAATATTTGTCTTAAACATGTATTTATTATTCATAAACTAAATTTTCCTTCAATAATCAGCAAATTTATATATAATGCAAAGTTGATCATTTCATGATTTGACAATTTAACACATATATATATGCTGTCTTTATTAGGAAATTCTTAGTACATTAAAACAAATTATTAAACAAACTTTTTAAAACTTAGTGGAAAACTAGTAAAAAAATACCTATACTGGAATTCTGAAATTAGCTCATATATAACATGCATGTATAATAAAGATAGAAGAAGAAGAATATACAGCCAGGAAAGCTTTGTTTGGTGTGGGAAAGTGAAAGCCAAATCTAACTGAAACTTTGTAAGATGCTAAAAGATAAAGAATAATAATAGACTGCTAAAAAAATGATTTAATGTTAATAGATGACTATCAAGAACAGCTCAAACCCAGCTCTCAAGTATGCTAGGAGTTTCAAGCTGGGAGGAATGACGAGTAAGATGAAAACTAATCAGGATGTATCCTGGGACAAAATTCATCCTTATTAAGAGGACTGGTCCCTCCAAGATGAACCAGCTGTTAAAATATCAAGTCCAGGGAGGTTAATGCTTCTTTGGAAGGGAAGATGGTCATCCTCTGACTTCAAGGGATATGTCTTTCTTATCTGTATAACCCCAGTAGCTGACATGATTCCACAGTGAATAAATGTGGAAGAAACAAAGAAAGAAAAGAAGGGAGGGAGAAAGGGAGGAAGGAAGATAGGAAGGAAAGGAAAGAGGACTGAGAGAAACAGTAAGGCAGGAAGGAGGAAGCAAGGAAGGAAGAAAGGAGCTACATTATGAGACACAAAAAGCAGATTTTATTGTTGTAAATGAGTTAAAATATTTTGAATCAAGGAAATTATATTCAAGTTTAAAGAAAGTTGCCCTAATTCTCAGAAAAGAGAATGAGATGCATTCCAGAATTCACAAAGTAGTAAGCTAAAAGTTGATCCCCATTTCCTAGAATGATGTGTTAAACAGACACTAAGTAGGTAGTCTTTTGGAAAATAGCATAGTGAACACTAGGAGCCAGCATGATTCACTAAGAAAAAGTTATATCAATTAGCCTTCATTTTATTTTTTTTAATTGGGTTACTGGATTGTAAATGTATAGGGATGCCATATTGGAAGCCCAACACAGTGCATGCTAACTGCAAAAGATATTAGCCATGGCATCATGACATCCTTGATTGTGTGTACAGTTATGTGGACTCCCAGCTACTTGACGTTTACATCAGAAAAGTGTTTATAGGATTTTATCAACCAAAACGTGGTTTCTAATATCTTGTTCAAGTCCTTAGTCCACAGCCTAGTATCATTGTGTTTTAAATGGATAACTTGGCTAAAGACAGAAAGCATGTCCTAAAGCTAGGAGAAATAGCAACAAACAAGATTCAAAATTATCTTAATAGATGAAAACGCTTATCTTAATCATAAGATCAAAATTTAAAAGGGTAAACAGTAAATCTTCCTGGTAAGTTAAATTATCAATTGCACAGGTATACTGCTTGTATAAAAAGTCCTGGCAATTTTCGTTACATGAAGGCAAAGGATGAGCTAACTGATTTACAACAGTCCAAGTGGTCCATGGATAGAATGCAAGGGGTCCATGAACTTGAAGGGGAAAAAAATACATTATTACTTTTAGTAACCACAGACGGAAATTTAGCATGTCCTTCCGTTATGAATGTAGGCAAAATACCACAGTAGCCTCAGCAGTACCTGTAACTCTGTCAACAAAAGTAATTGCAGATATCTTCCTATCACATTAAAACTTTTGTATGCATCTCAAAATGGTATCTCTGCTTCACTACTTCAAAATTAAATAATTATTGGACCCACCACTAAATCTTGTTAATAATACATTAATAAAGAGATGTATACATACACAAGTATAATATTAAACCACACATTTCTTTTCAATTCTTTGATAACTACATTTTAATATAATTTGTTGGTTTGTAACTCCATGCATTTTATTTTATGCACTAAAAACATTATTCTGAAAAGTGGACATCTTAAACCACTGACATAGGAGTCTGTGGTGCAAATTCAAGGGTGTAAAGAAAACACGACCATGTTCATAGTGAGGAGGAACAATGACCAGGAAGACAAGTCTAGAAATTATATCATCAGGAACATAATTCCTTTAGAAGCAAATACTACTTAGAGCAAGACACAAGAGAGGAACCATGATGTGGAGAAAAAGAATATGTGCTTTGGTTGAGACAGAATTACAAGCGTCTCCCACCTCCACTACTTACTGCCATGTTATCTTAGGTAGTGATTCAACATTCTGATTCTGTTCTGATGTCTATATCTTGAAGATAATGTACACAATACAGAGTTGTGTTGAGGGTTAGGGGAAAAAATGTATTAAAAATTCTAACAGTGCCTGGCACATAATATACCCCCAAGAGTTTTATCATGATTGGTGTGGTCTTGGCAAGGGAACCAAAATGATCAAATTCATATGCCCAGATGTCTTCTACTCCAGCAGGGGTTGGCGTGTAGCTTGGATGAGCCCTTCCACCCTCAGGAATATGGAAGCTGAGCAGCTCTGTTTTGTCTTGCTCCAGGGGACAGAGACAGGACAAAGGGTGCAAGACAGATTTTAGCTCACTGTCATGAAGAATGGCCTAGCAATCAAAACTGTCCAACAATGGCCATGACTGCGTCATAAAATAATGAGGATCTTGCCTCTCTTCGTGTTCACACAGAGATTGGATTCCCACATTCTCTGGATGTGTAGGAGAAGAGCTTGCTGAATGCGGTAGCCGCCCCCAGCCTCAGGGGTTACCTCCAACTGTACAGCTCGGTGTCTCCGTAGCCTCACGAACAAGGGCTAAGCACAAATAATGCATCAGGCTGTCAGAATCAACAAATGTTTTTCCTCTGCTTCTGAGGACCACAGTTATCCTTTAAATAAACATATCATTAATTTGAGAATAGGATTCCCAGCCTCTGGTAAAACAAACACAATATTGGACAGGGAACATTTATATCTCAAAGAGACACAATGACAGCCATAGCTGCAGGATTCCAAAATGAACTTATGTTCAATTTTGTAATAATTAATGACCACATAAAATGGCTGAAAAGGTAATAAAAATGTACATGAGTCTGCTATAATCAAGGGAATGCTTAAACAGACTACTGTTTTCTCAGGGGAATTATGGCTCTAAAGCCAGTTCGAGACAACCCGAGTAAGGCCATTAATGAAAAAGTCTGTCTCCAAAAATGGCTGAGTAGCAGGCTGAGAATTTCTGCTTTGAATACCAGTGAAACAATCATAAACATTTTCTTACCAGATGTACTTCCCAGATTGTAAGGACACAATGTTTTAGCGAGTAAGAAAAGGCAGAAAGAAACAGGAAACTTGAAAAGCAATACACAAGTTAATCAGTTGTTTTAATAAATACCCAAATACCCAAGAAATAGTTACCATGTATAACACATCTGACAGAAAAAAAAGTCTTTTTTTTCCTTCTCTCTTTTTTCCTCAGCATATTCTCTCAATTTCTCTCTCTCCTCTGGTCATTTTCTCTCCCCAAAGGGTCCCCTTGAATCGCTTACAAACTCTGAGGTTTCCTCACGTTTCCACACTTTAAAATGTCCTCCCCTCCCCCACTGCATCTCCATTCTGCAAAATCTATTCTTCAAAAATAGAACTAACCTTTCCCAAAGAAAAGTCATCCTGAGAGAATCATAGTTATCAAGTCACTCATTTCCAAATAAGTTAACCACAACAAAAAAGAAACATAAGGAAGATCTCACGCCATTTAGAACTAATATTTACTATTATTTGGTATTTATCCAGATTTAGGGAAAAGCTATGGGAAAGAGATTTCAGAGCATATATCAGCATCTAAAGATTTTCCACATAAAATGTTTATACATCAAATTCTGGCCTACTGCACAGCTCATGTAATGTTTTACTTACATCCTCTTTACACTGACAGTAATTATTTAAATCCTTCCTATAAAGATACCACAACATATATTGTGTTGTAGCTTAGAAATCTGAATACTGCACATGATTCAATGTTGTGGTGCCACTGCAAAAGTTTCAAGAGGAAAAGTCACTCTCAACACAACACTACCTTGTGGTGTCCAGTTGGTCGTTGAAAGTCCCCCAGAGAAGGAATTCTCTGCTCCGAAGTTCAAGTCCAGGGCTTTGACCCTTTCACACCCATACAGTGAAGCCTCTTCTGAAGAGTGAACTCACAGCAGTCAAGGTCCCAGGGCATTATATACATATATACTCAATCCCAATTTATGAAGATATGGTTAAGAAATGTAACTGCTAAAGAGACCAGCTCATTCTCTCCCTATAGAAGTTTTATGGGAGTTCAACCTAAGATGCTCTGCTGAGCAGTGAATCAGAAAGAGACGAGAGGGTTTCAAAGTTGAAGGGAACATGCAGTGGGACAGCCCAAGGTGTCCGTGTCAAGGTTGAGCGTCTATCATTGAGTCTGGACAAGCCAATTTCACCAGGTAGCTGTTCCCCTGGAGAGTGCTAGAAAGGACACTGACAGTGGTGGCCTTTTTCTACCTTCTCATAACTGACTAATATTCTGATTATTAAAGTTTTCTTTAAATATATAGATACTTTCAGAGCACATAGTCAAATATTGATGATCTGGGTACAAGTTATATTTTTAAAGTGATTTTGCATTTCTCTGCTTGATCTAATTTGTTAATGTTAGTGTTTTACTCTAAGGTGAGGGGGTAGGGAAATTTCTCTTGGAAATTCAAATATGAAAAACATATACCTGTTGATAATGTGAAATGTAGCCATGAAAATGTTTATATAATCACATCAAAAGTGATGCACTGAGAAGCTACAGCCGTGGAGAGTGCTGACTACAGCCCGGGCTGACTCCTGGTCCCACCATATGTCACTTGTGTGAGTGTTGGTCAAATTATTTAATCTCTTAGATCCTAAGTTTGATCAACTACAAAGTGAGAATAACATCTGCCTCCCAGGTTGTGTCATGAAGACTTAATTGATGGAGTGACGTGTAAAGAGGCTGATGCGCTAAGAGGCTGTAGCACATTCCTCACTGATTTTTCTTCCCTCATTACCTCCTCCCCTCCAAAAAATAAACCTTCACATCATTTTCCACTGTATTCCTAAAAAGTCAAGTGAATTTGCGTGGGACTCATGTATGTTTCCCCTCATTTGCATGCCCACGTCCTTCCCCTCCAATCACCTATGGGGACATCTCTCTCGATGAGCATCAACAAAGTCATTTTCAGGATTAACTTCTCCTCATACGGGCATTATCCCTTCCCAGCTTTGCTGTCTCCATCTGTCTTATGTCAATTTGAACTTGGTGACACATTGCTCAGTTTCATTACTTCCTATGTGCCTTGTTGCCCTAATATTTCAGCTTCTTGAGAGTAAAGATTTTGCTTCCTAGCTCTTTAAAACTGGCCCCCTCGGTCACCTAAAGCCCCACCCCCAGTTCTAGCTAAGGCAGCAGTGGCATTAATTATGTGTTGATGTCTGGCTAGATATATCAAAGCAGCAGAAAAAAGAGGGGAAATCAAAGAAGGTGAGGAAATTCTGTCCTCTTCCCCTCCTCAAAAAGGCAAATGGTTTATTCGCTGCCATCTCACAAAAGGAATACAGGTACCTTCCCTATGGCTACTTTCTACAAATAGTGGTAGCAAAGAAAAGTCAGAAATGCAAGTATCAAAGTAGAGACAACAGAAACCCTTAAAGAAAAAAGTTACAATAAATAAGTACTTAGAGTTACAAAGAAATTAAAGAATGTAAATGCAAACATTTTTCTCAAGTGTATCTGACAGCATCTGAAAACATTTGCTACAAAAAGCTGTATTTTCAAAATATAGATGTCTACTGTGACACATATAATTGAATATACGTAGATGGGAAATACTAAAAATTAAACCTAGCCACAACTGAGTAAATTTTCCATTAACAGAAGTGAAAATGAATAATTTCATAATGGATGAAAGACATAGTTTTGCATTGATTAAAACTGGATTAAAAGAGAAAAAACAAGGAACTCAGTAGGCAGTTATTTTCTCTGTTTTTCTGTCCCATACAAACCCCTAAAGAACGTTTTCCTTCCTATCATTTCCCAAAGGACAGACATTAATTCCAGGAATGTGCTTCTATCAAGATAGAAAACTGCATATTTGTTACAAGGGAATTACACCTAGGAATGCGTGTTTAAACTGTGGACAGATTTGGAGGGAAATTAGTAAATAAAATTCAAATTAGGGCAAAATCAAATCATAATAGACAAATGGGAATACAAATCCCATCTGGATGTGTGGTAGTCAGATTTTTACTAAACAATAAAAATGGGAAAATAGCTTCAAGATTCAAATCTCCTCATTTAAATGCAGCCCCATTAAAACTTGATAATTCTAAGTGAATGTGATAACTTTAATATTGTACTACCTATATAAGATTTTGATTAACATGATCTGATGGATGGGAATGAAACGTTCCTTTAAAAATATTTCAGAATTATTATAAAAGTAGCTACTTCAAAGTTACACATTGAAATTATTTTTAAATGTTCTCTTATAATAAGGGAAAAACATTTAATTTTATACTTTCTAAGAAGCATCCTGGAAAAAACTTCTTATTAGCATTAAAGTGGATTTATGTTGATGTTTTGAAACTTGTAAAGGACTCCATGACACTCTGAGATAATTCTTGACCCTTGGGAGTCACAAACCATAGAAAGTAACTCACTTATCTAAAAGAAGACTACAATATTCTTCAATTAAGAGAAGTTTAAAGTAAAATGACTTTAAAGAAAATTCTGCTGCAGGAAAAACTTTAAAACACATGTAACGTATTTGGAAAGTAAAGCAGAGGAAGCCCTTGGATTTGAAAAATGCTTCTCCCTAAGTATTCACAGCTCTTCAAAAAATGTTAGTTTCAGTCAAAACTTGAAAGAAGAGATGATGAATAGGAAAGAATGGCAGCAAGCGATGAGAGCTCTAGAATGAGGTTTATAGGGATAAAGCAGCTCAGAGAGATCTTTGACTTGGGATTACGCCAAGATTAAGGTATACGTACATTTGCCATAAATGAGGGAATATTGGTCAGAAGTTATCGGGGAAAAAAAATCTATGCCAAAGTAAGTGTGTGTGTGTGTGTGTGTGTGTGTGTGTGTGTGTGTGTGTTGTATGTCTGAACAGCTAGAGTCATCTCTCTTGATGAATCTAGTTGAATTACAATCCTTTTCTCCAGCAACTAGATACAAGATTTAAAATAAAATGGGACCAGGTGAAGTCAGTCAAGTGGATAAAACACAATAGATTCATTTTCCTATTTGAGATAGGAATAAGAAAATAAAATTGTGAGAAACTAAAGAACTAAGGAATAAAAAAGGAAGCAAATCATATTTTTAAAAAGCTAGCACTTTGTAGTCATTAGGATTATTTTATTATGGCTATTAAATAGTTTCCAGAATCCCTAATGCTGAACGTAGGGACGGGGTTAGGGGAGTGGGAGGAAGGGAAGAGGAAGTGGAAAGAGACAGAGAGAGACAAAAACAGAGATGTGAAAGCTCATGGAGAAAGACTGGTGATTATTGAATATCTGGTTTTTTTCTGGCAATCTCTCATTTTAAATCTAATCTATGACTGTTCCATTGATTTGTCTGTCACAGGTTAAATTTATGGAAAACTTCTAGAGAGTCTTTGAAGTTGGAGATGACTAGCATCTAATAAGAGCCTTTTTAGTGCCAAATTCTCTGCCAAAGTCTTTATATAAATTATCACATCGAAAGCCATAATAGCCTTAGACTGTAGGCACTGCTATTATCAATTTTTCTTAAAAGATAAGAACACTACAGTATTGTAACATGCCCCAGGCCACACAATGTGTTGATCCCAGGCTGGCTCTGTACAATCTCATAAATCAGTGATTGCCACAGTGGTTACAAGCTCTGCATGGGCCACAGCGGTGAGTATTACCACAACATCAAAGATGTCAGGAATCCAGGTTCACACTCACGTGTTCAGCCACTGTTACCCAAAGCACCACACCATGCCAATGTGGCTGGCTGCTAAGAAGAGTCCTGTAATTTTATGCAGCCCCCAAACACTATCACCCAATCCCTCCTCTCCCTTGGATAGGTCACTTTGGGGGGAACCCTGCTATTCTTTTCTGCCTGCAGACCCCAAAGTTTCTGGCCTTTGTGTGAGTGTGTGTGGTCAATTTCATGCTGGAGTGACCATAGATAAACTCATATCTAGAGATACTTTTTGACTTGAAAACTCTTATCCTTAACTTACTGGCATCTGCACTAATACTGACATTTAGTCTGAGACCCTTTGAAACAACTTAGGTAAAATTCAACACCCTGAATGGGATTTTTGCCAGTGGGCTGGATCCCATTTTCTGGCAGAGAAATCTTAAAGTAATTCAATTTGGTGTGACTTTATCATGTCAACCCTTCTAGGTTCCAAATTACAGGACTCTAAATCAAACTTAGATTGCAGGCTGCAGGCAAAAAGTGCTTCCCTTCGTCTCCCCCAACTTGGCTTTCTGATGGCTTGGTTCTAGCCTAAGTTTATCTTCCTTGATGAAAACACCAAGAGACAATCAAAACAAGCTAATATTTTGATGTTTTCCCACTATTTCTCCAATGACTATACCTTATGGGAACATGTGGTCTCCAAGATGTAACAGGCAACAACTTGACCAAATGTTTGCAACCTTATATCATGGTCACCAGTTTTCTGACTTTCAATATCTGAGAACTTAATATCTTCCTCCCACTTATTTCACTTAGCAAATGTCAAATTTTAGGCTCTGTTTTGTAGGACCCAATTCCTGGTACCAAGTTCAATTTGACTTGGTTCAGCTATGTGTAACAGATATCCCACAAATAACAGTGGCTTAAACATGATAATTTATTTCTCTTGCAGATCAAAGAGCTCCAAAAGGAGAGTGTCCAAGACAGGTATGGCAGCTTCACGGTTCAATGACATTCCCGGCCTCTTGTTTTTAGCTACCATCTTGCCAACTTTAACATATAGCCTACATTCTCAAGACCATCATGTGCTGGCCCAAGATGGTTACTAGGACTACAGGCATAATAACACATCTTAAACAGCAAGAAAAAGAAACAGAGGAAGAGAAGCACTCTGACCTTTATAAGGAAACTTTTCAAAAATATTATACACAACATTTCTACTTAATTCTCAGAAGGAATAACCTAGTCGTATGGCCACACTAGATGCACAGGAAGCTGAGAAATGCCTTCTTTTAACTGGTGACTTGTGCCGATCTAAAAACATCAGAGTTTGTTATTAAAGAAAATAAGTGTTTTAATATGATTCTCATATATTGTTTCTCGTAAATGCTTTAGAAATTTCTGATGGAAGATTAATCTTAATTTTATGTGTCTATGTTTGCCATCAAGCGTGTTTAGCTATCAAAGCATTAACAAATGATCTTTTTTCTATTTGCCTTATGTTTTTCACATATTTCACTAGAGAAATATCTGCAAATTCAGACCATTTTTGGAGATTAAGTTGGAAAAAATATATATATATCCATTCAGATACATACATATAAATGGCATGTGTGGAAAATCTGACACCACAGGGAACTTGTTTGTCGTAATTTGCTGTATAGAAAAATATTTTCTTATTTAGACAATATTTACCATACTTAAAACTAATAACAAAAAGAAATTATTCCAAAAAATTATATTACTGAAATGAATCTTTGGCCAAAATTTAAACTGAATCAAATTTGTATGTTTACAAGAAAAAAATTGAGTTACTTTTCCCATACCTATAAACTTCTTGAATTCAGTTAGCACTAGACATAACAACATATTACAAGAAAGTCAGCTTGTTTTGCTGTTTATAGCCCCCAAAATACTGGATATCTCCCAGGAAATTCCAGTCTTAGGAGGATTCCAACAAACATGCAAAACTGAGTGGTTCAGATTGAAGCACAGATTAGAATTAGAATGTGGACAGTATTCCAAGTTCAATGTGTCTGATTTTTGAGATTCAGCCTTTATTCATATAGGCTTCTACAGCGTGACATTCAAGAATAAAATCTGGAGAGAAGATAGAGTCAGTGTGTCAATACATAATCTTCGTTACTGGCATAATGAAAATTAAAATTTACCACTTTCACATAACCCGTTATTTATTCTGAAGTAGATGGTAGTTACATATATATATTTTTTAAATTTTGTGATGAATTGGGCGATTGGGATTGACATGTATACACTGATGTGTATAAAACTGATGACTAATAAGAACCTGCTGTATAAAAAAAAAAGAATTACATAACCTTCCAATATCAAATCTGCCTTCCTTGAAGTGGAGATAATAATGGTGCCTTATCTCTGATGGTTGTGACGAATGAGATAAAGCCTGTAAGTTACTTAGCACAGTGGGTAGTGTATTATGAACACCCAATAAATGTTAGCTATTATTATTAATAAATGCCCCATATGTGTGTATTGATTCAGAATTATACAAAATGGGAACACAAAGATGAACAACAAAAAAAGACACTGTAAACAAATGCTTGAAATCTTGAGTGACACAAATGTTATAAGATCACATATATCCACTCACTTTCGTAAAATAAGTTGTTCTTATATATGTTTAAAATAGGCTTTTGGATCATTCCTGTGTTATTTAGCAACATTTTCATTATAGGGTACAATCAATGCATTTACTTAATAAAGGTATGTAAGGTTCTAAGAAGCAGGAATATACATTAAGCCATAAATTACTGGGCTATTTCTGTAATATAAAGTTCAGTGTTCATATAAAGTAGACCTTCTTCCTTTTGACTCTATACTCTTAGTTTTCTTAATATCTTTATCTAGTAAATATCCAGCACATAGGAGGCATTCGATAAATGAGATTAAGTAATAGGTAGGTCAGTGGTAATATTAGAATTACCTTTTGACAAAGAGATGCATTAAGGAGCAATGTAGGTCATTCCTGCAGAGCCCAAGTAACTGGTTCTGATGCTGGCAGGTGGTTCGTTTTGGCTAATCCTAAAGATCGCTTATTACCAACACATGCAATTTTAACTTCCTGTCAATATCAGACACAAAGATGACAAAAGTCATTCAATCAGTGTTGCTACACTTTAATCACTAAGTAGAGACAAGATCTTTTAAGGTTTCCAGGCATTGCAAAATCTCTAGGTACTCAGTAATTAGAAAAACCCATTAACAAGTAAAAATTACCAATAACCCAGTTTTGTTTTACTGTTATCCATTGATTTGGGGTGAAGGGGAGGAGAAAATTTATTGGATTGATTGATTTCATTTGACAATTTATATATGTAATCCTAGAGAATCTGTGATAGCATGATAAAAATGAACTTGAGACCATTTATAACTATTACATAAATTTTCCAGTACATAATAGTTTTACCCCTTCCAATATTCTCTTCCACCCTAGAAAGATATGTTTTCCTTGTCTTCAGTATTTGATATGTATATTTCCAATTTCAACATCTCATTAACAGAGAGAAAATGGATAGAGAAAAAATGGACAGAAAGAAAAAAATCATAGATATATATGATTACTAGATAGTCATATGTGTGTATATATATACAAATTAAACTTTTATTATATAATATAAAAATTTAAACAATTATCCTGAATGTAGAAATTAGGAGAGCTGGATTTTTATCCTAGCTCTGTCCTTACTTTCTGGGTGAACTTGAATAGCTGTTGCTTTCCTGAGTAACACTTCTTTTGTCCATAAAATGGGAAGGATGACACTCACATTTCCTCTTTCATGGCATTGTGGTAAGAATTACATAGAACAATTTATAGCAAATATTTCTAAAGTATGAAGGATTCTATAGTAAAATGTTACCTTTATTAAAAACCAATCCAAAATATAACATGCAGTGTTCATCAAAGAGATAAACTAGGACTTTGTTATTGGCATTTCAAAATGGTTATTTGCTTTATAAACAAAATTGCCAAAGGATTCCTGTTTTCATTTAAGGGAAGTATGAAAGAAGAGAAGGGGAAAGACAGAAAATTCTAGGTATATCTGGGGATAAATTATTACTCAATTTCTTGGTTCTGGCATAAAATGTTTAGTAAAAGTCTTTCTTTGAATTATTCAGATTATATTAGGAAGCAGGTCGCAATTTATTACTAATGTGAATTCTTCACCACTGTGTTCCACCAAGAAGGTATCTGAGTGCCCTCTTGGGGTGAATATTGTGCCCCAAGCACTGGACTATTCCAGAAGTCACCATTGGCACTATAGTCTGCATGAATGGTGACTCATGGAGTTGTGCCCCATGCAGCCTGCAGGGCCACACAAAACAGCCCTGGTCAAGGAACAGTGAGCCTGTTTCCAATACACTGGGACTGAGTCAACGATTCTAGGACAAATGATTTAGGCTCTCAGGATATATGTGAAACTACAAACGTGGACTCTAAGAGGCAGAGCGTTTCCTACCTTAAGGCTTCCTAACCCATCTCTAAATAGAAGACCACTAGCTTCATTTTGGTGGAATATACCAGGAACAAGGTCATTGCATTAATGAAAGGTTGCAATTGTTTTTATCACTTCTCTACTTTGAAGATCTAATATTTTCTAATCAGAACCTCAATTTTTAGATGCATTTCATATTCTCATTATTCTAAACTCTCTGTAAAATTAAGAATATGCTTTCACCAGCCATCTACTTTGAATATTTTAAAAAGCTGGTAGCTCTGGGGGAGATGGAAATACGTATGAGTTGTGTGTTGTAAGTGTGGCTTGTGTTTATGTTTTAAGATCACAGACTACTTAGAGTTGCCTCATGCAGATTCCTCTTTCTTTGAGGTATTTATCTCCTTTGGAATTTTGTTGATGATTAGAATGACTATAAACCATTCCCGTCAAACAGTATGTTTCATTAGCTAACTATTTTGCAAACTGAAATGAAATTCAAACCAAATGCAGAATTTAGAATGTTCTAATAGCTTGTAAATAATTTAATTTTTTTTGTGTGTGATTCCATCAGATTTCATCTTTTATTCCCCTTATGCAAATCATTGTTTAAAGAAGACCTTCTCTACCCCTCCCTTTGTACTCCCATAACCAGATTTCAGTTTTCCACACATCACTGTCCTGGGGAGTAAGTCAAGAAAGTGAGCCAGTGGCAAATGTTGACATTCCATACACAAGGATACTTATGTGTGCAGTACTGTTTAGTACCCCAGCCTGCCCACACGCATTCACACAAGTACACTCCTAAGCCAGTCACTGAAGATTACAATCATTCTTCTGGAAATAATCCTTAGGAATGAACAAGTAAAAGACATCATTTGTCCAGCCTGTTTTCTCTCGTTTTCCCCTTCCTTCCTTCTTTCCTTCCTTCTTTCCTTCTTTCCTTCCTTCCTCTTGCTCTCCCTCCTTCCCTTCCTTCCTTTCATTCTTTCTAATTTTTTTTTTTCCTGGAGATTTCTCTGAAGTTCAACTGTGATTTCTTTAATTAACAGGAAAAAAACCCCCAAAAAACAGGAGAGAACAAGAAGGAATAGTAAACAGTTTCCTCCACGCCTAAGGGGTTAGTTACAAAATAAACATCTCATAGACTTGCCCACATCTCCTCTAACGAACGAGACAGCTCTGGCTAGAGAGACTGCAACCAAAGTTCCCCCATGAAGGGCATTCACTTGGAAAAATTAAGTGGCCCACTTGTGTTGACTGAAGTGCCTCGCAGAGGTTTTTCACAACCACCTACAGCATTTTTTGACAATCTGCCTTGTGCTTTCCGCTGTCTGTCCTGAAGGCTCTCTCTGTTGCGTTTTGTTTTAACGGTTCAGCCTGCTCACTGGTGATTCAAAGTCCAAGCTCTTCCGGTTAAGCCTCTAAATAAAATAAAACCCCTTAACCCAGAGAAAAGGGGAGGTAAGCAGGGTGTTTAGTTTGATTTTTGGTGGAACATACCGAGGCAGGAAATTACTATTACAATTTTTTTCCTTCTCCAAACCAAAACATTCTGATAAAGGAAGATTGTTCACGTTTGTAAAATTTGCCTTGAGTTCCTTGGAGAAAAGATGCTACATAAAATCTAAAAATAAGTAATGATCAAAATGCCTTAGAATAGTACATTCTAGTAATAACCAGAGATGTTAGCATCAGTCTAAGAAATGCAGGGGGAAGTCATACTGGGATATTTCTTGCAATCCAGAGGCACGTCACATATAAAAAAGTATTATGACCTATCAAAATTAGGTCACTATCTCTAATATAATAAATACACACAAACTACTAATGAGAATGAAATGCTATTTCTATAACTCATGAAGAGACAGAAGTAAGAGACTAACTTGGCTGAAGTCGTTGGAAAGACAACTGAATTTTATTCTTTTTTTTTTTTTTTTTTTCAAGTGTATTCTTTTTTTTTTTTTAACTTTGGGTTTATTTATTTTATTTATTTATTTATTTATGGTTGTGTTGGGTCTTCGTTTCTGTGCGAGGGCTTTCTCTAATTGTGGCAAGTGGGGGCCAATCTTCATCGCGGTGCGCGGGCCTCTCATTATTGTGGCCTCTCTTGTTGCAGAGCACAGGCTCCAGACGCGCAGGCTCAGTAATTGTGGCTCACGGGCCTAGTTGCTCCGCGGCATGTGGGATCTTCCCAGACCAGGGCTCGAACCCGTGTCCCCTGCATTGGCAGGCAGATTCTCAACCACTGCGCCACCAGGGAAGCCCAGACAACTGAATTTTAGCTCAGTGTTTCCAAGCAAGAAAAGCTCAGCAAGGGTCATATTTCATAACATTAAAGATGATATGAGACAAAATCTAAACCATCCATTTGTTTGCCTTTCAAGCTCCAATTAGGGGCTATTAATTTATGAAGGTGTTTGTTCACTTGTCAGTCAGCACAGCAGTAAATACTGAGACATGTAATTCACTTCCAGTTCTCTTCTGTGCTCTGGATCTATTTCTTCGACCCACTCACAAAAGGCATCTTTTCTTTCTACTGTATGAAATCATTGATGTCTGCTCTCTGTTTTGACCATTGTGTTCAGAACCAAAGAAAAATACACCCATATAAATTTGCCTCCCCAAAATGTGGAAACATGTACACTTTTAAATGTCATTTAAAAAAATAAATTATCAGCTACATCTTGGGAGCGAATCAGGATTAGGACACATAGAACACCTTCATTTTCTCCAAGAATGGCTGGGACTTTGCTGTTATCCATTTAGATCTGCTTGCTATGGCTTCCTTGTTATCTTCAGCTTTAATATCTCCTTTCTCTGTTCCAGCTAGCCAAACTCAGTGCAGTTTTCACAATCCTGCCTCAGTGCCACCATTTTTCATTCTTTGAAAATAACAGCTTTAAATTGTCTCCTTTCTCTGAATCCTTTTTGCAGCTAGATTTTGTAATGCCCTAATTAGGACTTGATGATTTTGTATTATATATGTTAGCCTTGTCATTCATCCATTCATTCCATCAACATTTACTGAGTGCCTACTATGGACCAGGTAGAGTTCTAGCTGCAGGGAATACAGAATTATCTCGATAGACAAAAAGCCATACTCTAACTGGAGCTTATATTTTATTGAGATTTGCTGATAATAAGCAACATAAGTTAAATATAAAGTGTCAGGTAGTGACAGTGTTAAGAAGAAAAGCTAAAGCAGAGAAAAGAGATTAGAAATCTTATAATGAAGATATATGTGGGGGAAGTACTGTATATTTGTGAATAGAGTTCTTATTATCTCATTTTGATGAAGACAGTTGAAAACTTCCTTACAAACGGGCATAAGAAAAAGCTTCTGCAAACCACTGCTGTATAGTTCTTAACACAGTGATGGACGTAATTCAAGTAACAATAAGTAATCAATAATTAATTCTTTAAATTTTTGCCATTGTTTTGTTCTATAAGTATGCTATTTTTCCCTCTAACTCTTATTTTCTGATGAAGAAGAAACTGAAAGATCTTAACACGATGCTAAAAAACAAAACCAAAAAATGGTAGTGTTTTGGAGTCTAAAGTCTTGAATTTTGAATTCACCTCTATTACTCATTTACTGTGTGACCTTGGCCAAATCAACTTTTCTCAGTATCCCTTTAGTCATTTATAAAACAGTAATAATTACACCTGCTTCACAGAATAAGGAACAATGAGGCCAGATATTTGACAATATTGGTAAGCTCTTATACAACTGGTGGTTATTACTCTTATCCAAAGAGAATTTTGGAGGAAAAGAAATTTCCAGGATGCCCAGTGAGGACGATGCATGTAAAAGGAATCTTAGCCTGCAAAGAGCACTAGAGCTTCAAGAACATGCTTGTAATTTTCACAAGGCAGTATTTTGAAACTTGCCTAAGGGCTTCAACCAATAAAAGCCAAAGTTGCCACTGGCTGAAGGAATAAATCTCCAGAAGCTATGCAGTATCTGTTCCTTGTAGTTTACCCTTAAATGGAGAACAGCAATCACACAGACAGAGAAATACTAAGAAATACCAAGTCAATCAGCCCTGAAGTCATTACGGAACTTGAGGAAAGCCACATACTTCTGTTTCAATAACTAACTGAACACATGCTTCACTCAGGCCAGCTCCTAGATACTTGTACAGTTTATAGTTAACTCTGCTGGGTAAAGGTCTTACTACTTCCCTGACCATGGTCCCTGATGCCTGATGGCTCCACGCCCTTATTCTCAAGTCTGCAGTAACCACACATGGCATTCTACTTCAGCATTTGAGAAATAGTGTGTTCCCAGAAGCTCTGGAAAAAGATCCAGGTGTCTGTTGCCATTACCGAGCTGTCTGTCTATTTTAGCGGCTCTTTGCTTTTTGTCTAACAGATAAAGATGCAAAGATGGAGTGTGGGACATCAAAAAAGTATACTTGAGTCACTCAACCATTTCTGAAAAAAACCAAAGTTGAATTATTTGGATTCCATTCAGAGGCATGCAGAGAAAGAAAAATTTGAAGCTAAGTATCTGGATTAAAGACTCTTTAAAGGGAACAAGAAAATTCTTGTGTTTACAATGAAGTCCAAAGGCAGGCTCTCTCTGCATCTTTTCTCATGGCATTAGGAAAGCAGGCTCTCACCAGAGCACAATCCATGTAGCCCAGCTGTCGAGTCAGTGGTGATACTGTGATCACAAATCCTTTTGGCATTCTCAGTGATAACTGCTCTGAGCCGGATTTTTTTTTTCCAAGGCAATCTCTGTTCAAGCCAAAATTGTGCTTCGGTAGACCACTGGAATAGTGAGTGTTCAGTGAACCGCACAGCTGCCCCAGGGATAAGTATTCCAGATGCTGGGAATCAGAGGTTAAAGTGGGTTTTGTTTGCATTACTAACAGACACCTTTCTACTTAAATCAGAGAGACTCACGGGCCGGAGGGAAGTGACACACAACCTCGGAGGTGTTTACTGTCCACAGTCTGTAATAGCATCTCATTCCGTGCACAGTTTTAACTGCAGAGATGTTCTTGAACATGTGTTCCCAGCCCTAAATAATCTCCATAAACTTAGCCATTAATCTAGCTACAGCTAAACGTGAGAGTTTCTGTTTTGTTATTAGATATCTTAATCCTCCGTGTGGAACATCACTCATTCCACAAGAAAAAGGAGAAGAAAGGCACTGAACAATAAAATCAGCAATGCATCTCCTCAAATCATGAAACAGTCAAGAATGAGCTCCACTGAAAGTAAGTACAGCCAGAATGTGGAACGAAGTCTCTCACAAGCCCATCGTAAAACTGCGGTCTAGTCAGGCTGCCTCTGCTTAACAGTAAGGTCTTTGCTCGTGAAAAGGTTGTAAATGCAGAGAAATGTGTATCCTTCCTTCCTTGTGACTATGAGTAGCCTACAGGCAAGTCAGGAGAGGAGATGATAAAAGTTCATAGCAACTTTTTTAACATTGCTATCTAAAAAGTGATATTATTTTTCTCTCTGTGAAACTGTATAGTGATGAGAGGCTCATAAGCAGTTTTTCTATCTGGTGATAGGATACAAAAATCTTTAGAGTAACAGCAAGTTACAGTACTCAACCACCTTGACTTACACAGTAGCTGCTAAAGTCAGGAAAACATAGAAACAAAATTGTTGACCAAAGCTGAGAAATAATCTGTTTTATCTGTAGGCCTAGTCTTGGTATATGTGGCTATAGACTGAATCAAAATAAGGCATAAAGGGAGTTCTAGATAGACATGGAGGACTGAACACATACTGTTTACCATGTTTTTCTCCCAAAATCACAGTAAAAACATTTAAAAAGATTACCACTTACTCAAGAGGTAAACAAAATAGGGAGAGGAGACAATAGGAAATTTTTTAAAAAAGAAAAAGAAAAAGAAGGAAGGATGCCAGAAAGGAAGGAAGAGTAACAACTGACATAGCAGAACCCCCAGCCCAGTTGAAGGGAACACTGAAGTGAAAGGCCACACCAGGATTATGGAGAGCATTAGAGTATGGACAATATCAAGTAACTAGGAAAGTAAAGTACACAGTTAAAAGTCTATAAGAACTGGCAAAAATTTTAAAAGAAAGAGAAACTTGCACCCTACCTGC
This sequence comes from Balaenoptera musculus, assembly GCF_009873245.2. Taxonomy (NCBI): domain Eukaryota; kingdom Metazoa; phylum Chordata; class Mammalia; order Artiodactyla; family Balaenopteridae; genus Balaenoptera; species Balaenoptera musculus. The sequence goes on from NC_045796.1 coordinate 24,812,377, forward strand.
TCAGAAGTAGCTCCTTCTCTCCCCCAGGAGAATACTACAATTTTACTTTCTAGGGACACTGAAGAGAAGAAGCCCTAGATGCAAGAAAACCAGGCCCATATGAGGGCTGGGATTCAATTTGTAAAAGAGGAAGAATAAGTGAAAGTCAATATTCTGAATACTACCCCAGTCTCTTCCTTTGCAAAGTTCTAGAAGGAATGGCACTCAGGCTTTTTGCATACCTGCCATGCAAAAGATGGGAGAATTACTCTGAGGACAAAAGTCCTACAAAGCCTGCCATTTGGGGACCTCCAATGAAGAATTTCAACCCTGTCACTCTACTGGGAAACCTAGCATTTAACAAGTTCCACCCATGAATACAGGGCTTCCAGTCAGCTTCTTAGGCTCCGTTAATAAATATGAATAGTCCACTAAATATTCAAAGATAATTTGATGAAAGACAGACAAAAAGAAATTTTAAAAAATAAAGAAACTTGGAAGACGTGCAGGCAAGGAAGAAAGAAAGAAAACTATAAAACACATAATCAGTATCATTATAAGAAAACATTACATCAATGCAATAAGAAAATAGTGCCTTTAAAAAGTCAGAACAAAAAGAGCTACTTAAAATAAAAATATGATGAAAGAAAAATTCGGTAGACACACTAGAAGACAAATTTGAGGAAGTTCCATAAAGCAGGACAAAAAGAAAGTTGGAAAGAAAAAGAAGAAAGGAAGGAAGGAGGGAAGGAAGGAAGGAAAGAAGGAAGGAGGGAAGGAAGGAGAGAAGGAAAGAGAAGAATGGAGTCATGAAATTTTGGATCACCAGAGATACAGTGAAAATTCTAAAAACTTTCATATTTTTTTAAAAATGTTTACTTTTAAACAAACAACAAAAACAAATTACAGACAAGAGACAATCAGAAAATAGAGTGCCATCAGTTTTCTCAAATATGCCATTGGAAGATAAAATACCTTCAACATTCTGAATGAAAATTATTTCCGACCTAGAATCCTATACCCAGCGAACTATCACATAAGTCTGAGAGCAGTATGAAGGTATTTTAAGACATGCAGATTCTCAAGAAAATGTAACTCTCATGTATCTTTCCTTAGTGACCTACTAGAAAAGGTGCCCCAACAAAATATGTATTTGAGCCAAGAGAAGGAGCATTTGGGATTCAGCAAACAGGGGACAAACTGAAAAAGAGAGATTAGGAATAGTTCCTTCAAGAGGATGAGGGGACATCCCAGGACAACAGGGAAGATGTAGAGCTAGGGAAAAACTGGCTCATACTGAAGAAGCAGGATGGAGGATTCCAGGAAGGATGTCTCCCAGAAAAAAGTAAAAATGAGAGCTCACCTGATAGGTTTTAATGACACTTCTAGCGAAGAATTTTGGAAGAAATTAGTGGTAGGTGCACAGAAATGTTCACTTATTAGTTTCCAGGTAAACAAAATGCTGGATGAAAATGAAATATATTCATAGTATACTGCACAGAATACTGTGAATCGTAGTTAACAAAGGCATGACAATGTAACTATTGAATACTTGTTTAACCTAAATATGGATTTTATTGAGAGAATGGGGAGAACGTTGGAGGAAGGATGGTACTAAGGGAAGGCTCTTGTAGGAGAAATCCAGAATAAGAAGTTAAGATCTGAAATTGAAAAATCAAGAAATAATAGCATAGGCATATCATATACAAATATGGAGGTTGCTAGACGAAACTACTAGAAACTTGAAAGTATCAGCTTCTGAGAAGTGGGAACTGAATGTGGGGAAGAGTGAGGCAAGGAACTTGTTTTTTGTTTGTTTTTGTTTAGTCTTATAGGACAAGTTGACTTTGAAAACCTTGTGCAGGGACTTCCCTGGAGGTCGGGTGATCCCTGGTTGGGGAACTAAGATCCCACATGGCAGCTTGGCATGGCCAAAACATAAACAAACAAACAAACAAAAACCTTGTGCATGTATCACTGATAAAAATAACTTCTAATTTTAATTGAAAAGAAAGAGGAGCTAAAGAACTAAGTGTTACAATACAATTTGGTATCTCCAGCTACTAACTGACTGGGGACATTTATACAGGAGACTATGGTTAAGTTGAATTTTTATGGAGAAGTAGTTTACCAAGAAGAAATAGTTGAGATAGGCATTCCTGGCAGAGGGTACAGTCTGTACAAAGATGTAGAGGCAGGAAAGAGCATTCCATATTCAGGAACATACAGATAATGTGAAATGGTCATAGGTCAGGGGCACCAATGGCAGTGGCTCTAAGATGAGGTAGGTGGGATTATATCAAAATAGATGTTGGAATCTTGCAAGCCATGCTAATGAGTTTGGACTTTTTTTCTGTAGACAATAGGGAGCTGTCAGCAGATTTAAGGCAACAAAATAACAGATTTCCATTTTGGAAAATTATCTCTGACAGTTTTATGAAGGGTACATACAGAGAGGCTTGAGACAGGAGGCAAGGAGGGGTCCCACTTAGGGACCATCATAAAAGCCCAAGCGTGAACTTGGTAATGGTAGTGTGGCTGTAGAAGCATGAGGACGTTGGGCGCTCCCAACTGGGAAACTGGTACAAGAGAGAAGCAGGAAATCTTCTCAATTACCTTATGAGACACATACAATTACCCCACTTCAGAGGACAACTGCCACTTGTTAAGTAACTTGACAAGAGAATGCAACTAGTGAAATCAGGTTTAAACCTAAGGCCCTCTGAATGGAAATCTCAGGTTCTTTAGACTAGATCACATTGAGACAAACCTTACTTCATATATAAAATGGGAATGATAATGGGACCTAACTCATAAGATTGCTGGGAGGAGAAAATGAGATTGCACATGAATTTGTTTTTTAACCTAAAAAATACTTACATAATGTTGGTAGTTAAAATAACTTTGCCTTAGGCCCATTCCCCAGACTCTTTGTTCATCACAACCACTAAATTCAGTGCATTTGTATGAAGACTTAACAAATTTTATTTACTTATTTGATTTTTACATAAGCTATAATTTTATGCAGTTATATGTCTGTGATGTAAACCTGATCTCCTGAAAAACGGCCAGTTTGTTCCAACCTAATCTAAGTTCCCTTGAAAACCAGGAGGGGCTTTTAGGCTTGTCACATGGACTCTATTCACTACTTTTTATCTATGCCAATATACACTGGCCCTTGGAATTTAAGGGTCTTCCGATCTCTGAACTACTACGCAAGATGATAACACACCTTTCTTTCCCTGCCAATAGGAAGGATAGACTGAAACACAAAGACAGAGGTTATTTTTTCAGTAATCACATGCACTTGTGGGTTGGGTTAATAATAGTCAAGCACACAAAATGTATCTGAAACAAAAACACAAAAGTCTTATCTTTGATGTGCTCAGAGGTCTCTGAGTCGAGTTTTTTATTATTTCTGTTTCGGTGTGACAGACATTGTCTGGAGGGAGGAGCAGGAGGGGCTCTGCTGGCAGCTCCATTATCTGTGCCGCATTGTTCGCCTGGGGAAAAGATATCATTTACTCTGCCACCTCTGTAGCTCTTGGAGAATCAGATAACCTACTTATGCTTTCTAACCAGCTGAGCAATCTGGACCCTCTAAAAATGCTGTAACTCCTTGGCACTGATTTCTCAGGCTAAACTGCTCACAGTCTGAGACTGTATACTCACTACTTCACAAAAATACTGAAGACAAAGAACAGCCTGGTGAAATAGCCTTGCGATCACGTATGGAGGTTGCCATGTTGGTGTTTTAGCCAGTGTCTCTCTATTCAAAATGATCTAATTTAATTTTCTTCCCTGATTGCACTAGATTTATTGCTCCAGTAAATTTCTGTAAGGGAGGAAGGTGGGTGGGGAGATACCTGAATACCCAAGGGATTGCCAGCCAGCATGAAATCACCTGACACCTTGGACCTTCTATCACAACAAGAACATTCCTGAGGATTCGATTGCATTGTTAGTGCTAATCCCAGGCTAGAAACATCAGAGGAAACTAAAAGTGACTGTGCATTTTATATAATTGGAAAGGAAAGGAGTGAAGAGAGAATTCTCAGGAAGTGGGGAGAGAGCAGAGTCACAGCTCTCTCAGATGCATTCTTAGGGGAAATAAATGAAAAGCCACACTGTGCCTACACCTCTGCCGGAAACAGTCAAAATGGGGGTTCTTCATCCAGATGAACAGTCATATTATTACAAATAAAATTGCATTATTCACTGGCTTTTATTGTTATCATGACTGTATTTTGCTTAATTATTCATTACCATTTTTCTCCACTTTGCTATTATCAATGATAAAGTTTCTTTTACCCTGTAATAAAGCTGCTTTCCTTTATCAGTCACTGTTTATTTTCTGTCTTCTGTCTCCACGGTGCGAGGGACATAATTGTTTTTCATTTTTCAGCAGGGAGCGAGAGCGAAGAGAGAGAGGGAAGGTACTGGAAAAGGAAGGCTCTCCCCAGTGCCTTGTACATCATACATGACGAAGCTACTCTTGCAGGCATTGCATTTGCACCTGACCTTCTCAGCATACTTAAGGTGTGGTGTGTGTTTCAGGAAAGAGGAACTTAACCTACAGGAGGAGTGAACCCAGCAGGACCATTAATCTGTTACAAGTCATAAAATGCCTGTGTCCAAGAGTGAGCCATAAAAGCTAAAAGATAAAGTTGTTAAGTATATGCCATTGCCTTGGAAAAATGTCTCTCCCTCTATTTCTGTCCAAAATTAGCTTGTTTTCACATGAAAATTTATCTTATAATAACTACCTGTGAAGTCTACTTAAAATCTAAAACTGAGAACAATCACATGCTTCACAATATCCAGATGGAAATATTGAGGGTACGAGAGGTTGTATGACTTACTCAAGTCACACTGAAAGTCAGGGGCAGGCCCAGGAAGAGAAAACAAGGCTCTTGGATCCTAGTCAGGTTCTTTCTCTGCCCTAAACCACAGTCCCTCTCAATATCATTTTCCCAAAATTGACAATGATGAAAAATAGCTTTAAAAAATAACATAAGCTCTCAGTAAATCTTAGGCTTGCCAATGACAAAAAAAAAAAAAAGTTTCACTTAAAATGGTATTTCTCCCCCAAAAATCTGTTCACTGAATAGAATTTATGTATATTAGACGCTTCATTGTTATAATTTACTTTCAGCAAGTTGCATTAATCCTTATATTAACTGTCATAAATCAAAGATCTATATTGTTCTAATTCACCATATATTTAAAGACAACTATGTGTGAAATACTGTCAGATTCTATGGGAGACAAAATAAGCTTCAGCTTATAGCTCCTAATCAGTGAAGTGGGACTCAGTCTCCTCTAGACACCCTCTTCAAAACTTCTAGGTAAACTCCACCTGCTTCTCAGGAAGCCTTACCCCCATTTATTGCAAGGATCCAACCCCCTTCCTCAATTCATTTTTCTCCCCATCTGAGTCCATCATTCCATCTGAATCCCATCCCAGGTCTGCAGCAGCAGGATAAAGGATATTGAGTGTCTGGGACCACACAATTACCTCTTCAAGACCCACTGTCTTGATTGATTTAGTTGTATTTCCAGGAATGTATGCTGAAGGCAAGCCTGTCTGTATCCTTTTTGTCTCCTGATACAAGAAAGTCACCTCTGAAGGATAACCATGAGGAGAGAGGGGAAAAGGAAAAAAGGAAACAGCAGAGTGAATCCCACATTAAAGATGCAACACTTGGTTCAGCTGGCAATGAATTCAGCATCCCATTATTGGGGAGCGGGTATGGTTGATTGAGTTGGCAATTCCCATTCTTCACCTTTTCTGGTGTCCCTGCCTTTTGCCATGTAACTTTCAAGTTCCTCCTATAAAAGAGGGTAAGCACTTGCCAGCTCTTTGATTGTGGGTTCCCTTGGCTGTTTGACTTGCTTTGGCCTGCAGGATATGGGCAGAAGCAGCAATGAGCCAGTTTCAATCTTGGATGATAGGAGACTTCATATGTTTTGGCTAGCTCCCTGCACTAACACCAATGCAAAGGAGAACTTTCCCTGAGTAGCTCATACACACTCAGCCTGGACCCCAGGATGAACATTTGTGGAGCCAACCAGAAGCCAGCCCATGGCAAGCAGCCAAGCCCAGCTAGAAGCAGAGCCCTCCCTGCTGAGCTCAGCCAACCCCCCTCAACCTACAGGTGCAGGAGAAGTAAGTGCTATTGTTATATGCCACAGGGATTTGGTGGTTGGTTGTTAACACAGCAATAGCTAAATGATAAAGAAGAGGGTTTTTTTTTTTTAATCTTTTTCTTTTTTGCTTCTTGGAGTAAACCAAATCAAGGATAGAACTACTTTATCACTTAATTGATGTTTTCTTATTGACATAAAAGTCTGTGAAATGTCCCTTGAGTAATAGCTCTTTGAAATTCTTCACTAAGAATTCATTTAAGTCTTCATTTAAGAAGATGCTCTATTCTCATAGTTATAGGCTTTTCTGAGAACAAGTAGAACATTATTTTTGCAATGTAGTATTCTTGAGAGAAGAAGAGATTGGTAGGAACTAAATTATACAGATTCTAAGTGTGTGATTCAATCTGTCTTGTGAGACATTAGATCATTTACTCATTCCATGATTATGTAATAAAGGCACACTGGCAAAGGACTAGAATGAGGAGAAAGGAGGAGACAGATTAAACTGATTTTATTAGCTTGGATTACTGGGAGGTTTCGGAAAATGATAACAGAAATATTAAAAAGTGAAAAAAGTGAAACAAACTACCTGCAGAAAGAACTTTGATGAGAAAATGAGAAGACCTAGGGGGAACCTTGAGGTAATCTAATATTTAATGGTTAGACAGAGAAAGAGGAGCCAGCAAGAGAAACAGACAGAAGAGCCAAAGAGATAGGATGAGAACAGAGGTACTGTGGAAGGCAAGGAGAAAGAATATTTCAAGAAGCGGGATGATGTCAACGGCGTCCAGCACTGCTGAGTGATCCAGTAAATGAGGGGCAGAGAAATCAACATTGGGTTTATAGATATGAAAGTGTGTGTGAGGGGTAAGGAATTAATCAAATATTCAATCTTCAAGAGAGTGACTAATAAAATTAGAAATATATAGAAAATAAAGAAAAGATCTTATTGGAGTGGACAAAGAGTAGGTATGAGCTGGGTGATTTCTCTACTGCACAGTCCTTAGGGGAAACATGAGAAAATGAGGGTAAAGAAACTGAACAAAGGAAGACTAGAGTGGCCAAGACTGAGTCATTCAGTCACATTCTCTATGTTGGGAGAGGGAGGTACATTTTTTTTTTTTTTTTTTTTTGGCTGTGCCGCGCCATGTGGCTTGTGGGATCTTAGTTCCCCAACCAGGGATTGAACCCAGGCCCTCGGGCAGTGAAAGTGTGGAGTCCTAACCACTGGCCCTCCAGTGAATTCCTGGTACAACATTTGGAACAGTATAAAAAAATGAATCTGAAGAATCTACATAGAGAGGATTTTGCTTTCTCAGTGGTTCAGGGATTGTCAAGTATCAGGTGCTTTTTGGGATGTTTTACATGCAACACTCATTTAATGCTTACGATTATATCTAATATATATGACTCTGCACCAGGCATGTTTCTATGAGCTTTATATGTCTTAACTCATGGATAACTTTTCTACAGTGTGGGTAATATTGCTCCTTTTTTAAAATGAGAATAATGAAAGAGTTCAGTAGGGTTCAGTAATTTGCTGAGAATCACAAACTAATAAACGGCACATCTGGGATTCAACTCCCTGAGTCCAAAGTCTATGCTGTTTACACCATATCAGCTTACTTAGCTTAAATGAGGAAGAGAAGCAAAACAGAACTAGGAAGTGAAATCAGAGATAACTGTCAAATGTTTAAATTTAATTAATGAACCAGCTACACTTTGGTTTGGATGTGCACATGCAGTGTCCTAAAAATAGCTTTGACTAGAATTGTCTAAGTATTAGTGGTTTCTGCTGAAGTCAGTATTGCAGGGAAAAAGAAAGAGACTGACTGTGGCCCTATCACTGTGATCCTGAGTGAGAAAACCCTCCCTCCTTCAGTTTGCTTCAGTGGTGGAGATTATTCAAAGCACTGGAACACTGAATCTTACCTCTTTTTCTCATCTCTTTTTCCCAGTGCATTGAAGCACGTCTGCTTGGCTTTCACCCTCAGAAACTTTCACTGAATATGAGCTTTTTGCATAAGGAAGAACAATTTCACAATCAAGAGACAAGGTCAGGGTCTATTTCTTACAAGATATATAATTCTAATTCACTTAAATGTGTATTTTTATGATCTTCAGCTAATTTCTACCATGGTTACTTCATGGATAAGTGGTGACAATTCAGTAAAACAATATATATATATATATATATATATATATATATATATAAATACTTTATAGACTGTAAAGTGATATACAAATAGTACATATTATTATTCTCTTAAACATTCCAATTCCAAGAGACTACCCCATACTCTTTGACTCGCACTAACTTTCTTCTCAACTTCCTCATTTCACACCCGGCTCTCACTATTTCCCAAAAGGGACAAATTCTGTACTCAACAGTGCTCACTGTTGATTGCCAAAGGCTAAATGGCAAAGCGTTATAGAAATATATTCTTAATGTTAAAACTGAGGGAAATCCCGAAGACCTAGTCCTCTGCAGTACTGAGCTAAGTATCACATTTCAATCTAAGATGCACATATTTCTACATTCTAACAACATCTCTGAAATCCAGATTCATCTTGTATTAATGCGATAAGAAAACAATGCCTTACAGATCAAATCCAGCCCCCCACCGCTTTTGTATGGCTCTAGTAATGAACTTTTTTCAGTTTTAAATGTTGAGAAAAATTCAACAGAAAAATATTTCATAGCATATGAAAGTTTTATGAAATTCAAATTTCAGTGTCTATAAATACAATTTTATAGGAACACAGCCACGTCCATTTGTTCACGTATTTTCTACGGCTACTTTCTTGCTACCTCGGCAGAATTCAGTTACTACAGAGCACGTGTGTGTATTCAACAGAGTTTGTAGACAGACTAAAAGCTAGACTCCTGGAGGGTAAATGTAGGCAACAACTTTTCCCTGGCAGGTCTTTGAAATGCCTGCTCCTCTAGGGGGTTGGGTACCAATCTCCGAGTTGGTGAGTGGGGTTCAAACATACATAGACAAAGCTCTCAGATTTTTCTAGCACCTAAATGGTAATAGTGGGAACTCCGAGAAAAAAAAATATTTCTTATGAAAGAAATCTGGCATAAGAAATTCTTTTCTGCAATGGGTCTGAGTCTGGGGAAGAGTGCAAATTATAAGTATAAGCCACATTCTGGACCAATCAGCAAGCTAGGAGGTAAGGCTCTCAGACTGACCCTGCAGAGGTCACACACTCTTAAACCAGTAACTGTTGCTAGGCTGGCAGGGTGGTGGAACTCCCATCTGGACCTCGTGTATGGAGAAGTGGGGAGTAGCTGAGGAAGAATGAAGGATGCTCCCTGAAAGGGAAGGAAATAGAGACATCATCTGACATAAAGGAAGGCCAATGTCCATGTGCACAACGACAGGATATTTTTAAAATTTATGATGATGGAAACAACTTCATAGATGATATCAAGGTGAAAATGGAAGTATAAAGGATCTACTGTGTATAGTAGTCATGTATGCTTCCTAATCTTGTTTGAGGTGGGGGGAAAAAACCTAATCATATAACCATTAAAAACATATTTTTCACTAAGATAAATGCACAAATTATAGAAAGGAGATTTAATAGAAAAACAATTTGTTGTTATTACGGTTTCTACTCATGATTCAGATGTCCTGGTGTTCATCAATGTATACTCCAGCAGTCTATGAGCTCTGTTCATGAGAATTAAGGACCTCTGCCTTAAATAAGAAGGAGACCACATTAATGGATGATGAAGAAATAACATGTCTTAGGATCAGGCAGGGGAAGCTCAGGAGTGCTCAGCTCTCTATTTGTGTAAAGGACTCTAACTTTTTGGCATATCAGGTGCAGCTTAGAAGGATCTCTGTGGGGTTGATCTGAAGGCCAAGATGCAACTCATCCTTTGTACTGCCTTCCTCCCTCAGCTCTTAACTCACAAAGGATGTTGTCCTTTTGTTAGCATAAGAAGGACAAAATTTGTGAACATCTTAAGACTCATGTTTTTAACTGCTCAGAGACCTTTTCTTTTATTTCTTTGGTAGGTCTCTAATTTCCTCTTTAACATGTTTTCTGCAAATCATCTTTATTTTTAGTCTCAATGGCTTAATTTTTTCCTACTTAGTGATTAATTCCTACTAATCCTTAGTTTTATCTACTTTTATATTTAAACTTTTTATTTAACGGGTTTAAGTATTACATCTTATTCTTTAATTATCTATAGCTTTATAATTTTATTGATCCATCCTTTTATCTTTATTTTAAATCTCATTTAATCTTTTTTAACTCAATATTTTATTCTACTGGAATTTTATTTCTCTGATACCCACTTCTACTTTATTCTCTTGTCTCTTATTCTCGATTTTTATGTTTAATTTTCTTCTGTAAACCTCTACTACCTTAACTTTCTTTTAACTTTTTTTTCTTCTACCTTCTCTATTTCTTTTTAAAAATAAATTTTTATAATGGCTGACAAGATGAGTGTCAAAGTGGCTATAGTGATTATGAAGATGAAATTGATAATAATAATAATAGCAGAAGAGCGAAATTGAAGCCCTTCTTTCTCTACATGGCTCTTTGGGCCTCTACCTCCTCCCTCAAGTTAATCCTTAACTCGTTTCAAGGTTATCTCCTCCCATTCCCAAACAATCCTCACTTTAGGAGGAAAATCTTAATCAATGCCCCCAAGATCACAATTTTCTCTACGTAGAAACAGCAACTCATTTATTGAGATATTTTCCCTTCCTGAGATCTTACACCATGTTGGTTTTGGCAGCTGTAGACAGTGGCCTGTAGACAGTGGCAAGCAGGAGGGAATGGCTGATGAGGGATCTTGTATTTATGGATTATAAAGTCTAGGTGATCCTTTTCCACTTAGGAGAGTAGTTTTTTTTTTTTTTTAATTTTATTTATTTATTTATTTATTTATTTATTTATTTATGGCTGTGTTGGGTCTTCGTTTCTGTGCGAGGGCTTTCTCTAGTTGCAGCAAATGGGGGCCACTCTTCATCGCGGTGCGCGGGCCTCTCACTATCGCGGCCTGTCTTATTGCGGAGCACAGGCTCCAGACGCGCAGGCTCAGTAATTGTGGCTCACGGGTCTAGTTGCTCCGCGGCATGTGGGATCTTCCCAGACCAGGGCTCGAACCCGTGTCCCCTGCATTGGCAGGCAGATTCTCAACCACTGTGCCACCAGGGAAGCCCAGGAGAGTAGTTTTAAATGGTGATAATCTACCTGGGAATATTGACAGTTATATTTTTTAGATTTAGTAAATTTCCCTTGAATTTTTATCTCAAAAGCAAAGTGATTTTTTTGTTGTTGGCTTCTCTCTCTCTCTCTCTGTCTCTCTCTCTGTCTCCTGGGACTCAAAGCCTGGGATCTTATATACTTCTGTGTGGTGGTAAAACTATTTATTTGAAAGAGGACTGGATTTTAAAACATCCATCAACCCAAATCCACAGTTTCTGGATCATTTATTTTTCTGGTAGATTTGTCTTAATGCTTGTGTTTATTTTCATACACACATTCTCTAGTCAAGGCTCATTCTGTGTGGACATAGGATTGCTGTTTAACATTCATTTATCCTACATATCTACAGCAGAGTTAGTCATTCTCGGATATGAACTCCAAGATTGCTGGTGGCTCATATGGTGAGCTACCAGGGCCATTGGGAAGTAGATGGATTGCTTCTCCATGGACCACCTATTAAAGACCAATATATTTACGGAAATATATTTTAAATTACTAAAATTATTTATGAACAGAATACTAGTGGTGCTGAGTGGTAACACATGGAATAAAGCCAGAGTGTTTATTTTCCCCATATTTTAGCCCCTGGAGTGGTTCTTATGCAATGTGTCTGCCATCCTGGTTGGACTGGGGGAAGTAGGGAGATTGAAAGTGATAACTTACAGATGAGGAGTTGCTCTCTAAGCAACATTTAAAACTATTCATTGACATTATAAGGAAAAGATTTCTTCTATTAATGAATGTCTGATAACTTAAACTGTTTATATCCAAATAACAGAGCTGAAAAAAAAATCTCTTTCTTCCTCTGGCAGAATTACTATTAAGGAAGTAACTGTCTTTGATTAAGAAAATATTTTGTTATATGATTTAGCTATCACTTAGGGAACCCGAGAACCTGAGTTCAAAGAGTCAAGGCACCACAATAATAGTTAACTCAACTATCTGCATGAGAAGATTGAAGGATTTTATTTTTGTTCTGGGGAGGTGTGGGAGAGAAAAGCCAGAAAAATTGGGGGAGATTAGAGACTATCACAGAGGGAACAGCCAGGAAGAACCCTCTGGGGATATACAGTGCCTCGGTTCAAACATCTGCTGTAATTCAGTCTCCATGAGGGCAGGGATCTTTGTCAGTTTCATTCAATGATAAACCCCCAAGCACCTTGAACTGTGTTTAGCACAATGTAGGCACTTAATAAATGCTTGTTGAAGAAATGAAAGAATGGATGAAGGAATGGTTAGTAAGATTTTTCAGAGTTCAGCTTGAAATAGTTGGTGATATTGGAATCAAACTAATCCAAAAAAAAAAAAAAAAAAGAAGAAGTCAAATTTACTATATTCCAAAGTTCTTTATGATTCAGGGAGTTCTCTGAGGATACTGAGGCTGAATTTCACATCTGGTGATATGGTGCAGAATAGAGACAGTATATGTGGTAGAACCTGTTCAGTGAAGGCAGGAACCTTGAGTCTGCGATAACTGTGCAAAACAAAACTCTAATGCATGTACAGAAAGAGTGAGGATCGTTTTGGACTTCCATAGGGCATGGAATGGGGCTTAAAGCTGATCTTCTCTAGGAACTAAGGGACCTGAAATCTCCACCTGATAGCCAAGTCCCATCAGTGACTGTCACACCACGTGCAAAACTTTGCCTTCATGTACTGGATGAGGACCTCAAGAAACCATAGGAAAACACACATGAACAAAAACTATTGATATGATAGTGCTGTGACTAAAGGAAAGGTTTAGAAGTTGACTATCCCAAGAAAGCATTACATTTAAGCCATGCTAGTCCAATGAAAATATATTTTGTCTCTTTAAAGTCTTAGAAAAAAAGTTTTCTAATTGGATGTTCCATTGCATTCAGATAACGCAAGTCAATTCTATTTCCTCCTGCCAGAAGAATAGCTACGCTTATCAAACACCAAGACCCTCATCAGTCCTTGCCTTTCCTCTGTCTCTGGGGCTCCCAAGGTGGAGATGACACCTTGAAGGTGGGGTTTCGAGGGGGCATTTCACACATGTTGCCACTCTGTAGTCCTCACTCAGGTTGACACTTTGCTCACCTGTGCTGATGTAGCCCTCACACGTGGAGGCAGCACTGTGCTGTTGGCACCACGTTTGCCCATGGGCTGCTGTCCATGTTGTTGCAAAGGACCTCTGTGCCCACAGACTCTGCCCAGGTCATGAGTCACTGCCCCATTTGTGGTACCAATTCACGCACGTCTTCCAAACTCTTTATGGGGAATAGAGCATTACGTTTCTGCTGCCAAGGTTCCTCTTAGTTTATCTCACTGTCTCTGATGATCACATCTCTAGATGGTGGGAAAATGTCATGCACTTCTTACATCTACCCTTTAGAAGAGGTACCACTAGATTTGAGAGTCTATTGGCCCCTAATGGTACTATTCTGATTTACCACTCAGCATCTGGCTTGAAGTTTAGTTTTACAAATCCTTAATGCTTTCTGTAGCCCTTTCTTTCCCAGGGCACAAAAAATTTCCTTCCCAAGGCACGTGAAAAAGGGAAACTGAGGCTTTGCATTTCCATTTATTTGTAAGAAAATCACTTGCTAAGCATTGTTCACATCAAATATTTACAAACTGTACCTCATCCTAGTTTCATCTCATTTTCATATCCTTATTTTCCTTGGGTCTTTTTCTCCAAGCACTTATTTTCAAGTTATGTTATATAGCTGTTTTAAATATGTGTTCTCCAGTTATTTCTAGAACAAGATGGTATAAAATTAAATAAACATATCCACACAGGCATACACTCATGCTGAATGAGGCCAGGCTTTTCACCCAATCCCTAGGGAGCAGGACACCAGCTTCACTCCAGTTTTACCACAGCTTCATCATACTGTCTTGACTAACTTGCTTCCCCTTCTTTGTTTTCATTTACTTTGGCATAAAGAGGTATCATAGCAGTTAACCTATCTCCGGGGTGTGTTCAGGTTTAATGAATAAATGTGTATAATGCCCTTGGAGTGCCTCACTTGAGGAGTGCTGTTACTGCATGTTATTAGAGCTGCTATTACAGTGCCATCTCGGGACCCTCAGCCTTTAAGCTGGCTCGAGACAGGAGGTCTCAGAAATAATAACAGCTCTTCTCCCATATGCCTTTCTCCCTGAAACCTCAGAGAACTTAAAGGCACTACCTGATTAATGTAAAACTCAGCATGAGATGGATGGGAATGACTACGGAGGATTTCCAGTTTTCAGGTGAGAGACGCTAAGGCAACACTTTCGCACTGACACACAGCTCACCTGTAACGTAAGCACTTACCAACATTCTTCATGCCAGAGACAAAACCTACTTCACTCTTTCTCCACCGAGGCATGATACTGGGTAATGCTGCTGGGAACAGTGGGTTCCAGGCTGGTATTTTTTAAGTGTCTCAAGACAGCGACGAGAGAATTGTATATTAAGAAGCATGATAGTGATCATATATTTTTATTTAGCCATGGTTCAGTTAGCTAAAGAAAGCATCCAATTTCTATCTTTCTTTTCCTACAGTAATCTCAACTGAATATATTAGAAGCCTCTATTTGTCCTTCCAGTGGTTATTGATTAATTTTAAATGGCTGACACATTGGTGCTTACCGGACACCATTCGGTAGTCAACATCCTCCAAATTACAAGAGACTTTTAATAGATAAGAAATCATTGGCTGGGAATCAGAGTTTAGTTGCTTATAACCTCATCACTTGAAGGATGAAGAAGCTGACACCTTGGGTTATATGATGATAGTATCGGCCTGCTTAAAAGTAATTCAACTACACTTTGTAAAACTATTCTATAAACCAGACAGCCTTTTCCTACAATTAGTCTAAAGTAGGAAGCAATAATAATATGACATTCCGCCTCAGTATTGTGCTGTCCTTGATGCCCAGTATGATGTACCCTGATGAGCTGGGCTCCTTTAGAGTAATGCTCTTTGGACTTTTCAATAATGAAGTTTCTCAGAAGTGGGCTCCAAATGGACCTGCTTAGACTGATGTCTTCAAGGGTACAACTCCTATTCCTGTTATTTGTAATGTTGAACCCATTTAACCCTTTTATTAAATTTCCTCCAACATTTTTATAAGTGATTTTTAAAGTAAACTCAATAATTCCACTGGCAAAAAAAAAAAAAAAACTGGCATTACATACAGAGACGATGGGGATTTTACTGAGTTGTCTGCTCACACCAATATGTATCGAAAATAGAACGAGCCCCTGGGCTCTGCGTCACTTGGTTAAACCACCGGCATTTAGCTGACATCACTCTTTGGCACTTGCCTTTCTCCTCTCACTCTTTCACCAACGGGTAATGGAAACAGTTGTCAGCTTCAAAGTACCCAGATGTGGAGAAACCAACTCCTCGTTACATTCTGCCTTCCCCATCCGAGCCCCACCCAGCCCCACCCAGCCCCAGCATGTCTGTTCTTTAATAGTTAATGGGAGAAGAGCCCAGACAATCTCTATGTCAGACATTTAACTTAGTCTTAGGCCACTTGCAGTGACCGATTCCTCATGCTTCACGTGAAAAGCAGAAATAGACAGTCATTTGCCTGGGCTGCTTTATAATGATGTGTGTAATGGAAACATTCCTTCTAGACACCTGCAGCAACTAGCTTAGGCTTTGAAGCATGAGATTTGCTTTCCCCATTTTAGCATACAGGCTTACAAATATTGTTATTGATCATAAAATTATCCAATCTTTTTAAAATACAGCTATACAAGTTGATTAAAGTACTTTCTACTGCCATAAATTTGACTGCCTCCCCCTTGGTGCAGAATTTTCTTTCCACTTAGTTTTTTAAAGCCTGCCATTAATTTCCTTGAGCAATTCTTTAGTCCAATGTCAGTGGGATTGGCAGGTTTATTTTACTCTCAGCTTAGCAGGATACTAAATTGTCCCCTTCAGGAAAATACAGAGTTTTGCTACTCTCTGACTTTCTGGAGAAAAGGGCATCCTTCTTTGTACTGGGTCAGGGGCCTGGAGTTAGAGAAAATCCTATGGTGATGCAGACTTTGTCCCCTCACTCATTCCTGTGCTGCCATGACTCAGCTCTTCCTGGGTCCCGACAAGTGGACTCTCTTTTCTCAAGTCAAAGAGTTGGTTCACCCAAATGGGCCACCAAATGTCTGCATGTAGCCAAAGGAAACCATCATTGTTTGCTGGAAGCCAATCCTAGTGTTTGTGTTACAGATCAGTGCAAGCCCTGACTCACAGCTTGCTTTCATTTCAAAGAAAGATATTGAGGCCAAGGCATTGCCGAATGGATTTGAATTTTGCCAGGTCTTAAACCTCATTCACCACTAATCAAAACAGAACACCCCAGATTATTTTTAAGAGCAGTACTTTCACTGGAACAATTAGAACAATTTCCCAGTAAACTGATTCAAAAGATATGATTTCTTCAGGAATATTTTGAAAATTAGTTTTTAGCATCAATTATTGAGGTAAATTTATCATTTTTTTCACTATGCTATTTTAGATTCAGCCTTAGGAAATCTTTTAGAACATCGCTCTCAAAAAAAAAAAAAAAAAATCCACTATGAGACAGCAATCAATCACAATTGCAGAGTGCTTGATCACCAAAGAGACCAAGAAAGAATAACCTATCATCACTCTTCATGTTAGCCCGTGTCACTGCTGACAGCAGTTGCTACCTATGTTATGGGAGTGATTGAAAAGATAGATTTGGTAACAACATTTTTTCCCCATGTTTGGACATGGAAAAATGGCCTTTGATTTGTGGCTATAGACCTGATTTGATGGACCCTGTATTGTTTTCAATGAAAAAGGAGGAGTAGTTAGTGATAATCAATGTGATTTTAATCCCCAGTGTTTTTATTTATCCCAGAGATCAATATCTCTATAGCAGCACTCCCTTCAATCAAAAACACTACGGAGAAAGCCTGTTCATCATCTTAACCACATCCATTTCTCAGCTCCAATGATTAAATAACTTCAGCATGTATGAATTTCTTTCAGGTGTCCTTAAAGTAGGCTAATTCTGTTCCATTTGAATGTCCTTGGTTATATGGTATTCAGACAGAAGGAGATTACAAAACACTAGAAACTATTCAAATGGCTTTGTGTTAATTAAACTGCCAGAAATTTTATCATGAGGCTGTAATGATTCCCAGGCCCTGGCAGGATGTAGCTCCTTTAAAAGGAGCAACACGCTAGAAAGGCAGCTTCCCTTCTCTGACCTAGCAGGGCTGCAATCAGCTTGCCTAGAGCCCCCTGGGAACTGGGCAAGGCAGCCCTTTGGTACTAAGTGGATGTATGAAGGTTCTGCAAGGAGATTTTTAAACTGCGTGCAGGAACTAACACAACATTGTAAATTAACTATACGTCAATAAAATAAATAAATAAATAATGCATGCAGTATATCAGATCTTGAATCTACTCAAATCAGGACAAGGTTTTCTACATTTTTATTTCAAAGTCCAGAACTACTATTAGAACTTGGCAATGTGACCTCTCTGTTCACCTTCATAGCCTGCTAGAACTCAATTCATGAACAATATTTTAGGGATTTTCTCTTGATTCTTATTATACATTCTTTTCCACTCTTTGGAACTTGATAGGAAATATCCCATGCATTCTTCTTTCACGTGAACTTTGAAAAACCCTCTGGGAGAATATTTTCTCCTTAGCTTGGCTTTGAATGTGGGAAACTTACGATACGATGTGATAATGAACAATGTGAATTTGTTGGTGCCGTCGTAGCATCCAGGTCCATTGAAAACTACTGCGTGATCTGAACGAGGCTGGATAGGTTGCTATGAAATGTGTCTCCCTGGAGATTTTATTCTCAATCAATTGTCCCTTCCAATTAGTTATCCGAAATAAGAAACTGGGATTTTTCTTGACATTGCAAGGAACCTTCTTGCTTGGACTGCTGAAACTTTTAACACTAGAAATTTGAAGCCAGGTAAAACTTTCACATTTCTTTTGGAATCTGACACTACCCAGTTTACGGAGAGATTTGCCAAGATTTGATGAACCTTTCTCTGAACCTCGGGAAATTTCACGCTAGGGCTGAAACCGGAAAACGAAGCACATTTCACTAGGTGTCAGATTTCATACTGACCAGCTCGCCAGGCTCTCCCCCCAGGTTATATTAATTATTTCCTGCCTCTAGATGAGGGAGAAAGATTAACTGGCCTCACACTACAAAATAAAATACTACCAAGGAAAGAGGAGTCCCATCAAATATCATCTGAAGAAGTTGACTTCACAATATCACGTCATTTACACCTGGACTCGTTTGAACAGCGGCTTTGTTCTAATACAGATAGTGCTCGTGAAAACGAAAACATAGATGAAGACTAAAATTAGGACTGTCTAACGATGGTAATAACAAGATGCACAATGAGAGCTTCAGAGGGAAAAGAAAGAAGAAGTAAAGAACTTAGTAAAATGTTCTTAGATTAACAAATTTATCACTGTTCTCACTGACTCCATAGGGCCCTCGATATGGAAGAGAGAATTCAGAGGCAAACGTGCATGTATAAAGTTATAAAACTTTACAAACTTAGTATCGAGCCAAGTAGTTTTGTGTAATAATCTCTCCTTCTTTTCAAATGAATGCAGTCTTTATGTGTCTAAATAAATGATACCTCTTCCTTAAATGATTGTGTAAATCAGACTTTCTCAACCTCAGCACTATGGACATTTGGGGCTGCATAGTTCTTTGTTGCAGGGGCTTTGTCCTGTGCAAAATTAGCAACACCCCCGTCCTGTATCCACTGGCTACCAGAAGCCCCTCCCCCCAAGTCGTGACAATCAAAACAAATCTCCAGACATGGCCACATGTCCCCAGTGGGGCACTACTGTCTCTAGTTGAGAACATTTGTTTAAGTCTTATGTCCCCTATGTCTTCAAATGCCTCCAAATTCGTTAATTTATAAGTCAATCTGTTTCTTTCAGTGAATTCAGAGTACTTTCTATATATCAAGAATGCAATTGCTAAACAACTCCAGGGAACATCTAGAAACAATCACAGAATCTATGAGTTAGAAGGGACTTCAGAAAAAATAGCGGATTATAACAACAGCAGCCACAGCAGCAGCAACAAAATACGTTCTAAAGTGCAAACCTATTAATGAGGAAACAAAGAATGTCCTAAAAAGAATATACACAGATCAAATCCTCTCAAAATTTTTGGAGAATTGGCATGTGAAAGTGATTGCTGGCTCATTCTGCAAAATGCTACAGTTGTGTTGTTCAATGCAGTAGCCATTAGCCACACGTGATTATTTAAGTTTAAATTTAAATTAAGTAAAATTAAATAGATTTAAAATTCAGTTCCACAAGTTGCTACACTCAAAGCCATATGTGGCTAGTGGCTACCATATTGGGCAGTGCAGCTAGAGAACACTTTAATCATGGAAAAAACGTTCTACTGGACAGTGCTCCTTAGAGTACAGAAGCAATGGGTGGAAGTTACTGTGAGATGTTTCAATCTAGCATAAGAAGAAAACATTAAAGAATCAGAGCTTTACAACAACTATCCTCTCAAAGAGCATAAACAAGTTTTGGGCAGATGCCAAGAAAGAATGAATTTTTGCTGGGTAGACTGCTACAATGGATGAACAGAATCCTCTAATTCAGACTGAAAAGGGCCTATGTATGAGGTTTTATAATTTTTTATGTAATAAAACTTTCATAATTTCTAAACACAACCCCATGGAATCAGAAGAAACACTCATATGTTAAAATTGAGACATTTTAAATATTACATAACTTCTAGATTAAAACAATATTCACAAAATGAAGACTGCTTAATTTTCCTCTGCGGTAAGGTCTGTTCATACTTTATCTGCCTTCAAAATTAAGAAAAAGAAAGTTTATATTATTATGTCAATATTTTCAATGAATTCCAGCTGCTTATAAAATATGAACCTTGGTCATATGCCAGTTCATACAATACCCAAATTTGAGGTTTAGTCCTGTATTGTAGGGAATGAAAGGCAAGGGTTGGGATGCTCAGAGCATGAGAGGGAAATCAGAGTGGAAAGCAAATGCCACACCACTTCAACAAGGAAGATATTGCTCATATGCAGCAAACCTACTTCCAGTTAAAGGAAGGAGGACTCCGGGGGCTTCCCTGGTGGCGCAGTGGTTGAGAATCTGCCTGCTAATGCAGGGGACACGGGTTCGAGCCCTGGTCTGGGAAGATCCCACATGCCGCGGAGCAACTAGGCCTGTGAGCCACAACTACTGAGCCTGCGCATCTGGAGCCTGTGCTCCCCAACAAGAGAGGCCACGATAGTGAGAGGCCCGCGCACCGCGATGAAGAGTGGCCCCCGCTTGCCGCAACTGGAGAAAGCCCTCACACAGAAACGAAGACCCAACAGAGCCATAAATAAATAAATAAATAAATAAATAAATAAATAAATAAATAAATAAAAATTTTAAAAAAGGAAGGAGGACTCCGGAAGGCATTTGAAATTCAGGTGATAATTGAGGATAAATTATACTCAAAAAAATCCAAAAAACTAAATATACTTCTCTCTTTATCTATGACCTTTTTAAAAAATATTTATTGGAGTATAACTGATTTACAATGTTGTGTTAGTTTCAGGTGTATGGCAAAGCGAATCAGTTGTACATATACATATATCCACACTTCTTTAGATTCTTTTCCCATATAGGCCATTACAGAGTAGTATTGGGTAGAGTTTCCTGTGCTGTACAGTTGGTCCTTATTAGTTATCTATTTTATATATAGCAGTGTGTATATGTCTATCCCAATCTCCCAATTTATCCCCTCTCCCTTACCCCCGGTAACCATAAGTTTGTTTTCTACACTTGTAACTCTATTTCTGTTTCAAAAGTAAAAAGTCCACTCATAAATACACGCACACAAACACACATGCATACACACACATACATACACACATATAACTGACAAATCCAATTCCCTGAATTTCAAAGAGTCAACTAGTACTTATTGAGAACATTGTTTTATGATCTTCATTTATTGTGCTTTGTACTATTGTAAGACAAAAAGAAGACACAGTCCCTGCACTCTAGGACGCTTAATGGTCCAGGTGGACTAAAGTGACACACAAATACAATGAGAGAATGACTGTAGGTAACACTACCCACAAGGACAATTAGTGTTAAAACAGCAAAGAGATTGCCACAACTAGAGCAGTCAACAAAGGCTTCAAGGAAGGCACAAGAAGACTAAGATTTAAAAGCAACATGAGATCCTGAGGAAAGAATAAAAGAGATCTGCATATCTGGACTGAGGATATGATAGGAAAATGATGGTTGAATAATGGATGGAGCAGAGTTCAACTGTGGATGGCCTTGAATGCCAGGCAGAGAATCATAGACCCAATGTGTTGGGAAACAGGAAACCTTTACACACTTTACACACTCAAGTGGCGCCATGAAATAGTGCCTTAAGGAAGATCTCTGGACACAGAATGCAGAATAAATTGGGTGAGATGGGTGGAAAGGGGGAGTGGAGGAGAGGAATTACTGTAACAGCCTAGTCAGAAGGCTGTTACAGGGTTCAAGGCATGACATGATAAGTGCCAGCATATGGTTGTGGATGATGGCAAAGTCTGAGGAAGAACATTCTAGTAATGAAGAATGTTAAGCATTGGTATAGATTATAGTCAGGAGCTTGCCATCTCTACTGAATAAACTCACAGATAGGCTTCCCTACAAAGAGGATAGTAGGCTGATAGTTTCTCAGAGATTGTGTCAGCCCTGTGGTGCTCTGATCCTCAGCAAAAGAGAATCACAGAGGAATTAGGTTATTTCTTTTCTTGATCTTTATTCTGTCATTCCTTGCTGAGCTGCTGGAGTGCTGGAACAGATCACATACTTTCTCTGTGCCTCAGTTTTAGTATCTATAAAATATAAATTGGTTTGTTACCCATCTCACAGCGATGCCGCAAGGCTTGTAAAATATTGGACCCTAGGAAATATTGGGCACCTGGGGGAAAAACTTGTGATAAATAGGAGACAGAAACCACCTAAAAGTAGATAGAGACTTTTACCTTTGAGAGCTGTGCGTTTCTTATCTGCAGGTACCCAGACTCCACCATGGACAAATATATTCACAGACACAAACTCTGAAGAGCATAGAATATTAAAGTCCACAAATCTTCTAAAGTTCCAGAATCTCAATGATGAATTACGAATGTGAAAGATTAAAAAAAAATCTCTTCAAGTAGAGTGATTTTTCTATGCATTTAATACTCTAGAAAGAAATATGTGAAACGAATGTTAAGACAAAATGAAGGATGAGCAGTTGTTAGGAGGTGAAAAGAAGTAAATCATTCTCTTATAAGCAACACCACTGAGCATCAATTACCACCTCCTGGTCATCAAGCCCATCACTCCCAACCAAGGAGAGGACCACTGTGTGATACTCAAAGCCACACATGAAATACCTTATTCATGGTCTGAATAAGCTAATGGCAAAATAGGAGAAAACACTGGGGAGCAGCTAGTTCAACCCCTTCACGTTAAATAGGTGAAGAAGCTGATGCTCAGAAGGATCAAGTGGCAAGCCCAAGGTCATGTGGCTAATTTGTAAGAGTTGGGATTTGGACTCTTGATCCAGGGACACACTCTTCAGTTTTTGTGGATCAGAATTGGTCTTGGAGCCATATAAAGAGTAATCAGGATGTATGATGCCTGAGATAATGTGATAATACTTCTCTTCCTGGGGTTCAAATCTTGCCAAAAGACCAGAATTGAACAGTGGCAGCAAAGGAAGTCTGAGTAAGAAAAAGACTTAGAACATTCAGATTAAAAGTCTCCTTTGATGGGGCCGGACTTGTCTCCACTACTCATCCTCATTACAAACATTTAGTCTTAAAAGCCAGCAGGAAGGAAGGGGAGGAGTTACATTATAACTCGTACCATAGATAAAATATCTGCTAGTGAAGAGATAAAAATGCTTAAGGGGTAAGTTTCTATTTTTGACGTATTGGGAAGTATGAAGGGTTGCTACTAAGAAAGCAGAAATAAAGACAAAAGAGTGAGCTAAAAGGAGTGAACCTAACCTCAGTACTCTGCAGAACAAAATAATGTGACAAAGAGGTGGAGAAAAACTGCATCCTGGGATCCACATTTCAGACATGATGACCTTTCCAAATAAGGTGAATCAGGATCTTCTAAAGAAACAAGTAGCAGGCTTTCCAAGTACAGGATATGCTTGAAATAAGATGAGGTGTGTCCATTATCTGGTAGTGACTGGTATCCCTTAGAAAAGGAGTTTAAAGTTGTTCATGTGTCCATTTGGTAGAACAATAACATAGAAGTACAACAATGTGTAGCATCTCATAGAGAACTTGCTTATATTTCCTGAACCCACCAACTTCTACCAATTTTGCTTATTCACATGAACCAAAAAATAAGGCAAAAATATATGGGGAGAGACAGAATCTATATCTAGTAATTTTTATTCCACAGGGAGAAGGATAAAAACATAGAGACATACATACTATTTGCAAATTTTCTTCAAATTGAGTCTCATGGCTTAGGAAAAGAAAGTATTTAGATGATGTTGAATAACTACTTGTTTTCTTATAAATGTATCACTCAGTACATGAAAATGGGCAAAAAGGCAGAGGTATTTATTGAATGATAAGAAAGAAGAAAACATTATGTATAGTTGCAAGAACACCGGAATAGAAACTAAAAATTTGAATTTAAGTCATTCATCTCTTTCTCTGTAAAGACGAGATAATTATACTTTTTCAGCCTTGCTCAAGAGTTGTTGGAACACTCAAATGCAAATATGAAATCAATTTTGCAATGTATAAAGTATTAAACAAATGCAATTTGATATAATTATTTGTAGACTTGATGATGTGATTCGGAAAGTATCAATCTGAAATTTAAGAAAGAGAGAATTACTCAGATAAACTGATGAAGCTGGGAATACTCAAAAGCAGCAGATATATATGGGAAGCATTAATTCAAGAGAAAAGTATAAACACCAGGGTAATTTTAACAGTCTCAGATGGTTATAGTATTCCAATGTACAGAGAAGGCTATAGGAAAGGAAGCTTGACATTTTTCCAAAAGAGATTACACAAACTTGGTGTTTTAATGAGATGTAACATAGAGCAATGAACACTGTATGTACTAAAAGCATATCTGTTATAAGACGTTAGAGTATATACAGTATAATAGAACAAGACTTATGCAGTTGAATTCCATAAACTTCCATGAACTACCAGAATAAACCAAAGAGACCATTTAGGTGAGAAATACAAGAGAGAAAGGGAGAGACAATAGAACAGAAGGGGAGGACACTTTTGCTGTAGGATGATGACCTGTCCTTGTTAGCCTTAATAATTCCAGTTAATGTCTGTTTTCCAAGTGTAATTGCTAAAAGCACATTTTCCACGCTCAAAAGTGTCCTGGTTTGAATAAAAGCATGTGTTGCTCCTAGTGGAAGGTAAACATAAACTGAAAACTTACATTACATTTATAAATGCACCATATGCTAATTAAAAAAGAAAAGAGACTCATTGCATTTGGCCACACATATAGCACTGTGTTCAAACCTGGTTCCTATACATTAAAAACAAGACTATACATTAAAAACCAGAGTAAACTAGGTCAGTAAAGGGTTCCAAATTATATCATAAGAGAATCAAGAACTAAAACAAGAGAAGACTTAAATCTGGCATGATCTTGTCTTCGTTCTTTTCATAGGTGTTTCGTGAAATAATGATGATTCACCTTCATCTTTAATATTGTAATAGGAAGACATAGGATTAATGGCTGGAATTTATGAAAAGGTGGATTTCAATGAAGTTTAAGCAAGCTCTTTCTGAGGGGCGCCTTCAAGATGGCAGAGGAGTAAGACGTGGAGATCAACTTCCTCCCCACAAATACATCAAAACTACATCTGCATGTGGAACAACTCCTACAGAACACCTACTGAATGCTGGCAGAAGACCTCAGACTTCCAAAAAGAGCCATATGGCTGACAGAGTCTTGGTGCTCTGGCCGGGTGTCAGGCCTGAGCCTCTGAGGTGGGAGAGCTGAGTTCAGAACAATTGGTCCACCAGAGACCTCCTGGCCCCAAGTAATATCAAATGGCAAAAGCTCTCCCAGAGATCTCCTTCTCAACACTAAGACGCAGCTCCATTCAATGACCAGCAAGCTACAGTGTTGGACACCCTAAGCCAAACAACTAGCAAGACAGGAACACAACCCCACCCATTAGCAGACAGGCTGCCTAAAATCATAATAAGTTCACAGACACCCCAAAACACACCACCGGACGTGGTCCTGCCCACCAGAAAGACAAGATCCAGGCTCATCCACTAAAACACAGGCACCAGTCCCCTCCACCAGGAAACCTACACAACCCACTGAACCAACATTACGCACTGGGAGCAGACACCAAAAAAAACAAGAACTACTAACCTGCAGCCTGCAAAAAGGAGACCCCAAACACAGAAAGTTAAGCAAAATGAGAAGAGAGAGAAATACGCAGCAGATGAAGGAGCAAAGTAAAAACCTACCAGACCAAATAAATGAAGAGGAAATAGGCAGTCTACCTGAAAAAGAATGCAGAGTAATGAGAGTAAAGATGATCCAAAATCTTGGAAATAGAATGGAGAAAATACAAGAAACGTTTAACAAGGACTTAGAAGAACTAAAGAGCAAACAAACAATGATGAACAACACAATAAATGAAATTAAAAATTCTCTAGAAGGAATCAATAGCAGAATAACTGAGGCAGAAGAACAGAGAAATGACCTGGAAGATAAAACAGTGGAAATAACTACCACAGAGCAGAATAAAGAAAAAAGAATGAAAAGAATTGATGACAATCTCAGAGACCTCTGGGACAACATTAACTGCACCAACATTCAAATTATAGGGGTCCCAGAAGAAGAAGAGGAAAAAAAAAGAATTGAGAAAATATCTGAAGAGATTATAGCTGAAAACTTCCCTAATATGGGAAAGGAAATAGTCAATCAAGTCCAGGAAGCACAGAGAGTCCATACAGGATAAATCCAAGGAGAAACATGCCAAGACACATATTACTCAAACTATCAGAAATTAAATACAAAGAAAAAATATTAAAAGCAGCAAGGGAAAAGCAACAATTAACATACAAGGGAATCCCTATAAGGTTAACAGCTGATCTTTCAGCAGAAACTCTGCAAGCCAGAAGGGAGTGGCAGGACATATATAAACTGATGAAAGGGAAAAACCTACAACCAAGATTACTCTACCCAGCAAGGATCTCATTCAGATTCGATGGAAAAATTAAACCTTTACAGATAAGTAAAAGTTAAGATAATTCAGCACCACCAAACCAGCTTTACAAAAAATGCTAAGGGAACTTCTCTAGGCAGGAAACACAAGAGAAGGAAAAGAATTACAATAACAAACCCAAAACAATTAAGAAAATGAAAATAGGAACATACATATTGATAATTACCTTAAATGTAAATGGATTAAATGCTCCAACCAAAAGACATGAACTGGCTGAATGGATACAAAAACAAGACCCGTATATATGCTGTCTACGAGAGACCCGCTTCAGACCTAGGGACACATATAGACTGAAAGTGAGGGGATGGAAAAAGATATTCCATGCAAATGGAAATCAAAAGAAAGCTAGAGTAGCAATTCTCATATCAGACAAAATAGACTTTAAATTAAAGACTATTACAAGAGACAAAGAAGGACACAACATAATGATCAAGGGATAAATCCAAGAAGAAGACATAATAATTATAAATATTTATGCACCCAGCAAAGGAGCACCTCAATACATAAGACAAATGCTAAGAGCCATAAAAGGGGGAATAGACAGTAGCACAATCATAGTAGGGGACTTTAACACCCCACTTTCACCAATGGACAGATCATCCAAAATGAAAATAAATAAGGAAACACAAGCTTTAAATGATACATTAAAAAAGATGGACTTAACTGATACTTATAGGACGTTCCATCCAAAAAGAGCAGATTACACATTCTTCTCAAGTGCTCATGGAACATTCTCCAGGATAGATCATATCTTGGGTCACAAATGAAGCCTTGGCAAATTTAAGAAAATTGAAATCGTATCAAGTATCTTTTCTGACCACAATGCTATGAGACTAGATATCAATTACAGGAAAAAATCTGTAAAAAATACAAGCATATGGAGGCTAAACAATACACTACTAAATAACCAAGAGATCACTGAAGAAATCAAAGAGGAAATCAAAAAATATCTAGAAACAAATGACAATGGAGACACGACAACCCCAAACCTATGGGATGCAGCAAAAGCAGTTCTAAGAGGGAAGCTTATAGCAATACAATCCTACCTCAAGAAACAAGAAATATCTCAAATAAACAAGCTAACCTTACACCTAAAGCAATTAGAGAAAGAAGAGCAAAAAAACCCCAAAGTTAGCAGGAGGAAAGAAATCATAAATATGAGACCAGAAATAAATGAAAAAGAAATTAAGGAAATGATAGCAAAGATCAATAAAACCAAAAGCTGGTTCTTTGATAAGATAAAGGCCATTGATGACAAACCCACAGCCCACATCGTTCTCAATGGTGAAAAACTGAATCCATTTCCACTAAGATCAGGAACAAGACAAGGTTGCCCACTCTCACCACTATTATTCAACATAGTTTTGGAATTTTTAGCCACAGAAAGTAGAGAAGAAAAAGAAATAAAAGAAATCCAAATCAGAAAAGAAGAAGTAAAACTGTCACTGTTTGCAGATGACATGATACTATACATAGAGGATCCTAAAGATGCCACCAGAAAACTACTAGAGCTAATCAATGAATTTGGTAAACATGCAGGATACAAAATTAATGCACAGAAATCTCTTGCATTCCTATACACTAATGATGAAAAATCTGTAAGAGAAATTATGGAAACACTCCCATTTACCATTGCAACAAAAAGAATAAAATACCTAGGAATAAACGTACCTAAAGGGACAAAAGACCTGCATGCAGAAAACTATATGACACTGATGAAAGAAATTAAAGATGATACAAACAGATGGAGAGATATACCATGTTCTTGGATTGGAAGAATCAACATTGTGAAAATGACTATACTACCCAAAGCAATCTACAGGTTCAGTGCAATCCCTAACAAACTACCAATGGCATTTCTCACAGAACTAGAACAAAAAATTTCACAATTTGTATGGAAACACAAAAGACCCCAAATAGCCAAAGCAATCTTGAAAAAGAAAAACAGAGCTGCAGGAATCAGGCTTCCAGACTTCAGACTATACTACAAAGCTACAGTAATCAAGACAGTATGGTACTGGCACAAAAACAGAAATATAGGTCAATGGAACAGGATAGAAAGCCCAGAGATAAACCCACACACATATGGTCACCTTATTTTTGATAAAGGAGGCAAGAATATACAATGGAGAAAACACAGCTTCTTCAATAAGTGGTGCTGGGAAAACTGGACAGCTACATGTAAAAGAATGAAATTAGAACACTTCCTAACACCATACACAAAAATAAACTCAAAATGGATTAAAGACCTAAATGTAAGGCCAGACACTATAAAACTCTTAGAGGAAAACATAGCAGAACACTCCATGACATAAATCACAGCAAGATCCTTTTTAACCCACCTCCTAGAGAAATGGAAACAAAAACTAAGATAAACAAATGGGAACTAATGAAACTGAAAACTTTTGCACAGCAAAGGAAACCATAAACAAGACAAAAAGACAACCCACAGAAGGAAGAAAATATTTGCAAATGAAGCAACTGACAAAGGATTAATCTCCAAAATATACAAGCAGCTCATGCAGCTCAATAACAAAAAAAAAAACAGCCCAGTCCAAAAATGGGCAGAAGATCTAAATAGACATTTCTCCAAAGAAGATATACCAGTTGCCAAAAACACATGAAAGGATGTTCAACATCACTAATCATTAGAGAAATGCAAATCAAAACTACAATGAGGTATCACCTCACACCAGTCAGAATGGCCATCATCAAAAAATCTACAAACAATAAACGCTGGAGAGGTTGTGGAGAAAAAGGAACCCTCTTGCACTGTTGATGGGAATGTAAATTGGTACAGCCACTATGGAGAACAGTATGGAGGTTCCTCAAAAAACTAAAAATAGAACTACCATATGACCCAACAATCCCACTACTGGGCATATACCCTGAGAAAACCATCATTCAAAAAGAGTCATGTACCACAGTGTACATTGCAGCTCTATTTACAATAGCCAGGACATGGAAGCAACCTACGTGTCCATTGACAGATGAATGGATAAAGAAGATGTGGCACATATATACAATGGAATATTACTCAGCCATAGAAAGGAACGAAATTGAGTTATTTGTAGTGAGGTGGATGGACCTAGAGACTGCCATACAGAGTGAAGTAAGTCAGAAAGAGAAAAACAAATACTTTATGCTAACACATATATATACGGAATCTAAAAGAAAAAAAAATCGTTCTAGGGGCAGGACCGGAATAAAGACGCAGACATAGAGAATGGACTTGAGGACACGGGGAGAGGGAAGGGTAAACTGGGACGAAGTGAGAGAGTGGCATGGACATATATACACTACCAATTGTAAAATAGATAGCTAGTGGGAAGCAGCCGCATAGCACAGGGAGAGCAGCTCGGTGCTTTGTGTCCACCTAGAGGGGTGGGATAGGGAGGGTGGGAGGGAGACCCAAGAGGGAGGAGATATGGGGATATATGTATATGTATAGCTGATTCACTTTGTTATACAGCAGAAACTAACACACCATTGTAAAGCAATTATACTCCAATTAGGATGTTATAAAAAAAAAAAAAAAAGCAAGCTCTTTCTAATAGTTAGAAGTGTTCTTAAAAGGAATGAATTGCTTTGTAGCTAATGAACATCCTGTCCCTTGTTGAGTTTAATCAGAGGCTGGATATTTGCCAGTCATGGATGATACACAGAAGGGTATCTTGCTGTCCTGCGAGTCTGGACTCTAGGACTCTTTAGACTTTATGTAACCATAGCTTAAGTCTTCAGCAAATGAATAGTGTGCCTCTTCTTTGAGCTCTCTGTATCTCCGTAAAGGCACAGGGCCAGTATCCACTGAGAGCTATACATTTATAAATAAATAATATTTATTGTTTATAAATGTATAAGTAAATAATATTTATTAAGCACCCACCTTAGGTCGGAACTTTTCACATGTAATACTAACATTTAATCCTCATAATAATCACACCAGAAAGTCAGTTATTCCTTCCTAACAGAGAAAGAAAATGAGGTTCAGAAAGCTTTCAATGTGCCCAGAGGTACCCAGTTAAAAACTGGTGTAATTGGGATCCTGTGAAACCAATCTATTCAACCATAATCTATTCAAACTGATTTCTATTTTGTGCTCCTAATGCCCTGGCAGTGTACCCTCCTGCAAGGAGTGCTGAAATGCTCTATTGTTTTATCTCTTCCTGTATTTTACATGAAATCAGTACAGCATAGATCTTTGCTGCAGAAAATTAAATACCAGATGATACCAGAGGAATGTGCTGTAGAGTGTCTTTCTCTCCCCCTCTGTGTCTGTGACCTCTTTTGGTGATACACCTCCCGTGTCTCTCTTACAGCTAAAATTAAACCAGTGGAAAATGTTTGCCTCAAAGTACATGCCCTCTTAATGAAACACAACTGTGCTTAAAGGTCAATAGATTAACAAGGGAACACAGATAGATAGTGTTCCTTATCTGGTAGGCAGAGAGATGGCATTTGGAGAATAGGGAAGTAGGAGTTTGGGGGGATAATGTAGACAGAACAGACATATCAGATGAGATGAGAGGAAAATGAGGAAATAGTTGAAGTAAAGGAAATGTTTGAAAGTCACATTCAGACTAACAGCAATTCTGGGAACAGCAATTATGTTGTTAAGAAATCATTTGTCCTAGAATCCCTGCAAAATAATAAATAATATCAAACTTCATAGGTGTGCAGAATTTAATGCTTTACAGGACAAGTTCACTTGTATTACCTCATTGGATTGGTATGATATTTGTGGAACATAAGCATAATTGTCCCCCATTTGACAAAAAAGAACTGGGCTCCAGAGATACAAATGTCTTACCAAAGTCAATAAATTGAGAGTAGTCTAGTGACACCACTTTTCCTCTACATTCTTTTTATTCCACAAATACATTATTTGCTCCTTTGAAAATCATTTTGTCTGCCTGATATAAAGTTGCAGGTAAACATAGAGTGTTGACTCTATAGAAATTGAGCCAAAAGATGTTCATGAAAGGACTTAAGTGCTATCTCTATTTTTAATACCATATACATTTGTTTTTGAGTTGATGTGTCTTTTCTCTGTGTTTGTGTTTATTCTGAATGAATACTTCCTTTTGGTGGTTCCAGATTAAAATCCACTCCATAATGAAAAAAAAAATTGAAAGGAGCTGGAGGATTATCTTCTGTTCAGACCCATTCATTCCAAGGTGATCTATCTGTAGGCTGCCAAATCAATCTTTACTGGTTTTGATTTTTGTCATCTTAAGTATTCCATATTAAGGATCAATGAATCCTTGTCAAGATCAGCTTTAGGGAGAAAAAAGATAGTTGGACAATTTTTACAGCCAAGAAATAATTTGTCTGCCTGCAGTGCAATTCATGAGTTGAGCCATATGATTTCCAGCAATTTTTTTTTCAAGATTTTCTTTTATCTCTGAAACCTCTTGTAAGTACCATCATTAACTATCAATATAAACAGGATAAAGTCAACAGTAATTTCTACCTATTCCTTTGCAAAGGAAAAATGTGGAGTCATTGGCCTGCATATTGACTAAGAGGCACAGCATCAAGGACTTTGAGAGGGTTCAGTGTCTTTTTTGGAAAGAGAAGAACCCAATCAAATCAGAAGTGTTTTTTGGTGTACTGTGATTTTTCTGTGTTTATTCTGTCACATGCAGCACCTTCTCATGATCTTCATATGGAATCGTCTGAGAATTAGCAGCACTTACCAAGCTGGCTTACATTATTAGTACTGGGGCATTGAAAGTATTAATTTGCTTTACAAGAGCTTCCAGGGGACACCGGGGATGGGGATGAGAGATGTCGCTTTATCTTGGTGTAATCCTGTAATGGCCTTTCCGCATGCATGAATGTATTACAAGCAAACACAAAACACTCATTCTTACGTTGTATTGATTCAGAGATTATGAAGGAAACAGCAAATTGCCCACCAAAATATATTCTCCCCTTCTTCCACAAATCAGCCCATGACTGCACTGCTACACTCTGCTTCCCAGCCTCCCTTGCAGTTAGATGTGGGCATGAGCAATATACTTCTCACAAATGGACTATTAGAGGAAATGATGTTTGCCACTTCCAGGTCTGAATTTTAAAACACTGGGTGTGACTTTTCTATGCTCTCTTTCTCCTATCTGCTGGCTGGAACTCAGGACACGGCAGAATCTTGGATTTGACCATACAGGCATGGAAAATGGCCAGTCGATGGTAGATCTGCCCATCCGGGCTAAACTGGTCACATTTCATTTGAAAGCAAAATAGATTTGTATCCCTTTAAAACCACTGTATTTTGGGCCATTCTGGTACGGTAGCACAATCTCAACCCTAATTAAAACAGAAGGTGGTTGAAAGCTCATCAGCTGTCTGTTAGGAACAGTGGTAATATCTCTATTGTCAGAATTCTAACCAAATTCAATCTTCAAAGCTACTATATACAGATGCACCTTGATTTTTTGGCAGAATTTGTGTTTCTTTCATTTTTGTTCACAAGAACTATGTCCATGTTACAACACAGACCTGACAATTTGTTTGTAGCCTCCATTTCTGAGGGTAAAATGGCCAACTCTTCTTAGGCTATATGCTATATTTTGCCGGATGCTAGAAAGTGCACAGTGACCCAATCTTCAATGGAGACATTAACTAAATTGAAGGTGATGGCATAGAACATTATTTCCTAATGAGGTTTCCTTAAAGTGAATATGTGCCACGTATGTTTTTGCAGAAGCAGAGGAATGTCCTTGAGTTAGAAAAGTGCTGAGGCAATGTTGCTTACAAATAAGACCTGACAAATCACTTTATGTATTCTAAATTGCATCAGAAAAATTAATTCAACAAACAATCTTCAGCCACCTACTGTATTTTGGGTACTGTGCTAGGGATACATGGATGAAAAAAAACACAAACTCTGTCTTAAAGAGTGTATATAGTATAATTTATCCACAGCCAAGCTACATGTCAATCGTTGTTTCCAAACTGACATCAACCCCTGATCCCTGTCTATCCCTTTCTACATTTTGTTTTCCGTAGTACTTCTGCCTTTTAACATGTTATATAAATTACCTCTCATATTTATTGTTTCGTCTCCTTCCACCTTGACTACCACCTCTAAAATTTAACCCCCAGAAGGACAGAACTCTTTGTTTTGTTCACTGAGGTATGTCAGGAATTAAAATAGTGCCTGGCACATGGTAGGCACTCAGTAAATATTTGTGGAATGAATGTTGCCTAAAGGGATGACAGATACAAACCATTCATGTCACATGGTATAGATATAGATATCCTATAGATTATAGAATCCTATATCTACAGAAATATAGATAGAAGTATAGAAATATAGAATATCTATGGAAATCCTATAGATATATAATTTACTGGGATGGGGAGGAGTTACAAGCTGAGAAGTAGTGGAGTGCAAGGAATCTTCTGAACTCTATGACCCTGCTGCTTAGAACAGTCATAAATGGTCTTTATTTACATCCCATGGCTAACATTCTAGTAGAGAGGGTCCCCCACCCCATAACACGTTTATGTAGCAATGGTTGGAGAAGCAGCCATGTTAGAAAGTAGTGCCTTTTGAACCTGTGATTGGTATCCTAATTTTTGGTAAATCTAACTCAACCTGCTGAGCCAGTCCTCAGCCAAACTACCCAAAGTGAGGAGCAGTTGAACCCCCAGAGCATCCCAATTTTCCTCTCACTAACGAATATACAAATGAATAATAAAGGATGAATTCAGTCTCTTTAATCTGCTGATAATTGGGCAATGGTTTTTAGTCTGCTATAGGGCCTGAGTGAAACAAGGAAAGAGTTAAGAAATATTAACTACATCTTGTCCGTTTTCTGACCCCACAGTAAATAAAGATCAGCTTCCATTTCTATTATCATGACTGTTCTTTTGGGGGTGGGGAGTCCCATTTCACTGCCAATATACTGAGTGCCCCATACTTAATGCTTGTCTTAGAGAACTAGCAAAACATGGATTCTGATAGTGATGCTTCTTTTAATTTCATTTTATAGATTTCAGTGATCTGCCAATATAAAAGAAAGGTAGCAGGGACTTTATTTGAAGACGTTACAATATCAGATGAAAGAAAAATGGTGACCTATGTAAAAATAAGATCAAAAGGAATGAATTTACTTTTGATTTCCAGAATTCAAGGAATAAAATATACACTGAAGCCCACTGATGATCTTCTGTGAATTTAGTACAGGTCAAAAATTGGGTCTACAGGTCAAAAATTGTTTTCATTCCTTTCTATTAAAATCAAATCTTAGTTTTATCTTTTCTACTTTCTACCAGTTTTCCATTTCAATCTGCACCACTAATTTTTTTCATTATTACTGTTTCAAGGAGGGTAAAGTAGCTATATTCCAAAAAAATTCTGGAGATAGGCTTTTTACTTACAGAGGTAGGAGCATACAGTTTATATGAGGAAGAAAGATTTTTCTTTGAACAATAATTCAGTGAATCTACTGGTGTGAAAAATAAACCCCATTCCCCAAGACATGACCTGGAAGAAAACTGTAAAACAAAAAGATAATCAAGTAAGAAAATTAAGTTTCTATTGGCAGCACAAGCAAGAGAATAAGGGGCACATGAACAATAAGAGATGATGTGAATGTGAGATTCACATTTTAACCGTGCATGAAAGAGAGGAAGAAGTCTCACCAATATGCTAATATTAGAACACAGCTAATATTAGAACAAGTCCTATCCCAGGCTTATTTTCCTCCACCAAGGCCACCATATTTACATAGTCCACTTTTTAAAACATTATAAAGTATGACCTCCTCTAATTCATTTTAACTACATATGCTACTTCCTACATTTTCTCACCCTTTGACTTTTTATTAGTTATATCATTTCTACAATTTCAGGGTGGAAAATGTTCATAGTCACTTCCTTAAGTATATAGTTACCACAGTTGTTAACATTAATGGAATATATAAATAGATTCACTGCTCACCATGACTCTCTTTTTTTTTTTTTTTTTTAATTTATTTTTGGCTGTGTTGGGTCTTTGTTTCTGTGTGAGGGCTTTCTCTAGTTGCGGCAAGCGGGGGCCACTCTTCATCGCGGTGCACGGGCCTCTCACTATCGTGGCCTCTCTTGTTGCGGAGCACAGGCACCAGACGCGCAGGCTCAGTAGTTGTGGCTCAAGGGCTTAGTTGCTCCGTGGCATGTGGGATCCTCCCAGACCAGGGCTCGAACCCGTGTCCCCTGCACTAGCAGGCAGACTCTCAACCACTGCGCCACCAGGGAAGCCACCATGACTCTATCTTGACTTTAAAATCCATATTTTGGTTGGCTGAAGCCTGTCCTCTGGTAGTTTTTACAAGAATGTTTATGGAAGCAATATTTCTTGATTTCTTGTATGTTTGAAAATATTTCTCCTTCGTTTTGATTATTGCACAGTGGTATAGCTGGACATAAAATATGATGATGTTCCTTTCCATTAAAACTTTGTAGACATCACTGCACAGTTGCTAGCATTGGATGTGATTCTGGAGAAGTTTGAATCCAGACTTACTGTTTTTCCTCCTTAAATATCAGACTATTTTTCCTTCCTTTGCTGCAGGCTCACAGAAGTGTTCTGATCTGGTTACATCCGATAAATTTTCTTAGGAAAAACTTGTGGTCCATCAGTCAGCATCAGATTTTCCTGTCCAGCAGACATGCTCTGCTCTCAATTGTTAGAATATCTCCCATCATTCCAGGAAACCTTTCTTTGAATGTATTGGTGAAAATATTGTCTTTTTACTGGATATTAGTTTTACATCTACTGACGCTTCAGAGTTTTTCACATTTTCCTGCTAATCCTTTGAAACTTTTTTTTTCTACTTAATTTTGCTCATTTTTTATCAGATGTCTGCTATCTCTGATGGTGTTTTTAGCCTGCATCTATAATTTTAACTGCTTCCAAAATATACTTTGTTTCTAAGGTGGTTTTATTTTTCTCTTCCATTTTTGTTTTGGTGGTAGTTGAATTGTTTATGATTTTTATATTTTGAATAGAAAATGCAGGAATAGTTTTCAAAATTTAGGCAGCATAATTTCTATACCCCAGTATCCCAATTCTAGTCCCCTTCCCTGCAGAAAACAAATGCTCTTCTGTATCTTCCCAGATGTACAAGCAATAAAAATATTTATTGTTTTCCCTTTTGGTACACCCTATACATACTATTCTGCATTTTGATGTTTTTATATTTTAAATATATCTTGGAGATGTTTCCCATTAATATATAAAGAGCTTCTTTACCTTTCTTCCCTTTTTCTTTTTTTTCCTTCTTTTTTAGTTATTTTTTTCCTTCTGTAAGTTGTGTAACATTCTTTTGCATATAATTTATTCAGGCTCTTATGGGCAGATATTAAAGTTGTTTTTATTCTTTTGTTTTTATAAACAATGCTGTACTGAATAACTTGGTAGGTATGTTGTTTCCCACATGTGCATGTATATTTGTTGGTTACATTCTCAAAGGTGTAGTTGCTGAACTAAAAGGTGTTTGCTTTAGTAATCTGTGTAAACACTGCCAGGTTGTGATCAGTAAGAACTGTCCTAATTCACACTCCCACCAGTAACATACCAGTTTTCTCACACCCACGCTAATACTGTGATATGAAACTTTTGCTCTTTGCCAATCTGATAGGTAAAAGATGGTACTTATTGTTGTCTTTATTTGCATTTCTTTTGTGAGTTGAGTACCTACTCACATGTTTAAGAGACATTTGTATTTCCTTTTCCTTAAGCTCTTCTTTATATCCCTAACCCATTTTTATTGAGTTATTGGGTTCTAACTTTCCATATATTTTATAGAAATTATAAATGGCAAAATAGTTTTTATAAGTTTCTTGTTCATCTTTTAATTTGATTAATGGTGTTTTTCTCCTAGGCATACTTTTTATCTTGGATAATCTTTCAATCTTTATATGATTAATGAAATTTATATTTTACTTAAAATTTTTGCCACTCCGTTATTATAATTTATTTCTGTATGGTTAACTTTTTTCCAAACAGAATTTATCCAATAATAATAATTCAATAATTTATTTTATTTATTCATCTTTTCTCCACTGATTTGAGATGATGCCCATGTGCATTAAACTGTTTCTGGACTGTTATTTCTGTTCCACTGATCTATCCACCCATTTTTTTTTTGCCATTACCACACTGTTTTGATTCATCTAACTGTATGATATCTTATTCTTTTATTCAGAATTGTCTCTGCTTATTTATTTTTTCCATACAAACTCAAGGTTCACGTTGTCTAAATGCCCCAAAATTATCCTGGCATTTTATTGCTACTGTGTTAATACATTTCCTTAAAGAAAATTGATATTTACATTATATTGACTCCTCCTATTCAAAAGTATTATGAGGTTCTTTTTGTTTAAGCCCTTGCATCACTCAGGAGTGTGTTAAAGTTTTCTTTATAGAGATTGTTCACATTTCTCAAACTTACTCCTAGGTACAGAAATCTCTGTCCAATCATTTGATGATCATTAAGGTAACTCAAAAGAGACTTCAGTAGCCACATCCAACAGAGAATTCCAACATTACAGAATGATGTCTCACCAAATAGAGAATATCAATAAATAGAGAGAATTTATATTCCAATAATGATGGAAAAGAGGAATAAAAAAAAAAATGACACATAGTAAACAAATAGAAAAATAGCATATGTAAATCATACCTTATCAAAAATTAAATATAAATGGATTAAATACTCCAGTATAAAAGCAAAGATTAGCGGAATAGACTAAAAATATGATCCAACCATATGCCATTTACATTTCGATAACTTAAATTCAAATATACAAAAAAAGTTGAAAGTAAATGGATGGAAAAAAATACGTCATGCAAACAGTAACCAAAAACTACCTGGAGTGGCTATATGAATATCATATAACAAACTTTAAGACAAAATTGAACTAGAAACAGAGAAGGACAGTTTATAATAATATATAAATAATAATTTTATAATTATAAATTTAAAAATTTTAAAATAATGAAAATGTCAATGTATCAAGAAGTTTTAACAATCATAGACATTTACTTACTTAACAATAGAAACAGAGCCTCAAAATACATGAAGTAAAAATTTACCAAATTGAGGGGAGAAATAAACAATTCAACAGTACTATTTGAAGGTTTCAATGGCTTGTTTTTAATAATAGAAGGAATAACTAGATAGAACAACACTATAAACCAACTAGAGACCTACTAGACATCTACTGAACACTCCACCTAAAATTAGCAGAATACATATTATTTTTCAGTGCACATGGAGCATTCTCCAGGATAGACTATAGATTAGGCTATAAAACAAGACTTAATAAATGTAAAAGGCCTGAAATCATACAACAAATGTTCTTCAGTCAAAATGTCATGAAATTGGAAATTAATAACAGAAAAAATTGGGGAAATCAGAAATATGTGGAAATTAAACAATACAGTTCCAAATAATCAACTGGTCCAAGAAGGAATTACAAGGGCAATTAGAAAATACTTTGAGATGAATAAAAATGAAGACACAACAAACCAAAATGAATGAAATGTAGCTAAAGCATTCCTTCAAGGTAAATTTGGAGAGCAAACTAGATCCAAATAAAGCAAAAGGAAGGAAATAATAAATATGATGAGAGAAAAAATTACATAGAAAATAGAAGAATGGAGAAAAATCAATGAAATCAAAAGTTTGTTCTTTGAAAAGGTCAACCAGCAAAACTGAAAACTTTTAGGTAGATTGACCAAAAAAAAAAAAAAAACAAAACAAAAAGAGAGAGAGAGAATACTCAAATTACAAAGACCAAGAATGAAATATGGGATATTACTACAAACTATAAAAATTAGCAAGGATTGTGAACTAAAACTATGAACAATTGTATGCCAACAAACTAGATAACCTACATGAAATAGATTCTTAGAAAGATAAAAACTGCTGAAACCAACTAAAGAATAAATTAAAAATCTGAATAGAACCACATCAAAGTAAAGAGATTGAATTGAATTGGTAGTCAAAAATATCCCACACACACACACAAAAATCCTAGGACCTGAAAGTTTCACTGGTGAATTCTACCAGATATTTAAGGAAGAATTAACATGAATTCTTCACACACACAGAAGAAACTATTCCAAAAAACAGAAGAAAGAGGAACATTTCCCAACTCATTCTATGAAGCCAGTATTACCATGATCCCCAAACCAGAGACATCACAAGAAAATTCAGATCAATATACCTTGTGAATATAGGCACAGAAATCCTCAACAGAATACTAAGAAATTGAATCCGCAAACTATGACCAAATGAAATTTATCCCAGGAATGCAAAATTGGTTCCATGTATTAAAAGTAACCAACATAATGCACAATATTAATAGTACAAAGGACAAAAACTACATGATTAATAAAATGGCAATAATTCCCAAATTATTTATTGCAATATCTATCAAAATCCCAGCTTCCCTTTTGGTAGAAATAAATAAGCTGATCCTAAAAGTTATGTGGAAATGCAAGGGACCCAGAATTCAAGCGAGAACAATCCTGAAAAGAAAAACAAAGCTGGAGAACTCACATTGATTTCAAAACTTACCACAATTGAACTTAAGTAATCAAGACAGTATTACACTGACATATAGGTAATGGAATAGAATAGAGAGTATGGGGGGGGGAACCTTCATATTTACGGTCAATTGATTTTTGGCACGGGTTCCTAAACAATGCAGTGAGGGGGAGAACAGTCTTTTCAACAAATGCTGTTTGGAATAATGGATATCAAATGCAAAACAATAAAAGTTGAGCCCCTACCTCACACTATACATACAAAGGGACCAAAATGAACTCAAAATGGACCAAAGACCTAAATGTATATAACTGAAAATATATAGCTAGAAGTTTTGAGATTCTGAGAAGAAAACATAGGCATAAATTTTTGTGACCTCGGGTTAAGCAATGATTTCTTACATATGATACCAAAAGCGAAAGCAACAAAAGAAAAATTTGATAAATTGAACTTCATAAAAGTTAAAAACTTTGTGTATCAGAAGACAGCATCAACAAGTGATAAGACAACCCACAAAACTGGAGAAAATATTTGCAAATTATAGATCTGATAAATGAATAGTATCTAATAATACAAAGATTTACAACTCACAATAAAAAGACAACACCATGATAAAATGGGAAAAGGATTAGAATAGATATTTCTCCAAAGAAGATACATAAACGGCCAGTAAGCATGTGAAAAGAGGGAAACACAAATCAAAACCACAATGAGATACTGCTTA
Source organism: Balaenoptera musculus (assembly GCF_009873245.2). Taxonomy (NCBI): domain Eukaryota; kingdom Metazoa; phylum Chordata; class Mammalia; order Artiodactyla; family Balaenopteridae; genus Balaenoptera; species Balaenoptera musculus. The sequence goes on from NC_045796.1 coordinate 24,853,297, forward strand.
CTACAAGGATGGCTGTAATTAAAAAGATGAATAACAACAAGTATTGATGAGGATACAAGGAAATTGGAACTCTCATTCATTGCTGGTGGGAAAGTTAAATGGCACAGCTGCTGTGGAAAAGTTTGGCATTTACTCAAAAAGTTAAACAGAGTTATCATAAGACCGAGAAAATTCACACCTAGATACATTCAAAAAAAGAACTGAAAACATATCCATGCAAAAACGTGTACTCAAATGTTGACAGCATCATTATTCATAATAGCAAAATATTAGGAAAAAACAATGTTCATCGACTGATGGATGGATAAACAGAATATTACTCGGTCATAAAAATTATTAAAGAACTGACACATGCTACAACATAGATGAACTTTGAAAACATTATGCTAAGTGAAATAATCCAGACACAAAACCCCATACTGTATGGTTCCCTTTATATAAAATGTCTAGACCAGGCAAACCCATAGAGATAGAAAGTAGATTAGAGATTGGAGAGAATGGGGAGTGACTGCTAACAGATACAGGTTTCTTTTTTCTTTTTGAATTAATTTATTTTTTATTGAAGTATAATTGCTTTACAATGTTGTGTTAGTTTCTGCTGTACAATGAAGTGAATCAGCTATATGTATACCTATATCCCCTCCCTCTTGGACCTCCCTCCCACCGCCCCCATCCTACCCATCCAGGTCATCACAGAGCAGTGAGCTGAGCTCCCTGTGCTATACAGCAGGTTCCCAGTAGCTATTTATTTTACACATGGTAGTGTATTTATGTCAGACCTAATCTCCCAATTCGTCCCACCCTCCCCTTCTCCCCTGTGTCCACATGTCCATTCTCTACGTCTACATCTCTATTCCTGACCTGCAAATAAGTTCATCTGTACCATTTTTCTAGATTCCACATATATGTGTTATATATTTGTTTTTCTCTTTCTGGCTTACTTCACTCTGTATGACAGACTCTAGGTCCACGCACATGCTCAACATCACTAATCTTTAGAGAAATGCAAATCAAAACCACAGTGAGGTATCACCTCATACCAGTCAGAATGGCCATCATAAAAAATCTACAAAAAATAAATGCCAGAGAGGGTGTGGAGAAAAGGGAACCCTTTTGCACTGTTAGTGGGAATATAAACTGATACAGCCACTATGGAGAACAGTATGGAAGTTCCTTAAAAAACTAAAACTAGAATTACCGTATGACCCATCAATCCCACTACTGGGCATATACCCTGAGAAAACCATAATTATAAAGGACACATGTACCCCAATGTTCATTGCAGCACTACTTACAATAGCCAGGACATGGAAGAAACCTAAATGTCCAACGACAGATGAATGGATAAAGAAGATGCGGTACATATATACAATGGAATATTACTCAGCCATAAGAAGGAATGAAATTGGGTCATTTGTACAGGTTTCTTTTTGGCAACAAAAATATTCTAGAATTAGATAGTGGTGATGATAGCACAATTTTGTGAACATACTAGAACCCATTGAATTGAACACTTTAAAAGGGTGATTTTATGGTATATGAATTATATGGCAATAGAAAAAAAAAGTAAGGGTGTGCTGCCTATTAAGACAATCATGTATTCTGCCATCTCTGCCCAAGGTCTTCATCAAGAGCCACCCTGTGATGGCATTTTCTCTTCTCTTACATTAGTCCACAATTCACTGTGCTTAGCCATCCTTCTTCAAATGTTTTAGATCAGAATTTTAGGTATTTATTAATTTCATTGAATATATAGCTTCCATTTTTGTTTCTCACTCTTTTTGTCATTTTTCAATTGATTTTTGAGGAAGATAGAAGATAATGCATGATTTTTTTCTCTCACATTCTAACAAATGTCTGAACTCTTTTTTTTCTCTAATATTCTAAGGCATCAGTTCTCAAAATTTTTGGTCTCAGGACTCCTTTCTGCTCTTAAAAGTTATTAAAGACCCCAACGAACTTTTGTTTATATGTTATATGCTATACATGTCATAGCAGAAATTAAAACAGAATATTTAAAAAATAATTATTAATTTGTTTAAAATAGCTCTAACACATTGCCTGCCAATATACCAATATAGTTTTATAAAAACAACTATATTTTTAAAGGCAAAAAGTAGTGAGAAAAGTGGCATTGGTTTGCAGTTCTACGAATATCTTAAATGTCTTGCTTATAGAAGACAACTAGATTCTCATATCTACTACATTCTATCTGTTGTAATATCAAACATCTCATCAAGCCACTGGAAAATGAACAACCATTGATGAGAGAATGAGTGAAAATAATAACACCTTAATAATATCTTATTGTTATGAAAATAGTTCTGACATCATGGACCCCCCAAAATGGTCTTGAGGGCACCCAGGAGTTCCCAGACCACACCCTGGGAACTGTCATTTTCAACCATGTTTATTTTACTATATACTTCTTTCCAAGCCTATAAAATTTCATTCTCAAAATTCAGGGACTTTGTGTCCCCCCCTTCTGATTCCCCAACTCATGTTCTCCCTATCTCCTTGGATACATTATGAAAGCAGAAGAAATATCTCCCAAGAGTGAAATTCTCATTGTACAATCAATCTTGCTAGTAGAAGACATTATGTCACCTACACAAACCCTATGTCAGAAATAATCCTGGCATAACAGGAATCTGAGTTATCTTGGAGACTCTCCCAAGGGGAAGAGATATCCTTCCACACCGCTCGGCTTAAGCCCTCATCAGCTCCTGGGTGATATGCCAGACTCCAACACATTCTCAAACACATCCTCTGCTCTATTGTTTTGAGTCTGCTTCACCACTATTTGCTGCTCCCTATCCTGGAAGCCTCCACTCTGCCGGGAAATATGGAGAAGGATAAAAAGCAAAACAGCTTCTTCCAAACATATTTCTTCTCTCCAGGCTCATTTTGCTTATTGTACCTCTTTCCAGGTAAAATACATTTGATCTAAAATACTAGTGCTGTGTGCCTTGATGACATTCTTTGAGAAAGCTACAAAGGATGGGGGAAGAGAGACCAGCATGTGCTGCTACCTGGCTATTTTCACTTGACTATGAGAATACAAGCTCAGAGCTAGTGGTGCTGTGTCTCAGTACCTGGAACAGCATCTTGCATATGGCAGGTTGGATGTTTGTTGAATGACCAAGTGACTGAATGAAGGTCTCCCAGCACCAAAATCATGCCTATCCTTCCCATCAAATGGCACAGCTTCCTGGCTTTTCTCTCTATATTTCCCCGCATTAGTCCAATGTGCTCTTCTCTCTTGCTAGTTGTGACTAAAAACAATCGGATAATGATTAACATCGAATACAGATTTCTGTGTTCGAAAGAGAGTAATTTTATGAAGTTTCCTGGAGATAATACTTCCACTCCATGAAAATAAAATCTAATAATGATTATAGCAGTCACTGCAAATGGCAAAGATCATCTGGACAGGAAAGTTATTTTTTATACCTCATAAATCATGATAAAGAAAAAATATCTTGTCCACCTCTGGATAAAACTGTCACAGCTAAATCCTGTCTGAGAAATCTGATAGAGTTTCCTTTCCAGTTTCATTTCCCTCCTAACTCTTTTGTGGGATGTATGTCAAGGGTTCTGCAGTGACATTTTTCTTTAAATACTATCTCTCCCCGTTTTAATTTTCCTATGAGGACATCCTTGCCAGACCAAGAGCCAGGGGCTAATCTTCTCTATGCCAGGCCTGTTGTAAATAAATTATTTTTTAATAATTCAGAGATTTTTTTAATCTTGTCGTGGTATATGTTAGGTGCCATATAGCCCAAAGTCCACCAGGATTATCTTTTGGTTTATTTATTTACAAAAGAGAAATAAACAATGGCAACTTAAGTTTATACTTAGCACACGTGGGCATACACATGCTTGATTTTGATAACTGTATGTTTACATTTGGAAGCATTGAAATGTAGTGGAAATAGTAAGGGGATCTTGAATCAGAGGCCTGAGTTTCACCTTGGGTTTATGTCTTACCAGCTCTTCAAACTTAAGTAATTTATTCAGCACCCCCCAATTCTCAATTTCCTCTTTTGTGAAGTGTATGTAATAATAAAAATACTATCTCACAGTAATACTGAGAGGTTTGAAGGAAATAAAAAGTGTCAACATGCCTTGTAAACTATAAAGCATCTCACGGATGTGAATTGGTATTAGCCATTGTTGACCTTATTTCTGCTATACCACTGGCGACGGGTGCTGTTCATATACACAGTGCACTCCGACATTCAGGCTTCAGCATGAGGCAGAACTGCATTAGAATCCTTGCTCTGCCATTTATTTAGCTCCTCTAAATTTTTATTTCTTATCTAAAGCATGGAGAAAATAATAGTATTTAATTCATAAGTTTTGGTGAGAAATAAATGAAATAATGCATATAAAACATGGGGATTGGCACATAATAATAACCAACTGGCACATAATAATGACCAATAATGACCAATAGATGTCTTATTACTGCCTTAATTCCAAACACACTCTCTGTAATTTCACCCATTCTCTCCTACTCACACACACACACACAAAAACACACCACAATAAAAATAAGAGTAACAATTTTTTGATATACCATTGAATCCACACTGATTTACTCCTTCTTGGATCTGTCCCAAAGCTGGCACTTCATTCTTTTAAAATATTACTTCCAGTGTATCTCTTGACCACCTTTATACATGAATTTTATACACTGTGAGCTATCAGTGGTTCCAGAGTTATATGTCCCTGATTAATGAAGGAGTTTTGGAATTACTGAAATGTGCCTTAAGTTTTATCTGTAGACTAAATAAATAAAACTAAACTATCGTTAAATAGGAGTTCACCACATACTGTAACACTTAACACAGTTTAACATTAAAATATGAAAAGGCTTAGAAACAATACCTTTCAGAAAACTTCCAAATGACTGGAACCATAACCAATTAATTCACATTATCAGAATCCTAACACAGCTGTAGGCAGGGGGAAAATTTAATCAGTATTGCTTGATAATGGTTTGATAGAACGCATGTAAGGTGAGAACAAAATTAGGGACCTGAAAATCAGAGGTGCTGGATTCTGACCTAGATATCTTTTCTGCTAAGCTTTATGCTTCTCTAAAATTTTGAATTCTTGATTGAAAAGAGTTTCCACCTAAACTCCTCCTGCTTAGAATCATGATTATGTTGTCAAGGTGCTGCTAATGGATCACTGGGCAGATGCTTATAGCTGAATACTCGTTTAGATGATAGGAGATTATGATACATATGAGATAGGCAGAAGCCAGTCTGAAGACGCCATAGGTGATTGTGGAGTCAGCTATATATTACTACATCTGCACAAACATGTTTATTTGAATGCACTTAAAAGTAAAAAGAGAAAAATCAAGAAAGGATTACAGGAGAATTTTGCTATGTGCCTGAATAACTAGTTTGATTAATTTTTTTTCAAATCAGTTGTCTCTATTTCATTGAATGAGATTCAAAATAATCTCTCTCTCTCTCTCTCTCTCTCTCTCTCTCTCTCCCCTTTTATACCTGAAATCCTATCTAAATCTGAAATTCTGAGGTTTTTGGGACCGCCCAAGAGAAGGTGGAGGAGAATATGTGAGAAAGAAAAAGAAGAGATGGACAAAGCTGAATCAAAAACTTGACTAAGTTATATGAACTAGCTCTTACAGTGAATTTCTGATGCCTCATCCAGCTGTTGTTTCCGGGAGTCAAAAACTTTTGAATGGTGGCCAGAATTAGATCTTATTCCAAACCAAAAGAACCAAACTCTATCCATCTCAGTCCATTTTTTTTTATTTTGTCAACTAACAGCAGATTGAAAATGTCACCAAAACATCTTTCCTCCCATCGGCCCACTTGACACAGAGAAGATCTCATTTAAGCTTCACAACTTTGTGAAGTAGAGATTAATAGTATCTCTGTCTTACACATGAAGAAGCCAAAGAACAGAGAATAAAGTGCCTACAGTTACACATCTCATAAGCTTCGGGGATGAGATTTGAACCCAAAGAAGTTCCTGAGCACACTTGCATTCTTAGTCACTATAACTATACTTCTTCCAAGAAGAAAGTGCTCAACAATAGGCTTCTTGGTAGATGTATACATATTTGTGTCACAAACAATTGTCTGAGAAAGTTTGGAACTCCTTCTGGAATTATATGCATAGTGCTTTACGAGATCTATTTCTATCTATCTATAAAAAAGTCTCATTATTTTCTTGTTGCAAATAAATGAAATTTCTCTTTTTCTCCTCCTTTTTTTCTTCCCTTTCTCAGTTTGGTTCACTTAGCTCCTTAACAAAGAGCCTAATGAAAAAATGTAGGAAGGAAAGGTAACACAGCATAAAAGAAGTCGTGGGGTCAACTCAAGCAAGGCAGGAATCTGGAAGGTCAGCACTTGGCCTCTCGCCTGCTGTACACACCATCACAGCATGGGTGTGACTGGTTGAGTATATTGAATGGGAATGTCTGGGAGACCACAATAAGTCATTGACTAATACTCTGTAACATCATGTGATTAAAAGCCAATAGATATAGAAAAGAAAAAATTTAGTCCAGAGCTTAGAGAAAGATCCATGTTAGAATTTCTCTATCATAAGTGGAAATTAAACTGGATCTTACAAGAATGCGGGACATAAAGAAAATCTGAGAAGATGGAGGTGGGAATTCTAAGCATAAATAATATCATGAGCAAAGGCGTGGAGGCCGGAATTAGCATGACAGGCTCACAAAACACTGAGGGGCAACCACGTACTAGAATATCCTCAGGGTTTTGTTGGAAGTGGAAGTTAAAGCTACGCGTGGAAGATAAGTTATGAAAAACTGGTTAGAGCCGAATAATGTCAAATATTCCAATACAAGCCTTTTACATTTTATTTTGTAAACACATCAATGCAATGAATAGTATTTTATGCAAACTGAATTAGTGTGGGAGAGAGTAGAGTGGAGAGTCAGTTACAAAATATTTTTACATAGAAGACATGAGATAACAAAGATCTTGAATACATTGGTGGTGGTGGGTATAGAGAGAACAAGACAGATGAGAAATTTTGAAAGAATCTGCAGGACTTCGATGACATATGGGCAGTGAAAAAGTATAAGGATTCAAAAATAACTTCAAAACAAAGAGTCTGGATATCTGGTAAAAAATATAATAGTGTCTTTTGTGGACCCTAAGAAAAAGGAAAAAAGTTGTCAATTTTGACAAGACAGGAAAAAATTCACGTGGAACTGACTAATGTACAGTTGGAAATCTAACAACATAACATGCCTGAGTGACAGGTCACCGAGTGAGCTTCAACTTTGTGGGACAGCCTCATAAAGGTAACTATTATATTTGGATGAATGATGGACCCTTCAAGAAGAGTGGAGAATTTTGCTTCTGACCATGATGGATTAACAGGGACCAGATTTACACTCCTAACTGAAACAAGTAAAAAATATGAAACAAGAATTTGGAAATACTCAAAAGTATACATTTCAAGACTATGATCCCTGAAAGAAAGGAAGCAAATGAGGTGAGCCCTACAATTGCCCCGCATTTCTGTCTGCAGAAAGGCCAAATGGGCTAGAATCTCTAGGGCAGAATATCAGAGAGGAAGGACACAGAGAGACTGCTCCAGGGACTGCAGAGAGAGCCCCTCAAGTACCTGTCTCAGTCCTGGTCTGTACATACAGGAGCAGAAACTACCAAAGGCTGGAGAAAAATCTACTGGAAATCAGTAGGCTAAACAACTCCCAGAGATCAGACAAAACTGGGACTGGTTCATGTTCCCACCAGCCAATGTAGAAAGGCACTTAGCACTGGGTAGAAATTTTAGAAGTTAGTAGTGGCCTTAGACTATTAGAAAATTGGTCTTAGACAAAAGGCTGCTCTAGATTTCATCCCACCTAGCTTCCAGCAAGTTTCAAATGAACCCTAAAACTATCTAATTGATTCCAAACAAATGTGCACCAGGAAAAGCCCAAAACAAACAAACACCCAGCATTCCTCAACATAATATTCACAATATTTGGTAGCCAATGAAAAACTGTCATATCTGAAAAAAAGTGGGAACATAATGACACATGACCAAAGAAAAAAAGAAAGAAAGAAATCAATAGAAACAGACACAGATGTAACACGAGTAATAAAATTAATAGGCCAAGAATTTACAACAATTTTTACATACATGAATATATATATTTCATATTAAAGAAGGTAGAAAAAAGCATGAACAAGATAAGGTAAAAAAATGGAAAAGATTTTAAAAAGTAAATCTTTATGCATGTATACAGGTAGGCGGTACATAAGAAATCTCCGTACTTCTGCTCAATATTGCTGTGACCCTAAAACTGCTCTAAAAAATAGTCTGTTAAAAACAAAAAAGTAAACAACAAGGTCCTACTATATAGCACAGGGAACTATGTTCAATATCCTGTGACAAACCATAATGGAAAAGAATATGAAAAAGAAAAAATATATATATGTATAACTGAGTCACTTTGCTGTACAGAAGAAATTAACATTGTAAATCAACTATACTTCAGAAAAAAAACCCAGAAAAGTAAAAATAAACCCAAAACTTCAGGAGGTGAAAAATACAATATTTGAAATAAAGACACAGGATGGGATTAATAGCAGATTAAATATTGTAGAAGAAATGATTAGTAAACACTAAGTACTGTATGATTTAATTAATATGAAATTCTATAACAGAATTCTTAGACACAGAAAACTCATTGATATATATATGTAAATTGTATCCTGTATAAATTATGTCTCAACAAAGCAGAGAGAGAGATGGCCAAGGATTACGCCTTGAAGAATATCCACAGTTAAAAGGACACAGGAGAAAGGAAACAATAACCCACCAAAGGATAAAGAGGGATCTGAGATGCAGAAAGGGGAATGACACTTGAACCAAAGATGAGATAATATAGAATATTGATTCTTAAGGGGTAGCACACCACCCATGAAGGGGTATTTTAGAAATTTTTGGTTGCCAACAGTACTGGAGAATATTTTTACATTGTGTGGGAGTAGGGGCAGGAATGCTACGTATCTTGCAAAGTCTGAGACAGTCCCATATAATGAAGAATTGTTTTGCATCAAACAAACTTTTGAATGACTCATGGACATCCCTACAGGTTACAAAAAAAGTTACAATTATTTCAGCCTAGGACCTAATTTATTTGCATGTTTTTAAATATACCAAATTTTCTAGAAATGCAACGACTGTGTTGTTCTTTGCTTTATTTGAATCTTTATCAAACCTTGTTCATCAGTTCATAGATTCTTATTTTTGAGGGTAGTGCTGCTCATGATATTTGAATTACATTTGTATTAATCTGCTTTTGTATCTGTTGTATTAATGGTGATTTTATATATTAATGCATATTATTTTATTAGAAATAACTTTTCTTTAATTCTCATTGATATTCAACTAAGGCGTTATGTTGCGTTATTAAAATTATGTGGGTATGAAAGTTATATTGTCAATGCATTTCATTACAGGATGATAGGGCACCATTACAAGCATTTGTTTTAAAATGAATTGAGGGTCTGATAGGATTGAGAATGATTATTCTAGAAGAAGGGTTTGTTAGAAGAGTTGGATTTCAAAAAGTCATTAAGGAGAATAAGGACTTAGTAGATTGCCACAAGAAGTTTTGTTGACTGGAAGTTAATCAAAAATTTGAAGAATGGGCAGGCAGTGAGAAACGGGGACAGAGAATATATACAATATGCATTTGGAAGTTCGGGCAGTAAAAGAGAGGAGCTATACAGAATTGTCAGAGTCAGCAACAGAATCAAATGAAAAATTGTCAAGTTGGGTGAACTTGTGTATCCCAAGGGGAAGATATCCATGGAGAGTCAGGAAGTAGAGATGAGAAAAGCCAGAGAAAGGGCCAGAAAATCATGAGAACAAGCTGTGTCCTAAAAGAACGGGAGGTGCTCTTCAGGTGAAGATTTAGCACTGAACTGATAAGCAGAGCAGGCTGTCCATTTAGACATAGAAGATGGACCCCTACCAGAGGTGATGTGATTTGAGGACTGTTGTCTCTAAAATTCCTTAGTCATTTTCAATGGTGCCTGATATCCCACAATTATAAATGTGTTCCTTTGGCATGTGGATTCTTCCTCCTATTTAAAAAATAAAAATAAAAATGCATATATGGATTTTTAGCATAATAGCATAATGAGCCTAAAAGATTTTACAAATCCACGTTTTTAAGCGCTTCTCTGAGTTCAGATGTTGATTGCAGTATGTAGCTGGGGTGTACAGACCTGAGACTTCTGAGATGGAATGGGGGAAATCTGCGGGCTAAAAGGGACACTAGCCCTAAAACCAGCCCTCAGCAACCCTACCATTTAGTGTAGGAAAGCCAGCGAGGGGCAGCTCTTCTGGCACTGGACAGGGCAGTTGGGAGAACGAGGGCAGGGAGCCGGAAATGAGTATTGAAGTGACAATGAGGTATCTCATGTCAGATGATGTCCACGTTCTCATTAAGATATAAGAGGAGATCATCTACCAGTTGCACGGAGGACTTGAAAAGACAGAATGTCTGGAATGGCTCCTGGGTGTCTCAAAAAGAGACGACTAGCACTGTCAGTGAGCAGACGTGACTGTCCCACTGTGACTGGAGTCCCTGATGCTGCAGATGGCCAGAGCTGCATGGGTCTCCCTCTGCCTTGAGGTTTCCTCTATAAAGCAGAAGGAAAAGCAAATAGTAGGGGTGTGATAGGTATGGTGAACACAGCAGAAGTTTGGTAGGTCTTAGAAGTCCATCTTGAAGATCAGCATGCAGGTGAGAAACGCAGTGGGCGCTGCCAGAAAGAACACTGGGCTGGGTTTCGAAAGACAAATTGTAGCTCATGCCCACAACTAATAACCTGTTTGACCTTAGACAAGCCACCAGTATGACCTCTTCTAGAAATAAAGTTTTATTACTGATGTGACCATGAAGTCTGTCCAGGGAAGGAAATCTACATAGAGGAAGGGGCTAATAATTCAGTTGAAACAGAAACAGGTAAGAGCCTGGAAGTTTCAGTGAGGACAGATGGAGAATTCACTTAGCGAGGGGGAAGAGGCGAGATGCCAGGCTGATTGCTCTTTCAGAGTGTCTCGCTTCCATTCTTTTGCCAAGCAGGTTGGGGATGTGATGAAGAGTGAATAGTTTGGGAGTTTAAATTCCTGCTCACCTCTTATCAGCTGTGTGACTCTGGGCAGTTACTTATTTCTCTGGGCTTCACTTTCCTTGTCTATTAAATGGGGATGATAATAATACAACTATATACACACTCTGTATGACATGATGTAGCACATGTCAGATATCGAAAAGGACTAGTACTCCAAACATAATTGTTCCCTTTTTCTACTCTGCTTTCAAAAAAATTTTAGCTCAAAACTCATTATTTTCTGAGTGCCTGTAGTATTTCTTGTTTATGCTCCCATATTTAGTCATTAAACAAAATGCTCCATTGCCTTTGTTCCTAAGAGTATGTGTGTGTGCATGTCTGTCTGTCAGTCTGCCGATCTTATCTCTTTAACCAAACTGCAAGTTTTTAGACAGTAGAAAGATATGTGTTGGATTCCTTGTGTATCCCTTTCAACTTCTAGAATATACTATAGCCTTCAGCAAATACTTGTTAAATAACTCAGGTTGTAAATCCTCGATAAAAAACAAAAAACAAACCTTCCCTGTGCTCCGTATCAATTACACAGCTTAGGAAGAGGCAGGTGTAGAATAATTTAGCTAGGGTTTGGGTGTTTTTGTTTGTTTCCATTTGGTCTGTGACTATACATAGATTCAATCATAATGAAGCTGACAAAGGAGCGATGACATTTTGGAAACAGAAAAGGAATTTTGGATATTACAGCCCAACATTTGTCACCTCCCTGGCTGATGGCAGCGCACTTTTGTTCACTCCCTTTGGCTAAATTTGGATCAAATGCCGGCTGAGTGCACTAAGCAAGCCAGAACTGCATTGTACCTCTATTTTGTGACATATGAGCTCCCTGCTTTAATCTCCCCTTTACTGTATAAAAGAGGATCTGAGGCTGTTAGACTTCAATCCGGCGATTCATGCAGCTGGCACACAATAGATTCCACCTCTCTCCTCACTGCTGCACAATATCAAGCTAAACAAAATGTCTTAGAAGGCTTCAGTACATGCAGTTAGCCTGTCACAGATCCCCCCTCCCCCCCACACACACTCTCTCTCTCTCCTTTTTTTCTTCTACTGAGCAAAAGAGTCCGAATGCCCAGCACCTGCCTTTTACTGACATTTCCACAAAGGTAAAGGAATGAACCTTTTGTCAATTCTAACCAAACGATCTGTTTTGAAACAATGAGATGAAAAGCCTGGGCCCCTCTCCTTGCTACTGGATTACAGTGCAGAGGCTTAAAATAAAGGACACTTGATTTTATTGATCTAATGAGGGATGGAGGCTTTTGCAGGAGCATCCCTCATGGCAGAGGAACAAGTCTTGTTAGCAGGTACCTCCACTGAGGCACTTCTCTTCCATTTGTTTGGTTTTGCGATGGTGCTTGTTTATGGGTTTGGCTGTTAGGATGACCCACAGCTTTCCTTCCTGTGCCGCATGAAGCAGTCAGATGCCTGCAGTGATTTCCCTGCGTGTCTCTAGACAGGGAGAGGTGGAGGGGAGGCAGCACAGTACTGCAGGATAAAGAGCTGCAGGAAGAGGTGACAGGGGAAAGCACAGCTTTGAAAAACGAAGAGTCAAATAAAACAGACTGGAAAAGAAATAGCACTTCTAGCTGCAAAAGGGATTGTGTGCAAAACCTATTATTTCTCAGCAGAGCCTATTCCAGCTAGGTTTCTCAACCTCCCCTCCATGTCCACACCATCCCCTTCCTCACCCGCATCCTTCCCCCCTCCCCGTCCATCACCCAAGTTTGAATAGTGAGGAGACTAAGGGGGCTCAAGCATGATGTTTTATTGTGGACGGGTCCAGGCACAGCTAGATAATCTTTTTGCTTTTGTTCTCTTCTTCTTTGAGATTTCTTGGGATATTATTATTGACATGTTCATATGGAAATTTTTGCATTATATGTTTCTTCTTTTATATTTGTCCTATTTTTTCCATACAGTCCGACTTCATTGTTCACTATGCTGTGTGAAAGGGACGTTGTCAGTCACCTGCTGACTAGATTTAAGCAGTGATGTACTTTTAATACTGAAATGGACTGCGTTTTTGTTAATAGACAAGTGCATAGCCGGGATTCCTGTTAATGTGAACATATGTCTCCATACACTGTGTACATTTATTTCAATGTATTTATACAGTCCACCCATGGATTAAACACCCCCCAATTCCCTCTGGTGTCACTGTCTCTCTGACTGCTAGCATAAAGAGAAACAGTTCCTAAGAGCATATGGTTTCCAAAACACAGCCCTTCCCCCTCCTTTTCAGTTTACGCGGAATGAGCTACCCCTCCCCCAACAGTTTCTCTGCTCTCCGAGCAAAGGAGTCTGAAACCAGGGGGCAAAATCATTAGTTCCCAATTACCTCAAGCCATGCAAGATAACCTCTCTCAAGAGCTGTTGGTAAAATATGTACGCAGTTCCAATGTCTAGACAGTTATGAAGTACAGGGGTAGGGCTCGGGCCACTGCAGACCCCAGCACATCTCAAATGAAGTGCTTTTATTAAAGAAGTATAATCACCAGGATAACTAATTACGTCAATACCACATAGTTAATTAAATCCATTATAGTTACTATTCCCATGGAGAGGAGGTCAAATAAAGGCACCGTCTTCTTGATTCGACCATGCTAACAAAGGAAGGAGAAATTAAATAAGACACGACACAGGCCTCTTCATTTTACATCTTTTCTCTGAAATGTTTAACAACTACCTAGGATGTCATCCAACAAGGTCTTCAAGTGTAAGCCATACCCAAAGATCGCTGAATTGTTCAAAAGACTGCCTCATAACTTACCTGTACTTCAACTAAGTGATGACCAACTGTTTGTTTGATTGGTGCAAGAAGTAGTGACAAGTAAAAGTGAAAAACAGAATGAACAGTCGCTGTGTTTTTATTAATATCTTGCAGAGAAACCTGATGGAGGGCACTGCTTATGTTTCAGTTCAATCTGGCTTTACAGCTAACGACCAGGAGGTAGCCCACGTACCACGTACCCCTCTCAACCCTAACCAGGGACTATGAGAGAGACAGGCTAAGTTTAGATATGAAAGTTCATTAACCCACCAAAGGCACACAGACAATCCTGCAGTTTCAATCACACAGCCTTCTTGCACTGACACTAATATTAAGGATGATTCAGATACAGACATGGAAAGGAAGAGAATTCAAGGACTCTACTGCTCTATTTCGGACTGATATTGTTTTCCAGAGAAAAAATGTGGACAAAAAGATGCACACCCACATATCCACACACAAATACACACACACACACACACACACACACACACGTCTCTCAAATACTAATCTCTGGAAAATAAAAACAAGATATTTTGATCCTCCTTGTCTGCAAATTCACCAGGTCATTATATCACTGTCCCACCTTCTTCTGAAAGCAGTTCATTGTACATAGAGAGGATTTGCATTTACTTCTCCTGATTAACAAAGAAAACTTTGTATAAAAGGGCTAGGCACTGGGACGTGGAAATGTGGCCAGCCTGACCCCCTGCAGGAGAAGGCAGACAAGCAGTAGGGAGAAGAGGTAGATGAGGATGGAGAAAGAATGCTTTGATCCTAGGGCAGTGCGCACAATGGCGTGGGGGGCACCCCCAGCAGGCTGACCCGAGCAGGCTGAAGTTGGGCATAGAGTCACGGAGCAAGCAGGAAGCAACATAATGAGGAGAATTTCATGGGATAGTGAGCAAAAAGGGCTGCACGCTCCCTGCTCCAGCTGGATTTTCTGGGTTCGGTTGTTGTGATCTCTGTTGATGTTACTGCTACTGTTATTGTTAATGTTGTTTTCCAACTCAGGAAATTATACTCTGTTCCAACTACAAGCCGGGCCGGTTTTCTTCAGGGAAGACGTACTCATAAAATACAGGCTGTGAGCAAAAGGCAGCATGAAAATCACATAGGCCCCGTGAAAAACAAAAGGTCAGGTGTTAAATCTTTTATACGTCCAGTGTTTTAAGCTGACATAGGAGGCATTTCGTTTAGATGTAAAGTGATCTTTTATTCGCCATCCACAACCGTCACCCCTACCCCAAAAGCTGCTCCTCAGACTTCTTTGTGCCTTACAGAGCCACCTTGCTGCCAGCTGACCAGACAGAAACACCGAGGGGAGGGGTCCTTGTTTTTTCTTTTTCTTTTCTTTGTTTTGCTTACTGTCTTCTTTGCCCCTTTATCAAATCAATTGCCAAGTCCAGGAAATCTCTTGCCATCAACTACTTCCTTCCAAATTCCCTTTCTGTCGCCACCCTTGTTACATCTCTTTCTCTGCCCCCCCCCCCCCCCCACTTCCAGTCACATTCCCCTTTCAATCCCTGTTACACAACTCACCAGACCAATCTTTCCAAGGCATTGTTCTCCTCGGATTCCTCTTGGCTCGAGAGCAGGCACTGATCGCCCAGAATCATCATATAGAATAATCTATAAATTCTCACTCTGCCATCAAGATTCTGTCTCCACTCCCTGTGCAGGGATACCTCTCAGGACCTCCTTACCTGTGACCTGTGCCCCTCCCTGCTTGGGTCACACACACTCCAGAGACTCCAAGCCTTTGCTCCACACATGCACGTCAACCCAAGTCCCCTCCACCTCCCGTCCTTCTTGAACTCTTAGACATCCTTCAATGTTCATCTTAATGCCTCCGCCAGGAAGCCTTTCCTGACATGCCTAAGCTACAGATGCCTGTCTTACTCTGACTTCCCAGAACATGTCTTTTTTATGTGTATTTTATGACCATTATTATAATCTGCCTGTAATAATCAAGTAAGTATTGATCATATGACTTCTTCATATTTTAAACCCTTTGTAAAAATTCAGAGCGCATATCTTACTAATCTCTATAAGAGCTTAGTTAAATATCTGTCTACTGTTCATTCTACAAGATCAGGGAATCTTCTCAAAAAGGTATATATCCATCTACTTGGAAAAGTTTTCCCCTATCATAGTTCAAGGGAGTGAAATAAAAACACTCTCAGGCACTTTCATTTCCATCATTTTATGGTCTAAAGAAAATGAGCTTTACTATTATAGTTAATTCATGAGAAAAGTGGGGTGAACAAGTCAACCCTACAAGTTATCCAAAATTATTTTGACCTGATAAAACATTCTGTAATTTTCTTTGAAAGTTTATGGTAAGTTATGTTAACGTAAACCTCATTATTTATACCTCGATGCCCAAGCAGACACAAAATACCCAACTAGTAACTATAAAATTTTTAATGCTATCCACCTCCCCTGATCTGTGCCTTCACAACTTTATGCTGGATGAGATTCACACCTGAAATTATTTTACTTAACTTTCAGAGACCAAGACAATTGATTGGGCATATTAATTATATCAAGGGCGGAAAAGCAGAGAGGAAAGATCAATATATGAGGACTCATGAGATCTGAGTTCTAATTTGGTTGTACCTACTCACAAGTTGGACAAATCATTTAATATCCATAAATCACTAAGAGATTCCCCTTGTACACACACACACACATACGCGCCCACACACATACACACAGATACACACACAAAGCCATGCTGTTGGACTTCTTAAAATTTAAAAAAGAAAATAGAAGAATAGCCTTAAAATTATTAAAGTAAGCAAATTGAACATAATCAGCACATTTGTTCACAATTTTAAACTGTATGATATTGTAATTTCATAGTATTTTGAAGCAAGAAAATGTTTACCCATTTGACATTATAATGCAAATATAATTACCTCAAAGAAAAGAGACAAAATAAAATTAGAAATAAAGAACTTCAATACAATATTGGAGCAATACAGAACAAAAAACAATATAAAATTTGATACAAACTTGTAACAATAGCCAAGTCACTGGCTACCACTTGTATGCACTACAGAAGCACCTGGAGTAACAAAATAAACAGAGGGCTGCCATTCTGGGTGGATGCGTGGTTATAGTAATGTAAGTGGCAGCAGTTTTGAACCAGCATGAAAAATCTTTGGCTTTTCAACATTTTACTGCTTAAGGAATTTCTCTGGTTTAGTAATTGAAAAAAAAAAAAAAGCAATATTTGGGTTGAAAATTATTTTGTTTGAAAATTCTCTTCCCCTTGAGTAAATTACGTATAAGTGACTGAAATACAAAAAAAAAAATCTGTCAAGGTGCTTTGAATTTTGACTCTGTCCCTGGCTGGAATGACCCCCAGACAGCTTAGGGTTTACCAGTGAACAATGAATATAAAGTGTGAGCTTCTGTAACCCCATCTTCATCCCAAAGACCTACCAGATGGGAACAAAAATATACAATCTGCTCTGGTTTGTAGGAAGGAAGGAAAGAAAGAAAAAAAGAGGGAAAGAGGGAGGGAGGGAGGGAAGGAAGAAAGGAAGGAAGGAAGGGAGGGAGGGAGGGAGGAAGGAAGGGAGGGAGGGAGGAAATAATGTGGGGCAGAGAAAGAGAAAAAAGAAAGAGGGAGGAAGGAAGCAGAGAGAAAAGAGAATGAACAATATATAAAAGAAAACTTCTGGAAAAAAGTTGAGAGGTTGACAAGTCTGGAGAACATAAATAATTCCCCTAAATTTCTGTCTTCAAAAACCTCCTCACTTCTTCCCTCCCTGGATTCTTGGTATCTCACTCTAATTATGGCTTCACTAGCAAAATAAGAGTGAATAGATGAGGAACAACCACAAATAAAAAGAAATGGCAACCCTAAGCCTAACAATCAACAAATGTTTTCCTGTAAATATCCAACAAACAAGTGTACCTAGTCAACATAACAACGTTTCACTCTACCTAAGGCATCACTATTACTACACATAAATATTTTCTTCTAATGGCTTCCCATTTTCTGCAAGATATGGGATCCATGGGCACTCCAAAAACCAAGCACAGCTTAACTCTGAAACTTTGTTTTCTTCCACACCTCCACTCCCACAATATTCTGTAGAAATACCGAAGGACTTAAAATTTCCTGTGGATGTTCACCAGAGAACAAAGGAGAGATGGTCATTTCAAGCAATGGTTGTACTGATGACTCAGAGTCTGTCCTCTGGGAAGCCTCCCTTGACCTCTTGGGAGAGGGGGACACTCCCTCACTGGAAAACCTCTGACTTGTCGCTTTCTTCCTTAGAGCACTTACCTCCCTATACTGGGTTTCTCTTTTACATACATGCCTTCTCTACTAAACCAGAAGTTATGAGAGAGCTAGGATATTTAATTATTTCTGAAACAGGGAACCCTTACAATGTATCTGATACATATTAATCGCAAAAATAGTCAATATATGCATCAGGCATTCAGAAGAATTCTATCGTGAACCTTGTAGTACTAAACTATAATAACATTTCTTACATTTGTAAGACACTTCATTGCCTAAAATGCATTTTTACAAATATTATCATATCATTAGGTCTGTGAAAACATTTTTATCTTCAATTTCTTTTTTTTTTAATTTGTTATTTTATTTATTTATTTATTTATTGGGGAATTGCCTTTTTAAAATTTTATTTTAAATGTTTAAGGAAAGTGTTAATAGACCAGATTAACTAACAGACAAAGTAACTAGATTAACTAATTGTAGACTTTTAGAAAAGTTACTTAACTTCTCTAGGCTTCAGTTTTTCTACTTATAAAATAAAAATATTTGATGTGAGTCTCTTTAAATTCCCCTTTACCACTCTGCGATTATTTATTTGATTTCAGAGTGTAAGAGTTACCTGGACAGGACCATTTCTTTATCTAATTTAATTCTATAAATACTGGTAGGATAAACTCTAGGCACTACTATGCACGAAACTAGGCTGCTCTGAAAACTAGGCTGTATCTGAAAAATAAGAACTGACAATGTAAAGAATAAAGAAAAAGAACAGAGACCTCTGATAACAAACAGCCAAATGGAGAAATATAAACAGCCAAAACTGCATTGTATTAATAAAATGGAAGAAGGGTCAGACAGACTCACAGAATGGAGAACTATCACAATTTTCAGGAATCCCTGGCTCTTTTTTGCAAGTCCTACACACGCCAGAGAAGAAAGGGAGGCTTTTAGACTTGAGAGAGGATAGAAGAACCATGAGAAAGAACCAAGCAGTTGTAAAGAATAACCAAGATGAAAAAGATTTGAGGATGAATAAACTTGATTTACAGTTATCTGGAAATCTTTTCACTCCACAAACACAGAGGACACAATTCTTTTTGCCAGGTACACATGGATTATGCAAAAAAAAAAAAAAAAAAAAAACCTACCACACAATAGGCCACAAAACTGATTCAATAAACCCCAAAGAATTAATATCACACAGACCTTTTGATCTGATCACAATGCAATAAAATCAGAAACTATTAAGTGATAGCTTTCAAAACTCCATGTTACTGGAAATGAGAGAACATTTTACATAAAAATATTTCAATTAAAGAGAAAGACATAAGAAAAATTGTGAAACCTTTACAGTGAAATAACAATGAAAACTTACAGGACAAATTCTGGAATTGAAGTAGTACTAGAGAAGATTTAAAATGTTAAATACATTTATCAGAAACCAAAGAAAGATTTAAATAGATAAGTTAAGTGATTACTCAAAGCACTAGCAAAAGAGTGACCAAGTAAACCACCAAGAAGGAAATAATAAAAGATAACAGCAGGGATTTCTAGTTAAAGATGGGGTATTGGAGGTGTGCCTTTTAATCCATCCTCTCCATAAAGCCCATAAAACTATGGTGAAGGGATCTTTTAAGGCATAAATCTATAAGGACAAAAAGAACAGAGGATGAAGGAATAGCAATAAAACTTCAGATGATGAAAAACAGAAGAATGTGTATTAAATGGCTTAGCAAACTAAGACAGAGAATCGTGAACTGGTGGCAGAGAAATCTGAGAAACAATTTCATTTGTCTCACAAAGCTCCACTCTTAAATATGAGCAGGCATTGGGGGTGGGGGAGATGAGAAGCAAGTTGGAGGAAAGAGAGACTTTGCAAGGAGAAAACTAAACAGAGAAACAAAGAAAGCTAGTATTATTTTGAAAGACATAAGAGAAGATATAGTATCCATGAATCAAGAACAAGATGCTGTTACAAGAAACAATCAGAAAACGTGATAGAGGTCTTCGCTATCAAAATTATAAAAGCCAACAGAAAAAAAAGCAGTAGAAAATTTGAAATACACTGTAGAGAAATCTAAAGGACAGTAGAACAAACAGACTAAGGGATAGAGAATAGGAGAAAAATTATTTTAAAACTAGAGGATTAATTGCTAAATATTAGCTAAAATCTATCCAAAAAATGATAAAGACCCATGAATACACAAAACGATATTGGAGAAAGAAGCAAAGCCACTGCCACTGCATCTCACGATGACTATGCAGCAGCAAACACCAATGAAAGAGAATATAGAACACAGGAAAGGTCCTGTATTTGTGTGGACTTGGTGTTTGATAGAGGTGGCACTACTAATTTAGTCAGGGAATAGGTGCACACATATACATAAAATTGTACATTTTTTATTGTATACATATAATTAATAATGTGGATTGGAAAGACATATTAAGTTGCATCACATGGAAATGCTGGTATTAGACTGTTTTGAGTTACACAAACGTCAGTTTCATAAAGTTCAACCTAATACACTGAATGACTAACACCTAGGAAAGAAGGAGAAGAGATGTAGAGGAATAGATTAAAGAATATAATAAAACAAAAGAAGGGTCTTTTCTGGGGTGTGAGAAGCTATGAACTGGGAAGAAAAGTAACTCAGTTCTATGCACCAGTAGGTGGTGATGACGGTAGATCTGTCAACAGACTCACGAAATCATAAATTGCCGAAATGGAGTCTGAAGTTGTTACATTAAGAAAATCAACAAAATGTACAAGAAAGAAGACAGATGAGATAAGAAATGATAAAGCTGTCTTAGGAGAGAAAAAAAATATTTCAAAGATGGATAGATAGAGCTGTGAGAAAGGCTAATATTAGCTGAATACGGTTTCAGAGAATAAAAACAACAAAAAAATTAAAGCATAAGACTTTGAGGACAAAATGAAAGTAAAGTGAAAGAATTTTTAATAACACTTCAGGGTACTTCCTAACCAGAAGTAAAAGACAGACAGCCGAAATTCCTGAACGAGCTCACGGTAACCTTGAAAGCACGGCAGGTAGCTAACAACTTTTTCCCCTTCCCACCACTGCCACAATCATACTCCATATTGTGTCCGACACACACTAGGTTCACAAAATGTGCTCAATGAAATTTAGTGAGGGCAAGGTGATTGTAAATGATCTCACTTTTCCCCTTGAGAGGGATTCTCCTTTGGATTGCACAATTTCTTAAACTCCAGATTTAGAAAAAGATACAGGCTTCACATATTTTTCTAGATAAGGGTGATTACTCTTGCCCTCTTCAACAGACACTTCTGACAGTGAGAATTAAGCCTGTAAACTATACATATTAGACTTGACCATGACATGATACATCTTCTACTTATAAATTAGGTGATCTTATATAATGTGCTAGACAGTAATGTTATCATTATTTACAGAAACTTGAATGCAGCAGGAATCATCAATCTAAATGTCCGTGCATTATTTTTAATGGAGAAGCACAGTGATCTATTCCAGATTAATGCACAGAGAGTGGGATGGAGGGATTAAACTGGGAGATAGAAATATGGATTTCTCTGTAGCTACAATAATAATCTTCTGAACACTCTCCTACTCCCCACCCCTCCCTGGACCACTCTTTTCCTACTTTGGTGATCAGTGAAGCCAACTTCCTCAAATATCCACTTACAGTTAATCCTTCGCAATTTTCATGAATGAAATAAAAGGTGTGGTAAATTACTGAGGACATTAATTATACAAGCGAAATAAAATGTTTGCACATCATACTCAATAATCTCTCAAATCAAGACTAAATTGTTGTGCTTGCACTCACTCAGACTGAAACTCAGCTTCTTTTACAGATTTAACAGGCTTTAACATTTAATTTGCTTCAATTATTACTTTGTTGATATAAATAGGATGTTTATTTACTCTAGTCTGTCAATAACTGAAAAAGGAAGCCTCTAAACACAAAATACTCAATTATGTTCTATACCAGGAATCTATGAATCAAAACATAATCATCGAGGCCAGTGTCTTCCATCAGTCTCAGAGTTGCTGTCCGTTTGTAGCAGGAGACCAAAATGAAAAAGCTAGGTAGCTCTCCAGTTCCTTCTGACTCACTTTAGTGTACAACCTGGGTTATCCTGATTGAACTCCAAGAGTACCTGACCTCCCCATTTTTAACATGTGTTCAAAACCATGATACAAAATGTAGATGCTCCATGGAGACCTGTCAACTGAATCAAATGACTCTAACACTAAATTACTTACACCAGTTTTGTTCTCCTTAACCACACAGACTCTTGCTCATCCTTCCTTATCTTTAAGATGAACAATGGGGCTTCCCTGGTGGCGCAGTGGTTGAGAATCTGCCTGCTAATGCAGGGGACACGGGTTCGAGCCCTGGTCTGGGAGGATCCCACACGCCGCGGAGCAACTAGGCCCGTGAGCCACAACTACTGAGCCTGCGCGTCTGGAGCCTGTGCTCCGCAACAAAAGAGGCCGCGACAGTGAGAGGCCCGCGCACCGTGATGGAGAGTGGCCCCCACTTGCCGCAACTAGAGAAAGCCCTCGCGCAGAAACGAAGACCCAACACCGCCAAAAATAAATAAATAAATAAATTAAATTAAAAAAAAAAAAAAGATGAACAATGATGTTCCCAAATATTGTGAATTCTCTGAATATCTGCTCCAAGCATATTAACTAGACTACAAATGAATTTGTGGTTTCTTATTACTTGGGAATTTTCCTGTGCCATTTCTCCTTACATATGCACAGATAAACTTTTCTGTGTATACATAAAATAATTAGGTTTTAGATCTACATCTTCACAAATTACAAAAGGTTTTCTAATTCCAGAGCCAGAGGAAAAAGGTGAGCAACAGGAATCCAATACCTAGAAGAAAATTAAATACACTTCTTAAAGTCTTTCAATTTAGCTCTCATTAAACAATGAAATTTAAGATTGAATTTTTGGAATTATATTACATAAATTCCATATATTTTTTTCAGAATATATATATAAGTTCAGGCTCTGCTAATTACTAGTTATATGATCATTAGCAGTATACTTCATCTCTCTGAACCTTAGTTTCCTGGCCTATAAAATAGAGATATAACAGTTACTTTAGGGGGTATAGTGAAGTTCAAAGGCAAGAATGGATGTAGAAGTAACTTGTTCATTTTAAAGTCCTATACAAATGAAATTAGTGTTTGTATATACCACTTACTATGGGTCCAAGGCTAATCTTTAAGTTTGGAGAGAATGTAAGAGGAATATAAAGTATGGTTTCCTCCCACAACAAATTTAATACCCACTTGGAATCAGGAAATAATTAGAAAATGAGATGAGGCTATATAAAACTAAGTTGTGTGGTCCAGGCTACGTGTGCAGTAACAATTCTAAGAAAGGAGAGCTTTAAATGGGCTGGAAATTATGACCATTTTCTTTCCGAATGGAACAGGCTAAGCTTTGCTTGAATAAAGAAGCAAAGATATCTAACAGCTGCTTACCACTTTGTGTTGCTTAAAATATCAGAGGAGTATGAGGTTTAGGCAGCTCTGAGGGCTGAGTCATCTTCCTCCTAACTTGGTATTTATTCAGGACGCAGCTCTGACGCCGATGACAACAGCATTCCTGACCTCTGAGCTGCTCAAAATGCTAAGACAGTTCTGCAGGTGAAACGGACACCTCATCCAGATTCCCCTGTGGTTAACACTCCCAGTTATGCTTCTGCTGCCTCCTTGTTTTGCCACAATGTTTGTTCTAAACGAGAGAGCTCTGGACAGCTGAAGAAGAAGAACTGAGGCCAAATGAAAAATAGCCTAGATTTTCTTCTCATGACGATGCTCAAGGCTCACAGCTGAAGCAATTAAGAGAAAGGGCTGGAGCATGAGCCTCTAACACCGACCTTTGTAGCTTGTATAGCATCACGTTCAACCAGTTCAATGCACTTGTTCAAGTTATAGGAGGACCTATTTTGAACAAAGTTCCATAGGGATGGACATGTAAAATTCTGTAAGGGAGATAATAGATAAAAATATACTTATTGTCACAGACAATCCCACATATATTTTGTTCTCATCTAATCCAGGAGTATCTGTAAACCAGGCTGTTATCACCATTTTTCCAGGTGAGGAGGTAAGGCCCACATAGGTTTGATAACTTGCCCAAAGTCACACAATTTATGAACGGCACAGAGCAAATTCAGACCCATAAAATCCTGGCTCCAAAGCCTATGCGCTTTACATTTAAATTGTTAGAGGGAGAAATATGAATAAATACATAGAAGTCTTTTTTTAAAAGGAGGAGGGATCAGGGAGTAGAATTTTTCCACTGTTCTAGATGATGGGGTATTTTCACAAGAGGAAAATTGTGGCGGAGTAGGCTAAAAAAGGCTGAGGCCATAGGATAGAGCAGTTTGTTAGTGTCATTACTTTGCACTCAATTATGTCAATAATGGGGAGTTACCAGTGGCTGACCGTGTATGGGGGTGTTAGTAGTTGTCCCAGGTATAAACAATAAGAGGGTACCCTGTATACACAGAATTTTAAAGCAATAATAAAACCAAGTCATTCTGATTTTAATCATCTCCTCTTGCCTACAACTTTCAACAATGAAGTGATAAAATACTCCTCCTCAAAAAAATAAGAACTTTTGTAAACCTTACTTTTAAACAATTGCTGCCATTAATGTTGAGTTTGAATAATACGGTGTAAGGTTCGAACTATCACATTTTTATCATTTATCCTTTACTAAACATTGCGTTCTACATGGAAGTTAATTCACCCAACTCCCAGTTATACCATTGGCCCCCAAAATACCCATACTTGGCTACACGTATCCAAGAATAAGTTGGGAAATTCTTGAGCTTGCCTTGGGCAGACATAGCTGTGACGTAAGTCGGAGAATCAGAACTTGAGTTACTTCACTTCTGTCATTCTATTGGATCACTGGAGTTTTCTGTTTTTGTTTAAATGCAAATGCAAGTGCAATAGTTTTATTTGAAAAATACAAATTTTAGTTCATATATAAAATATTCTATGAACTTGAGCTATCTTTAAAATCACAATCACTTATGTTATTTGTTGCTTTAAAAAAAGATTAAAAATTATGTTGATTACCAATTACTACATGAAAATAATTTCACCACATGGTGTGTGGAGGGGGGAACAGGTATTATAAAAATAATCCAGTCAAGCTGTCAAATATGCTAGGAATGCCACTGGGAGTCAATAAATGTTTTTGATGGGAGGAATCACAAGAGAATGGTCAAGATGAATCATAAAAGACACCATCATTATATCTCTATGCATTTGTATATATGTCTAGTTGCCAGTATGTTGTAATTAGAGGAGGAAAAAAGCAGGGAATATTTGCGAAAATAAAAAGTGTTAACTTTTGGAGAATATTCCGGCATGGGTTCTTGATAGGCTACTGCATTTTCACAGCAGCATGTCAATCCTACCCCCAGCAGGGCTCTCTGTGAAGGCAGACAGTCCTCATTTTTAACCACCAGCAAGGAATGCTACACTTCAAGAAGTCAATAGGAAATAATGCAGTTTGGAGGGTTTTGTCACCCAGTATCCTAGGACAGGTCAGCTGAGAAAAGAATTCTTCCAAGTTTTTTGTTAAGGAGATAGAGTTGTCATAACTTGTACTGTTGTTTACAATAGCCCAGCCACCTCCCTATGGGAGGGTTGTACATCCTCGTCCTATGGAAGCCTGGCCTGGCTCGATGGCTGACTTGCTAGCCAGTGAAATGTCAGCAGACTTGAGGAGTCTTCTGGGCAGAAGTTTTGACTCA
This sequence comes from Balaenoptera musculus, assembly GCF_009873245.2. Lineage (NCBI taxonomy): Eukaryota > Metazoa > Chordata > Mammalia > Artiodactyla > Balaenopteridae > Balaenoptera > Balaenoptera musculus. The sequence continues at coordinate 24,879,312 of NC_045796.1, forward strand.
GTGTGGGTGTGCCATGTTCTTTCCTCCAGTCTCTGTGACTATAAAAGTCTGGAGCCTCTATTCACCTGGGTTCCTGAGTGACTATAATGAGCAGAAACCCTTTGTCAACCTACGATAAATATATAACATGGACAAGAAATAAACATTGGAGTTTTAAGCCACTAAGATTTTCTGGTTATTTGTTATCACAGCACCAGCTAGCCCAACTTAACGGAGTCATCTGTCCATTTAGGCAGACACTCTCAAATCTATTGCCAAATTTAGCTCGACCAGGGAAAATTTTATTCATGGAACTTATTGTATAGATATCAGTAGAGTTCCTTTTACTGAACAACACTCGACGTGAAGATCATTTGCACTGAAAATTCCTATAAGCACTCCCCATGAAAGTCACCCTGGTCCCCACTTACACAGAGGTTGTCATGGATTACGGGCATTCCACCAACGTAATTTGATGAACATCTTCAAAAGAAGTCTTTGCCTGGGCTTTGTGTTAAGAATCATTATAGTTCTTCTGAGGAAAATGAACTACTTCCATCTCTTAAACACTGCGTATCGCATACCTGATGGAGTTAATCTTTTTCAGGTTGGTTGCCAGGCAGCTTAGAGACATATTTTGGCAAGTACACAAGTCCATTTTTTTTAAGTCTTACTTTTGACTCTATATTATGTATCTAGTCTTGTTACTTTCTGTTTTCACAATTTTTTAAATTCTATTGAAGTACAGTTGATTTACATGTTGTGTTAATTTCTGCTGTACAGCAAAGTGACTTAGTTATACATATATATATTCTTTTTCATATTCAGTTCCATTACGGTTTAACACAGGATATTGAATATAGCTCCCTGTGCTGTACAATAGGACCTTGTTTTTTATCCATCCTAGGTATACAAGTTTGCACCTGCTAATCCCAGACTCCCAATCCTTCCTTCCCCTACTCCCCCCTCCCGCCCTTGGCAACTACAAGTCTGTTCTCTATATCTGTGAGTCTGTTTCTGTATCATAGACATGTTCTTTTGTGTCGTATTTTAGATTTCACATATAAGTGATATCGTATGGTATTTGTCTTTCTCTTTCTGACTTACTTCGCTTAGTATGATAATCTCTAGGTCCATCCATGTTGCTGCAAATGGCATTATTTTTCTTTTTTATGGCTGAGTAATATTCCATTGTCAATATATACCATATCTTCTTTATCTATTCATCTGTCAATGGACATTTAGGGTGTTTCCATGTCTTCGCTATTGTAAATAGTGCTGCTATGAACATAGGGATGCATGTATCTTTTCAAATTATACTTTTGTCTGGGTATATGCCCAGGCATGGGATTGCTGGATCATATGGCAACTCTATTTTTAGTTTTTTGAAGAACCCCCATTCTGTTTTCCATAATGGCTGCACCAATTTACATTCCCACCAACAGTGTAAGGGGGTCACTTTTCTCCACACCCTCTCCAACATTTATTATTTGTAGACTTTTTAATGATAGCCATTCTGACCAGTGTGAGATGGTACCTCACTGTATGTTTTCACATTATTTAATTGGTGTATCTTGTTTAATTTTCTTAACCACTTCAAGTCCTTTAAAGAACAAGGTGGGGGGTATGTATGTTTTAATTAATTAATTAAATTATAGCGCAGTATCATTACCATCTTATTCTTTCTAAACATGTAAATGTCATGTATCTAGGGCATGTCACCAAAATTGCTCCTAATAAATATCAAAATTTTAGTCCCAATAAATCAATAACTAACTTATTAGAAGAGATTCCCTTGAACCTGAATCTTAAATAGTTTACAGCCAAGTCAAATTGAAAAGGTTCTTCCTTAGGAGAACAGTTGTACTGATTGTATTTGCTTTCGTGTTTTTTTTTTTTTCTTTATAGAAAGCCTTTGGGGTTCAGGATGGACAATGCAATTCTTTTAATGAATGAATGAATGAGTCTAATACTTCTACTCAATTTAGCTCCTCTTCTTACTGAGTAAAATACTAGGCACTATTAAATCACATAAAGGAATGGAAGGCATATTTCTAGACTTCTGGAAAATTTCATAGCTTGGCTTGGGAGCTCAATTCAGTGATTAAAGCAACAAAAACAAACAGCTCACAACGGACAAAACTACTCTGGGCCAGCTAAGAACCCAAGGGCTGGAGGAACTCAGAACAAAAGGATGGTTGTATAAGAATAAAATTAATTGGAGGAGGCTTTCTGGAAGACGAAAAAGTTGGGGCAGGTCTATTCATCACTATTCCTTCAAAGCTCTCCTTATCACACTTTCCTCCCCCTCCTCCTTTAGATGTTAAAAAACAAAAACAAACAAAAAAAAACCTAGCAATTAAAATATCTGGCCCAGGGAGACTGCAAGCTCAGCCTCAGCCTCTACAGAAGAAGCTATCGAAAATTGGGCCTCAGGACCCCTAAGGTTTCATTCTGGTTTAGGTGCAGATCTGGCATTTGTTGACAGACCCTTTCCCGGCACCAAGTATGTTGGGGTCACTGGGAAAGAGGAAACTTATGAATAAATTTGAAAGGGGGTCTGAAAATTTAGATGAATGCCAAAGGAGTCCTTTGTGAATAAAATTAAGCGGTCACCGCCATAGAGGACAAACGTTTTAACTGACTCTGCTCCACAGTAACCTCCCAGAGGCAGAGGCATGGGTCTGTGTTAAATGGCTTAATTTTCTTAATCAACTATTTCATTGTGAGTTTTTAATTTCATTCCCATGCCTATTTTTTTTTTTTTCATTTTGCCATAATACATCTCTAAATACCGTGGCAAACATTTGACAGTTTGCTCAGCAGGTGCTGGGCTCTGCATAGCTTACACAGCTCTACCTTTTATTAATTGGGTTTCAAAATGTGTTCTCGTGTGAACAGAAGCTAAGATGGGACTATTGTACCTGTCAACATGAAGCTGGGCAAAATAAAATATTTGGAATGTGTTTTAAAATAACTCATTGTGAGCTTGATCGGTTCGGAATTTAAAAGCAGAAATATTCTTTAATGTTGAAATAAATAATCATGCAATCAAAACGGCAATAAAATTAAAGAAACGATGGGGTTTGTTCAAGGTTCTTCAGTATTTGCTAACTATGAGAACATTTTCTTTGTGCCCAATAGGTTATGCATTGACAAGACATGGAAAAAGCATTTTAATGAAAACTCTAGAGGCCCGGGGAGGTAGTAAATACTTTGAAAGCCAACAACTAAGGCCCTCCAAATACCTGTGACGTTTCCAACTTAAGTTTTGTCTCAGTTGGGAGGGTTTTATTTTTCCCATATCAAGAAAAACTCTCAATCTGAAATTTCAAATTTCCGTCAAAAAGCAGCTCTGCCTAGCATCTGCCCCCCTGAGGAATGTGTCTCCCTTGGTAAAGCAGAAGTATCTTTTGTGACGCTTTTCTCCCTTTTTCATGGAGGTGTTTCTATTTCAATGAACTTTAGTGACATACATTCTCAAACTCCCACTTAGGGCAGAAGATAAAAGGGAAGTAAAGAGAGAGCAGTAAAAGTTGAGGAAAACCTCAGGAATGTGTCAGGCCCTCTGTGTGTTGTCACGATCACTGTCATTGCCGTCAGTAACTTTGCTCAACTCTGAAATAGTGAATGTTATCCGTGTCCTCCCAAGGGACTATCTAGGCAGTTACCCTCAAAAGGATTGTGTCCTGAAGTTTAAACATGGGGAAAATGAAAAGGAAGCCACAATAATCACAAGTGAAAACCTAAAGAAGTAAAAGATTATATATGCATGTTTGTTTCTCATTAAAGAAATAGATTATCATTTTTAAAATCTTGAAGATTTGTGGCAATGGACAAAGCAAAAAAAAGAAAGAAAGAGAGAAGGAAAGAAAAACCCCTGAAATTCTACTCCCAGAGATGGTCACTGTTTGGTCTATTTCCCTGCTAGACTATTTTACATGCACTTTTACACACACACACACACACACACACACACACACACTTTTTTAAAAACAAAAATAGAGCCATGTCAAACTATGTTTCAGCTTGCTTTTGTACACTTGTCAATATATCGAGGACAGTATTCTCGTTCAACGTATAGAATTGTCATGTTCTTTTAATGTCTGTCCAGTTTCACTGAATGAATGGAAAATAATTTTTTAACCAATTCTTATTGACAAACATTTACAATATTTCTGATCTATCAATATTACAATCACTTAGGTGAATATTTCTGGAGGACAGATTTCTAAAAACAGAACTAAGTTCAAAATTAAAATTTTTGCTACGTATTTCCAAGTTACCTCCAAAAATGTTGTACTAATTTACATTCCTATCAACAGTGTATGAGAAAATATGCCACTCCACATATTTTTAAGCTTAGTTAAACTGAAAGATAAACTATATCATTGTTGTTTAAATTTTTAGCTACACTGAGGTTATTTACACGTTTACTTGGAATCTTTATAATATTGAGTCATCTCACCAAGGAATATGGCATAGCTTTGCATTTATTAAATCTTCTTTATGTCTTTCAATAAAGTCATATTATTTTCCTGATAGATAGCTTGAAAATTTTTTATTAAATTTCTATGTACTATATATTACTATTGCTGATGATCTAAGATTTTTTTCATTATATTTTCAAGTGATTTTACTCATATAAACAAAGCCTATTGATATTTGAATTTGTATTTTACTCCTAGCCACTTTCCTAAATTCAATTAGCTTTAGTAAATTTTCAATTGGTTTCAGTTGTTTTTTGGTTTTGTTCTTAGACTGTCATAATGCTACAGGTAATACATTTTGCCTTTATTTTCTAATGTATGAAGTAATGATAATGATCATCCTTGTCTTAGTTCAGAATTCAATGAGAAAGGCTTTAGTTTTTTCACTGTTTATGATAGTGTTGTATCATCTGTTTGGGGCCTTAGATTACTTCGTGAATCTAATAAAAGTTACAGACCCTCTTGATCCTCCTTTCAAATTAATGTGCTGTGTAAATCAGCAAATTTCTCACGTAGTATTAGTTGACTTATACACCCCTTGAGGCTGATGAATACACTCACACAAAAACACACCCCAGGACAAGCTCAGCTGACATAACTAAAGTTGCTTCAACAGGACTGGCCAGAGGGAAAATATCCAAGTAGTTGAAGGGTGTCAATTTAATGCAACAAACATTTGTCCAGCTCCCATTAGGGGTTCCAGTTACCCAACAGAAGGGTTAGCTTTCCAGTGCAATTAAAAACTGACACTCTGCAAGGCACTGGCTATAAATTCTCTCTGAATTCTTCTCAGTCCATCCAGAAGGACAGACAGATAAGTAAACAGAACAACACGAAAAGTGATACTAAAGATGTGTGCATTCTGGAGGACAGCGTACCTGGGTACGGTTTTTGTCAACTGCAGGAAGTTTTACAGAGAATGTGCCTTTCGGAGTTAAGACTTTAAAGATGGTATTGAAGGGGCAAAGACATTCCAAGAAGACAAACAACAAGAGCAAATGTAGTTTGGCCTGATAGATTTGTAGAATGATGCGTAGTCCCCGGTGCTTGGAACACAGAGAAAGTGCAAAGATTTTCACTGCACTGTTTGAAATGACTTTGTTTTTATGGGAGCCTCAGCCAAAATAACAGAGTGTTACAAATCTTGCAAAATAAAGATTCCTCAGAAACCTCACACAAATTACATAACTCTTGAACTATTTTGTTTCAGGGTAGAAACCTCATAGATATTCTCAGTCTTACCATTGGTTTTCCAATTTAGTCCTTTTGTTCCTTTCTTACTTAATTGGTCCAGAATCTTGTGGCCTGCTGAGAATGCCTGAGGGCTTTCTTTGTCTGGTACCAATTTCAGAGACTTCTGGCTGAATGCTAGTGGAAGTTGTTAACAGTTGCTGGAAATTTAGTGTGAAAAAGCTGGCTTTGGGGAGATTAACCCAGAAATACCAATTATCTCCTTTACACCCATACTTAGAAAAGAATATGTCTCTTGGGGATATTCACTTACTTTCTACTCATCTCAACTAAATTCCTTGGACATATTTGTCCATGAATAGCATGCCTTTTTTCCCATTGTTTCCGTCAATTCATTCTCTTTCTTACCTTGGTCCCGTCTATGTTATAACTTTCTCCATGGTTTTTCCCCTCATCACTATTTCTAAGTGATCTTCAGCACTAGTCACCAGACCAGAATTTGCAAAAAGAAAATCTACTCTTCCAGTCTTGTCCAAATATGGTATTTTGTTTGTCCTCCACTCTCAGTTGACTCAGAGTGTGGGAGGTGACGGTTTTCAGAGATGGGAGTGGGGTGGCTGTGGTAGACATCAGTATTTTTTAAAAGCTCCTCAAATGATTCTCATGAACAGCCGGGACAGAGAACCACTGGAACTAACTGCATTCCTCATTAGTCCCTCAGTGTAGCCCTCAGGACTCATGTCTCCTGAACTCTGCCACCCATTCCCAAACAGGCCTAATTAACTGAATCCACTTTCTCTAGGTAGCCACATTCTACAATGGAAATGCAACTATTGCATCAAATTTTCTTGTGAATGTCCACTAATTTTCACAGCTGAGATGCTGAATGAATACATGGAAAGAAAAGCATTTTTAATAAAAATATAGGTTGTTATATATCTTTTTCCTACCTCTATCTCCCCAGCATAAAATCACTGAGTTCTCCTTATGCTTTGTCCATTGGTCATTTGTCTTGTTCCTTTGTGAATTCAATAAACAGACTTGGAACGTATTTGTATAGTATGATTACAATGGCACTGATTCTTACAGCAATTTTGGTGTTCAAAGCATATTAAGGGGAAAAAAAAGAGATACTAATGCTGAGAAACTCTTAAAAGAATTCCTCAGTCTTTTAGAGAATGCTTAAATGTAAAATACTGCCTAAAGTATTCCATTATGTAAAAACTAAGATATTCTATTGTAGACACAAATTGTACCTATTTGGGTTTTCTTTCTCCTATTCTTTCCTTAGCTTTATCTCCTTCCTTTAAATCAATGCTGCTTCGGTAAACTCTTCATTAGTATTTGTCAAATTATTGTTAGACTCAGCTACTTTCTGTTTTGTTATTATTATAGTTATATCCTCAAAGAGTATTTGTAATGCATTCTTCACACAGGATCCCAAAACAAGCTGTTATTAAGTATATCATTATAGCATATACAATGGAAAGTTTATTTTCAGAAAATGCCAAATAGCCTGTGAGGCCTCTGGAGAATTCTGAAAGATATAATCCAAAAGCCATCATGAACTTGTTCTTTTCCTTCAAGACTTGCTCCTCTTGGTTCTTCCAACTCCCTGACTCCCCTCTCACCAAGCATCACACAGTAGGTTCCACTGGACTCGTGCTGCACACATGACTAGAGGGTGTTACTTAGACGAGTCCATCAAATTCTTTCCCCCAGTCTATTACTAACTTTATTGAATAAATTCCAATTGAGTTATATTGCTTTAAGGGCAGAATGTTTCCCCAAACCAAAATGTTATATTTATGCTGTATAGCAATTTTTTAAAAATTGGAAATAATGGTAGGTCAAAAACAATTTTCCTAATCTTAATTGATATCATGCCCACAAATAGCAATAGTTTATTTCTATGCAAAAGCTCTTCAACTCTGTACTAAGAACATAAAGATTTGAATTCTATTTCAGGCTCTAGCACTGATTTCCTGTTATAAGTCTTTCAGTTTCCACATTTATGAAACCAGCAAGCTGAAGAAAAATAAACACTTGTGCCCTCAGGGCATAAGGAACTCAGGAATTAATGAGTTAATAATTTACACACAGCACGTGTTTCTTAGAGGGGAATAGCCTTCATAACACACCACAAGTATAACGTTGAAATAACTCAGGATGATAGAAGTAGCTAACTTCATTTATTTTGTGACGTGTATGGTATTTTGATTCGACAAATTCTGTGCTAACATGTGGTAGCATTTAGCCAATACGCTTAATAATAATTATAAGTAGATTGAGAATTAGCTCACAAATACAACTCAGGAAGTTTATTTTGATGATTTGTTTTTCATGTTCTGTGAAATGAATTGCATTAGAGGTCAGAAAAAGTGCTTTAAGGGGGCACTTATTTAATATGTAAAGTGAAGTTGATCTAGTTGAACATTATAATAAGATACACATAATTGGCATCTCTCCTGGGAGTCAAACTCCATAATTTTCTGCCTGATTAGCTCAACTGTTGCAGAATACACAGAAAGATGGCAAGAGGCAGAGCAAATGGTCTCTGTATTTAATGTTGTTCATTTCTAGTCATGGAAAGAAGTAAACAAACTACTGTATGTGGTGACAAAGCAGGAATTGGACCAAATTCCATATCTGGCTAAATCCACTGTTCTCACAGTTTATTGAAACATGAATGCAATTCCCAAAAAGTTTATTTAATTTGATCCTGCGACCTCTTGACTTGTTAGTGATATTTTAAAAAGAAAGAAAAAGAAAAGAAAAGAAAGAAAAATAACTGTTGTCCATCAAGCTCCCAAGGTTGGAATCAGCTTCCGGAACACATCATATACACACCTCCAAATTTCAGTTTTCTCCTCCACAACTCCCCTCATATTCCAGTCATCTCACCCACCAACGCACGTGCATAAACACACACACACACACACGAAATAGATGGAGTCATAATCATACAACTTCAATAGCAATGGTACAAGGTAACAAACAAGTTACAGCAAAAAAATGTAGAAAATGTTAAAGAGGAATCACTTTGACAAAATTTTTTTTTTTAAAGGAATACAAATTCACATATATTTTTCTAGGGCAACTTTCTAAGTAATGACTTTGCAAAATTTCTATTTGAAAAGGGAAACAGTGTACTTTATACAATGGTTTTCAACTTTAGTAACCATTTGAACATGTTCTAATCTCAAAATGTAATTAAAGTTTACTTGTGACCTACTAAAGAAGCTTCCTGGATCAGAAATAACAGACTAGAAACGCTTAAAGTCTGTTATATGCATTAGACATCAGATCACCCTAGGATTTTTGGATGAAGAGCTCTCATAATACAGAGACTGTGTTATATTAAGTGTGAAAAAGTCAGAAACACATATTAAATGTTTCATTTGATCCCCAAGGGGGATACATTTTAAACCAAGTGAGTAAATATTTTTTTAAAAATTTCAGCAAGGGATTTTATGGAATCCTCCCATACTTACAAAGATTCTGAGAATTTTTTTTTAATTAATTAATTAATTTATTTATTTATTTATTTATGGCTGTGTTGGGTCTTTGTTTCTGTGCGAGGGCTTTCTCTATTTGCAGCAAGCGGGGGCCACTCTTCATCGCAGTGCGCGGGCCTCTCACTGTCGCGGCCTCTCTTGTTGCGGAGCACAGGCTCCAGACGCGCAGGCTCAGTAGTTGTGGCTCACGGGCCCAGTTGCTCCGCGGCATGTGGGATCTTCCCAGACCAGGGCTCGAACCCGTGTCCCCTGCATTGGCAGGCAGATTCTCAACCACTGCACCACCAGGGAAGCCCCTGAGAATTTTTTACATCTCTCTGTATGGCAATAAGTTGCCCATCTCTAATTTTCATTTAGCTTTTTTTTCCTGACAATTTTTGGCTAAGTATTCCTTTTTAGAATGTGTAAACAGAAACATAAGCAGATGATTTTTATTGCAACTTCTCTACCTAAAATCAGCAAAATTAATATTAAAACAAAACATATACACCACAATACTTATGTCAACATTTTGAGTATTTGTTTTCCTGACATTGACACATTTTCCTCACACTACAGCCACCTGACAATATATACTAGGATGTACATTTTGCATTGTCTATAAGAATCCTTATTATTATGAGTATATTCATTCTATACTCACCAGAGTATCAAAGCAACTGGAACATTCATGGTAAAGTAATGCAGATACCAAAGCATTTCCCTATCAAAAAAAAGTCTAGTGTCATCTGAAAACAAATAATTTTTGTCCCTCAATTGCATAAGCAAATAAGGCTTCTGAGCAACAGAAGCAGTTTTCCTGACATGAAGGTGGGAAAGCCCATTCACTTCATAAGGCATTTTTCTCCTGTTTTCTCAAAATTTTAAGAATGTTAGCTATGTACTTTCTAGACCATGGCAGATTAGAAGCTGTAAATGGAAAAGGGATAGAACTGAGTAATAGCAAACACTCCAACAATGACAAGGATAAATAGCTACTAGAAAAACTACTTAAAGCAGGCAAATAAAATATAGTAATTTGAGATAATATAGAGATTTATTAAAAGGCAAAAATTTCTCCGTAGTTTTCATGAGCCATAAGTTCATTGGTACTTTTATATTTATAGTTATACCTGAGTCATAAAAATAGCTATGTTTAATATGTTCTTTAATATGTTTAAGAAAGCAGAGAAATTTCAAGTACAGTTATAAATGTTGCCAATAAAAATAATCAGATTTTTTTAAGTTTAAAATTTAAAAAGTCTAAGCTTTAGATATTTAGGAAATTAATTTTTGCAGAACGCCTCATTTTCAGGCATCCACAGAACTAAGAAGATATTTGGCATTGATATAATTCTAAAGATCAAATGATTACACTGTTGAAGTAAAAAGTTATCAGGAGTTCAAGTAAAAGACTAGAAGTTTTATCTAGAAGAGAGTAAGCCTGCTGTCACATTGAAAACGTTTTGCTCATCACGAGATGAATGTAATGAGTAAGGCAGGATTTTGTTGACAATAGCAAAGCTATGGAGGATACGTCAGACAAGGGTACCTTGCTACTGGTTTCATTTTCAGGTTCGGCTAGACCCTGCATTTTTCTGGTGCCAAGAGACTCTTCATTTAAAAAAAGACTATTGATTCTTTTCAGACGATCCACTCATACATAAGTACATACATGCCAATATGGAAGTATACACCATTCCTGGTCTTATGTTTTTGCAAGGGGGTACGGAAGAAGGAGGTTGGGCAGGATGGTAGTTTCCAGGTTAGGCATTTTGTGAAGCATGCAAAACTGGTTAAATATGAGTTTTTCTTGAGCATAGCAGGCAGAAAATAATTCAGTTAGCTGATGAACCCAGACTATGGTAAATATTCACTAGCTAACAGTTTGATTTGGCCATGTTCACTCAGGTGAGAACATGGCCAGGCTGCTGGTCACCATTATCCCCTGCTGTTATAGTGCATGTGTTTTATCCCATCATGCTTTGCAGCACAGTGGCAAACTGACATCACAAAATTCCAATAACACAATAACACCCAATGTCTATTGCTCAAACAAGCGGAACACTCAGTGCAGTTTAGATCCCAATGACCAAGCTCATGATTTACATCTGATCCAGATATCTGAAGCCATTTGTAGCCAATCCTCTAGTCTAGCCAATTGGTCTTAACATTGAACCAATTGACTTGCTTGCTGACAGGCTGAATCAACAGATAATTTATGACCTGAACTTCTGTAATTATTTTAATAGCCTTTTCATACCCTTTCCATTCTATTTACTATAATAGGAGCATTTAAAATGAGAACTCTTGGCTTCCCTGGTGGCGCAGTGGTTGAGAATCTGCCTGCCAATGCAGGGGACACGGGTTCGAGCTCTGGTCTGGGAAGATCCCACATGCCGCGGAGCAACTAGGCCCGTGAGCCACAATTACTGAGCCTGCGCATCTGGAGCCTGTGCTCCGCAACAAGAGAGGCCACGATAGTGAGAGGCCCGCACACCGCGATGAAGAGTGGCCCCCACTTGCCGCAACTGGAGAAAGCCCTCGCACAGAAACGAAGACCCAACAGAGCCATAAATATAAAAATAAATAAATAAATAAAATTTAAAAAAATAAAATAAAATAAAATAAAGTGAGAACTCTTCACTAGCAGAAAGGGATGTAAAGTTCTTAAAGAAACATTTTGTTAAACAAATCAGAGACCTGGCCTTTTAAGAGGATCCATATAGGGAAAACTCCCCTATCCCTCCTTTCAACTCATCAGTTTGGAAATACACTCTACTCTTTCTCACCATTTTGTATAATTATCCCTTAAATTCTGACTTTATTGCCTGTTCTAAGACTTTCAAACATCTGAAAGATCAACATGCTCTTCATTATCTTACTTCTAGTAACAACGGGAGCTGAAAGAGAAGTTATTCCTTTAAGACTTTTTTCTTCTTACTAATCAGACCAAGGATTCTTGACTTCCAAGAGGTCAGTTTGCTGCCAAGATGGTGCCAGTCTGTCTTCACTCTGTGTTCATTCACCTTCTGTTTCTCACTGCATACTGCAGGACGGTATTACCAACATCATAAACATTGATGGCAGGCAGATGTCATGGCCACCAGAGGTGGACGAAGAAAGAACATAGATCAAGGCAAGTTTTGTGAAGAAAAATGAATAAAATTGTTTTTATCCACTTAGCTAACTAAAGAAAGTACGGCTCAATACTGAACTGCTATACTTTACAACATACCGTAGAGAATACCAAAGAAAATATTGCCTGGGGAGATGCATGCTCAAACCTTCCCATCTGCAGCTGCTATCAATTATTCTGCCCTGATGTGACCAGAAATCTCAGTTTTCAATAGAGAAATATGAGTTGTAAAAGAATCCTTACTGGCCACCCCTACATTCCCCCCTTACCCCCACCTCCTGCTTCTATTTTGCTTTTCAACATTTGAAATGTCCACATACTTTGTATCCTAGTCCGCTGGGAAGTTAGAAAAGCAAATGCAGCTAGCTTCAGGGAAGAGAAGAGAGTCTGTGGCTTTCAGAGACTCTCCATTGGATAACAAAGGCTCATAAAAGGGTACCTTCACCCTAAATGTTATATAAACAGAGTCCTGTCTGTGGGTGTGATTTACACTCTTATTGAAGATCTTGAATCTTCCTTCTCTTCATGCTAGAAGATAAGTGAAGGACAAAAAGTCTATTTAGAATGGTTAAGCTGATCATTTTTTAAAAGATGTGTGCAAATCTGGGGCTGAGATCCCGTTTGTCAACCAAATTGTCAGGAAATAATTTATTACTGACAAGAACAAAGTGTGCAGCTGGATATCCCAAACAACGGCATGCTAAATGAGCCAGAGACTTGTTATAAATATCTTCCCTAGGACTCCATTTCCTATAGTCTAAAATTATTCTAGAAGCAGCATGGTATATGGAAAAAAGAATTGTACTGGGCATCAGGATGTCCGGGTTTTCTTTTGCCTGTTCTAATAACAAACTGTGAGAAAGAAAGAAGAAGGAAGGAAGGAAGGAAAGGAAGGAAGGAAGGAAGAAAGAAAGGAAAGAAGAAGGAAGAAAGGAAAGAAAGGAAGGAAGGAAGGAGAAGAGAAAAGAGAAGAAAAAGAGAAGAAAAAGAAAAGAAAATAGTATATACTAGATGACGTCTGCATTTCTTTCAAGCTCTAAAATGCTATACTGGGCTTCCCTGGTGGCGCAGTGGTTGAGAATCTGCCTGCCAGTGCAGGGGACATGGGTTCGAGCCCTGGTCTGGGAAGATCCCATATGCCGCGGAGCAACTGGGCCCATGGGCCACAATTACAGAGCCTGCGCGTCTGGAGCCTGTGCTCCGCAACAAGAGAGGCCGCGATAGTGAGAGGCCCGCGCACCGCGATGAAGAGTGGCCCCCACTTGCCACAACTAGAGAAAGCCCTCGCACAGAAGCAAAGACCCAACACAGCCATAAATTAATTAATTAATTTTTTTTAAAAAATGCTATACTGACAACACTGATGTCCTATACAGGGAATATTGCTACCCAAATGCTACACAAATGAATGCAGGCCTATCTCATCCAAAAGATAAGAAAGCAAGATTTAGAAGAAGGAAAAGAAGGTCTCTTGTTAAATAGCCTTTTGATTTCTGTGTGAATTATATAATCAAGAAATTGTTCTTCTGGTGTAGTTATTACAGTAAATGCAAGAGGTGAAAAAAGTTAATAACACATCAAAATGAGACAAAGTAATTAGGAATTAGGACTTCAGTTTACAAAACCAATTCTTAAAAAGAAATGATAATAAATGAAACCCCCCTTGTTTAGAACTCCCAGTCGTTTTTGACTTTAGTTATCATTCCACCCATGTGTCTGCCTTCTCTGCTAGACTATATAAGCTCCTAGGTGGTACAGGCCTTATTTTACTCATGTTCTATCTTTCACATTGATTTGCCCAGAAGGGCACTCTGTTGAGTTAAATCCTATTTTCAACATATTGAATGAGTGTGATACAGACTTAGAAAAATCAAGCAAACTCAACTTTATTTTTTGTAAATTTAAATTTTAGATGAATCTCCAAACTTCCTTCTCTTATAAATGACTTAGGAGACTATGATTTCATACAGAACTTGTGAAATACCTAACCAATTGTAGAAGGCTCTTCTTATCTTGAAAGACAAATATAAAACCATAAGTATGTAATTTTAAGCTTATCTATTAGAATTTCTCTATTGCTCATTCATTTATTTATCCATTCATCATATATTTAATGGGTATCAGATACTCTGGTTATACAGCCATGAATAAGATATGGTCTCTGCTTTCAATGGAGAGTTTCTAGTCTATGGAGAGAGAAGGTCGATTACAACACAGTGGGAGAATCGTGGTGATATTGATATGTATAAAATACACCAATGGCACATCAAAAGGACACCTGAATGAATGTTGAGGATCATCTGAAGCTTCTTGGAAGAGATGATGGTACTTCTGAATCAATCAGGGAAAAGACCTAAGACTTGTAGACAAAGACAGTAGCATTTTATATTTAGTTAAGAAACTTTATGGTATATCACTTATTATATGTCAGGCATTTTCCCAAGCACTTTAATACTCACAACAACTATATGAGGGAACTATTATCATCCCCATGTAACAGATGAGGAAACCAAAGTACAGTAAGTCCCCTACATACGAACCTTCAAGTTGCACGAACTTTCAAAGATGTGAACGTGCGTTCGCATGTCCAATCACCTAAGTTAGTTCCAGTGTCTGGCATATATTGTCACATGCGTGCATCCTTTACAAGTGGTTGTGCTTTTGTGTACTTTACTGTACAGTACTATATAGAGTACAGAAGTACAGTATCTTTATTTCAAGCCCAGGATGTGAGTGAGCGAAATTGCAGCTTGCTCTCCGTCTCTGCTGACGATCCTTCAGCTCTACCATCTCCCACCTCCTCTCCTTCCTCCAGTCAGTAACTCTTCTTGCCTGTTCACTTGATGCCAGCCCCTGGATGCCAGCTGTTGCACTGTACTACTATACTTTTCAAGGTACTGTACTGTGAGACTAAAAATGTTTTCTTTATTTTTTGTGTTTGTTTGTTTTCTATGTATTGTTTGTGTGAAAAGTATTATAAACCTATTACAGTACAGTACTATATAGCCGACTGCGTTAGTCGGGTACCTAGGCTAACTTTGTTGGACTTACCAATAACTTAGACTTACGAACACACTCTCGGAACGGAACTCATTCGTATATAGGGGACTCACTGTACAGACAGGATAAGTAACTTCACAAGGTCAAATAGCTAGTAGGTAGCAGAGCTGGGGTATGAACCCAGGCATTCTGGAGTCAGAGTTTATGCTTTTAATTTTCTTGGTTATATGCTGCTGCTCTAAGACTGGGAGGCTAGAAAGCCTGGCTCCTCCTCACTCGCCTCTTCCTAATTTATTCTCTGCCTCAGCATTCTATGCATCCAATTTTGTAAGGGCTTATTTATCTGTGTACTTGTATGCTGCCTGTCTTCCTCATTATACTGCAAACACGGCATGGGGTTCTCACTGAAGGGTGCTATGCAGGAGAGCCATGTGGTCATATTTGGACTCTAGAAAGAGAACTCTGATTGAAGCAGAGGGAAAGGATGTTGTTTGGGTTATAGTATCTATGGTTGATCTGATTTAAAATGGAAGTTTCAGCCCAGGCACATTCCAAAGTGAGGAGATAGATAGACCAAGGAGCAAAAAGGTTTCAAAGTAAGTGGATAAGATCTACTTTAGATAACTCTTAAATGCCTCAACCACATCAAAGTAGAAAATGGTCAAGAGTTGGAGATTAGAAGAGAATTTTTGGAGAGGAGAAGATTTATTTGAAGAGGCCTTTGGTCTGAGACACAACCACACCATCTCTGGTCCAGGAGAGCAGGAGATAGCTCTAACCTCAAACCTAGTGAGAGAGCTTCAAGGTAATAACCCAAGGAAGAATCTTCTGGAGAGAGCAGTAGGAGGGGCTGGCCCCTCAACTCACACTGAAGAAAAGCAACTTCACTAAGACTAGTGCAAGAACTCAACGTTTGTCGTTTGCAGTTTAGGTCGTATCTGACTGCCCCCTGAAAACCTAGAGGAGGAGAGACGGACTGATTAGTTTTTCGACAGGGATGTGGAGGAGGTGGGCTGTGCTGAGACGGAGCAACAGGCCTGGAGTCCTGGAACCAAGGATGTGTGAATGTGGGTCGATGACCTAGGGAAGACGATGGATGAGAAGCCAGCACAGAGCTGAGCCTGCAAAGGGCTATCATGGGTCCCTGGAGGAGGGTCCAGGTGATCATTCACACCTTGGCAGAAGCTGAAGCTTCTGCTGGATATGTAGGGACTAAAGGATGAGGAAGTGATCAGCCTAAGCAGAACAGCATTTGCCCTTAAGGGGAAGTGCCAGGTGAGAGACCCTCACTGATGTGGGGTGGGGTAGGGAGAAGGCTCTTCTACAAACCCAAGAGTGTCCACGACAGAATGAACCAGCCCCACCCACCTGCCAAGTCCAGAGAGAGGGTGGTGCCTGATCACCAGGAGAGTGTCAGGTGAGTGAGGACTGTCCTGCTGCCTCTTCCTCTCCATCTTCCCTCATCCCCAGTTTGGGAGGGATTCAGAACCCCAGAGTTAGCCAAATGAGGGAAGAGAAGTAAGAATCATGTGAGAAAAGGGTGAAGAAGCTGACCTCACCCTCTTTACCTACTAGCAGGAAAGGCCTTTGATCCGGGACAACACCATGATGCCAGTGTGACAGTGTTTGGTGACTTGAAGTAAAGGTCTGAACGTAACCACAGGATTTCATGGAGGCTGCCAATCACTGTAAAGGGAAGAGCTTACCCCACCGAATCAATTTAAAAGGATAATGAGGGACCACAATAAAGATGCTGGGAGATTACACTAAGATCACATTTGGCATTTAACAGAAAGGATGCATCCACCAAAGGAATGCTGCCCCGACCTAGGCAAGAGCCAGAGCCCTGGTTTATAGGCGTTTCATGAACCCCAGTCACCCCCAAACTGCCCAGGGAATCCCAGGTCTCACTCTGGGTTTACCACAGAGAACATTTAAGTCCACAGGTTTCCGTGGCAAATTGCTCCACACAACCTGCGACCCTGAACCCTTGGTGTTCCCTCCCAGACCCAGCCTCAGGGCCCAACAAAGCAGGTTTCCCCACGAGGTTACTACTGAGGGCTGAGGACACTCATGCTGCCACCTGGCCCAAGCACCAGAAATAGGGTTTAAGCCGCATGCCGCTGGGCTCTCAATCCCTTGCCACACCAACCTCTTCAGCCTCGTCTCTGCCACATTTCCTGCTTTGCTCCTGCAATACAACTCCTAGTACAACTCAGAGTTCTTCCAACAGGAAAGAGAGTTTCAGTTCCTCTACACATCACGCACTTTCATTTACATTGCTGCCTCCGCATCTAGAACATTCTCTGACCCATTCCCTCCCTTTATCTGGAAGTTGAGTGTGTGATTAAGAGCATGACTCTGGAGGAAAACATGTTGGCTCTGAATCTGAGTTTCTGTACTTTTTTCCCTTGAATGACATAGCGGTTCTAACTGCAACTTCATCTATAAAATGACAAAATAATATTATTTACTTCATAAAGTTGTGGTGAGGTTGTAATGACATAATGAACAAAAACTATTTAGCCTATGGCCTGACACATATTAAGTACTAATAAACTTTTGTTGAAAAAATTGAAGAAGTGGACAAGTGAGTCCTGACACACCCAGTTTCCTCATATTGGAAAACCACTGCATCCACCATCTATCTGGCAGACTCCTACTGATCCTGCAAAACCTGGGCCAAGTGATTAGAATGATTACAGAGAATGAGTAACCTCTCACTGTATTAATATACCAGCACATGCCATTAGTTGAGAAAAGCAAGGTACTTAACAGTGCATATGGCACCTTTTGTGAAAGGAAGTTATCATGTTAACTTTTGTGTGGAAAGAAGGGGAAATAGCACATAAGAAGTATTTGTGTGTCTTTCTGCTAAGGAGAAACACTGAAAGAATAAGCCAGAAACTACTAGTGGTGATGTTTTAATTCAGCCTCTACAAACATTAAGGTCTACTGACCATGCATATAAGTGATCTAGATATTTATGCACTGGGATCAATTATTGTTTAAGACACTAATTCTATATGAACCAAACCACTAGTTGGCTCAGTTCAATTCATTCTAAAAATCTATATTCCAAGCAAGAGGGGAAGAGAAAGAAAAGGAAAAGAGAACTTGCCTTGTGCCAGACACCAAGGTAAGCACTGTACATACATTAACTCATGTGATCTTCACAGCCCTGCCAGGTGGTTACTATTTTACAAAGGGGGACCCTGGAGGTCAAAGGCAAGAACACTGGGTAAGAATGGAGCCAGATTTCAAACTTACTTCTGAGTCCCAAGCCCTGCATCCTTTCAGTCACACAGTGTGGCCTCTGTGTATTGCCCAGCTTGGTAACTTACACACAGAATTGAGAAGCACGACTTACTTCTACTTTGCCACTGAACTTGTTAATGAAGACATCCAACAGCACCGGTCCAGTACAGACTCTTGCTGTGCACCAACAGAGACCCTCCCCACTGGTCATAAATTATTTTCCGGTGCTTCTTGCATTCAGCTCTTCAGCCAGTTTTGAACTCACATAAGTATGCTCTCTTCTGATTTATTTCCACATATTCCTACATGTATAACCTAATATTACATTAAATTCCTCGTTGAAGACTGAAGACAATAAAAATGCAATGAGTCTATTTTGGCATGAATTGTTTTAAGTCGGTGCTGATGTCTAATTATCACTGCTTTCTGTTCTCAATACCTCCAAGTCATGAAAACAAGCTGATAAGCTTAGTGTAATTTTCTAGAAAGTTTTTAGAAAACTATATTAAGGTCATCAGCTTCTCTTCATTTCCTGGAATCTACTTAAAAAAAAAAAAAACAAACTTGGATGATATTAGCCTACATCTATTTTTTGCCAAGATGGGGAGAGACATTTCCCATTTTCCATAGTTTTCTATATTAGATATATTTTGTGACCAAATGTACAAAAAATTTATGTTCTAAAAATGCACTTTTCTGAGTTTAGATACTTAACTGATGATTTAAAGAAGAAAGATGTTTCCTTACCATCGTTTTATCAATTTAGGTCTTCAGTTCCATCATAATGGTGATGATGTTCCCTCCTTTCCAATATGAAGACCCTTAATAGAGAAGATGTAAGTAGAACCTGTCGGTCGTCCTGCCTCCTCTGTGACATTGTTAAAGTTACACTATCTGTGCCATAACTGGGTCTCCATTACCCTTCTTTCTCTGAATATCGCTTTTAATGTCATTTTTGTATGAATGAGAATGTTGCACAAGCCTTAGCTCATTCTCAGCTTAGACTTAACAGTTTTGAGCTACTTCTGTTGTTGCTGTTGGTCAGGGATTGTGTGCCCCTCCTCCCATCTTATTTACACACCCTTTTGAACTCTGGCATCAGGGATGGGTGAAGTCACACAAGTGAAAATATTTCTGTAAGCCAATGTTATCACAGTCTTAAACTTACATGACATGGTCTGACTGGTATAAGAATTTAGGGTTTGAAAATATCACCAAAACATCATAGCATTAGCACATCCTTCTCTGCTTTCCTTCCTCTTGTTTTTCATTCCCTGTAATTCATGAATGATGACATTGAAAATTAATCTTCCAAACAGAGCCTATCAACACAAACATTACAGTGGGAAGAGGGTATCTCTGTTTCCATAACCTAGACACTCACTCATTAGATGTACATAGACTGGGGCACTTTTGTAATCTCCAGATGTAAAGTTGGTACTCCTTGCTCAGGGGTGGACTAATTTGTTTTAGAAATCAGATTTTGGGAGAGTCAAACCGTAGAGCAGAAGCAAAATTGCAGGGCTAGAGAGACTATTTGCTCCCCTGAGACAATTTTCATTTGCCTGTCCTGTATCTTCTTGGGTCATATGGGATCCAGTTAATCTTTTCTCTCTTGCACAGAATCTATGTGGAAATTTCAGTATAAACAGAGATCAGTAGGAACTCAGTAGCTTTAAACTCAGAAAGCCATCACTTTGCTCATTTAATATTGCTCAGGTCACTTCACTTTTTGAAAAGAAAAAAAGAGATTCAAGAGGGGGTATTTCCTAGACCAGATCTAAATGAAAAATTATTTTCTTTATTATTATTTAAGAGACAGTTCTCTTTGCTATACTTTAAGTGACCACAAGTTCTCTCTCAGCTGAGATATCATCAGTGCTGCTTTGACTTGTCTTACAACCAAGTTAAGTATTCGCAAAAGGATTAAAAGCATTCAATACAATGCAAGAAGCATGGGCAGCCCTCCTGACATAGGCATTGACTTTTACATCCTGTTTCCTGAACTGTGCTATTACAAGTATTGCCTTTTCCCACAACCATCCACAGATGCAAAAGGAAGCAGGTCTCATGCCATTTCCATTTCCTCCTCCCTATGAAGTCTCTTCTACCGTTTAGTCTCAGATTTTAAACAGAAGACTCCCAAGGAGTAAAAAGCTCATTAGCCAAGAAAATACCTATTTCTAAGAAGGACTTTATTTATTTCATAAGAGAAGAAATTGACAGCAGTTAATGCCTACTGCAGGAAACTTCTTTGGATTATGCTACTTCAAGGTCACTGTAGGAATGAGTCATAAATTGAACTCCTCTTTTTTGTATATGTATAGATCTTCACAATGTGTCTTCTTTTCCTAACTAAGCAGCTGGTTGAACATCAACAATGTGAAGGAATGAAAAGAAATCTATTCAAGGGCAGCAAGTACCTTGTAGCAAGTTGTGTTACCAATGGCCAACAAAAGGCAGTGTCTGGCTGGTAGTGTGTTTGTGAAATTGCTTTTTAGATTCATTTTGTTTTCATAGACAAGAAATAAGAGGGCATTGACAAGGTCTTCTAAAACTAAGACGTTAAGAAAATAAGATTATCTTCTGTCATTTAAACTCAAAAATAAGCAAAATAGGACAGAACAGAAAGACTTGAATTCCCCAATGGCTTACAGCCTTATGAATCTGGTCCTAGCCCTCTCATAAATTATATAATTTTGAAGAATTCACATAACTTCTTTGAGACTTACTTTTCCCAACTATAAAATTAAGAGGTTAGCTTAAAATATCTCTAAGCTCCTTCCCAATTCAAACATATTATGTATTCTAAGCAACTCCCATAAATGCCTTGACTAGCATCGTTCAATACTAACTTTCATGGGAAGTCCATCCCTTTGAGAGGAATAGATGTAGGAAGCCAGAATTTCAGTATGTCATATTTCAGAGTACTGTACTTTCCACCTCATGGGCTCAGTTATCCTTTGTACTGCTCCAATTATATGCTTTCCCTCCCTTTGTTAGCATTTGGTTCTTTTTATGAGTCGATAAAAGAGCTGAAAATGGTATAATGTAACCTATCTGAAGTCACACAAAGTACCTAGAGATGAAGTCTACGTTTTTGTTTTGTTTTCCTTCCCAGGTTTCTCTTTGTGTTAAATGTGGCCTTATTTAATGGTGCCATATTCATCACCATCACAAGACTTTTTGGGTTCCTGCTGGGCACACAGCAAGTTACCAGACCCCATGGGAATTTATGTGGCTCACAAAAGGCATGACTCCTACACATGCACTTTCAATCTAAAATAATCCCATCTGTCTGACCTTTTGAGTGTAGTACATAAACATCTCTTTGTCCTTCAGTAAGCAAATAATACCATTATAGCTCAATGTGAATAGTATTTACAGATGAAGACACAGAGATTCAAAAGAAGTCAATTAATTGGTCCAAGACCATATGGCTAGAAATTAGTAGGACTGGAACTAGAATGCAGGGTCTTCTTTCTTCTTGCTCATTTTTTTTTTAATAATCTAAACCATATTACTTCTGGGCTGTATGGTACAGGAAAAGAATTTTCAAAATCCTGCAGAACTCAAAATCCTTTCTCTTATACACTAAAAATAGCCTTCGCAAGTCTCAGAGATTGTAGCAGAGCCATTTTAGATCAAGCAGTGAGTATGACAACTTTTCTTGGCTGAAATGGTAGACTTCAATCATTAACTGAGCATCTTCTTTGGCTGGGCAAAGAGCTGGAATCCCTGATAGCCACAAAAAAGGTACACTGTCTGTCATTTGTAAAGACAAGGCAAATGAGCTCTTAAAAAGATACCTTGTAGTACAAAGTAGTCAATGGATGAATGGAAAGTGGCAATCTTCCAGGTTCATTTACATATTTAGTATCTTCTATATTTAAGATATTGGGTGTACTAGAGGCTGCTGAACATCTTTTAAGAGTGTTAAATAATCCCAAGAAAAAACTAAAGAAATAATCAGACCAATTCTTGACAAAGAAGCATTATATAGGAGTTCCAGGGGCCTGTGCATGCACTTGTGTGAGTTTGTTCCCTCTTCTCACTCTTGCTGTTCATAAGTAGGATTACTTATCCTGTCAGGGATGCTAACATAGTGGCAGAATTTCCCAGAGATCAACAAAATATTATAGATAAGAAGGACCTTATTGGATACTTAGCCCACACTTCCAACCTTCCTTCTTATAGAACAGTTTTCAACATGGCGGTTGAGCCTCTGTTTGCATATTTCCATTGGAAGGAGGTTGTTTTTTCTTGACCTACCTCATTCCACTTGAGAGACTAACTCTAATTATTAAAATTTTTTCTTTATGTAGAAGGATTCTAAACTTGAGAACCTGAGCTATGGCAACCCTAGGATTCAGATGTGTCTGTCAAACCAGTGGAGATAATAGGATTGGGCTAACCAATCGAAGAATGATTCAAGAAACATAAATTTGACCCAAAGGTAATAGCTGGTGTCAGATGGTGAGGTCATTTTGAATAGATCACATTGTCAATCTTCCGTATTTCCCTCTGGCCCCCATGGACTCAATGGACTGAGTCCTTTGAAGCAGTAAGTGCACTGGAAAAAAAAAAAAAAAGAAAACAAATCTCTGTATAAAACATTAGGATCACAGGTATACTGACTGAATTCAGCTTGCAGTGAAGATAAGACAAAAGTTGACTACATGCAGTATATCAGGGCTGGGATTCTTTCTTGAGAGAGAACAGGACCAGACTACAGTTGGAATGGAAAAGAAGGACATATGATCATCAAGCTGCTCTAGGTTTCTAACCAACCAGTGGCCTTAACAGTAGATACAACCATAGTGAATCAGAACTAGAGAGGAGATACATGGTGAATAGTAAATAATGGAACCCACGGGGTAGCTGAGAAGCCTCTTCCACACATGGGACACTGTCCAGAGGATTCTCAGAACTATCTGAAAAGAATCTGAGAAGACCAGACAACCTCAAGAGCAGGAGGAAACTGAAGTAGGAAAGTATTTACCAACGCCACCATGATCCTATTTTTTAATGAGGCTGAATGATAATAACAGCACAAATATGGGCATTCATGATAACTACACTAGGCCTTTTTATGTGTTCTCACTCTTAATGCTGGTCACAACATTATGAAGCTGGCATTAGTGTTAGTTTACAGTTGAGAAAACTAAGTCTCAGAGGGCCTAAGTAACATGCCTCAAATCCATGGCTGGTAAGATGTAAACCAGGATTTGAAAACAGGTCTGACTCCTCACTACATCATGCTGTGTCCTGAAGTAACATGGAAAAACATAGGTTCCATAAATAGTAAATCAAAATCTGCCTCCCTAAATTTTCCATTCACTCATCTGAGTTCTGTCTTTTGAAAAAAATCCTGTCTTTGTGGGCTACTCCTTCTCCTATATGGCAGCTCCTCAGAGACTGGAAAATACCTATCAAAGACTCCACCGAATCTTCTTCATCTTGACCTCAGGTAGCCCATTGTCCAATCTCCTCACCAACCTGGTCTTCCTCCACTGGGAAGTCTAGTTTGTCAATGTCCCCACAACTCTAGATGTTTTCCAATTTCCATTAAAAACAATTTCTGCTGTATCATGGTGCTCTCCTGAGCTCTCTGGACTCCTACTTGCTGCAACAGCTCCCTATTTTCCCAAATTTTGACAAGAGACACCAACTCAGCATCACCCTTAAGAGCCACTGAGATGGTGGACCAGGTATCCCATAACCCAGTGGGCCATGTGAATTAATTCTCTGGAGCCCAGCTTACTGCCATCCCTATGTAACTGCTGTGATAAAATGCTAAACTGTATGTATAATTGATAATTACTTTATAGTAATATGGGGTCTCGCTTGTTTGAATAAAATTCATTATTTACAATTTTCTACTAGAAACAATTTCTCTTTGTTGATAACTCTCCCTAATTGCTTGAACCATATGACATATTTTTCTAGGTAGCCTCGAAATAATTTTTATATTCCTCTTAGAGTTAGCATCTAAATTTCTGATCAATAGTGTTATAAATATCTTTTTTGCATAATGAAAAATGTCTACATCTATATTACTCAGGGATATTTATAGATAGATACAGTCAGCCCAAGTCATGCCCTATTCATCCTAGTAACAAGCCATGTTACAGATTCCACAGAGCTGAACTCCACGACCATTTGTTTAGGGCTCTGAGAGGCTGTGGTCTATGTTTATAGACTAAAGGGTATGTGTAAGTAGAATACATTTTTCCACAAATAAAAAAATTAACATAATTTAAAATTTTGATATAATTTACATTAAAGAGCAATATAAAGGTTGGAAAATATACCCTTGGCATCCCTGCCTGTGTGGTAAAGGAGAAAGGAAGGTAAACTGACATAATCTAGAAAATTTGCCAAGTCATCCACTCAGTGAAGAGAAAAGTGCATGAGGATTCCCTTTGCTCCTCCCTGCAATAAAGTATAAACCCCCTCACAGAGGAAGCTCATCTCTCCCCAGTCAGGAGTGCATGCAATTCCCAATTTGAAAAAGGAGACTCTTGCTTACTAATCTGAGTAGAGTTCTTTTCTCCAGTCATAAGCTATCTGAAGAGCCGACCTTCCTAACTTATGTGGTAAATAGCTCAATGACTAATAATGACTAAGAGCTACACAATCCCACCAAAAAGAAATGTGTATTTTAAGAAAGACATTACATTTTCTGACCCTTGGTTCAGTTATAAGTCAACTGGGAGATTAGTCATGACAAAAAAGTTAAAAGGTCTCCTTATATTAATTTCTTATATTTGTATAAGTGGAAGATATGATTATTAAGTAGTGTATTGTTTTACTGATTTAAAAAACTATAAACTAAAACCACATAATTTAGTCATATGAAAAAGTACATCTGAGCCATGTGATATCTTATTTTCCCAGTATCTTTTGATTTCCAATAAAAGAAGCAACCCCTAAAGCATTAATCACAGGCCACCCTTTATTTAACAAGCACATTGAACCATCTGACATACACTGCTGTCTTTTTTAGGTTTTAAATACGCACCGTTAATTAGCTTTTTACATCACAATTATTCGTAAAATCTTTAAGGGCAAATACCATTTCTCATACTACTCTCTGTCTCTCTAGAGTACCTAAAATAGTACCTTCAATAATTATTCATTCACTTATTCATTCAACAGTCTATGTGTTCACCGTGTGCCAGCAGCTGGGGATACAGTCCCTGCCCTCAGAAAGCTCTCAATAAATAATCTCTTCTGAGACAAACTGAAGGAGCCCTAGCCCAGGTCACCTGGAGCAGGGGCAGGGGAAGCCTGATGAAAGCTGAGAAAATCTATGTAAAGCAGTCGATGCCTGACTCTTCTCTAGGACAAATGAGTAGGAATTTGCCAGTGGAATCAGGTGGGAAGTGATGCAAAGGGGGTTTTACACATAGTAGGCACTCAATAAGTAATTGTCTTTTTGTTCTGGAAAAAAGCGGTATTGCCATGAAATTAGTGACCTCTCAACCCTGAGTCTATGGGTCTCTGACTTTTTTAAGCCGTGAGAGGCCTATTTATTAAGTCAATGTTTCAGGCTTTTTTTTTTTCACCCAGGACAGCAGAACACAAAACAGGACTGCTTTTTAAGAAAAGAAAAAAAAAAAAAACTTCCTCAGGCTTGATGTCCGTATGTCCATTCTAAAAGCAATATATGCTAATTTTGGCACATTTGGAAAATGAAGAAAAATGAAAGGAAGAAAATAATCACACATCCCATCACAGAGAGTCAACCACTGCTAATAAAATGGTGCATTCCTTTCCAGTCTTTTTTTATTTTGCAAAGTTTTGGGTTTATTATTTTGTTTGACATAGTTGCAATCATATTAATTAGCAGCGCATATTTAAAAACTAAACCCCACAGTACTAGATGTCACGTGGCACTATGTGCTGAATTGTTAAATAAATGGTAGCATGTTATTAATGCTTTAAGTTGCTTCTTTTATTAGAAACCAAAAGTAAGCTTTTTTTTTTATATGAACATTATAACAAAGCATCATTTTAACTATCAGTTTTATTAGCTCCATATCCCATGGAGATTTCATTAGATGCACATACTTTAATCAATCATTCTGTTGTTAGACATTTAGGTAATTCTGTCATGAGCATGTTTGTATGCAATGATCTTTTCCCCTATTTTTTTTTTAAATTAATTAATTAATTTATTTATTGTGTGTGTGTGTGTGTGTGTGTGTTAGTTTCTGCTTTATAACAAAGTGAATCAGTTATACATATGCATATGTTCCCATATCTCTTCCCTCTTGCATCTCCCTCCCTCCCACCCTCCCTATCCCACCCCTCTAGGTGGTCACAAAGCACTGAGCTGATCTCCCTGTGCTATGCGGTTGCTTCCCACTAGCTAGCTATTTTACGTTTGGTAGTGTATATATGTCCATGCCACTCTCTCACTTTGTCCCTATTCTTTGAATTCTCTTTAGAATCAGTCTTTTTTTTTTTTTTTTTTTTTTTGGAATCTTTGGAGTAATTTTGTTTGGCAAAAGCAAAATAACTAACAAAGACTGCTTTGGTTCCAGCGTAGAATTAGAATGAACTGATCAAAGGGTATGAAGTTTTTAAGGCTCTTAATACGTATTGCCAAATTGCTTTTCAAAGATTATATCAATTTTCACTCCTATCAGCCATGAGAGCATTTTTTGACAGTTGTCAGCACTCAATATTCACTTAAAGCTTTAATCTGATAGTATTAAAAAAGTTGTTCAGATTTGCATCTATTTGATTACTAGCGAAGTTAAATATTTTTCCCTTTGTTAGTTGGTTGTATTTATTTCGGGGAATCTAAGGCTGAATTGTCATTAGGACAAAACCAATAGCTCAGATCATCTACATACAGAACAGCACAAAGGCTTCTGGGATTCTGCTAACTGCTACATCACTGCTCATTTGAAGACTAAAATAATCTCTGACCACAAATTTACAAAAAGCATGCTCCTCAGAACTCACACCATGTTCTGAAAGCACTCTGGGCCAGGTACCTCAGGCTGAGTTCATGTGCATAGAACTGCATAGTTTCCTAGACTTCCACTTCCATAGGTGTCAGCTCTTGGCTTAGTTTTAAATAGATGTATTTCCTGCTAGACTCCATGTTCTGTGCAGCCCAGAACTTGGCAATCTTGTTCACTGTTGTGTCAGCAGTACACGTTGCACAGCCTGGGAGATGGCACCAACTTCCTCTCTTCAGCAGACTTGGTGTCATGTGGAAGAAATCAGTCTCAAATGGGACAGAGGATCATCTCCGGAGAGGCTGACATCCTGAATCCCGCCTCCCCCTCATACGTACCCTACAATCACTTCTATTAAGTATTCGCTGCTTGACAGCACTTTTGTTCTTCTTTGAAGAGGTATTTTGGCACACTGAATGCTCGCCTCTATTTATCTGTAAATTTAACTTGACCTTCCTAATCATTAGGCACAAAGCAATCATCTCTGTGCTCCTCAGGACATGAGATAATTAGCAAAGAAAAATTCCTCCTGCCAGTGTGTACTATGAATAGAAAACTTTCATCTGACTTCCTGAGTTTTGTCCAATTGTGATACATCTTAGTTTGTATCCTAACTTCATGAAAATTCATATGTAATACATAATTTTGATCTCAGATTTATGTAAGATATACTACTTGGGGAAAATGCATTGGATGTAGCAAAAAAATCTATTTCCAGTTTCAATAAATACTGTCTCACTCTGTGCTTTTCTGGTGGGCTGTTCATAAAATTACTTGGGAAGATGTATTCTATCAAACTATGCATATATCCAGTGATTCACTAACATTTACTCACTGTGCATGCCTCTCACTGTGCTGGTTGATCTCACATGCTGTTCTATTTAATTTTTACAAAAACCGTATTAGGTAAATATTACTTTTCCCAAATATTTTAGATGTGGTTAAATGAGTTACCTACCTCATCCAGCCAGACAGTGCCCAAGAAAGAACACAAACCTAAATCTCAGTCCAGTGCTTTTTTTCCTGAAACTATGTATGCTTTTCCCCATGTACCTTTGTGTGGTGATACCTCTCCACTGTTTGCCATAGAATGCCGTGTATGCTATGGAATATTGATCCTAATGCTCATCACACTGAAATTATTGAATTGCTCGCCTGTCTTCCCCTGTAAGCGATAAGTCCATGGAAGGCAGAGATCATGTTCTATTTGGTGTTGCACCCCCAGAGCCCATCAGACTACTTAGTGTTGGATAATATTTTTAATTAATGCATAAACTGCTAAATAAACAATAGAGATGGCAATATTTGGGTTATGTGTTGCTATGCTTTGCACAAGGGAAAGTCTAAGAACAACTAATAGTTCACTTTTCTTAAACTATATAAATTTTATTTTAAATTGCATGTTTATTAACTAAAGCACATCTCCAACCTCTGTTATCCTACTTGGGCTTGCTAATTTCAATCTTCAGCAAGTTGTAGAAAATTGCTTACAAATACCTGCACTGTTGTTTTTACTGTGGTTTTTTTTTTTTATTGCTTTATGTGAATTATCACCAAAACCAACTAATTCATCTATATATAGAGCAGAGCACAGGCAACAGAATTATTCAACATCCCTCCCTCTTTCCTTCCCTCTGCTCCCATTCTTAAATTGGAAAGGAATCCTAAAACTCCACTGACACTTCAAATACTCAACTAAATTTCTCTGGATAATATCC
Organism: Balaenoptera musculus; assembly: GCF_009873245.2. Lineage (NCBI taxonomy): Eukaryota > Metazoa > Chordata > Mammalia > Artiodactyla > Balaenopteridae > Balaenoptera > Balaenoptera musculus. The sequence continues at coordinate 24,908,562 of NC_045796.1, forward strand.
CATCCAAATGACATTCCAGCACCTACTAAAATGCCTCCAGGGACATGGAACTCTCTTCCTTCTAATGGAGCTTGTTCCATGTTTAGCTTTCTCAAACTAGAGTCTGGGAAGAAATGGAACATGTTAATTGGTAGAAGTGTGGATTAGTGCAAACTTTAGCAATATAAATCATGAGCCTTTAAAATATGCATATATTTCAACCAGGTAATCTTAAAAATCTATTGAAAGGAAATTACCAGAGATTTACACAATGATGCAAATTCCAGGCTGTTCTTTGCAGTGTTATTTATAATAATAAAAACGAAATAAAACCGAACACCACCTGACTGCTCAACTGTACAAAATTGTTGTAATAAATGATCGTTCATGTATATGAGTACAGTGAAATCATTTTATATATCAATAATATTTCATGAGATGAAGAAATATTCATGGTATATTGGTAAATGAAAAAGTTATATTACAGAAAAGTGTAATATCTACATAATAAAAAATAATTTTTTAAAACAATTTTTGTTTGTATGCACAGAAAGCAGTCTGGAAACTTACAGAATTGTTAGTAGTTATTTCTGAGCAGTGGCTTTATGAGTAGTACACTTTATTTGTACTTTACTCTTTTCTTACAGACTTTCTCAAAAAATTGTTACTTCTGTAATCAGAGAAAAAGTCAAAAAATTGTTACTTCTGTAATCAGAGAAAAAGTAAGCGTCGTGTAGGTCCTTCCCTGCACTGAACTGAAATTTTTCTCTCTCCTTTTTTTAATAACTTCAGCATATTTTACTTGAGGATATATAAAAGAAAAAATTCTTTCTACTCATAAAAATTCTTTAAAAATTGGAAGCAACTGCAATGCCCCTTCCCTGCCCGTCACCTTCTTTTACTAGTTGAACATCTATGGGGTATCTTCAGGTTAGACCCTCCTACCATACATTCTCTGCAAAGCAGCTAGAGTGATCTTAAGAAATAGACCAATTTTTCCCTGCTCAAAACTTTCCAACAGTTTCCCATCACTCTTAGAACAAAAGCAATGCCCATATCAGGGCCCACAAGGCTCTCTCTCCGATCTTACTTCCTACCACTATTTATTTCTCACTCCACTTTAGCCTCAAAGTTTCCTTGGTCTCATGTCCCCACCTGTCTTAGTCTGTTTGGGCTGATGTAACAAAAAAGTATATATTGGGTAGCTTATAAGCAATAAAAATGTATTTCCCACAGTCCTGGAGGCTAGTAAGTCCAAGATCAAGGCACAGACAGATTTGGTGTCTGGTGAGAACCCACTTCCTGGTTCACAGACAGCAACTTCTCACTGTGTCCTCACATGGTAGAAAGGGCAAGGGAACCCTCTGCGGTCTCTTTTATAAGAACAGTAATCCCAATCATAAGTGCTCCACCCTCATTACCTAATTGTCTTCCAAAGGCCCTACCTCCAAATGCCATCACACTGGGGATTAGGTTTCAATACATCCATTTTGGGAGACACAAACATTCAGCCTATAGCACCATCTCATGACTTTTTCATTCACTATTCCCCTTGCCTGGAATACCCTGCCCCCAGATATTCCACAGCTTATTCCCTCACTCCATTCAGGTGTCTACTCAGTGTCTCCTCCTCAGAATGATCCCTGAACACTCTCTCAAGACCAGCACCCCGATCACTCTCAATCCCCTAACTCTACTTATTTCTCTTCCTAGCACTTATCACTATGTAATAGTTTCCTATTGATTTGTCTGATTATTCATGGTCTGTCACCCCAACCAGAATGTAAGTTCCATAAAGATCAGGACTTTAGCTGTTTTCTTCTCACCGTTATAATCCCCATGGCCTAGAGAAGACACAGATTAGGAGTTCAATATATGATTAAATTAATGAAGATGTGTTTCAGGTTTTCTCATTCAGCTGCTGGAAATCCAAGCCCCCACTCGGAAATCAAGGTGATGCCACCAGAAGAGATGACCAGGCTGCAGGTATAGGCTGGCCATAAGGAGCAGCGTGACCCTTCCTTCCTGCCTCTTCTCTCCCTAGGCAGCTCTTTAATACTCCCTCGAAATTCAAATGACATCCCTTGAAGCCATATCACACTTCTCACTCACACCAAGCATCTAATGAGCACACTGCTGTGAAGCAGGTATGGACTGAAGCGCCCAATTAATATTTATTAGCTCTAGCAATGAACGAAGAGACCTGAAAATGCATACATTATTCTAAGGGGAAATTTACACACAGAGATTTTTCCTTTTTGAAAATTATGTGAAAGACTTTTTCTCTGAGGTCAAAAACACTTAAAAAGAAAGGGTGAGAAAGAGAGAGTAGAGTTGGGAGTAGAGTTGAATAATACCTGAAGCTTGTAGAAACTTCAAGTCCTGGCTCCACTGACAGATTAAACAATGAACAACTTGTTTGTGCACCGTCTTGGCAAAAACATACAGCTGGGGAAGGCATGACTCAGAGAACAAGGAACAGGACATGCAACAGCTACTCAGGCAGATCCACCCCAGGCAAGCAGACGAGCACCCGACTTGCTAGTATTTTGTCAATAATGTGGAACAAACAGGTATATAAGGATGAGGCCACTATATTAAAGAAAATATGCACTGATTAGGTGACAAGCTAAAATAAGTTTTCTCCTCTTTAACGGCTGTCCATAAGTCCCTGAGTGAGCTGTCACAGAAGGGGAAAACCCCAGTGATGTTATCTCGAGTTTTGTCTTTCTCATGATCTTAAAAGTCTCCATTTAAGAAAAATGAATCAGAAACCAAAGTAATATGAATATGAAAATGTATTCATTTTGCAATAACTCGTAAGATTACGCCATTAAAAAAACGGAGCCGTTAACCACTATTAGTAATGGGATTCTTTGTGAAGAAGTTTTGTTTTGATCAGGAAGGGGGCTGCCTGTCTCCCAAAGTCTGTAACTGCATTCAAGGTTACAGGGCTGACCTGCTCCACAGCCACACGTGGGGAGGAAAGTAGGATTGAGACGTGGATAAAGGGGAGACTTTCATTTTTACTCCATAAACTTAAAAAAAATTTTTTTTAATTTTTAATTTTGATAAAATACACCTAGCAAAAATTTTACCCTCTTAACCATTTGCAAGTATATGGTTGAGTGGTGTTAACCACATTAACATTGTTGTTCAACCAATCTCCAGAACTCTTTTCATCTTGGAAAATTGAAACTGTATACCCATTAAACAACAGCTGCTCCATTAGCTCTTGTATAGCTAGAATTTTTAACAATTAGAAAATACTTTTATCTTAAAAAATACAGAGGGGAAATCTTGCATTCACAGGTGAAAGAAGATAACATTTAATTCATATCTGCATGGAAAATTCAATCCTGACATAAATACCTTAAAAAGACTGGTCAAAAATGTTGGAAGACAAAAAATTAACAACAACCAAAAAAGTTGGTTTTGTAAATATATTTACCAAGGAGAAGTTATCTGGATGACTAACAAATATTTGAAGTGCAGATTCATAGGCAGAATAAATACTAAGCAGTTGTTCCATTCTTCAAAATGCAATGCGAAATCCATCTCCCTGTTACTCACTAGCAATTTCCATTGACTACAATTACTCACAGACAGATATTTGAATAAAAGCCTATTACTAGTAGTAACTTGAGCTCCGGAGCCAAATGCGGCAGAACCTTGGTCAAAATCTCTGGGCCATACACACATTGCCTCTGAAAGGACATCTGCATATCAGAGGACTTTATCCTTCCAAGGAACTTGGCTTGGGAGCCTAAGGACCAGCAATGGGCCTGGATTCAAATACCTATTTATGGGTTTTCCCTTAATATCCAATTTGCCTGGAATTTCCCCAAACGCCGAACAGTCATTTTCTTATTGCATCATCTCTGCCAAACTCTCTCTATTCACAGTGGCATCACTTTGTTATGGGGGCGGGGAGTAGAATGTCTAAATATATCCCAGAATTCAGCCATTTTCTTACATATTCACATGTCATTTTGGTACTTAGATCCATGGAAAGGGCCATGTTATTGATGAAAATTCATTTTTCACTGCCCCCTTTCCTCTCACTTGAAAGGAACACTTGAATAATAAAACTGCATTACTTTGGTGACTGACTAGGAGAAGGAGAAATGGGGTAGGGGACGCGGGGGACAATTACAATTCATTAACAGCTGCCTAAACGTCTACACCTAAGAGACAGTCATACACAACATCCTAATCTACTTAACAATTTCCCTTTGCCAAATTTAAAAATAAAATTTTTCTTAAACTTCGTGAGAACCTCCTTCTCAGTTAATCCTAGGAACTCTTATTGTAAATAGCAATTAAGAAAAAATTAAAGTAACACCTCATATTTATAGAGGGCTTTAGAGTTTTCACAGTGCTTTCGTGCTTTCATGAACACTGTCTCATTTTGATCTTCAGAACAATTCAGGGTGGTGGATACTGTTATTTCCATCTTACAGATGAAGCAATTAAGATGCAGACTACTTGAGTAAATTGCCCCCAAGTTTTACAGTAAACATGTGTGAGGCCAGGACTTAAGCTCAGGTCTTCCAGGAACAATTCTATCTCTTATCACAAAACAGTGTTTCTTATTGGTCTGTACATTAAATGTTCAATTTTGGCAAATTCTAACACTGTTTTTAATCAGTAGGAAAAAATATATAGACTTTTTTTCCCTTGGGCTAAATCACTCCATTCATACGCAAATATTAGATTTATAAAATGATTGGTATATATTAAAAGAAATCTACTATTTCACTAAGACTTCCTTTTTTGCTTTCACTAATATAGTTTGTCTACACAGCTGATTTATGCAGATGTTATAATTTTATAATCTCTGTACATTTGAAATTAGTTTGAAATGTCAAAGAGTTTTGATATTTTAGGTTTTACACTTCATGTATTTCTCTCTGTGTGTTATGGTTTCTGCCAAGCATCAAATTTAGCAGCTTCTCAGAGCTTTTTCTAGCCTGCCCCAAACAAGAAGCACTAGAAATTACTGAAGACAAGTTGGCCTTGTGAGATTTCCAAACTAGTTTCTAAACCAAAGAAATTGAGTGAGATAAATTTAGAACACTTGGGAGCTTTGAAAGTCTATTTGGATAAATTTCAGTTACTGCCAATGTAAAAGCATGTCCTAGAAACAGAAATGGTGATCAAAGTCTCACCTCCAAATAATATTCATCCCCTGTAAAACACACAAGGGCAAATTTGGCTTTGTTGGGAAATAATACCACATTCTTTATTCAGACATCAAAACACATTTAGATAGTTTGGGAAGAGGGATTTTTGGTTGATTTTGTTGTCATTGTTACAGATTTTGCTATTTAGGGTTTTTTTTTAACAATTTATATTATCCTGGGATTTTACTTAAACTCACAATTATTATAATTATTTTTATTACAGTAAGTAACTGTTTTGTGGATTACAGCTTGAATAAAGAACGTACTGTACTGAATCATTTATGGTAGTGAATTCATTATAAGGGGATCAATAAAGCACTATATCTGTGGCCCATCAATCAAAGGTAGGAAATCTTTTCATTGAAGTAAACTGTTTACACAATTCCAGCAATGCCATGGGTTTTTCTGGAAAGCAAAATGTCAATATGCTGAAAGTTCATGCCTTTTGACCTAATAATGAATTCTAAGAATCTCTTGTAATACCTGAGCCCTAAATACAGGAAATAACAGACTCCAGAGATGTTCATTACTGGCATTATTTATAACAGTGACAAGTTACAAAAGCCAAAATATCTAAAAATAGAGGCATATTTAAGTAAACTATGGTATATTCATAACAATGAAATATTATTATATAGCAATTAAATATCATTATGAAGTTTTAAAAATTTGTTAGGATGTACTTTGGAGTCAGACAAGACCAGAGTTTGAATCCTGCTTCTAACAGGATTTTTTTAGCTCTATAAAGCTAATCTCAGCTTTCTGATTTGTAATGATACTTATAAAGACATAGTCATTTAGAAATATACATAACAGGTGATACAAAGTCTAAGATGTTGCAAACACTCAGCAAAGTATACTTACTATAGAATATTAAGGAGGAAAGAAGAGAATGCAAAACCATTTGCATAGTACAATCTACTTATGTAAAAATGCATATGGATATAGGAAAAAGACTGGAAGGAAATATTAAAATATCTAAAGGACAATAGAGATTGTCCCCAGAAAGAACACTAATAAATAGTACATGTGTGTATATATGTGTGTATATACATTTACAAATACATATATATACATATGCTTTTCTGTATTTTTTCAGATTTTCCCTAACTGGTATTAATTTCTTTTTTAATACGAATAAAGAGATGCTATAGCCATAATGAAATACATCTATTCAACTATTTGGACTTTTAGAATTAACACAAAAATCTGTTTTTGAAATTTCCAACTTCAGATAATTTCCCTTCCCACTCTAACTACATTTTCCTTACAGAGTATTTTCTGAACATGCTTATTTAGTCTTCTGTACCTTTTCTCCATTCTCTTTGTGGCAACTTCCTGCTCATCCTTTAAAGCCAGTTGAAATGTTATCTCCTCTGTGAAGCAATTTTTAACTTCCATAAGCAGTATTAGTCCCTTCTGCCTTTGTGTTCCAGAATATTCTGCTTGGTATACAGCTAATGTTAGGCATCATCATCATCACATATTAAATATGTATTTAGGTTTTACTCTCTAAATATATATATACCATATTATTAAATTTTCATAGAAGCCCTGTGACTCAGATACTGTCATTGTCCTCCATTAAAAAGATGAAGAACTGACACTCAGAGAGAGTCTGATTCCAAATCCCGTGCTTTTAACCACAGTGCTATAGCCTCTTAATTCTTCCTGTGCCTGTAAGCTTGATATTTTGGCACCTAGATAAGTGGCATCTCCAAAATAGACATAGTCTATTTCAGATAAATATTGCTGGTTTACTTCAATAGGATTTGACCTGTATACATTCCATCATATCTGTCCCTTAAAACATTTATACCTATTTATTATTTTCTTAAATATTTCTTTTTGATCTCCTTTATGCTCTGTGCTAGGTACTGGGGATACAATAAAGAGAAACAGTAGCCAAGGTGCTAGTCCTTAAGGAGATGACAGTCTATCTGTGAGACAGACATGAATCAGAGTCACACAAATAAATTCAGAATTGCACATGTGAGTGCTATAAAGGATAGGGGCTTGGTGCTATGTGAGCATACTATGGGGAAATTTTCCCTTGAGGGGAATGGAGGTCTAGAGGGCAGAAGAGAGTGAGACAATGAGGAGCTGAGTTTTGCACATGTAAATGTTAGATTATTGTTTGCCATTGAGATGGCAAATGGATATATAAATCTGAAGTTCAATAAAAGTGATCTGAGCTAGAGGTATACATTAGGGAAGGATCAGCATTTATAAGTAATTTAAAATATTAGACTGGATGACATCTCCACAAAAAGGAGTGCAGGTGAAGAAGAGGGGATATCCAAGATCTGGAGCTTGCAGTAGTCTAACATTTGGATATCAGGGAGATGAGGTAGAACCAGCAAACGAGAGACCCGTGAAGTCTGGTGAAAGCAGGAGAGTGAATTTTACTGGTAATTGAGGGAAGCAAGTTTTTCAAGAAGATTGAGTGATCAGGTGGGTCAAACAAACACTGCTGATTGGTCCAATGAAATGGATACTGAAAACTGACTATTTCATTTCACAGCATGACAATCATTGATGATTTTCACCAATTCAATGGAATGATGGGGTCAAAGTCCTGACTGAACTGACTCTAAGAGCACATGAAAGGACATGAACTGGTGTTGTGAATGTAGAAAACACTTTTGATTAATTTGGCTGTAAAAGGGAAAAGAAAAATGGAGTAGAGGCCTAGGGGAAAAAAGGGAGAGAAAGACAGACTTTTTTTCTAAGGATGAGAGAAATAATAGCATGTTTTTATGCTGATAGGGATAATCCAGAAGATGGCTGAACACTGACAATGTGAGACACAGAAGGGAGAGAAGCTGGAGCCATGTCTTTGGCTAGGCTAGGGGGGAGGGGATCGATCAAGTACAGAAGGAAAGGAATGGCCTTTGAGTGGAGCATAGATGGGGCATCCACAGCAATAGACAGGAAGAAGAAATAGGCACAAACGCATGAGGGAGATAGAATGGCAGAGCTTGTGCAACAGCTTCTTATTGCAACTGTTTTCTCAGTTAAATAGGGAGAAGAACGATCAAATAAGAGTGAAGGCTTGAGGATAAAAGTGAAGGCATGAAGCAGTCACCCCGGAGCGAGAGAATGGACATACTAGGGTAATACAGCCTGATTGCCTAGCAAAACTGAGGGATCACTGGGAAGTTATTAGACTTGAATTTGAAATGAGAGGATTGGGTGTTTTTTTTTAGTCTGTAAAGCTGCTGGTGCAGCGTTGGCAAGAGAGTTGGATGGCAACAGGGTTGGTTTTGCCAGAAGAGTATAAAGAAGGGAGAAAGAGGCAAAGGGAGTTGGTGAAAGGTGAGAAGTGAGAATATGAGGGAATGGTGGATTTTAGGTCCTAGCAGTACTGTTGAAGTAAAAATATTAGAGAAAGTGAGAAGCAAGATAGGAGACAGTAGTTGGGGAAGAGGATGATTGAAATGGCAATTATGGGAGGGTTAAAGGTATTAATAAGACATGGTCTAGACTATGACCATGGCAGTCAGTTATTGAAGTTGGAAAGTGGACAAGGAACTGAGAGACCAGGAACTGAAGGGTCATCTATGTGGTACTGAAATCACAAGGAACTGTAATGGGAGCAGTGCTAGAGAGAACATAGGAGGGAGCTAAAACCTCTCAAAGAGCATCAAAGAAAATGTGAAAGTGAAAAGGGGTTCTATGAATGATTGCAACAAGGAAGGGCAGCATATAGTACGCTCAAACAACCTGAGATTCAAAGATGTGACTTTAGGGAGGAGGGGGAAGAATAATGGCTTGCAAGTTGAAGTGGGGAGCAAAGAGAACATCTATCCCACCTACCAAATCCCATGGAGCAAGGGGGTGGTAAAGGAAAGAGCTACCCCTTGAGAAGGTTGCAGAGGAATCACTGTGCTCAGGAATCATGGTCCTTGCTTTCAAGCACTAGCTCATCTGTGTATCTCAAGTTGAATCGGAGCCTGATAATCAACTGAGCTAAAAAAAACACCCTCTTCTCAATTTTGAAAAAGAGAAAAGAAATTAAAACCGAATGGTAGTTGAAAAGCACTCTAAAATTGTGAGTGAATATCCTGACGTGCTGATAAGCCACAATATATCACAGATGAAAAAACATAATGACAAGCCAAAGAATGTTAACAATCATTCATTAAACAAGTCAGGGACTACAAGCAAAGTCTTTTCAGAAAAGAACTCAGGGAGGGAAATGGGAAAAAACACATGAATATCTCCATTGTTAATAAAATATTGACAGTGGAAGCCAGATTAATGGTTCAGGATCTGGCTGGCAGAATCCGAGGCTCCCAAGAAGCCAGGATAACACTCTGGATAAAGCCAATGTTTGGCTGTAGTATTTCTTTTATTTTTCCCAATTCTAATTACTCATTTCTATGCATAGGAGAGGGCACTATGTGATAATACAGAGCAGGGTAATACAATAATAATTTCAATGATGATGGAAATGTTCTATACCTGCACTGTCCAACATGATAGCTGAGCCTTTGGAATGTGGCTAGTTTGATGGAGGAATTGAATTTTTTATTTTATTTAATTTTAATTAATTTAAATTTAAATACCCAGATGACTTTCAGTTTCTGGTCCCACAAGTAAGAAACTTAGAAATTACCACCCTGTCCTAACTAGTAAAAAGTTGAACAAATTGAAAACTCAACAACTCTTCTTAGATCCATAAGAGAAGTGAGGTTGCAGGGCAAACTGCTGCCCCCAAAACTGGAGAGCCTGACCGGCAGATACAGAGAATCACAACTTACTAGAGCAGAAACCCAGGAGCTGGAACCTCTGTGGAAACCAGTTCCGGAGTAGGAAAACCTAAACTACAATTAATGAATTGCTGGAGGCTCAGTGTGAACAAGTCTGAGAGATAAAAACTCGAAGGAGATCAAGTCATGGGGGGTGGAGTGAAGGGGAAACACTTGTAAGTTTTACCTTCTAGAGCTCTACCAGTTTCTCTTCCAGTGGCTCTTAGAGAAAAATCCCCTCAAGCTTCCAGCAAGGGGAGGGGTAAAGGGATCATTTTGAATTATGCCATAGCACTCCATTCTTCTTAACAAGGTCTGCCCTCAGTAGAAACTATTTAACCAGAGCCTAACCTGCTAGGACTTTATCTGAACCTATCTGAGGTGGAGGAAGACAAATACCCAGCTTTAGCTGTCTGTAATCTTCCACATGTAGGAAGGGAAATACCCCACTCCAGCCCACTCACTCTAACCATCCTGCTGAGAAACACTTGTGAAGTTTGTAGTCTAGAGGCATAGGCTCACTAAAAAAACTGAGACCTAATCATAGGACTACAGCATGCTTCTCCTGCCCCCACACCTAACCACCACGTTACTAAAGGGCTATCTAGAGCAATTCTTTTTACACAGTATACTATGTCCAACTAACAAGAAAAAAATTACAAAACATACCCAGATGGCATAAAACAAAATTTGAAGAGATATAGAAAGCATCAAAATCAGACTTAGATATGGCAGAGATATTGGAATGATCACATTAGGAATTCAAAACAACTGTAATTAATGTGCTAAGGGCTCCAATGGATTTAGTAGACAACATGGAAGAAACAGATGGGCAATGAAAGCAGAGAGATAGAAATTCTAAGAAAGGACCAAAATGAAATGCTAGAGATTAAAAATACTTTAACAGAAATGAAGAATGAAGAATGACTTTGATGGGCTTATTAGGAGACTGGGCATGGCTGAGAAAAGAATCTCTTAGCTTGAGGATATCTCAACAGAAACCTCCAAAACTGAAAAGCAAAGAGAAAAATAACTGAAGTAACAGAATGTCCATGGTACAGCTATAAAAAGTGTAACATACGCATAATGGGAATGCCAAAAGGAGAAGAAAGACAGACACAGAAAATATATTTTAAAAAATAATGACTGATGGGCTTTCCTGGTGGTGCAGTGGTTAAGAATCCACCTGCCAATGCAGGGGACACGGGTTCGAGCCCTGGTCCGGGAAGATCCCACATGCCGCAAAGCAACTAAGCCCATTTGCCACAACTACTGAGCCCACGGACACAACTACTGAAGCCCGCACACCTAGAGCCCATACTCTGCAACAAAAGAAGCCACAGCAATGAGAAGCCTGCGCACTGCAACGAAGAATAGCCCCTGCTCTCTGCAACTAGAGAAAGCCCACGCGCAGCAACGAAGACCCATTGCAGCCAAAAATAAACTAAATAAATTTTTTAAAAAATAATAATAATGACTGAGAATTTCCCCAAATTAATGTCAGACACCAAGCCACAGATCTAGGAAATGTATTCAATTATGTATGCTTATGTTAAAATGTATATATATGCTTACGTATATGTGAAATGAATTATAGCTATGATACAAAGAACGGGAGGACAAAATTAGGACTACTTTGTCATTATAAGGTACTCATCCTACCCATGAAGTGGTATAGTGTTATTTGAAACTGCACTTGGATTAGTTATGAATGTATATTGCAAACTCTAGGGCAACCACAAAAAAAAAGTAAACATAAGAAGAAGAAGTACAACTGAAATGCTAAGAAAGGAGAGAAAATAATATTGTAAATTGATCAATTAGTAAAAGACTGGAAGATAAAAACAGAAACAAAAGCAAAGGAAACAAATAGAAAACGGTAACATATATGGCAGATATTAATCCAACTATATCAATTATCACTTTGAACATCAATGGTCTAAATGTACCAGTTAAAAGACAGAGATGGTTAGAGTGGATCACAAAACAAGACCCAAATATATGTTGTCTAAAAAATCCATTTTAAGTATAAAGACACATATAAATTAAAAGTAAATGGACGAAGAAAGACATACCATGGGAACACTAATCAAAAATAATTCACTTTGTTATACAGCAGCAACTAACACAACAATGCAAAGCAATTATACTCCAACAAAGATGTTAAAAAAATAATTAGGAATTGCTACATTCATTTCAGACAAAGCAGACTATACAGCAAGAAAAGTTTTCAGCGATAAAGAGGAGCATTAAATAATGATAAGGGGATCAATTCTCTAAGACTGTATAACAGTCCTTAACATGTATGCATCTAACAGCAATGTCAAGAGATGTGAGGCAAATACTGATAGAAGTGCAAGGAGAAATAGATGAGTCCACTCTTACACTTGGAAACCTGAACTCATCTGTATCAGAAATGGACAGATCCAGTAAGAACATAGTTGAACTCAACAACACCATTAATCAACTGTATATAATGGACATATATAGACTACTTCAACCAAGAACAGTAGAATACACATTCTTGTCAGATTCATCTGGAACATACACCAAGGAAGATCACATTCTGGACCATAAAACATACCTTAACAAATTTAAAAGAATAGAAATCATATAATGTCTGTTCTCAAACTATAAGGAAATTAAACTAGAAATCAATAACAAAAAGAGAGCTGGAAAACCCAAAAATACTTGGAGAATAAACAACATACTTCTAAATAACACATGGGTCAAAGAAGAAATCTCCAGAGAAATTTTTAAATGTTTTTAACTAAATGAAAATGAAAACAAAACATCAAAATTCGGGAGATACAGTGAAAGCACTGCATAGGGAGAAATTTATAACATTGAATGAATACACTAGAAATGAAGAAAGCTCTAAAATCAATTATCTAAGCTTCCAACTTAGGAAACTAGAACAATGAAGAGCAAATTAAATCCAAAGTAAGCAGAATAAGAGAAATAGAGATTAGAGCAGAAATCAATGAAATTGAAAGCAGAAAATCAATAGAGAAAATCAACGAAACCAAAAGCTGGTTCTTTGAAAAGATCGATAAAACTGGTAAGCCTCTAGCCAGGCTGAGGAAAAAAAAGAGAGAGGACACAAATTACTAATATCACAAATGAAAGAGGGGATATCACCACAGATCCCATGGTCATTAAAACCATAACAAAGGAATACTATGAATAACTCCATGTCTACAAATTTTATAACCTAGATGAAATGGACCCTGTTGAAATGAAATAACCTAGATGAAATGGACCCTGATGAAATGCTGGTAAGAACAATTCCGTGAAAGACACAATCTGCTAAAACTCACACAAGAAGAATGAAACAATCTGAATAGGATTACATCTATTAAAATAATTTAATCAATAACTTTCCAAAACAGAAACCACCAGGCTCAGATGATTTCACTGGTGAATTCTACCAAACATTTAAGGTAAAAATTATACCAATTCTCTACAATTTCTTTCAGAAGATAGAAGCAAAGGGAATACTTCACAACTCATTCTACAAAGCTAGCACTACCCTAGTATTGAAATCAGACAAAGACATTATAAGAAAAGGAAACTACAGACCAATATGTCTGATGAAAACAGATGTAAAAATTCTCAACAAAGTATTAGCAAATTAAATTCAATTATGTACAAAAAGAATTATACACCATGACCAAGTAAAATTTATCCCAGGTATGCAAGGCTGGGTCAACATTTGAAAATCAATTAATGTAACTCATCGTATCAACAGACTAAAGAAGAAAAATCACACAGTTATATGAATAGATGCAGAAAAAGCATCTGACAAAATCCAATACCCATCCAAAAAAAATTCTCATTAAACTAGGAATAGAGTGGAACTTCCTCAACTTGATAAAAAAAAATATCTGCCAAAACACTACAACTAGTATCACACTTAATGATGAGAAACTTGGGAATTCCTTGGCGGTCCAGTGGTTAGGACTCCATGCTTCCTCTTCAGGGAGCATGGGTTCGATCTTTGGTTGAGGAACTAAGATCCTGCATGACGTGTGGTGTGGCCAAAAAAAAAAAAGTGATGAGAAACTCAAAGCTTTCCCACTAAGATCAGAAGCAAGGCAAAGACATCCCTTCTCACCACTGATTTTCAATATTGTACTAGAAGTCTTAGCTGATGTAAAAAGACAAGACAAGAAAAGAAATTTATACAGATTGGGAAGGAAGAAATAAAACTCTTTTTTTCACAGATGACATGATCATCTATGTAGAAAATCCAAAAGAATTGACAAAAAAAAAACTTCTTGAACTAATAAACAAGTATAGCAAGACTGCAAGAGACAAGGTATAACATAGAAAAGGGAATTCTTTTCCTACATACCAGCCATGAACAAGTGGAATTTGAAATTTAAGACACAATACCATTTATATTAGCACCCCAAAATACATTATTTAAGTATAAATCTAACAAAACATTTACAAGATCCATGAGAAAAACTATAAAACTCTGATGAAAGAAATTAAAGAACTAAATAAATGAGAGATACCCGCTGTTAATGGGTGAGAGAACTCAATATTGTCATATGTCAGTTTGTCCCACTTTGATCTATAGAGTCAATGCAATTTTCGATCAAAATTCTGGTAAGTCATTTTGTAGATATTGACAAACTGATTCTAAAGTCTATATGGCGAGGCAAAAGATCCAAAATAGCCAACATGATATTGATAGAGAAGAACAAAGCTGAACGACTAGCACTAACCAACTTCAAAACTTACTATAAAGCTATAGTAATCAAAAGAGTATAGTACTGGCAAAAGAACAGACAGATAGATCAATGGAACAGAATAGAGAACCCAGAAACAGAACCGCATATGCATAGTAACTGATCTTTGACAAAGGAGCAAAGGCAATATAACAGAGACAAGATAGTCTTTTCAACACACGGTGCTGGAACACTGGACATCTACATGCAAAAAAAAAAAAAAAAAAAGAATTCTGACATAGACCTTACATCTTCCCCTAAAATTAACTCAAAATGGATCACAGACCTAACTGTAAAATACAAAACTATAAAACTCCCAGAAGACATAAAAGGAGAAATTTAGATGACCTTGGGTTTGGTAATGACTTTTTAGATACAACACCAAAGGCACAATACATGAAGGAAAGAACTAAGAAGTAGACTTCATTAAAATTAGAAATTTCTGTTCTGTAAAAGAAAGTCACTGTCAAGAGAGAAAAAAAAAAGAAGACAAGTCACAGACTGGAAAAAAAACCTTTTGTAAAAAACATATCTGATAAAGGACTATTAGCAAAAATACACAAAGAATACTTAAAACTCAACAATAAGAAAACAAACAAGACAATTAAAAAATGAGCCAAAGACCTGAACAAACACCACACGAAAAAAGATATACGGATGACTGATAAGCATGTGAAAAGATGCTCCATCTCGTATGTCATCAGGGAAATGCAAATTACAACAAGATTCCATTACACACCTATTAGAATGGCCAATCCAGAGCACTGAGCACACCAAATGCTGGTGAGGAGGTAGAGCAATTAGAACTCTCATTCACTGTAGGAATACAGAATGGCACAGACACTTGGAGCACAATTTACCCAAAGGAGTTGAAAACTTACGTATATAAAAACGCCTGCACGGGACTTCCCTGGTGGCACAGTGGTTAAGACTCTGCCCTCCCAATGCAGGGGGCCCGGGTTCGTTCCCTGGTCAGGGAACTAGATCCCGCATGCATGCTGCAACTAAGAGTTCGCACACCACAGCTAAGGAGCCGGTGAGCTGCAACTAAGGAGCCCACCTGCTGCAACTAAGACCCAGAGCAACTAACTAACTAAATAAATAAAATATTTAAAAAAAAAAAAAAACGCCTGCACATGGATGCTTATACAGGCAGTAGTTTTAGTCATAATTGGCAAAACTTGTAGGTAACTAAGATGTCCTTTGGTAGGTGTATGGATAAATAAAGTATGATACATCTAGACAACGGAAAATCATTCAGCGCTAAAAGGAAATGAGATATCAAGCCATGGAGAGAATTTAAATGCATATTATTAAGTGAAAGAAGCCAACCTTAAAAGGCTACATACTGTATGATCCCAACTATATTACACTCTTTGAAAAAGCAAACCATGGAGACAGTTAAAAGATCAGTGGTTGCCAGGGGTTAGGGGAGAGGGCAGGATGAATAGGCAAATACAGAAGATTTTTAGAACAGTGAAATTATTCTGTATGATTGTATAACAGTGCGTACATGTTATTATAAATTTGTCTAAACCTATAGAATATACACCACCAAGAATGAACCGTGGGACTTCCCTGGTGGTCCAGTGGTTAAGAATCCACCTTCCAATGCAGGGGATGTGGGTTCAATCCCTGGTCAGGGAACTAAGATCCCACATGCCCCAGGGCAACTAAGCCTGCATGCTCTAGAGCCCATGCACACCACAACTAGAGAGCCCGTGTGCTGCAACTACAGAGCCCTCACACTGCAACTACTGAGCCCACGTGCTCTAGAGCCCACGTGTCACAACTAGAGAAAAGCCCGTGTGCCGCAACAAAAGATCCTGCATGCCGCAACAAAGATCCCACATGCCACAACTAAGACCCAATGCAGCCAAATAAATAAATAAATAAAAAGAGTGAACCTTAATGAAAACTATGGACTTTGGGTGATAACAGTGTGTGAACCAATAGTGACAGGAACCTTCCTCTCAATTTTGCTGTGAACCTCAAACTGCTCTAAAAAGTAAAGTCTATTCTTAAAAATGGCCACATGTTGGCTACTATATTGAAGAGTACATTTCTAGAGCTTTTTAGCATGACAGGATAGAAAGCAGGTTGGAGGTGAAGGAGTCAGAAAATTCTAGGCAGTCAAAGATGACTGCCCTCCAGTCTTCCTCTTTATTCAAGTTTATGTGTTGGCCGTTTCAGTTTTAGAGCTCCAGGGCTCCAGAGCACTCAGCACTCAGGAAACTTGTTTTTATTCCCACTCATCATCCTATAAGAGCTCTACCTAGTACATCTTTATTAAATATATATGTTTAAAATCCCAACCCAGTTAACAAAGCTGTGGTATGACCTTATTTTAAACTAAGTTACTCTGAAACTAAAAGAAGTCCAAAATGAATGGAGAAAGTAAACAGTTAAACAATTTCATAGAAAGATTATTTATTTTACAAACTGATGGGTTACTCACATGAGTTATTAGAAAAATAATTCGACTGGTAGCAGTGGAAAATCATTTTTTAATGATGGAAATGGAAAAAACAATACAGATTTTTTAATGAGAGTTTATTTGATTTTCCTTTTGCATAAATGGATTTTATGTACTGAAAAAGTAGCTAATTTTGATAGAGATGACGGGAATTGGTTTTACTACTGATGGCTATTGGAGCCAGCTTTCTCATTCCAATTTGTTCGTTGAAACTTCCAATTGAAAATGACATCAATATTTATGATGAACTGGGAAAAAGAACCAAGGCACAAGGTACATAAAACTGATTAATGTAAATGGGCAAGGAAAACCCTAAAATCAAATCTAATGATCCGTCAAACAGTCACTCTTCTTAACACTGTGAATGCTGTCAATTTAAAGTAACAACTTAAATCAAGTAAGGTACCAGAGGATAGCAAATACGTTGTTCTCAAGAATTAAAGTATAAAAGCTTATTAAAATCAAAAAGCCAACTCTTAGAACAAAACTGGCATCATTCTCCAATTACCTGAATACCTTAGAGAGGATTGTGTGCCTGTGTGTCATATTTAAATTAGCTTTACTTATAAAATTGCTCCATACCACAGTTCAAAATGCAGCTGAGAAATCACCCTGTTTGACGTACAGATGATAACCTAATTCCGACTATTTGTATCTACTTTGTAATTCAAGTGATGCATGCTGTGTATTATTTCCCTAAGTGTCAAAATTATATTTAGAATTAAAATTGGTTTTATGTGGTTCAAGTTATTGCACCCGAAAGCAATGAGTCATGCACCAGAAGTACACAGATTTGGGAGGCAAATACGGAACCATTCACTGCTCAGCAAAAGCTTGCTCAGCCCCTTAGCTCTAAGAATAAGCTTTAGAAATGCTGGATAGTTAATGTGGGTTGTAACAACAAGGTCACCTCTGTTCTTTTTCGAAGGTGCCGTGGGCTCTTTGTCTTCTACCTTTAGGTCATGGGACAGAATCAGGCTTGAAGAAAGTTTCAAACAGCCTGGTATTATGTCCTATACTACACGTCACATGTGAGGGTTAACGGTACTGACCCACCTCCCAGGCAGTTTTAAGTTATTTTTCCTTCCGGGGAGGTGGATGTGCAATGGTTTTTGCCCACATTTTCTCTCTGTTACCTCATAACCATGATGTAGAGTTCATTTCATAAAACAGAGACAGAGACAGAGACAGAGACAGAGAGAAACAGACAGAGAGTGAGACTCTTTGGCTCAAGCAGACTTTTAACCCATGACCCAGGTCTCACTATCACTTAGTTCTAACTAACTGGACTAACCAGACATCAAACAGCCTGCAGTGATATATGGACCTTCCACTATCATGGTTACATTTATGGAATGAAAGGGCAGAATTCAAGTACCTACTCCGTTATACATTGTGCTCTTTTCCTTTTATAGTCTCCCATTTAATCCTCACAAAAGTCTTGTGAGGATGGCACTTCACAAATGTGAAAATAGAAGCCTGAGCAACTAAGCATTTTTTCCAAGGTCACATAACTATTAGGAAAAGAGGCCATGACTGGAATACAGGTCAGTACGGTGATAAAGCTCTACCCCCTGCTCTCTCATCCACAGCTTATGGTGTATGTCCTGACCTCTCCCACTTGTTTTGCTCTCTGTATCACTTGGGAAAGAGGAAAAATATTTACCAACAGTGAGATTTCTGTTGTTCTTTTTTGGACACAACCTCCTGTGAAAATTATACTGAGAGCTTTGAAAACCAAAAGGGTCCCCAAAATCATATGTTATTTGAGGAATTCCAAAAACAAAACAAAACAAAAAAACCTAATTTCTTACCCTAGTTCCAAAATGTCTTTACATCCAGATATGCCACAACCCTAGATAAGATGTCCCAATGTTTTCTCTCTTAGCATTTAAAAATACAAAGCTGTATAAGATGAGAGCCAGAGAAGCCAAGCAGAAATCCATAAGAGGTTAAAAAGCTAATCAGAGATTTGTGTAACAGTATCATGCTAGAGAGTCAAAAATTAAAGAATAGTACAAGCCAAGGAAAAGAAGAGACCTTGGAAATTTTCCCAAATTTTCAGTTGAGACTGACAAAGAAATAGATCCAGTAGTGAGGGCAAATCAGAAATAGACCTGGAATCATCTCAATTGCTGATTGAATCAAAATGATCTTCCATTCTTCTAACTACCTGGCAAAAGTAAAGCCAATTCTCTCTGGAAGAAAATAATATAGACACAGAGTGTCTGGCATTCAATCCAAAATTACCAGGCATACCAGAAGACAGGGTCAAACAGCCAAAATCAAAAATAAAAACATAGAAAATAGAAACAATCACACTGCAAATAAACATAAAATTGGAGTTAATCAGACACTGATTTTAAAATAGTTGTGATTACTGTATTTAAGAAAATATATAAGGTGGGGAATGCACTAAGGAACTGGAATCCATAAAAGTGAATCATACTGAAATTTTAGAAGTAAACAACAAAATAACTGAAAATAATATTCCACGTAATATTAGATACAACAGAAATGAAAAATAGTACACCAAAAGATAAATCAGTAAAATATATCTGGTATGAAAAAGGATGGAAAATACAAAAAAGAGTAAATGGAACATGATGAAATGGTCTAACATATCTATAATTGGAACCCCAGAGGAGACTACAGAGAGAATGGAGCAAAAACACCATTTAAAGAAATAGTTGCCACAATTACATAGTAAGTATATCACTAAGTCACAGATTCATGAAGCCCCAAGTGGGACATAGGCAGAGAAAATTGGTAACTAGGCACATAATATTTGAACTACTAAACACTGAGGACAAAGAATATCATAAAAGCAGCCAGAGAAAAAGGCGCATTGCTTCAAAGGAGCAATAAAAAAAAACCTGACAGTTGACTTTTCAACAGAAACTAAATGAATTAGAGGAAAAAAAGAAGAATTTGCAACTTTAAAATGTTGAAAGAAGATAACTGTCAACCTAGAATTCTATACCAGCAAAAATGAAGGCCATATTTTTAGACCAAAAAGAAAAAAAACTAAGAAAATTCATCTCCAGGAGACCCACATGAAAAGAACATTTTCTTGGCCAAAGAAAAATAATCTCAGAGGTAGGAAAATGCAGGCAGAAATAAAGACCAATGAGAAAAGTAAATAAGTGTGTAGAATAAATAAATATTGGTTGTATAAAACAATATTAATGCTTTGTGGAGTTTAAAATATACAGTTACATACTTGAAAAAACTAACACACAGGTAGGAGGAAGCAAATGGCATGAAAATAATTTAAAGACCTCATATTTTCTGTGAAGTGGCAAAAGTACTAAATTATAGTATGTAAACTACAATAAATAAAGAAAGCATGGTATATTCTCTAAAACCACTAAAATAATTGTTTACAAAGCACAAAATATGTATAACTAATAGAGAGGAAAGTGTAATCATAAAAAAATTTTCTAATTAATACAAAAGATGAGAAAAGTTGAAAAACAAGAACAAACACAAATGGGACAAATGAATATGAAATAGTAAGATGGTCAATTTAAACCCAATTATATCAAATTAATAAAGTATAAATAAACTAAAAACTCCAATTAAAATACAAAGATGTTCAAAATAGACTTTCCTTAAAACCCAAATTTATGCTATTTACAAGAGACACTTTTAAATGTAAGGAGAAAAAATATTGAATACAAAGAGAGGAAAAAAGATCTACCATTAACACATTGACCAAAATAAAATTGACGTAACTTTACTATTACCAGACAAAGTATACTTTAAGGCAACAATTGCTAGAGATAGAGAAACATGTCATGAAAATAAAAGATTAAATCCACCAAAAAGGTATAGCAATTCTAAAAATATATGCACATAGAGTCAAAATATATAAAATAAATGGTAATAGTATAAAGAGAAAAAAATAGAAAAATTCACAAAAATATTTGGACAATTTAGTATGTATCATTCCCAAGAAGACCAAAAAAAAAGAAAGCAGAGATATAGAAGATCTGAAAAACAAACTTGGCCTAATTGACCTATTTAGGATGCCATACCCAGCAACTCTAGAATACACATTTTTTTTCAAATCCACATGAAACATTTGCCAAAGTGACCATATGCTGGAAAAGTTTTTAAAATTCTCCAAATGTCTCAAAAGATATAAATTATACAGAGTATGTTTACTGACAAGAGTAAACTGAAGCTAGAAATCAATACAAAAAAGAATTAAAACATTCCCCAAAGTGTGGAAATTCACCAATACTTATGTAAAATAATTTAAAATAATGAAAAAATGTAAAAGGAAATTAGAAAGTATTTTGGATATGATAATTATCAAGAAAGCAACATATCAAAACTTGTCTAATGCAGCTAAAGCAGTGCTTAGAGGGAGATTTCTAATAACAAATGCGTATATTGGAAAAGAAAAAAGGCAAAAAAATCAATGATCCATGTGCCCACTTGAAGAACTAAGAAAAGAAAAGGAAATTAATTCTGAAAAAAGTACAAGCAAATAAATAATAAAGATAAGAATACAAATTAATAGAAAACAAATGTGCAATAGAGAAAAATCAATAAAACGAAAAGTTGGTTTTTTGAAAAGCTAAACCTTAGCAAGATGGAACAAGAAAGAAAAAGAGATGATACAAATTACAGGAGAGGAAAACATCACTACATACCTTAAAGACATTAAAAACAGTAAGAAGGATATATAAACAATCTAATGCCAATACATTTGAATAATCAGGTAAAATGAAAAGAAAATCCTTTAGAAAACACAATTTACCAAATCTAACCCAGAAAAGAGAGAGAAATATCCGAATTAAATAAAATAAATTTAAAATAAATTTATTTAAATAAATTTAAAATAAATCCATAATAAAAAAACTTTCCTGCAAAGAAAAGTCAAGGTGCATGTATTCTCACTACTGAATTATTTCAACATTTAAGAAAAAAAAAACTACCAGTATTAAACAAACTCGTGAAAGGCACAGAATAAGGAAGAACATTTCCCAACTTGTTTTATTAGGCTGGCATGACCTTGACATCAACACCTGGCAAAGACATTTACAGAAAGGAAAATTATAGGCCAATTTCCCTCATGAATGTGGGTATAAAGGTCTTGAACAAAATATCAGCAAAACAAATCCAGCTATATATAAAAATAATTATAAATTAGGGGTCTTTTTTATTCCAGAATGCAATTTTTTAACCTTCAAAAATTAATGTTTTTCACACATTAACAGACTAAAGGAGGAAAAAAAATGACCATCTCAATTGATACAATTCAATTGACGAAATTCAACATGTCCATGGCAAAAATGTATAGCAAATCAGAAACAGAAGGAAAATCTCTTAACCTGACAAAACACAGCTCCAAAACTTCTACTGCAAAAATCATACTTAGCTAAATATTGAAAGCTTTATTTTTTTTCCATTCAGGTACAAAAATAAGAATGCTTGCTACCAACTTCTGTAAATTATGTTACTGTGGTTCTTAACTGAAATAATAAGGTGAGAAAAAGAAAATATATATAAAGGGGGAAAAGGAAGGAATAAAACTATTGCTATTCATTATGATATGATTGTGTTTAGAAAACCAAAAAAAATCTATTGTAAACTATTAAAATTGCTATGTGAATTTAGCAAGGTTGCTGGATGTTAAAAACACACATAAATATCATATGTATACAAGTAATATATACAAAAATAATAATAAAATAACATTTTAAATTGATACTACTTAAGATAGCATTAAAAATATCAAATACTTAGAAATTAATCTATTGAAATATGTGAACGCCTTTACATTACAAATAACAAAACACTACTGAGGGATAGTAAGAAGTCTTAAATAAATATACCATGCTTGGGATATACCATGCTTGGGATACCATTCAATATTGTAACAATGTCAATTTTCCACAAGTTATACATTTAAGAAAAATTCAACCAAAATCCCAGTAGGATTTTTTTGTGTGTGGAAATCAATTCTAAAATTTATATGAAAAAAAAAAACAACTCTAAGCTCCTAGCTATCAAGACTTATTCTAAAGCTCTTGTAATTAAGACAAAAAACAGGATGATACCGGGACAAAGATAGATATTAGACCCATTGATCAAAATAAAGATTCTAAAACTAGACTTGCTGAATTAAAGTGTGGAGAACAGATAATCTTTTTCAAAAATTGATGCAGGGTTAAGTGTCCATCCATATGGGACAAGAGTAATAACTGCTATGATAGTCTATAAACAGAAATCAATTCCAGAGGATTATATACCTAAATTTCACCTTTTCGGGCAAAACAGTGTCTTTTAGAAGAAAACAAAAGAATATCTTGATAATCTTAGGCTAGACAAAGATTTCTTATACATGACACAAACAGCATTAACTACAAAAAAAAAGATTGAAAAATAGGATTGTAGTAAAATTAAGAACTTCTATCCATCAAAAGTGATCACTTGATTAATAAAAAGGTAAGCCACAGAGAGGGGAAAGATATTTGTAACTAGAGATTCTTGTCCAGGTATATGCATATATACATACATACTCAGATATATGTATATACAGAGAACATGTGTGTGTGTGTGTTTTTTCCTTCAGAATATCAAGGAAAAAACAGAAAACTGTCTTACTCTATAACTTAGAAATTCCTCTCCTATATGTATATCCAATAAATGAATACATATGTGTGTCAAAAATAAGTACAAGAATGTTGATAACTGCATTATTCATAGTATTCAAAAACTAGGAACAACCCAAATATCAATAAAAAGTAGAATGTATAAATAATAAAATACTATACAACAATTAAAATAAATGAAATACTGTTGTATGAACCAACATGGATGAATCTCAGGAACGCTAATATTGAACAACAAAAAAAGGCAAGCACAAAAGAGTGTATAATATATGACTCCATGTATATAAGATTTAAAAACAAGCAAAAAAATATGCGTTGGTAGACATCAAAAGAAAAGATACCCTTGATGAAGTATGACTGGTAGGAGGACAAGAGAACCTTCTGAAATGCAGAAGTTTCTTTTTTTGATCTACGTGGTGTCAGTATAAGTATGTTCGCTGTAAAAATTCACTGAGTTGCTCATTTATGATTTGTGTATTTTGCTAAATACATATTATACTTTACTAAAAAGTATACTTTTATAAAATCACTTATATATCAGCACATATGTGCATACTTATATACACAAATAAAGCTCATGAGGCTATCTTGCAATAATTTAACTGTTTATCCCCATTAATATTTGGTTGATTAATGGTTGAGTATTGACAATGAAGTCAATAACTCTTGTAAGAATAGTAATATCTTTTATAAGGACAGGGCTTTTCTGTTCAATCCCATTACATCTCATTATCAAAGAACTTTATTTCATTTTTGACCCTTATACCAAATCTCTTACTGTATTCTCTGCATCAGAGATGAATAACAATAAACAGAAGTATGGAGAGTTTAAGTAAATTGCCCAAGATCTCACAGTCATGAAATGATGGAAGTGGATTCAAGTAGCAATGAAAAATCAGTCAACTTTTATGAGGCAAGCCCCTTGTCTTGTACAAAGAATTTCTTGCTGAAAAGTGTCTCTAGATCAATACTCCATAATACCCAGTAATTGAGGGTTATAGTTGTTGACCTTTAGATAAGTTAAAAGCAACAATTATTTACTGGGTTTATATTAAGTACTAAGGCTTGTCTGAAGTCCCAAAAGCTCAAAACTAAATAAGACACCATCTTTATCCTCAAATAGCTTACAGATCCAGAAGAGAATATATACAAAAATCAAAGTTCAAATCAGTGTGGCAGTTTTTGTTTGTTTGGTTGGCTTTTTTTAGTGTGGCAGTTTTAAAACACGACCTCCAATTTTTTGGACACTTCCATTGAGAGGTGGGGTCTCTGATCCTACACCTTGAATCTGGATGGACTTGCAACTGCCTGGGAAAGTGAAGCTGGGTCACAAAAGGCCATGCATCTTCTGCCTAGTTCTCTTGGAATGCTTGCTCTCTTGGAAGTCTCCATCTCAGAACCCAGCTGCTATGTTGTGATAAGTCCAAGCCACACATAATGTGCTCTTATTGACAGTCTCAAACTGAACCTTTGAGTCATCTGGGCCTGGGAGCCAGGCATGTGAGTGAGAAAACCCCAGTGCAAGAGGTCCTACACCCTATCTATTCCAGCCCTCAGCCACTCAAGTCACCCCTAGACATCTGCGTCTTCCTTGCTGAGATCCCAGAGATCGTGAGCAGACTAAGTCGTTCCTTCCGTGCCTTATACAAATTCTTGACCTTCAGAATCCATGGGCATAATAAAACAGTTGTTTTTTATGATTCTAAGTTGTTTATGCCACCAAAGGTAGGTAATTATTCAACAACAGATAACTGGAAGAGAGTTTCCTCAAAGTTTGATCCTTATGCACCTGTATCAAAATTGCCTGCAGTGCCTGTAGAAATGGCAGATTTCTGGATCTCTCCTCTTTACTTTTGTATCAGGAATTTGATTCCCTTTTGGGTTCTAGGAAATTGAACATTATCTAACACCTCGGCAATTCTTCCATTCAATAAGTGTGAGCACCACCGCCCTAAACCAATTTTGTGATCAGCCACAATAAGAGCCGCACAGACATGGGCTGATCTGCAAGACTGTCAGTGATTCTCAAACATCACTGCGGATAAAAGGAAAAGATACCTGATTCACACATTAAATATTAAGAGTTAAATCTGTAGAGGCTCTACAGACTTGTAAACAACTTTTACCATAATTAGTACTCAGGACGCATAAAAGATGTATGCACCAGGAGACAAAGAAGAGAGTCGTTCTGCCTTCCTGTGGGGTCAGAAAATCTTCAGAGAGCATGTGACATTATACTGAGTCCTAAAAGATGTGTTTCTATTTTTCCTTTAATAGAGTGAAGCCAGAAAATCTCTAGGTGGAGGAAGCAGATTCAGTGGAAGCAAATGTGAAATGGTCTGATGTTATGTGTGTCTACAAACCACCATACAAGAGATGAGACTACAAAAGTGACATTATGGTGGACCTTCTTGGACAGGGAATTTGTACTTTTGCCTGAGAGCAATAAAAAACCTCTGAAGGGTTTTTAATTGGAGGAAACTATGATCAAATTTGCATTTTTCAAAAGCTTTGTGGTGACTGTATAAATGAAAGAATTAGGCAAAACAATCAGAATTCTCTTGTAAGAGCCCAGTCAAGAAAAAGCTAAGAGACTAGGAGTGGAGGTAGAGAGGAGATTGTTAAATGGTACATGTCAAAGAGGAACTTCCATAACCCTTGGTCTCAGATGGAATAAGGAAGGCCAGACTAGGGTCTATGATGATTTCTAGGTTTGTCTTTTTCTTTTTAAGAGAGGATATACCACTCTCCTTCTAGGGACCATAAGCCCATAAGTAAAGGAAGCAGTTTAACTCAGGCCTCTTCCAAAAATATGAAGATGTGGGAACTTAATACCAGAGGAAGTTGTAATTTCAACAACCTACCTGTAGATACATTTTTTGGAGTATTTTCAACATAAATGAAAGTGAGGTGTGGGTTTTCGGAAATCCTTTACCACTAAGTCTAATAGAGCTCATTTATTCGACAGAAAGAAGCTGAAATTAGAAAAAAAGAAGTAAATCCTCTAACTTTGGATGACTCCATTTAAACATTTATCCAGCTGCTGCACTGCATTCTTGTTGTGCAACGTGGGTTGCTACTGGAACTGTTATTAAAACCACACAACAACAAGGAAGAGATGATGAAATACATATCGTCCTTGATTGGGCTGTCCACTCAGATAGCTAAAGACAGGATACGTGTGATAATAAATCTTAAATCTGTGAAAATAATTGCTTCTGACATCTCCAACTAGGCAGCAGACTGCCCAGACAGTGCTGTTCAGTCACAAATTCTAAGCCTAATGAAGTGAGAAGAACACAGTGTAGATACAAATTAAAATCTACTTACCAATAACAGTATTTTTTTGTATACTTCCTTGTTTTATGTGAAGAAGAAAATATCTGTTAGGAATAATCACCCTTTTATGTTTTAAGTCAACACAAGAAATGGCTAGCCAGTAGTTCTGATCTGTTACTGAAACCTTTGGCTCCAATACAAATATTTTTCAAATTCTTTTAATGATTATTGTTAAGTAGGTGAAATACAGGTGTGAGAGAAAAAAGACCTGCTTAAAATAATGGTTAACAATTTATCTTGATTTTTTTTTTACCTATTTCTGCAGCACATTCAAAATTTTTGACAGTGCAATTTTCCTATCGACCACATTGCAACTAATATTGTGCATCTAAGAGAAGCTGAAACTCTAGAATGGGGATTTTGTATAACTGAATTGCAATGAAGTATTATGTAAATAACTACAGATTGTGAATAGTCCCATCAATTCACCTTCCATTGATCATGTGTTTTGTTTCTGATGTGGATTGTTTGTGAGTAACCTTGTTAGTTTAGAAAGAAAAAATAGAAAACCTCCTACACTACTATGACTCAACCCAAAACCTTGCTCACATTCTTTTATATCACTTCTGAGTAAAATAGAAGTCAAAATGCATCTTCTGTGACATAGAACCTTCAAGAAAGAAACAAGGCATTATTATACATATTACAGCAATAAGTCATCTATCATTCAAAGACCAATTATACTTTGGCAGCTTTAACTTAGACTTCTGTGGCTCAAATAAGTCTCTCTGGTTTTGAGAAATCATATGAAAATTCATACAAACAAATCTACTTTTTTTAGTGTAAGGGAGTTCTTTTATAACTGTTTTCCAAAATGTGGATGCAATACTATACGTGCAGTACATTTTTGAAATATAAATGTGATTACTGTATTGCAAGTGAGAAAGATAGGAAGATATGAGAAGGAAAAAAATGGAACTGAGGCCAGAAGGCTTGGGTCTGAATCAGTGCTTTACTACTTCCTTAGTTACTCTGAGAAAGTCAATGACACTCTCTATATCAGTTGTCTCATCCTTACAATAAGACAATACAGCTGACCCTTGAAAAACTTGGGGTTTAGAGGTCTCAACCTTCTTCGGAGTCAAAAATCCTAGTATAACTAGGATTTTTAGTCTGTCCTCCATCATATCCTTGGTTTCTCTGTATCTACAGTTCCTCCATATTCAAGGTTCTGCATGCACGGATTCTACCAACCAAGGATCATGGAGTACTGATGCCAAAAATCTTGGCTCTCTGTGCACCGATGCCAAACTGAAATATGGAGACAGAATTTTGGAGGAAGAGAAAGAACAGCTTTATTCTTTGCCAGGCAAAGAGGGAACACAGTAGGCTAGCGCCTCAAGAACTGTGCCCCTCTTCGAGAGGGTAGTGAGAAGTTTTATAGATATGGTTCAAAGACAGTGTGATCAGCTCATGGACATTTTTCTGATTGGTTGGTGGTGAGGTAAGTGGGAGTCGGCATCATCAACCTTCTGGTTCCAACTGGTCTGGAGTCTACCTGCTTGTGGGCAGCATACCATCATTGATCGTTAACTTCTCCCACCTGGAGGGGGGTTTTAGCATTTGCAAAACAGCTCAAAGATATTGTTGTGTGTATCCATTGATGTGGAACCAGGACCTTGCCCCAAGCCTGAACTATGGTTTTTCTTGACTTTGTTTCTCCCTTGTCTTGTATCCCCTCCCTTCCCTAATTAACAACCATTTGAATCTGCACGTTGGAACTCAGGGAAGGTCATGAAGGCTGAATGAAGGCTATTTTCTGTAATCAAAGAAATGGGAGACACAGAAAGGCTTTGTGCCCAGGAGCCCCACAGGGCCCTGCTCGGTATCAGTACTACAGCATTTACTATTGATAAAAATCCACCTGTAAGTGGACTCACACAGTTCAAACCCATGTTGTTCAAGGGTCTACTGTAATGCCTACCTAAATACTATGTATGAGACATAAATGAAATAATGACCTGAATTCATCTGGTACTGAATTGGCTCTTTAAAAATACTAGTATCAACGTAACAGCCTGAATGGGATCCTGGAACAAAAAGCAGAAATTAGGTAAAATCTAAGGATATTTGATTAAAGTATGGACTTTAGTTAGTAATAATGTACCAGTATTGGTTCATTAATTATGACAAATGTACCTACTAATGTAAGATGTTATTAATGGGGAAACTGGGTACAGGGTTTATTTTTCTGTAAATCTAAGTCTACTCTAAAATTAAAAGTTTATTTAAAAAGTAACAAACAACAAACAACCTAGTATGCACCCCCTTTCCTCTCCTTTTCAACGTTAACCCCTTAAAGGCTTGATTTTCTTCACTGGCAGTGTTATATATGTACACTTAGTTCAATTTTACAGAACAAAATATGTCACACGTTGCCCTTCCCTTCAAGACTGAG
The DNA here is from genome assembly GCF_009873245.2 of Balaenoptera musculus. Taxonomy (NCBI): domain Eukaryota; kingdom Metazoa; phylum Chordata; class Mammalia; order Artiodactyla; family Balaenopteridae; genus Balaenoptera; species Balaenoptera musculus. Next base: position 24,938,062 of record NC_045796.1, read on the forward strand.
GGTCTCTCCCATTTCTCCTAATGCAGTAAGAAACTTAGGGTACTTGAAAAAATAACCAGTCATAACCATCTATTTAATTAAGGAGGCTTCTTTTGTTCCTTCAAACAGACCAAAATTGAACCTAGAATCTCCTATAGTCTTTCCTATTGAGTTAGAGTGATGACAGAAAGAAACACCTGCTTTGTGGCAACCACAGTGCTGCTGTAGATCATGTGCCCTGGGGTTACCATCTCCTCAAACCTCTTCCTTGCTTCCTCTCCACACCACAAATATTGCTACCAAAATGTGGGTTGTGTAGACACATGGCTACATTTCAGGCAGGATTTTATTGATAACTCTGGAGTTACAAAGACAGAGGCAGCCTAGAAGTGCACACTGTCCCTCAGGCAAGTTATTAAGATATACAAAGTGATCCTCTTAAATAGGAAGGCACAAAGAATGCCGGTTAAAGAACTCTGTGTTTGCATGCATTTGACTACTTTTCTTTTTATAGTGACTACTGTCAAAAGTGCTTATGATATATACAATCTAATTTATAAGATGACCTACCAGATGCAGAGACTTAAAAAAAATACTTCTAGTATTATTTTACGTTCTATGACATTCTCATCAAAAATAAAGAGAAGGGAGGTCTTCAAATAAAGAGTAGTCAGTGTAACTGGGCTGACAGCTGGATGATTCTAAAGAAAGCAGGAGTTAACAAGTATTTATTGACTACCTGCTATGTCTTCGGCATTCTTCTTGCATGAGAAATGTAAAGCAAGATGAGCTAGGATTTCTACTTTCAATAATTCTGTATGACGTTGCTTACATGTGGAATCTAAAAAAGACAACAAACTAGTGAATATAACAAAAAAGAAGAAGACTCACAGATATAGAGAACAAACTTGTGGTTACCAGTGGGGAGAGAGAAGGGGGGAGGGGCAACACAGGAGTAGGGGATTAAGAGGTACAAACTATTATGTAAAAAATAAGCTGCAAGGATATACTGTAGGGACCTTGAAGATGGTGGAGGAGTAAGACGTGGAGATCACCTTCCTCCCCACAAATACATCAAAAATACAACTACATGTAGAACAATTCCTACAGAACACCTACTGAAAGCTGGCAGAAGACCTCAGACTTCCCCCAAAGGCAAGGAACTCCCTACATGCCTGGGTAAAGCAAAAGAAAAAAGAAAAAACAGAGACAAAAGAATAGGGACGGGACGTGCACCTCTGGGAGGGAGCTGTGAAGGAGGAAAAGTTTCCACACACTAGGAAGCCCCTTCACTGGCGGTGATTGGGGGTGGGCGGGGGGGAAGCTTTGGAGCCATGAAAGAGAGCACAGCAACAGGGGTGCAGAGGGCAAAACAGAGAGATTCCCATGCAGAGGATTGGTACTGACCAGTACTCACCAGCCTGAGAGGCTTGTCTGCTCACCTGCCAGGACGGGTAGGGGCTGGGAGCTTAGGCTTGGGCTTTAGAGGTCAGACCCCAGGGAGAGGACTGGGGTTGGCTGCGTGAACACAGCCTGAAGGGGGCTAGTGCACCACAGCTAGCTGGGAGGGAGTCCGGGAAAAAGTCTGGAACTGCCGAAGAGGCAAGAGACCATTGTTTCAGGGTGCGTGAGGAGAGGGGATTCCCTCCCCATGTGCCCACAGAAGGCAGAGCACCGCCTAAGTGAGCTCCGGAGTCAGGTGTGAGCTGCAGCTATCAGCTCGGACCCCAGAGACGGGCATAAAATGCTAACACTGATGCTGCAGCCACCAAGAAGCCTGTGTGCAAGCACAGGTCACTATCCACACCTCCCCTCCTGGGAGCCTGTGCAGCCTGCCACTGCCAGGGTCCCGTGATCCAGGGACAACTTCCCTGAGAGAACACACAGTGCACCTCAGGCTGTTGCAACAACACACTGGCCTCTGCCACCGAAGGCTTGCCCCACATTCCAGTTATGACTACCGTACCCCTCCCTCCCCCCGGCCTGAGTGAGCAAGAGAGCCCAAATCAACTGCTGCTTTAACCCCCTCCTGTCTGGGCGGGGAACAGATGCCTGAGGACAACCTACAGGCAGAACTGGGGCCAATACCAAAGCTGAACCCCAGGAACTGTGCAAACAAAGAAGAAAAAGGGAAATCTCTCTCTGCAGCCTAAGGAGCACTGGATTAAATTCCTGCAAACCAGCTTGGTAAACCCTGCATGTGTGGAATACCTGAATAGACAACGAGTGTTCCCAAAATTGAGGTGGTGAACTCTGGGGGCAACAGTGGACTTGGGGTTTGCTCTCTGGAATGATTTGTTTCTGATTTTTATATTTATCTTAGTTCAGTTTTTAGTGCTTGTTATCATTGGTGCATTGGTTTATTGGTTTGATTGCTCTCTGCTTTGTTTTTTCTTTCTTTCTTTTTTTCTCCCTTTTCTTCTGAGCCATGTGGCTGACAGGGTCTTGGTGCTCCAGCCTGGTGTCAGGCCTGAGCCTCCAAGGTGGGAGAGCTGAGTTCAGGACACTGGACCAACAGAGACCTCCCGGCCCCAGGTAATATCAATCAGTGAGAGCTCTCCCAGAGATCTCCGTCTCAATGCTAAGACCCAGCTCCACCCAACGACCAGCAAGCTCCAGTGCTGGACGCCCCATGCTAAACAAGTAGCAAGACAGGAACACAACCCCACCCATTAGCTGAGACGCTGCCTAAAATCATACTAAGTTAACAGACACCCCAAAACACACCACTGGACACGTACCTGCCAACCAGAAAGAAAAGATCCAGCCCCACCCACCAGAACACAGGCACCAGTCCCCTCCAACAGGAAGCTACACAATCCACTGAACCAACCTTACCCATGGGGGGCAGACACCAGAAACAACAGGAACTATGAACCTGCAGGCTGTGAAAAGGAGACCCCAAACACAGTAAGTTAGACAAAATGAGAACACAGAGAAATATGCAGCAGATGAAGAAGCAAGGTAAACACCCACCAGACCAAACAAATGAAGAGGAAATACGAAGTCTACCTGAAAAAGAATTCAGAGTAACAATAGTACAGATGATCCAAAATCTTGGAAATAGAATGGAGAAAGTACAAGAAACATTTAACAAGGACCTAGAAGAACTAAAGAGCAAACAAACAATGATGAACAACACAGTAAATGAAATTTAAAATTCTCTACAAGGAATCAATAGCAGAATAACTGAGACAGAAGACCGGAGAAGTGACCTGGAAGATAAAATAGTGGAAATAACTACTGCAGAGCAGAATAAAGAAAAAAGAATGAAAAGAATTGAGGACAGTCTCAGAGACCTCTGGGACAACATTCAACGCACCAAGATTCGAATTATAGGAGTCCCAGAGGAAGAAGAGAAAAAGAAAAGTGTCTGAGAAAATATTTGAAGAGATTATAATTGAAAACTTCCTTAACATGGGAAAGGAAATAGTCAATCAAGTCCAGGAAGTGCAGAGAGTCCCATACAGGATAAATCCAAGGATAAAAATGCCAAGACATATATTAACCAAACTATCAAAAATTAAATACAAAGAAAAAATATTAAAAGCAGCAAGGGTAAAGCAACAAATAAGAGACCACAGAATCCCCATAAGGTTAACAGCTGATCTTCCAGCAGAAACTCTGCAAGCCAGAAGGGAATGTGGCAGGGAATATTTAAAGTGATGAAAGGGAAAAACCTACAAACAAGATTACTCTACACAGCAAGGATCTCATTCAGATTCGACGGAGAAATTAAAACCTTTACAGAAAAGCCAAAGTTAAGAGAATTCAGCACCACCAAACCAGCTCTACAACAAATGCTAAAGGAACTTCTCTAGAAAGGAAACACAAGAGACAGAAAAGACCTACAATAAGAAACCCAAAACAATTAAGAAAATGGTAACAGGAAAACACATATCGATAATTACCTTAAATGTAAATGGATTAAATGCTCCAACCAAAAGACACAGACTGGCTGAATGGATACAAAAACAAGACCCATATATACGCTGTCTACAAGAGACCCACTTCAGACCTAGGGACACAAACAGACTGAAAGTGAGGGGATGGAAAGAGATATTCCATGCAAATGGAAATCAAAAGAAAGCTGGAGTAGCAATTCTCATATCAGACAAAATAGACTTTAAAATAAAGACTATTACAAGAGACAAAGAAGGACACTACATAATGATCAAGGGATCAATCCAAGAAGAAGATATAACAATTGTAAATATTTATGCACCCAACATAGGAGCACCTCAATTCATAAGGCAAATGCTAACAGCCATAAAAGGGGAAATTGACAGTCACACGATAATAGTAGGGAACTTTAACACACCACTTTCACCAATGGACAGATCATCTAAAATGAAAATAAATAAGGAAACACAAGCTTTAAATGACACATTACACAAGATGGACTTAATTGATATTTATAGGACATTCCATCCAAAAACAACAGAATACACATTCTTCTCAAGTGCTCATGGAACATTCTCCAGGATAGATCACATCTTGGGTCACAAATCAAGCCTTGATAAATTTATGAAAATTGAAATCATATCAAGTATCTTTTCCAACCACAATGCTATGAGACTAGATATCAATTCCAGAAAAAAACACTGTAAAAAATACAAACACATGGGGGTTTCCCTGGTGATGCAGTGGTTGAGAATCTGCCTGCTAATGCAGGGAACACGGGTTCAAGCCCTGGTCTAGGAAGATCCCACATGCCACGGAGCAACTAGGCCCGTGAGCCACAGCTACTGAGCCTGCGCGTCTGGAGCCTGTGCTCCGCAACAAGAGAGGCCACGATAGTGAGAGGCCCGCGCACCGCGATGAAGAGTGGCCCCCACTTGCCGCAACTAGAGGAAGCCCTCGCACAGAAACGAAGACCCAACACAGCCAAAAATTAATTAATTAATTAATTAATTAATTAATTTTAAAAAATATATAAACACATGGAGGCTAAACAATACGCTATTAAATAACCAAAAGATCACTGAAGAAATCAAAGAGGAAATCAAAAAATACCTAGAAACAAATGACAACAAAAACACAATGAGCCAAAACCTATGGGATGCAGCAAAAGCGGTTCTAAGAGGGAAATTTATAGCAAGACAATCCTACCTCAAGAAAGAAGAAACATCTCAAATAAACAACTAACCTCACACATAAAGCAATTACAGAAAGAAGAATTTAAAAAAACCCCAAAGTTAGCAGAAGGAAAGAAATCATAAAGATCAGATCAGAAATAACTGAAAAAGAAATGAAGGAAACAATAGCAAAGATCAATAAAACTAAAAGCTGGTTCTTTGAGAAGATAAACAAAATTGATAAACTGTTAGCCAGAATTGTTAAGAAAAAAAGCGAGAAGACTCAAATCAACAGAATTAGAAATGAAAAAGGAGAAGTAACAACTGACACTGCAGAAATACAAAGGATCATGAGAGATTACTACAAGCAACCATATGCAAATGAAATGGACAACCTGGAAGAAATGGCCAAATTCTTAGAGAAGCACAACCTTCTGCAACTGAACAAGGAAGAAATAGAAAATATAAACAGACCAATCACAAGCACTGAAATTGAAACTGTGATTAAAAATCTTCCAACACACAAAAGCCCAGGACCAGATGGCTTCACAGGTGAATTCTATCAAACATTTAGAGAAGAGCTAACACCTATCCTTCTCAAACTCTTCCAAAATATTGCAGAGGGAGGAACACTCCCAAATTCATTCTATGAGGCCACCATCACCCTGATACCAAAACCAGACAAAGATGTCACAAAGAAAGAAAACTACAGGCCAATATCACTGATGAACATAGATGCAAAAATCCTCAACAAAATACTCGCAAACAGAATCCAACAGCACATTAAAAGGATCATACCCCATGATCAAGTGGGGTTTATTCCAGGAATGTAAGGATTCTTCAATATATGCAAATCAATCAATGTGATACACCAGATTAACAAATTGAAGGAGAAAAACCATATGATCATATCAATAGATGCAGAAAAAGCTTTTGGCAAAATTCAACACCCACTTTTGATAAAAACTCTCCAGAAAGTAGGAATAGAGGAAACCTACCTCAACATAGTAAAGGCCATATATGACAAACACACAGCCAACATTGTTCTCAATGGTGAAAAACTGAAACCATTTCCACTAAGATCAGGAAAAAGACAAAGTTGCCCACTCTCACCACTATTATTCAACATAGTCTTGGAAGTTTTAGCCACAGCAATCAGAGAAGAAAAAGAAATAAAAGGAATCCAAATCGGAAAAGAAGTAAAGCTGTCACTGTTTGCAGATGACAGGATACTATACATAGAGAATCCTAAAGATGCTACCAGAAAACTACTAGAGCTAATCAATGAATTTGGTAAAGTAGCAGGATACAAAATTCATGCACAGAAATCTCTTGCATTCCTGTACACTAACGATGAAAAATCTGAAAGAAATTAAGGAAACACTCCGATTTACCATTGCAACAAAAAGAATAAAATACCTAGGAGTAAACCTACCTAAGGAGACAAAAGGCCTGTATGCAGAAAACTATAAGACACTGAAGAAAGAAATTAAAAAGACGATATAAACAGATGGAGAGATATACTATGTTCTTGGATTGGAAGAATCAACATTGTGAAAATGACTATACTACCCAAAGCAATCTACAGATTCAATGCAATCCCTAACAAACTACTAATGGCATTTCTCACAGAACTAGAACAAAAAATTTCACAATTTGTATGGAAACACAAATACCCTGAATAGCCAAAGCAGTCTTGAGAAATAGAAACAGAGCTGGAGGAATCAGGCTCCCGGACTTCAGACTATACTACAAAGTTACAGTAATCAAGACAGTATGGTACTGGCACAAAAACAGAAATATAGATCAATGGAACAGGATAGAAAGTCCAGAGATAAACCCATGCACATATGGTCACCTTATCTTTGATAAAGGAGGCAAGAATATACAATGGAGAAAAGACAGCCTCTTCAATAAGTGGTGCTGGGATAACTGGAGAGCTACATGTAAAAGAATGATATTAGACACTTTCTAACACCATACACAAAAATAAACTCAAAATGGATTAAAGACCTAAATGTAAGGCCAGACACTATAAAACTCTTAGAGGAAAACCTAGGCAGAACACTGTGACATAAGTCACAGCAAGATCCTTTGTGACCCACCTCCTAGAGAAATGGAAATAAGAACAAAAATAAACAAATGGGACCTAATGAAATTTAAAAGCTTTTGCACAGCAAAGGAAACCATAAACAAGATGAAAAGACAACCCTCAGAATGGGAGAAAATATTTGCAAATGAAGCGACTGACAAAAGATTAATCACCAAAATATACAAGCAGCTCATGCAGCTCAATATCAAAAAAACAAACCACCCAAATCCAAAAATGGGCAGAAGACCTAAAAAGACATTTCTCCAAAGAAGGTATACAGATTGCCAACAAACACATGAAAGGATTCTCAACATCACTAATCAATAGAGAAATGCAAATCAAAACTACAATGAGGTATCACCTCACACCAGTCAGAATGGCCATCATCAAAACTGACGAACCTAGGGCCAGGACAGGAATAAAGATGCATATGTAGAGAATGGACTTGAGGACACGGGGAGGAGGAAGGGTAAGCTGGGATGAAGTGAGTGGCATGGACATATATACACTACCAAATGTAAAACAGATAGCTAGTGGGAAGCAGTCGCATCACACAGGGAGACCAGCTCAGTGCTGCGTGACCACCTAGAGAGGTGGGATAGGGTGGGTGAGAGGGAGACGCAAGAGGGAGGGGATATGGGGATATATGTATACATACAGCTGATTCACTTTGTTATACAGCAGAAACTAACACAACATTGTAAAGCAATTATACTCCAATAAAGATGTTAAAAAATATATTAAAAAAATAAAAATCTGCAAACAATAAACACTGGAGAGGGTGTGGAGAAAAGGGAACCCTCTTGCACTGTTGGTGGGAATGTAAATTGATACAGCCACTATGGAGAACAGTATGGAGGTTCCTTAAAATCTAAAAATAGAACTACCATATGACCCAGCAATTCCACTCCTGGGCATATACCCTGAGAAAACCATAATTCAAAAAGAGACATGTACCACAATGTTCATTGCAGCACTATTTACAATAGCAGGACATGGAAGCAACCTAAATGTCCATCAACAGATATATGGATAAAGAAGATGTGGCACATATATAGAATGGAATATTACTCAGCCATAAAAAGAAATGAAATTGAGCTGTTTGTAGTGAGGTGGATGGACCTAGAGTCTGTCATACAGAGTGAAGTCAGAAAGGGAGAAACAAATACCATATGCTAACACATATATATATGGAATCTAAAAAAAAAAAAAAGGTTCTGATGAACGTAGGGGCAGGACAGGAATAAAGACACAGACATAGAGAATGGACTTGAGGACATGGGGTAGGGGAAGCATAAGCTGGGACGAAGTGAGAGAGTAGCATTGACATATATACACTACCAAATGTAAAACAGGTAGCTAGTGGGAAGCAGCTGCATAGCACAGGGAGATCAGCTCGGTGCTTTGTGACCACTTAGAGCGGTGGGATAGGGAGGGTGGGAGGGAGATGCAAGAGGGAGGGGATATGGGGATGTATGTATACATATAGCGGATTCACTCTGTTATACAGCAGAAAGTAACACAACATTGTAAAGCAATTATACTCCAATAAGGATGTTAAAAAAAAAAAAGGATATATTGTACAATGGAGGAATACAGCCAATATTTTATAAAAACTATAAATGGAGTATAACCTTTAAAAGTCATCACTATACTGTACACTTGTAACATGTAATATTGTACATCAACTATACTTCAATTAAAAAAAAAACTTGCAGTCCCATTGGACAGATAGAACAAACAGGGTGAACAATATCATAGAACAGTTATTGACTTTTTCCTGTTTCTTGGTGCGCTAAGGGCATGGCATACATTATCTCTTTTAATATGCGACTGTCTAGAAAGGTAAGTAATATTATTCTACCCCTTTTACACATTAGAAAACTGAGGCTCAGAGAGGTAATTACTTCAGGTCCACACAGCTAGTGAGTGACAGGCCTGGATTCAAACCCAGGACTTTGACACCGAAGTTCGTTGTCCCCTTAACGGGTTGCAATACAGCAACCCATTTTTTTTTTTTTTTTTTTTAACAGTGGATTTTTTTTTTTTAATTAATTAATTTTATTTTTGGCTGTGTTGGGTCTTCGTTTCTGTGCGCGGGCTTTCTCTAGTTGTGGCAAGTGGGGGCCACTCTTCATCGCGGTGCGCGGGCCTCTCACTATCGCGGCCTCTCTTGTTGCGGAGCACAGGCTCCAGACGCGCAGGCTCAGTAGTTGTGGCTCACGGGCCCAGTTGCTCCGCGGCATGTGGGATCTTCCCAGACCAGGGCTCGAACCCGTGTCTCCTGCATTGGCAGGCAGATTCTCAACCACTGCGCCACCAGGGAAGCCCCAGCAACCCATTTTTAACATTCAAATTCAAGCATTTCTTTACAAACAAATTGTAATAGCTTTCCTGAGACCAAAATAAGAAATAGGCATTTTCTGTGGCATATCTCACCAGCAATGACAGAATATACTCCAAAAGGAAAGTATCAGCCAAGCACAGCCTTGTCAGCCAACACTTTGAACTGCCCTTGAAAGCAACTTGGTCATGAACGTCAGTTCTCCTTCAGCATACGCAGTATAACAGTCTTCCAGCAACTGATCCAGTGAGCTGGTTACAAGAATCCAGCAAACTTGAAACTGCCCTGGCATTCAAGCTCCTCAACCATTCTGCACATTCCTGACGCGTTACCATGATAAAGTGTGCACTGATGCACGGATAACGTCAAAGCCGGCAAGGGGGAAACATGACTTTTAGAACAACATTTCAAGGTCGAATATTACCCAAATGTGCAGGACTACGTTCAACTCTTGGATTATAAAAACGCAGATCCAGTTTCTCAAGGCCTCTGGGATAAAGTTCAAATTAGGTTGTTGAAGAGAGGGCTCTTATCAGTTTTATGAGCAGCTTTCTCCAGAAGTTAGCCAGCTCGCTTGATAACATTGGACAAGAGGAATTTTCCAGCAATAGACCCAAGGATGAAACAAGTGACAAGTAAAGAGCTGTATTCTGCTCTAATGCAGATTTAACATTTATCCGAGGAAGCTCTTCTCCGAGGAGGTTAGAGTATACAACTGCCTCTTCAAGACTCACTCCAAACCCACTGGGGAGTCCCCTGAAGTGCCAGCAATCCTTCTTCTCCCTGACTCTTGATATACAGTAAAGACAGCACTAGTAGGTCCTCCCTAAAGGAACTTTGCCCAGAGTCAGGGGCGTGGTCAAGTCGTATTTATGAAGAATTTATACCTGCTCTTTCACAACTGAACTTCCGCTGGACCGGAGCCAATATGAATACAGTATGGCTGGTGAGTGTTACTCATTGGGCATTTCCCTGCCCGGAATCTTTACTCTTACAGTGAGGCATTAATACACTGAGATACTGAGTTTTGTTTACCCCTGCTTTTTGTTTGCTTCCCCTTGTTCCAAAAAGGGAACCAGGCCCTCTGTGTTACTGGCCTCAGAGGAGATTTCTGTTTCAGAAGTTGCCTGAAAGCATCCCAGCCCCCTGCCTGACTTTTGCACTCAGAAAAACTGAATTCCTTAAAGAGATTAAGCTAAGGGTTGTGGAAGGGGCAGGAGAGAGGTGAGTGCTTTTGGTGGGAAAGGTGTGGAAGCAGCGTTGGAAGCTGGACATTGCCCTGGGGAGGGAATAGAGTGGAATGTCCCATTGGTAGTGAGGGTACATGCCTCACTTTCTGACAGTACTTTGAAAGGTATCAAAACTTTCCACCAGAAATGGCTGCCTGGTGGAGCTGGAAGACTGGCTCCTAGGAAGTAGGGCTCCCAGCTCAGGCAAACACCATCATAGCCAGCTTGGCATTAGGACGGACAACAAGGAGCCCAGGAGCAGCCATGAGGCTCTCTCCCAATTTTTTAGGCGTCACTTTAGCTTTCTGATGACCCTAAAGTCTCAAGATGACTGAGATAGAATCTCCTGCCAAACTGGAGAGAGATTTAATTTGATTTAGAGATAGGTGACTATTCTTTCCCATGTGAGTTTCTTCCAACTGTAACAATGCTATTCTGGCTCTACTCTGGGCCCCTTCCCTTCCTGACCCCATCTCCACCCCTCCACCTCCCTACTCTCCACACACAGTTACGCATAGATACACCTATACCATTTTTGCTTGTGGATGATAGATTTTTAATTTCCATTAAAAGGGAATAGAAATCCATAACCTCTCAATATGAAAACTGTAAAGATTTATCTTCACTTAAATATGCAACTAGAAATGGCAAATAATTTGCCAATTCATTACCTTTTGAAGAATATCCTGGAAAATCTAAGCTAAACTTAAGTGAAACTTTTGCCAGAAGGAACATTTGAATTTTGCTTTATTGAGCTATTAAGCTAATATAGTCTCTTCTTTAAAGTTTCTTCTGTGATTATGTTTGATGCAAAGCAATCTTCCAATTGTTTTACCATTAGCTTGAAGCAAAGGCAAATGAAAAGCATGACAAGGCATAAAATTGGCCTTAGCAATATCTAAGCTTGGTTCAGCCGTGACCATTATCCTCAATGCTCTTACAGTCTGAGCAAAACAGCCATAAAATTGGGTTATTGTTTTTAATTTTACAACCCATGATTTATTTTGTTTAACTTCAGTGACAGCCTGCCATCCCAGTAAGTGGCTTTAGTTAGGAAATGCAAGCAGGAAATCAAGGCCCAGAAGTCATTAGTTGTAGCATGTAGTCATCTCATTTGTCTTCCTGTATAACTACCAGAGTGTGATCCGTGTGATTCCTATTACATAAACGAACACTGGAAATTCTGAAATAAGAATAGCTCATAGAATGAAACAGATTTTACATGGTCAGTGTCAACTTCTCTGGCATTCAGACGCTAAACCCTGAACAGCTAGAACCTATGTTCCATATTTTAAATTCAAGGCCTCTCCAAGCAGAATTTTCAAATAAGGAGATAACACAGCTTACTGGTTAGGAATATATAAGTTTTGTAGTCAGGAAGACCTGACCTTTAATAGCTGTGTGACCTTGGGTCACTCTATTTAACCCTTTGAACCTCAATTTCCGCATCCAAAAAATGGGAATAATAATATTATCTGCATCATAGCATTGTTTGAGGAATAATTTATATAATACCTACAAAGTATTTAGCAAAGCACCCTCAGTAAATGTTTGTCATTGTTACTATTCATCTTTTTGTGATAACGATGATGAAAGAACAAATCCTTAATCCTTTGGTAAATATCAAATTAACCAGTTCTTTAATAGAAAGGACATTCCCTTTCCACATTACAAAGGTGGAGTTTCTTGGCATCGTAAAACACTGTAATCCAAACTTTTCTGGCATATTATCCTGAATTTGTCTTAAGAAAATGAAGAAGAAATGAACAGATATCATTTATTCATCTTTATACCCCATATTACTTATCTAATAGTGTCTAACAAACAACCCCAATACTTAGTGGCTTAAAACAATACTCACTTAATCATCTTTTGTAGTTTCTCTGGGTCAGGAGTTCAGGGGTGGCTCAGGTAGGTAGCTATGGATCAAGGTTCTCATGAGGTTGCAATCACAGGTCACTTGGGCTGCAGCAACCCAAAGGAAATGGAGGAACCATTTTCAATGTAGCTCACTCACATGGTTGGCAAGTTGTGTTGCCAAGTCAAGTCCTCTCCATGGGGGTCTCACCACGGGGCTGCTCGAGTGCCCTTACATATCAGAGCTGCAACGCCTCTTATGATCGAACCTCAGAAGATACATACCATCATTTCTACCATAATTTATTGACCACACAGGCCAACAATGATTCAGTTTGGGGGGGGGGGTGCTATAGACTGAATGTTTGTGTCCCTCCAAAATCCATGTATTGAAACTTAACCCCCAATGTGCTAGTACTTGGAGGTAGGACTTTGGAGAGGTGACTCGGTCATGAGGTAGAGCCCTTATGAATGAAATTAGTGTCCTTACAAAAGCGGTCCCCAGAGAATTCCCTTTCCCCTTCCACCATATGAAGACAAAGTAAAAAGACATCTGTCTATGAAACAGAAGTAGGCCTTTACCAGACACCAAATCTGCCAGCACCCTGATCTTGGACTTCCCAGCCTCCAGAACTATAAGAAATAAACTTCTGCTATTTATAAGCCACCCAGGCTACGGTATTCTGGTACAGAAGAAAGAGAGGACTACAGAAGGGTATGAACACCAGGAGATGAGGGTCATCACAGGCCCCCGGAAGAAAGATACCACAGCCCACTCTCTGACTCTCAGTGACTCACACACACCCACATACACACGGCATTCACCCACTCCAAGGTCACTGAAATTTTCATCCTGTTATAGCATCATCTCAGGCTCATGGCCCAGGATCTCCTTATGCAGATGGAATCAGGTATAGATGAGGATCCTCAGGCAGAGTTCTTCAAATAAAGCTCCTCGAGTGGGATTCCTCTTGATCTCAAAACCTATCAACTAAAGAGATGCATTACCTGCCTCAAACACATCAAACATAAAATGGTGGGACAAGTATAGGATAGCCACTCTAGACACTCATTTATTATAAAAGTGTTAGAACAGGGGGCACAGGGGAGTCAGTGATCCACAGCAGCTCTGACATACAGCTGGGACCATGTGCCAACTCCTTGATTAAGCATCAATCCTACTTCTGCCTAAGAAAGTTTTTCCTTGGTTGTTCCCTCTCTCTGGGCTCTCAGTTTTTGTTTTTCGTTTTTTTAATAGCATCACCATACTTTAAGATACCAAATTCTGTATTAGTTATTTGTTGCTGCATAATAAATCACTGCAAAACTTAGTGGCTTAAAACAACAATAAGCATTTATTATCTCTCACGGTTTCCTTAGATTATGAATTCCAGAGCAACTTGATTGGGTGTTTCTAACTCAGAGGTACTCATAAGGTTGCTGTCTGAAGCTGGCTGGGGTTACAGGCACCTGAAAGCCTGACCAGCACTAGAAGATCTGTTTCTAAGGTGGCTCAATCACATGGCTGTCACGTTAACTCTTCTCCATTTGGACCTCTCCACAGGACTGCTTGGGTGTCCTTGCAATACGGTGGCTGGCTTTCTCCAGCCTGAGTGATCTGAGAGAAAGCATGGTGGAAGCTGCAGTGTATTATATAAGTCTGTCTTGATAATCACAGATATCATTTCCACCGTACGTAATTTGTCACACAGGCCAGCCCTCATCCACAGGAAAAGGATTATAGAAAGGTATGAACACTGATGACCACTGGAAGCTGGCTACCACACATCCTTCCCCAAAAAAGAAAATTTAGTCTCTTCCCTAAACTGAGTTATAACTACACATTTATATTTTATTCAAAATAAACAGGCCTATTAACAAATAAAATTTCTATATACAACCCCTAGGAATATCATATCTGGAAAGGAACTTTTTGCCCATAACCATATTGAAGCAATTTGAAGAAAGATAGGCTGAAAGGTCATATGTCACAGATTAGGCTAGCCACTCAGCCAGGAGTCACAAGGCTGGCATCAACTCCATCAACTCAGGAATTCATCAGACTCTGGGATCTGACCATTAGTCCTTAAGGCATAGAAATTAAATTTGCCATCCCATTAAGAAATAATTAAGAATAATTTAAGGGGTTGCTACAGATCAGCAGTCCCCAACATTTCTGGCACCAGGGACCAGTTTTGTGGAAGACAAATTTTCCACTGACTGGGGGGGCGGGGGATGGTGGGATGGTTCATTCGGTAATGCGAGTGATGGGGAGCGATGAGAAGTGGCAGACGAAGCTTCACTCGCTCGCCCGCCACTCACCGCCTGCTGTGCTGCCCGCTTCCTAACAGGCCTCGGACTGGTAGCAGTCCGAGGTCCGGGGGGTGGGGATCCCTGCTATAGATTGAATGTTTGTGTTCCCCCAAATTCGCATGTTGAAACCTAATTCCCAATATGCTGCTGTTTGGAAGTGGGGCCCTTGGGAGATGATTGGGTCATGAGGGTAAAGCCCTTATAAATGGGATTAGTGCCTTGTAAAAGAGACCCCAGAAAGCTCACTCGCCCCTTCCACCATGTGAAGACATAGACATCTGTCCACAAAGCAGAAAGCGGGCCCTCACAGACACCAAATCCGTCAGTACCTTGATCAGGACTTCCCAGCCTCTAGAACCACGAGAAATAAATTTCTGTTGTTATAAGCTACCCAGTCTATGGTGTTTTGTTATATCAGCCCAAACAGACTAAGACAAGGGTGGATTTACATTAACCAAGCTCCCAAAGGCTAATACGTAGAAAACCACAATGCCAGTTTATTTCAAATGACGCCCCAAACCATAACAGAATGTGTACGCTGACTATGGTCCACCCATACACATATTTACATGAGACATAAAAGTATTACGAGAAGAAATGTTATTATTGATTGAGCGTGGAATCACATTCAGCATGGGGATTTAGTTGGACTGTCTGTCATCGAGCCCTCAGAGGTATATGCCTTTATCTCCACTTCCAGGGACAGACCCACCACACTGGCAAGCAGCTCAATCCTAGGTCAGGTTGTCCTGTGCGTGGATGAAGACCACTGGTGCTGGCCTCTGTCCCTCAACCTTTTCACTGTTTCTATGGCTGACCAACTGCCATTACTTTCCTTCTTTACATCAATAACCTTTCATCACATAACAGACAATTCTGCAGCCATTCAGTCACTAGAAGATGGAGGGATTCACATTTTTTCCACCCCAGCCTACCCGAGAGGAACGACACATTATCACCGATAACTGCGGCTAAAGGATAGTGGTGAATCTAGGAGGGGGTGATTTAAAAGACAAGATGATTCTATTATGGTTGTGGTCAGGAGATAAGCCCACTACTGCCACCATTTTAAGAATTACAATTTAAGGCAAATGTACATATTTCTAATGGAATTTATGAAATGTGTTTAGAAGTTCAACTGTCAGAATTATTTCCCTATGTTCAAATTTTAACAGGGTACCTCATTTTTGCCTCCAAATCTTGCCTACCTGCAAGAACATGGGAATTTTGGGCTTGAATTTGGAAATTTATTTTCTTCCATCGAACTGGATAACATAACGGTTCGGTATGCTAGCTTTAGAGGCAGAAATCAGCCAGTTGACTCCATCTCAGGAGCTTCTGATTATCCTTTTCACTGACTGACTTACACACAACCACTCAGGGGTCTTTGTGAATTTGCTCCCATAACTCACCTATTTTGTGGTCTTGGGACCTACTTCATTTTCTGCTGCCCTTTCTTCTAGAGGACGGATAGACCAGCCACTATCCTTCCTCCAGTTGCTAACCAGAGTATAGAGCCATCTAATTCTCTGTGTTTTCTGGAATTTCCATTTATCACACTTGGCATTTCTTTTTTACTTCTCAACTGAAAGTCAAGCATAAGCTTTCCCTGACCTTATACATTTATAAGAGTTCTGGTATCTTTCAAACATTCAATTTAATTGGTGTTAAAATTGTGAAACTGCAGTAAATTTACATTAACAGTTTCTTCTCTCCCTCTCTCTTTTTAAAAAAAAATTTTAATGTGTGATCTTTAAAATAAATGTGCATACTACTCTTACCAGTTGGTCTCTCCAGCTTTCTAAATACATTGATTACTCACCCCTCAAGAATAATACTCTCTTATTTTGAATAACAATAAAAATAACAATTTACAATCATCTAACTTTGCTATGACAGTTATATAAGTTGACTCAATGTCCATTAGCTGGAAACAAAATTTCAGACAACTAGGTGTTATTTCATGAGAAAATTCCCATCGTGGTTACTTATTTATATGTTTATTTTCGTTCTTCCTAGAGTTAGGCGTATTTCAAGATACTGCTACAGAAATACTAAATTCTCTTCCTTGTTACCAGTACACGGTAAGGTGCTTAACGCAGGGAATTGCTCAGAGAGTACATCTGCCTATTGTCACGTAGCACGACAAGATCATTCACCAGAGGATGTCAATACCATTTTAAGTCAATGTGTAGTGTTCACACTGAGTATCTGTCTAGCCATCATTCACACAATTGTGAAACTCTCCCAGGCACACATCAGCTGTGTGTTCACGCCTCGCCATTTCCCAAGCTGCTGAGATGGGCTCAGCACAATCTAATTCAGAAGCACCTCACCGGTATCACGACCAGCAAGGTCAATTCTAGTTGTTCAAAACCAGATTTGATATAGGACCTGCTGTACACTGGCTCAGTGGCAATTTCTCAAGGCCGGAAAAAGAATTCCACAGCGCCACCAGTTGTCAACAATGGTAGCACCTTTTATTTCGAATGACTCATACAAAAAGTCCAGAAAGCAATAAAATGTTAGCATTCAGCCAGCCCATTTCATAGATCTGTCAGCCCAGTCCTATGAGAAAGTCTTGTTTTTGGCAGTCTGCGGCTGAACTTTCATGACAGGCCTTGTCTAGAAACTGGATTTTATTTATTCTCGGCCTCATTCAAAAGTCCACTTTTCACAAATGAAGTCCAATGATGCTAGCACTCAGCCCCCTTTTGTTAATGCAAGATCTCCGCTCATGCCCTTCCCTTCAACACCTCCACTAAATCTCTTTGGGGCTTTTTATGGAATTTCCAGGGAGATCAGGAGCTCTTGAGCATTCAGGACAATTATACTGCCGTTTCCCTCAGAGACAACACTGTTAGCCCTGCTGATGGCGGCCCAGAGCCCTCAGGAGGCAAAGTTGGGTCCTAGGTGGTGGTGGAGGGAGAAGCTTTGTGTGTGTGTATGCGTGTGTGTGTGTGTGTGGTGTGGTATGAGTGGTGTGTGTGAAGCATATGGTGTATATGTGTGGTATGTACGTGTGATGTGCGTGGTGTGTGTGGTGTGGGGATGGTATGTGCGGTCTGTGTGTGGTGTGTGTGATGTGCAGTGTGTGTACGTATGTGTGGTGTCAGGGAATGCGTGTGGCTCCCTGTTCTCAAGCCCGCTGGCAGCATCACGTCTGCCCCTTGAACCTCTGTGAAACGGATGAAATTGCCACCACCCCTTTCTCTACTCGGGCTCCAGACCAGCTCCTCAGGTCCAGCTGGGGAGGAACGCAATGACCTTTCCCTAAACCTGTAACTTCTCATTCCCTTGTCTCCCTTCCAGGGGCCCTGCACTTCTCCCCACAACCAAATCCCAGTATTCCTAAGCCCCCAAACACACCACGGATACAGGGAGGGCTGGGGAAGGGGATAACCCAATACCAGATAGATGCACCTGAATCTCGGTTCCTAGGACTGTGTTACATCAATCTACCCATTACTAAAGCAATTTAGTTCTTCAGTAAACAATCTTGTGCTCTTACCATGTGCTCAACAATGAGCTAGAACCTGAGGACATAATCATAAATGAGAGGTGTCTATGGGCACTGAACTCGGCTTAAAGGGAGATACACACAAGGAAGAGGCATTTACAATCCTGGGCTCTAGACACTTGGCAGGAGGGGGCAGGGTCCTAACAGAGGACAAGGAGAGAGACATTAACCCTAACGGGGCCTTGCAGAGGCTTCCTGGGAAAGGGGACGTCCAGGTAGTAGAAATCTGACTGACCAACAGAGATGTAGGAGAGGGCTTCAGGTAGAAGGCCTAGAACACTGAGAAGTTTAAGTGAATTTTAATAAGCCCAGAGAATAAACCAACAACTGGGCATTTAAAAAATGGGGAAAAAACCAAACTAGGTCAATTTTCCTCAAAACATGGTCCAAGGACTACCTGAAAAAGAGTCACCCGCTGTGATTGTTTTTGAAAAAAATGCTTTTAGTTGCTCCCTAGATTTATTCTCTTTGAATCAGGGGCACAAGAATGTGCATTTTAAACACATTTTCTAGGTGGTCCTTCCCAGAGTAAAGTTTGAGAACCAATGGACCAAATCAAGCGAGGCCGGGTGAGGCAATTTCTAGAGTTTGGATTTTTCCTGAAATAAATGTGAAGCCTTGTTACTCAATGCAGTGACATAATTAAGATGTGTGTTTTTGATAGCTCACTATAGAAGCAATTTAGAGAATGGACAAGTTGAGCAATAGAGAGAGCTCTCTGCCCATTTTTAGCTGCGATCATTATGTTGAAGTTCAAGATCTCAGCATATTTAAATATATGGATTACCAATTATACACCCAACTAAAATCCTATCCAGTCACATTCTCCATTTCTGTCAGCCTGCTTTAGGGTGGTCAACTGTCCCATTTGCTCAGAACTGAGGGATTTCCCAGGATGTGGGACTCCAGTGATAAAAACAGAAAAGTCCAAGGCAAATTGGGACAAACTGGTCACCCTATAATGACAAAGAATAATCCCCATAATAATCCATCAGATCACTGAGAGTTCTCAATACAGTACTCTCCTTTTTAAAATTCTGAGATTAAAAGAATCTTTCTGGGGCTTCCCTGGTGGCGCAGTGGTTGAGAGTCTGCCTGCCAATACAGGGGACACGGGTTCAAGCCCTGGTCTGGGAAGATCCCACATGCCGCGTAGCAACTGGGCCCGTGAGCCACAATTACTGAGCCTGCGCGTCTGGAGCCTGTGCTCCGCAACAAGAGAGGCCGCAATAGTGAGACGTCCACGCACCGCGATGAAGAGTGGCCCCCGCTTGCCACAACTAGAGAAAGCCCTCGCACAGAAACGAAGACCCAACACAGCCATAAATAAATAAATAAATAAATAAATAAATAGCATTCCCTTTAAAAAAAAAAAAAAGAATCTTTCTGAAAGAGAAAAAAAAGGGTATTAAAGAGAATGGAATTAAAACAATTGTTTGTAGTTGAAAAAAAAAATCCCAAGCACGCTGTTGCTTGAATGCAAATTTAAAACAGAAATAAAAATTCTGGCAGCACCTTTTAATCTGTAAGAACAGAGGCTCTTAAGCATGATGCTGCAATCAGTAGATGGGCGTGTTGCAAGGAAATTGTTTTTTACTACTCATAATTAAAGGATTGAGTTTGTAAATGATTTACTCTTAAAAATACAGAACATCAAGGTTAGCTCACTTGCATTCTGTTATACTTTCTTCAGCAGGAGAGAGAGTGGTGGAGTTATGGCATACATGCCCAGAATAACAAACAGCTGAGTTGGCTCAGTGATTCACTTTGGACAGAGGAATATACATCCTCCATCATTTCTCTACAGAGGAAAAGAGATTGCGAAGCACCACTTGAGTGGGAACTTGATAAGTCAGTTCGACATATTCAAACTTTAAAAAGGAAAGAAAGAAGAAAAAATAGAGGAAAAGTTTAAATACTTTTACTTTAAATGCCCAGTTGTTACACCAGGACAGTTTTTACCCAAATATTGGTACTACAGTTGATTTTAGATGGTACAAGGATAAAACATTTTAAATTGTAACACAATAGGACTTATTTTGCTACTAAGTAATGAAAAAGTATATAATTAGCATATCAAACCTGTCATTTCATGCATATTGTTGCCTAAGATGAGGTTAAGCATAAAAATAAGTCAATTAAAAAGGTATAATAGGGGCTTCCCTGGTGGCGCAGTGGTTGAGAATCTGCCTGCCAATGCAGGGGACACGGGTTCGAGCCCTGGTCTGGGAAGATCCCACATGCCGCGGAGCAACTAGGCCCGTGAGCCACAATTACTGAGCCTGGGCGTCTGGAGCCTGTGCTCCGCAACAAGAGAGGCCGCGATAGTGAGAGGCCCACACACCGCGATGAAGAGTGGCCCCACTTACCGCAGCTGGAGAAAGCCCTCGCACAGAAACGAAGACCCAACACAGCCATAAATTAATTAATTAATTAATTCCCATTTAAAAAAAAAAAAGGTATAATAAATAAGTGTATGGGTGGTAGACAGCAAAAATTTGTGAAACTGGTAGGGGGATGACTCAAGTGTGGGAAATGTTACACTTGTCTAAGTCAAAGCAGAGAAAAATGCTACATTTATTTTATAAAGATGAAGAGCAACAAAAATTTCACATTTCAAAACTAAGTTCCTCAATTTGTTGAACACTAGAAACTTCAGCTCATATATTTCTACCACTTGAAGTTGTTAGATCTGAGTTAATTTCCAAAACAACCATCCAGTTTTAAAAAAGTCAAATAAAAGAAAGCAAAATAACTAAACAATAGAAATTTATAATTACAATTTCAGCATCAGTCCAATTACAGGGAATCTAATTTTCCAGCAACTGTGTGTCATGATCAAAATATAATAATAGCAGCTCATATTTTCAACTTGATTACCTAAGTGGATATCATCCACCTAAATAGGCCAGAAAATAAAACCTTTTAAGTCAAAGACAAAGAAAAACAGAAAATCATTAAAAAATAAAAGTGCTTTGTCTATTGTATATATAGCTCATCTCTCCCATAGATGTTAAGATACAAGAATTTGCTTGGACAATAAAACCCATGGCATTTGTTAACTATGATTTTAAATCATTCCTGATACTTCTCCAAGTATCTTAAAAGTTTTTCCAAAACTCTACTGCAAAACTCTATAATGCAAAAAATAAGCTTTAAAATGCCTGCTGTCAGATTATATTTTCTCTCCTTTACAATCTATTTATCATGAGACCACATTTTCAGTTGAACTCTCTGCTTTATAATTTAATGGTTGAATAAGTACAGTTCTCCTGGATTTAAGCAAAATATATCAGACTGGACTTTTATGCTCCAAAATGTATTTTCTTAAGTTAACAGGATTCTTCTTCCTGGAGAAGGTACCATTTCTTAAAATAAAATAAAACAAAATAAAATAAAAACATAAGGCATTGAAATTCAACCTATTACAGGTTGGTTTTCTCAATGGCCCCGTGTGCTATTGTTCAGTTACAGAAATGATGCTTTCAAGATCTATAGGAAGTCAGCAAACCATGGTTCTGAATCCCTTATTTATCAGTTTAGTGCTAATAAAGTAAACTTCAATGTTCCTATGGGGTAAGAAAGCTCCTGATGTCAGATAATCACAGAGAAGGATCTGAAAGTATCCTTGAGGATCAGGTTTTATATACATATCTTCATCATAAATAAGGTCTCTAAGAAATATTCTTATCCACTAACTACAATATCTCTTTTTCTAGAATAGTATGACATAATAGTAGAAGATGCCAAGTGTTGAAAGTGTTGGTTTGAATTCCAGCTCTCTTTTCCTCATCTGTAGAATAAGGATTATAACAGTACCTGCCTCATAAGGTTATTGTGAGGATTAAAGAGTAAATGCATACAAAGAACTTAGAAAAGTGTCTACCACGCAGTTTATTCAGTAAATTAGCTTTTATCATAAGCACTAGCCCATCACTCACTACCCTTGTACAAGCTGCCAAGGACTTAACTGGAATCACTATTCTCAAAGACCCATTTCCGTGTAAACAGACTGGGGAAATACTAACAGGAAGTTTTATTTAAGGCAGCCAATGTGCACCCAATGCATGATGATTAGACTAGACTATCCTGGAGACTTTCTCAACTTTGAAATTAAACTAATACAGGGTGCTATTAAAGGAGAGTGAACGGGCTTTCCTTTAATGTCCTACACCTGACCATTCTTGGTCTCACATCCCCAGTATTGTGCTCTTTAACAGGATAAAAGGATTACTTACCTTTTAAAAGTGGCAGGAGATACTCAGGAGGATCTCCAAAACCAGACTGAAGATTACAGAAACGAAGACTGCGCCCACGTCTTCCGCCGCCGCCGTGGGAATGGAAACGTCTACCCCACGCGCCGGAAGCCAGCTCGCGCCGACGGCAGCGCGCCGCTCCGCGTCCTACCGCGCGGAGTCCCGACGGGTGTCATCGCGAGACGAGCTCGCCGAGACGGCCGCAGCCAGTCAAGGAAACTTGGAGGGAAATTTTGAGTCACTGGACCTTGCAGAACTTGCTAAAAAGCAGCCATGGCGGCGCAAGCTGTTTGGGCAGGAATCTGGGCCTTCAGCTGGAAAGTATAGCGTGGCAACCCAGCTGTTAATTGGAGGTGTCACTGGATGGTGCACGGGTTTCATATTCCAGAAGGTTGGAAGGTTGGCTGCCACAGCTCTGGGAGGTGGATTTTTCCTGCTTCAGCTTGCAAACCATACTGGCTACATCAACGTGGACGGGCAGCGGGTAGAGAAGGACATGAAGAAAGCCAAGGAACAGCTGAAGATCCACAAGAGCAACCAGATACCTACGGAGGTGAAAAGCAAACTAGAGGAGGTGGTGTCGTTTGTGAAGAAGAATGTTCTAGTGACTGGTGGATTTTTCAGAGGCTTTCTGCTAGGTATGGCATCCTAAAGAGGATGACTTCACTTCCTTATTCCTGGTCTTTCCAGCCAGCAGCCTCTTCACTCCATCATAGGATAGCAAGTCTCTCCTCTGGGTCCTCTTCTCCCATGCCTTCCTCCCTGCCATGGCGTATCTGAATGGCTTCTGTAGGCATCTGTTGGTACAAGTGGATAAAGGCCGCACCATGACCTTGACGGCAACGGAAGAGACAGTAGACATTAACTCTTCTCCCACCACACTCCCCCCTTGACTGATCTCTAGGTCAGCAAGAATATTCCTTTCTCTTCTATGTAAGATACTTACCAGAACATGGTACAAGATGGCTCACCATGGAGCGTGAGTGGATCCTCAAAGGTTGTCCCAAACTTGATTTGGAAAAGAAATAACAAGCATATAAGATACCTTACTATGTTCTGCATGGAAAGGAACTGAATACATTTGCCTTTAAGCATGAAAGATTTTGGTATCTTGGTGTCTACTTTCTTTTGTAGTAGATTTTAGGTTACAGAATGAGAACTACTTCTACTGGCTCTAATTATCCTGACAAAATGGCAGCATGTGCACTACAGTTGAAATATCTGAATACGGAATGAACTTGTTCTAAAGATACATATGCTGAGCTGAAGGTATTGTGTTTGGTGGGTAGGTCTTTAGGGAAACCAACCAATAGATACATTTAGGATGGTCAGACTTAGTGAATCATTTAGAGGCATTCAGGTATTATCTAGGGATGTTTTTCACCATACAGGATAATGCATCTCATGATTGTTTCCAAAGGATTTATTTATGGTAAAATCAGTGACTTTAGGTGGAAGAGGGAAGAAGCTCTTGGATTTTTATTTAATAGAAAAGGTTTTAAGCTTTGAAATGTGAAATATTCTTTACCTCTTGTCAAAACATTAGGGGTAGCCGTAGCTCCTCTGTGCCAATTCTACTATTTCTTTATCCAGTTAGTATGAAATATATAACATTTGAACCAGAGTTTTTAAATGGTGGCATTCCAAGCATTAAGAATTGAGAACAGTAGCAACAGCACATGTGAAATAAATTATTTTCATCATCAAAGGTAATCTGCTGTCTCAGGATGACCCCAACTTTTAGAATTTTTCTTTAAAATAAAAATTTATAGATATACACATGCTTAGAAACTTAACACATTTTTCTGTAATGGCCTTCTATTGTACCATCTAGAATATCCACCGCAGGAAGGCAAGGCTTGTATCTGCACCATTATATCCATGGAGCCAAGCACTTAATAGGTGCTCAGTATCTGTTGAATATATGAATAATGAGCTCATAGAAAAGTATCTGGAAAAGGGACTGATCCACAGGATTTGTGAGACTTTATGAGTTCAGAAAATTCAGAAAACTTGGAATTACTTCTTAAACTTGCAGGTGATCCCTTGCAAAATGTATGTTTTTAAGGCCTTCCTTTTAAAATGTTTGCCTTTTACCTTACCTTGGGAGTGATGCATTGAATTTGGAAATTGTAGCTACTAGTGGATGTGTGGAATTTTTTAGAATTCATCCATTTGCATTTTTCTCCTTATTATGTTATGGTAGTATTTAAAGGCAACATTAAGTTGTTTCGCTTGTAATATGTATGAATTATATACAAATCATAATGGTAAAAAAAAAAAAAAAAAGACTGCACCCATTTCTCAGGAACGAGCAGACCCACATTAGCCAAAATGTGAAAACCAGAAGGACTAAAAGGATTGAAATACCAGAGAATTTATTAATAATACCTGACATCAATAAGCTGAAGGACGATGTGTAGAAAACTTAACAACCCTTGGTGAGTCATTATTCTTTAATAAATGGGGATAAAAATATCTAATTTCAAAGATAACTGTGCAAGAGTGAATAAGCTACATCACTCCACATTTCTATCCTGAATTTAGAAGCCATATGGAGGTTTGTTATTTAAATAAAAACAGTATTTAAAAATAACATTTCAGATATTACTAGACTTTTATTAAAATGTCATCAGTACAAAGTACAGACGTGCTATGTAGTGAATTGTTTCCACAATATCTATTTCCTCTATTTTTTTAAAAATCTCTAGTCAAATATTACCATACTCCTCAGAATCTTCCAATTATAATAACAAGGATCTCCTAGAGTTTTCAACATAGGGTCCAAGATGTGTCTACTCTATGCCGCGTTCTAAGGATAGCAGAAATATATTATAGCAAGTTCTCATGGCTTTTTGCCCATTTATTGGAGTATAAAGAAAGAAAATACTCTTTTCACACTGGTGCCCTTTGAAATGAGGACCTTTGCTCCATAGAGCTTTCCTTAGTATGTGAAAAGTTAAAATAAAGAAAATAAAGTGTTCTCATACTTTCTACATTGAAATAACAATAGAAATAAAAATAATTCTGTCCTGTTGGGGCATTTTCGAGTTTCCAGCCTTTGATTCAGTTTAAAACATAATGTTGGTGCCAAGAGATTTCATGCTCCAGTGGAAGGGAGAGAATCAGAGCTCCATCACTGGTTCTGGGTAATCTGGATAATCTTGGATGAGGTTTAAAGTATTCAATTGGATCTGGATTGGAATACAGGATTATGCAGCCAATATTTTGTTTAAAACCCACGTCTTTAAAATTAATTGTATAAATTCCCATCTTATATTTCAGAAAAAAGTCCAGATCATGTAGCATAGGTGCTAGCTAGCTACAAACTGAAGTTCTCATCACGACATTGTATTGCCTGCACTTCCCTCAGAAAATGAAGATGTTAAAGCTGCAATGATACTTGTAAATTACCCAGAGAAAACAGATAAAAACTGTGCTTTGTCCTCAAGTAGCTAAAAAATGCAAAACAAAGACTCACTTTCACCTGAAGTAGTAGGGCTAATTAGAGCCTAAAATAGGTTTGGCTTCAATTCTCTAGATAATCTACTTGTGTGTTTATTTAGTCTGAAATTAGAAGCTTAAAAATGAATCAACTTTCAAGTAAAAGCTAAATGACTTTGAAAACCAACTTGCAGAAGCGTTAGACTTTAAAACGACCTCTTTGAGTGGCCTATGTGTAAATATATTTAATAAACATTGGTCTTATTTACTTTAGATTTGCACCTCAAAACAAAAATATTAATAAATTCAAAAGAAGCTTCCTAACCTGCCTATCACAAATTCACATTCTTGACAAATCACACACACACACACACACACACTGTATGCCCCCATCTTTCTGCTTACCTTCGTCTCAGGGAAATATTCACAACAATCTTCACTGTGTAAGACTGTGAATCTCAATTTTGTCTGCACTTTACAATCACCTGGGGAACTAAAGCTCTGGCTACACTGAGCACCAATTAAATCAAAGTCTCTATAGCTGGGACCCAGGCATCACATTTGTAAAACTCCCCAGGTGAATCCAATATACAGCCAACATTGAGAACCACTCTTTCAGGAGTTAGTTTTTCTACAGAATGCCTGAAAACCACCAAAAGCACCCAATTTTTTTCTCCTCATTCTCACTCTCAGTTTTTCCCCTTTGGTTGGTTTATCCTCTCATATGCTTAACTGAATTCCATCACTCTGAGTGTAAAAAAGTCAGGAAAGAAAATAGTCCTACATCATTTCAATTTTTTAATTCACTTATTCAATCAATAAATATTTTCTATATATCTTCTACATAAGTCCAGGCTTTACAAGAACTTATTAAATAAGAAGTCCTTCCCTGAGGGACCTCACAGCATAATAGGGAAGATGGTCAGGAGCAAAATACATTCCAGTATTGGTTGATGAGTGCTGAAACTGAGGTACAGTGGGGACATAAAGAACTATTTTCCTTGTAGGCATCAGGGACCGCATTACAGAAAGACTGCATTTGAGTTGGTCAGGAAGGTGGAGCAGGTGGCCTAAGTAAACAGAGGGGGAAGTGGAGTGGCATTCCAGGCAGAGAGAAAATCTGCATAAAGGCATAGAAGCATGAACAAGCCCAGTGAGGCAGGAGCCTTAACTAGTTTGGTGTGGCTGGAGGGCAGTGGTGTGTGTGTGTGTGTGTGTGTGTGTGTGTGTGTGTGTGTGTGTGTGTGTGTGTGTGTGTGTGTGTGTGTGTGTGTGTGTGTGTGTGTGTGTGTGTGTCTGAGGAGGGGTGGAAATTGTGGTATCTAAGGTTGGAGGAAAAGGCAGGAGAAAGTGCCCCATGCATCAAAGATGAGTTGAGCCTGGAATTAGCACATGACGTTACTATGTAAATTTATTACATGTTTTAAAAATTCCATTGACCTTTAGGAAACGGGATTACTGTTGAATATCTATCATCTTGATGAATACCTTGGAATACATTTTATTATTAAACCACGTGTTTGGGGGCTTCCCTGGTGGCGCAGTGGTTGAGAATCTGCTTGCCAATGCAGGGGACATGGGTTCGAGCCCCGGTCTGGGAGGATCCCGCGTGCCACGGAGCAACTGGGCCCGTGAGCCACAGCTACTGAGCCTGCGCGTCTGGAGCCTGTGCTCTGCAACGGGGGAGGCCGCGATAGTGAGAGGCCCGCGCACAGCGATGAAGAGTGGCCCCCGCTTGCTGCAACTAGAGAAAGCCCTGGCACAGAAACGAAGACCCAACACAGCCATAAATTAATTAATTAATTAATTAATTAATTAAATATAACTTATTAAAAAAAAACACCACGTGTTTGTGTATATGTGTGTATGAAATTAGAGCACTAGTGTGGAAAACAAAGACAGAGCATACCTGACAATGAGAAATCAAGTAATTATTCTGATTTTAAATTTGCAATTGAATTAGAAGGTAGAAAGTGAGAAAGAAAATCAAGTCCTTTTAGACTTTGGATATTGGGTGACCTGACTGTGATTATTGTCTTCAATCACAAATCACACACAGAGAAGACACAGCAGCACATTTGTAACATCTTCCTTAACATAAAGGATATGTGTGTATGGGTGGCTAAACTAGTTAAAGTTCTCTGTACTTCGATGTAGACTACGCTTATCATTTCCTCTTGGGTAAATCCCATCCCGCTCCAATGCCTGGTCCTCCAGCACCTTCCTGAATCCCTACCCCTTCACATGTCCCATATACAACCTCTCCCTGGACTCTACAAGCATCCGTTTATCTGTATCTCTCTCTGCCTCTTATAAATGACAAATCCATGTGTTTGATTCTTCCTTTAGAACAGGATCTGTACCTACTTTTTAAAAATAGACATTTATGAAGTGCCTAGTACCATTCACATACATCATCTCATTTAACCCTTCCAACAGCCAGTACTGTAACTTAGAAGCTATTTTCCAAACACTCAGGTGAGGAAATCAAAGTTCAAAAAGTTAAATGGCTTTCCCCAGATTATACAGGTAACAAGTATATGAAGCATCTGAGTCAAATTTGGAAACAGGCTCTCTCATCCCATCTACTATGCACCCATTATTCTTACTGAAAGAAAGAGTCCAGCATCATGTTTTGTAGAGAATAGGTACACAATACACATGTGTTTAATAAATAGCTTCTATGTTGCTTTTCTTATATGAGTGTATGTCTAAATGTGCATAAGCACACCCATACTCATACTCTATGTAGATGTAGACAGGTGCACAGACAATTCCCAATTACAAACTCAATATGTCCCAAATATTGGATAGTTAAGTGAGTTGTGAGAGATGCAAAACACTTTTTCTACAGAAACAATTTCATACAAAGAAGGTAAGGCATCACATGGAC
Organism: Balaenoptera musculus; assembly: GCF_009873245.2. Taxonomy (NCBI): domain Eukaryota; kingdom Metazoa; phylum Chordata; class Mammalia; order Artiodactyla; family Balaenopteridae; genus Balaenoptera; species Balaenoptera musculus. The sequence continues at coordinate 24,967,067 of NC_045796.1, forward strand.
CCGCTACATGCCTTCTGAACACACAAAGTATCAGAACGCAAGTAGCCACTATATACACAATGTCTCATTTGAAAATATACTCTTAGTTTTGTTTTCTCCTGAGCCAGGAACTGGGACTTCTCATCATCCGATCTCCCCAGCTTGGGAGGATGTGAGGATGAGAACCTTTCCAGATGTGTAGATGCTCCAGATGTATTACAGACCATAAAACCCATAAATACATGCCACAAAACGCATATGACACACAGACACCTGTCATGTAAGCTCCAAGAGGACAGAGATTCTTGTTTTGTTCACTGATGGATCCCAAACCCTTAGAACAGTACCTAGCACATAATAGGCACTTAATAAATATTTTTAAATTAAAAAAATGAATACTTCATAGACCTTGTTAGCAGCTTCCTCCCTTTTCACACCACCGAAAATTAGCTATGGTCATTTCCAAATGAAGTCTTAAAACAATGAAAGGTCATTCTTCTGGTTCACACTAGAATTAGAGCCCAAAAGTGTTCAGATCAACTCATAGCCACACATAATCTTGGAATTCACAATTTCACGTGAATGGATAAGAGACAAATAGCTAAACAAGATCCATTAATGTGGCTGTGAGAATGGAAAACTGGACCCAGAAGACAAATTTTTAAATGAGATTATTTGGTCTAGTTGAGAGCTGACCACATGTATTGAATCTATAAGTTGTCTTTGCACAGAAGTGGCTGACCGTCTGAGTTTTGTCTCTAGTGGAGAGAGGACACAAAGTTCTAGAGAGAAATTGCCAGATGAGATGCAAAAGATTGATTTAAGTTGGATAAAAAGATATGTTTTGGTATAGAAAACATGGTCTTATAGAGATTTAAGTTACCAAGGTAAATTCCAGAATTTTAAGAACAGCAGAAATGCTCCTTTTTGAATTGTTCAGATACTACACAAGGTAGAGGCAGGGGCTGGAGAAGGTGATCTCTTAGGTCATTCACTAACCCATGAAACTAGGAATGAGGCCAAATTTTAATGAAACCTCATATAGCTTTGTTCTTGTTTCTCTGTGAAAACTGTATATTTGTGGTATCTTATCAATATAGAGATCTGAAATTATTTCTCCAGGGAACAAATAACATTTCACTAAGTTCCTGGGGCAACAGGAAGTGAATACACATAAAAACAATTACCAGATTGAAAAGCCATTCCCCTAACCTCTTGTAAATCTTAAGTACTACTTATAATGAGAATGTTCTTACAATTCTCTAAAATGATGTATTATTTACCTACTGGGGAAAAAATTAACTGGACATGAAAATAGACTTCCAGTTAAAGAACTCTCACTTATTCTTTTGGTATCTCATCATTTGTTACTCTATAGTTGTAAAGAAATTAGTATAAAATACAACAATGTCATCAAGATAGACTCCTAGCATGCTTCTGTACCCAGAGCTGTCTGTAGTGGGGTTTGTGACTTTGGGAAAATCACAGTGAAGAAAAGTACCTTCTCTCCCATGCTTTCGGATTAAAATAAATTCAAGAAAACTGGCATAATAAAAAGAGCACTGGATTTGGAATCAGAAGTCTAGGGTTCAAGTTGAGGTTCCATAACACAAAAGCAGTATGATTTTGGGTAAGTTACAACCTCTCTAAATTTTACTTTCTTTATCTGCAAAATAAAGGTAATAGTAACTATAATAAAACTATAATTAAAAAGTTACTGCAGTCACTTTCAAATAGATGTGTGAATGCACATAACAGAGAGGGTACTCAATGTTGTTTGAGTGTTGCTACAAATTAGTCACTTTCTTACTTTATTATAAAAACTACAACCTCCTGCAATAACAAAAGCAGAGAAAAGCAATAGCAATCTGCAGTGATTTTGTGGAAGTTTATTAGTGATGGGGTTGCAGAAGGTGTCAGTTTAGCAGCCAAAATATATGCACAAGTTCATGGATCCCAAGATCCATGTCTATACCCAGTGCCTTCCTGAGCCATCACCCGTCCATCTGATCCAAGGCAGTCTGAGGTCCAGGAAGCACCATCTGGCTGATTCCATCCCTAGAAACAGCTCTGAACAACCAAGGTGGGGGACAACCAAGGTGGATGCCACTCTCCAGCCTTCTGGTATAACTCGTCGATCTTCAAATACATGACCCAAGTCCCATTCCTAGTACTGTGAAATTCTGGTGTTTTCTTTAGAATTTCTAAGGCATGAGATGAGGGATGCATTCATGTTTTCCATCGCAGCTCACTCAGAATTTCTGCTCCCAACTCACCTTCCTGTACTCTGCTCCCCATCTCCCTTCTTGAAGCTGTGCTTTCCCCTCTAGTCTGATTCTCACTAGAATGGACATGGTCTCTTCTCTCTTACTGCCCTTTAAGAACCTCTAACACAAAAGTATTTTGCATAACAGACTTGACCAAAAGTTTGGGGATAGTAAGAATAATGACATCCCAGAGCTTAAAACATCTGCATATTGCATATTGAATTTCAGATGTGACTTTTCCTCAAAATGTATTTGTCTCTCCTCAGTCCACAGAAATTTCTCACTGACTAAAAAAGCTGGGTCCTAGTCTACAGACGGTTTACTTCTTAGACCTTTTTCTCCTTTCATCTTTTCCGGAGCCAACAGCATAGAAGCTCTAAATTCCTGCCATTTTAGAGCAGTTGATATTCTGTTTCATGCTTTCCCATCTAGACTGACACAAGGGCCTTTGGCCTACTTTTCATAGTCAGTGGAGCCATTAAGGTATTTTCTTAGGAAAAAAAAAAAAATCTCCCTTAGGGGAATTCTCCTGGAACAAACAACTTAAACAAAAGCGAGGTTTAAAAAAAATGCTTCTTCTTACTTCATACAATTTAGGGTAATAATGTCCTATTATCAGATTTAGGTAGAAGGGACACACTTATCAGGCATGTCTCCCAAGGGAAAACATCACTGGCAGGAAGGAGGAGTAGCAAGGTCAGAGGTAAATGTTTTCTTTAGCTTTTGTTTTTCACAGAAGAGATGGTCTCCAAGGTTTTCCATCACCTCAATATACTACAAAACTTCAGATTATAAAGAGCTCATAACCTAAACCCAATCTAGGCAGAAAAGAGTGCTATAGATCCCAGAAAATGGAAGGAGCCACCAAGTGTCCCCTAGATAGTAATGTCCATCTTTGCCATGCAGCTTCTGAAAGAGCCAGATAAGGCTAAGTAGACCCAGAATCCAATGGCTCAAAACTCCACATGTCTAGAAGCCAATGTGGAGAGCGAGAAGGAAGTGATCAATAAGGAAAGGTGTGGGGAACTCATTTTATTTCCTACCCTATCAGGAGTCCTGATACAGGAAAAGGAAGGGTTCCACTCAAATGTAGGAGTTGCCAGGAAACTTGCCTTCACGAAATATACCTAAACCTTGACAGATATTTGCAGAGAAAATCTGATCAGTCTCTCAACCCGAAAAATCTGGCCCCTTCTTTTTACATCCACCATCAACTTCCTAGTCCAAGTTTTTATGAACTTTCTCCTGGAGTTCTGCAATCATCTTCTATCTAATCTACCCGCATCCAAACCAGCCTCCCTCCCATCTGTTTTCCAAACTGTAGCCTGTGTGATCGTTCCAAACCTTAACTGTGATCATTTCAACCCCCATGCTACAAACCATTGCTTACAAACTTCAGAGACTTAGCGTACCTATCAGGATAAAGACAAATCACTATAACATGGGGTACAAGTCCATGGATGGTCTAGCTTCACCTACCTCTCCAGCCTCGTGCCACCATGCTCCTCTCTGGTCTTTTCAGGCTACAGAGGCCCTTCTTCAGTTCCTCTGATTCATGGCACTTCAGCCAGCGACAGGTTTCCCTGCTAAGAACACTCTTCCCTCCCTCTTTCCCTCATTAACTCCTACTCTTCCTTCAGATATCAGTTCAAGTAGCACTTTCTCAGGGAAGCCTTCTCTATTCTCCTTGAAGGATCACATGCTGCTAACATCACAGCTGCAATTCTTCATTCATTTGGGTGTTTATTTGATAAATATCTGACCCTCCCATAAGACTGTAAAACTTCATGAAGAAGAGATTATGTCTGAACTTTTTTTACCAGTGTATTCCTTTGTTGAATGAATGAATGAATGAACATCAGCTCATTAATCAACAGACATTTTTTCTATACCTGAGAAATTAAGAAACTTGTCAATTTGATCACTTCTCAAATAGCCATGTTTTAAAGCTCTATTATGAATGAGGAGTATTGTTAGAACAAAGATTTGCTATGATTAGGTTTATTACTATTATTATCATCATCATAACTGGTTTATTGTCAATATCATTGCCTTCATAACTCAGCATTTTATAACTATTATTACATTCATTAATTAGTTTTTTATACTTCCATTATTTATAAAATGGGTTATTTTTGTAAAAGCTAAATCCCATTGAAAAGAGAATGTATTAAGACTCCAGAAGTACCAGACTGTGGCTAGAGGGTCATTTTAGAACTAAGGGTTGCCTATGGGTCTACTTTATTACTATTTCCAGGAGGTACATGCCATTTGGAAAATTAAGGCCTTGAGAAAGATCAAAGAAACATTTATAGCCACTTAAGGAGTAACCTTTTCTAATGATAAACTCATCACATTAGACTTAGATGGGACCTTAGAGGTCATTTAGCTACATTCATTATTTCATACATGATAAAGCCAAGCCTGGACTTCCATAAGGTCAGATAGCCAAGGCAAGCCCTGCATCTATTTTTATTCAGCTCCCTTAAAACTACTGTATATTAAATCAGCTCCAAACCTATTAAAACCAAGGGTCCTAACAATTCATATCCGACTGTCACAGAGCCAGCTGAGATGTGAATAGCTTTCCAGGTTGCCAGACTAGAATTTCATATAAATGGACACTCATCTTTGTTATTTAACTCCAGTCTAAATTTAGAAACTAGTTCTGCTGTGTAGTTTTGTGCATGAAGAAAAAGATACCTCAAGATCATCTGTATGTCACTTTCTCAAAAAAGCCTTTCATCTTTATTAAGAATGGTCTGCCAGTATGAAAAGGGTAAGTTCTAGTGTGACCCCCAAGGTCAGCTGCACACCCCCCCCAAGGTCAGTTCTTGTATCTGCTGCTTTTGTCCATATCCAGATGTAGAACTCAATACCTATTTGATTTCACCCAGAAGAATGCATTTGATCTAATGTTAATTAGCAACACAGGGACTTCTCTGGCAGTCCAGTGGTTAAGACTCCTCACTTCCACTGCAGTGGCACAGGCTCCATCCTTGGTCAGGGAACTAAAATCCTACATGCCCCCGCACCAGAAAAAAAAAAAAAAAGAGCAACGCGGCCTTTATTGGAGATACTAGGTGAGGAAGAAGGTGGCATTAATCCTCACTATCTCAGCAAACAATTTAAAAACCTGATCAGAAATTTCTACTCCCTATAAGTACCTCCCCACTCAAGTTGCACTAGGGGGTTTTGATTCTTTCTTTTCCCATTGTACAACCTCGTTTCTCTTCTCCTCCCCTCCAAATTTTCTCTTTCCTCAGGAATGTCTTACAACTTTCCCACTCATCCATTCCCTCCCTATTCTTTTCAGAGCAATGTATCTGTGTCCTAGCTACGATCTTTAAACCTCCATGTCCAACTCATCAACGAATTCCATAAAACAAAGGGACTTCTGGTTAACAAGACCCACTTTCTTAGAAGATCGTTTATGTCTTTTGTTACTTGTGTGTGTGTGACTGTGTGTGTGTGTGTGTGTGTGTGTGTATACACATATATTCTTTTTCTAAATATAACTAACTTTCCCCTGGAGGAATTGAATTCTGGCAATTGAAATTTTCCCCATCCTATTGTAGAAGTAAAAAACAACTCTCCTATAGTGATTTGAGCTAATTCTTTTCAAGGCATGCTACTGTCATAAAGGAGTTTTCTATGGTACTTTTGATTTTAATGAAAATTTTTCAAATTTAAGAATTCCTTACAGGGGAATAAAGAATAACAACAACAAAAATCCTCTAATTTTTTTCCCCAAGCTTCCAAATTCCTAGGCCTTAGTACCTCTTGGAAAACATTTTATCAGGACTCATAATTGAAGTATAAAAAAGCAATCACCTCTCAGAAACCTCAGTCTTAGGAAATGATCATAAGAATTGAAAGTATAGGCACATATTATCTGGAATATAGAAGTAGACTCACTTCTCATTTTTTAAACATGCTTTTCCCTTAATAAAATGATAATGAAATGACTAGCCAATGATCTAATACCCCTCTTTGTCAACAGCACAGATACCAGCTGCCTTTGTCACATAACTAGGTGACCAAACTGTCACTAGTGATACCACCAACAGGCCATCCAGAAAGTTCCCAATGAAACTCCAAGGGAAAAAGTATCTTACAAGCAAATGGTATGTGCGCAAACTTTGCAGTCCAAGAATCTGCTCTCATAAATGTTATTTGGACTAGAATAAGGAATAAAACACTAGATAATAGCTACAAAATGTTAGAGAAATCGTTGCTGTTTTAAGTCTTTCTCTGCAGAATTTTTAAATTAGGAAAATTTTTGTTAAAAACAAAAATACCTTGGGGAACTCCTTTCACAAGATGTAAACATTGGCATCAGTATTACTATTTTCAAAAGTAGAAGAGAGGCCTTAAGAAGCTGGCAAAACTGAGAAAAAAATGAGTTAGGTAAATAAAATTCACAAGTCCTATTATGTCACTTTTTTTCAAAATGTTCTCAAATATTAATTATAAGTGGAAGTGAATAAATTAATAATCTATGATGGTAAGAATAAAACATTCATACATTAACATCTTGTAGAATAGAATTTTATATCGGAATATTGGTATATGTGGCCAATTTTTTTAAATTTTAAGATTTTTGAGATTTCAAAATATAAGTTCTTGTGTGTACTTCTGCAGATAATATTTTTATTATGCTATTCAAGACATAAATGAATCTGTTTTTCTCACTTTTCTTTATCAAAAAACATTTGTTTCAGTAGTCTCTTCCAGTGTATTAAGACTTCACAGTACCAAAATATCTGAATGGGCCAAATTCATTAATCAAGCAGAATAGCTCATTTGAAATGAGTCCTAAAGGCTTCAATGTTCTGTCCTCTGTAGCAACAGAGTCATTCCTATTTAATTAGGTAAGCCAATGTTTTTGCAAAACGATTAATAATGCGATTTAATTTGGGGGTTTGGTAAACATCTAGGAATTCATTCATTATGACCTCCACACTGAGTTTACTTTGTAAAGCAGCATAAAACTAATCACTTAGAGCTATAAAATGTGAGACCTTTTTTTTAAACTCATAAGCCTTTTACATTATATGTGCCTTTCATGTGTTTACGTTGACTCTTTTTGTTTCATTGCCTTTCAAAACTACGGATGGGGTAAATAGGTGAATTACAACAGCAATGGCCAAGAGTGACTGACAAGCCCTGAGTGGTTATGTGGAGGAAGATGGTGAAGATGCTGGAAAACCTGGACCACAGGTGTCAGTGTGTCCCAGCATCACTAACTGTAATCTACCTGCTGACCGGTGCTGGGATTTTCCTCAGGAGATATGACCATCATGTGACTTGAACCAAACTATTTAAAGTATGTTTTGTTTTAAACCAGGGGAGGGAGCGGGAAACCAGTCCACCAAAAACATCTAATGCACTGGACTCATCTTGAGACAGATGTTTACGTAAACTCCCAGATCGAGACACTAACTCCTAGTGAATTAACCTATGAAACCACCTAGCGCCTTGTATTGTTTACTCATTATTTTTACCTGATGAAATCAGAATATGGGTCCAGAGGCCATAAAGGTTCATACCCTGAGAAAATTCAAGTGTCCTCTTGTTTTCAAATGCTTCGCTGATTACTATTAGTGTCAGAAAATTGTGGAAAAGCATTGTTTTCAAGTGGCAACTGACATGAACATTAAAAATCTACTCAGGTCTCTGAACCAGTTAAGAGTCGTAATGACAATCCATGAAGGTGGACCTTGAATTTAAATGCAAAATAACTTGATAATGCTATGAAACAGTTAATAAATACCACAAGTAGAGATTATAGTATACCATATACCATCCTGGATGAATGGACATGTTTTACTTCTTTGTTTCTTTATATCAAATTTAGTGGTAGATGAAAACAAACTTTTTCAGAAATAAAGGACTTAACTAAGAGAAATAAAGCCTGAGAGCTGAAGTGTCCTACTTTACCCAACACTAGTGATTAATGAGAAGTTTGTTCAAAGAAGAGAGTCTTACACTGCCTCTATTAACACAATGACATACACCCCAGATGATCAGTTAATGACCTGAAGCTCTGGGTGTCACTCTTAATGTTTTGCAAGTCACCTTTAAAAAACTGCCTGTTTTGCATACCAATAACAGATATTCCCCTAGTGTACTTGGAAGGAAACTAAATGCCATCAAGGAAAGATGGTTTAAATTTTTTGTTTTACTTCCAACCACTGTCTGTTTGGTTAGGCTTTAGCAAACATAATCTAGGATGCTGAACTTGCCCAATGGTACCACAGCCTTGTATGTTCCCAAGCATCTTATCAGGTTCATCAGCATTAATTACTCATGTCTACAGTCATAGACATAGAGCTGCAAACTTGGTATTTCTTTTTTTTTTTTAACATCTTTATTGGAGTATAATTGCTTTACAATGGTGTGTTAGTTTCTGCTTTATAACAAAGTGAATCAGTTATACATATACATATGTCCCCATATCTCTTCCCTCTTGCGTCTCCCTGCCTCCCACCCTCCCTATCCCACCCCTCTAGGTTGTCGGTCACAAAGCACTGAGCTGATCTCCCTGTGCTATGCAGCTGCTTCCCACTAGCTATCTATTTTACATTTGGTAGTGTATATATCAAACTTTGTATTTCTACCTGTACACACTGGAATGTGTGTTTGTGTTTACAGAAATGGCTCCTACACCCAAATTCGCCTTATGAATCAGCCTTGTCTACTTAGAATAGAGTCAAGAGCCCAAAGAGTTGCCCCTAGACTACAAATTACATAAGCTCAGGGATTTGGTCTTATTATCTACTGCTGTATTCCTAGAACCCAGAATAGAGTCTGGCATGTGGTAGGAAATTGCTAAATGGTTGTTAAATAAATGAATGTTACATGGCCTATGCACAAAAGGTCATACAGTCTGCTTAGAGGAGAGTGCCCTAGGCTCAAATCTGGAGACTGTGTGTCTTATACAAGATTCTACTGAGCTTAGTTTTCTGGTTTTCCAGGCCACCAAAAATTAAAAAGCAGCAAATTACAAGGGCATGGGGGAGTACCACTAGAAGCATTCTCAACATAATGAAAAATGAAAGCTGGCTTCCAATATTCAGAGAAAGGGATAGAAAAACTATGAAACTTAGCTACTAGTTCTCAAAACAAACAAACAAACAAACAAAAAACCCCCCAAAAAGGTATGCTTATTTAACTTTTGAGCACTTCAATGTTTCAGCATGCATAAGATTTATATGTATATACAAACACAGTGTATGTTTTTGGTATGATTCTGAATATTATATAGATGGAATCATATTGCATGAAGTCTTCCAAGACTGGCTTTTTAGTATTCAAAATTATTTTTGAGATTCATCTATGTGTCTAGTTTGTCCATTTTCACTATATATGAGTAGACCACAAATTTTCTATTCTAATACAGATATATACTTAACTATTTCCAATTCTTTGTTTTTACAACCAGTTTGGATGAGCATTCCTTACAGATGCAAGTACAAGAGGTTCTCTAAAGTTTATACGTAGAAGTGGAATAGCTGGATTGTAGGGAGTGTACATTTTCAGCTTTCCTAAGTACTACCAAATCGATTTTCTAAATGCTGGTACCACTTTACACTTACACTAGCAGTTGAGAGTTCCCATAACTCCACATTCTTGTCAACATTTTGCATTTATTGTATCTCCCTTTCTCCCACCCCAATACTGCCCCTTCCCCTCCCCAATGGCCACCACTAGTTTGTTCTCTGTATCTGTGAGTCTGCTTCTTTTTTGTTATATTCACTAGTTTGTTGTATTTTTCAGATTCTACGTATAAGTGATATCATACAGTATTTGTCTTTCTCTGATTTATTTCACTTAGCATAATGCCCTCCAAGTCTATCCATGTTGCTGCAAATGGCAAAATTCTGTTCTTTTTTAATGGCTGAGTAGTATTCCCTTGTGTATATACATATATATACATATATATATATATATATGTATATATATGTATATATATACACTTCTTCCTTCTCTGTTCACCTGTTGATGGACCCTTAGATTGCTTCCATATCTTGGCAATTGTAAATAATGCTGTTAGGAACATTGGGGTACATGAATCTTTGCAAAGTAGTGTTTTTGTTTTTTTCAGATATATATCCAGGAGTGGAATTGCTGGGTCATGTGGTAGTTCTAGTTTTAGTTTTTTGAGAAACCTCCATACTATTTTCCACAATGGTTGCACCAACTTACATTCCTACCAACAGTGTACAAGGGTTCCCTTTTCTCCATATCCTTGCCAACATTTGTTATTTGTGTTCTCTTTGATGATAGCCATTCTGACAGGTATGAGGTGATATCTCATTGTGGTTTTGATTTGCACTTCCCTGATGATTAGCGATGTTGAGCATCTTTTCATATGCCTGTTGGCCATCTGCATTTCCTCTTTGGAAAAATGTCTATTCAGTTCTTCTGCTCATTTTTCAATCAAGTTGTTTTTTTTTTGATGTTGAGTTGTAAGAGCTGTTTATATATGTTAGATATTAATCCCTTATTGGTCATTCCATCTGAAAATTTTCTCCTATTCAGTAGGTTGTCTTCTCGTTTTGTTGATGGTTTCCTTTGCCGTGCAAAGCTTTTTTTTTTTTTTAAATTTTATTTATTTATTTATTTATGGCTGTGTTGGGTCTTCATTTCTGTGCAAGAGCTTTCTCTAGTTGTGGTAAGTGGGGGCCACTCTTCATCGCGGTGCACGGGCCTCTCACTATCGCGGCCTCTCTTGTTGCGGAACACAGGCTCCAGACGCGCAGGCTCAGCAATTGTGGCTCATGGGCCTAGTTGCTCCGTGGCATGTGGGATCTTCCCAGACCAGGGCTCGAACCCGTGTCCCCTGCATTGGCAGGCAGATTCTCAACCACTGCACCACCAGGGAAGCCCCGTGCAAAGCTTTTAAGTTTAATTAGGTGCCACTTGTTTATTTTTGCTTGTATTTCCTTTGCTTTAGGAGATGGATTAAAAAAATACTGCTACAATTTATGTCAAAGAGTGTTCTGCCTATGTTTTCCTCTAGGAGATTTCTAGTATCCAGTGTTACATTTAGGTCTTTAATTCATTTTGAGTTTATTTTTGTGTATGGTGTTAGAGAATGTTCTAATTTCATTCTTTCACATGTGGCTGTCCAGCTTTCCCAGCACCACTTATTGAAGAGACTGTCTTTTCTCCACTGTATTTCTTGCCTCTTTTGTCTTAGATTAACTTATCATAAGTGCATGAGTTTATTTCTCAGCTCTCTATTCTGTTCCATTGATCTATGTATCTGTTTTTGTGCCCATATCAGACTGTAGTTTTGTAGTATAGTCTGAAGTCAGGGATCCTGACTCCTCCAGCTCTGTTCTTTTTTCTTTATATATGTTTCTTTATAATATGTTTCAAAATCAGGAAGCATGAGGCCTCCAGCTTTGTTTTTCCTTCTCAATATTGTTTTGGCTATTTGGGGTCCTCTGAAATTCCAAATGAATTTTAGGATGGCTTTTGTATATCTCTCAAAAAAATGCCATTGGGATTTTGATAGGGATTACACTGAAAATGTGGGTCACGTTAGGTAGTATGAGCATTTTAACAATATTAAGTGTTCCAACCCATGAACATGGGACGTTTTTCCATTTATTTATGTCTTCTTTAATTTCTTTCAGCAATGTTTTGTAATTTTCAATGCATAAATCTTTCACTTTCTTAGTTAAGTTTATTCCTAAATATTTTATTCTTTTTTAATGCTATTATCAACAGGATTGTTTTAATTTTCTTTTGGGGTTGTTAATTGTTAGTATACAGAAACACAACTGATTTTAATGTGTTGGTTTTTATCCTGCAACTTTGCTGAATTCATTTATTAGTTCTAACACTTTTTTGTGTGGGGGGAGTATTTGGGGTTTTCTACATATACAATTATGTTGTCTGCAAACAGATCATTTTAATTCTTCTGTTCCAATTTGGATGCCATCTAATTTCTTTCTCTTGCCTTATTGCTCTGTCTCAGACTCCAGTACTATGCTAACTAGAAGTGATAGACTAGGCATCTTTGCCTTGTCCCTGATCTTAAAGGGAGCACTTTCAGTTTTTTACCATTGAGTGTGATGTTAGTTGTGGGCTTTTCACATGTGGCCTTTGTTGTATTGAGGTCATTCTCTTCTATTCTTAGTTTGTTGAGTTTTTGGGGGGGTTTTTGTTTTTTAAATCAGGAAAGGGTGTTGGATTTTGTCAGATGCCTTTTCTGCATCGAATGAGATGATCATGTGATTTGCGTCCTTCTTTCTGTTAATGTGGTGTTATTACACTGATTGAGTTTTGTATGTTGAAGCATCTTTGTATTCTCGGAATAAATCCTGCTTGGTCATAGTGTACCATCTGTTGAATTTGATTTGCTAGTATTCTGTTGAGGATTTTTACATCAATATTCATCAGGGATATTTGTCTGTAGTTTTCTTGTAATATCTTCTCTGATTTTGGTATCAGGATAATACTGGTCTCATAGAATGAATCTGGAAGTGTTTCCTCCTCTTCAGTTGTTTGCAAGGTTCAAAAAGGATTGTTGTTAGTTCTTCTTTAAATGTTAAGTAGACTTCTTCAGTGAACCCATCTGGTACTGGGCTTTCCTTTGCTAGGAGATTTTTTTTTTATTACTTATTTAATCTCCTTATAGGTCTGATCAGATATTGTATTTCTTCATTATTCAATCTTGATAGGTTGTATGCCTATAAAAATTTATCCATTTCTTATAGTTATTCTATTTGTTGGCATACCTCCATAGGTTTTAAAATTAATATTCTACTGGCAATATATGAAACTATTTGTATCATGGCCTTCTCATCAGCAGTTTTAAAAATATTTTTTTACAATTAATTAAACTTTAATAAGTGAAAAAATTATAATTTGTGGCACTACTTTGATTAAATGTGAACATTTTTTTCCTCTGTATTTGCTTCAAACGTCCTAAATGTAATCCATCACTTTGAACAGAAGTGAGAAAAGGTGGTAATGGTGGTGTGACATATCAGGTGATAACTTTTGAACAGTGCTTGGAAAACATTTTCTGTAGATATCAGATATTTCCTAAAGTATCATTACCAAGTGTACTTTCCCAAGTCAGAAATGAAGCAGAAAAACAAGTTGCCTTTTGATAGGAAAAAAAAATGAATGATAGCATGAGTATGACAGATAACAAAAACCAAATTGTATTTGCTTTTAAATTATAGATAGATATAAATTAAAATACATTAAACTCAGTGTCTCTAATTGTGCTACACTTTGTTAAGAGTTAAGAACCTTGATTAGGTAATAATACCAGAAAAGGAGTCACTGTGGGCAATGCACAAGGTAGATAATCCACACATGATCTTTAAAAGTCTAAGTTTATACACATAATAAACATGCATATGCATATATAGAAAGAGAAGAAAAAACATAAAAGGCACACTTTAAAATGCAGATATTTTATAAATTAAAAATATAGCTTCAGACCTAGGGGAAATTTCTAGCTACAATGGCATGAAGAAGTCAGAGAATTCTCTTTTCATAAAGAAAGTGTAAACTGGACAAAATAACCATAATCAACCACATCAGAGGTCTGGAAATTGTCCCAAAGCAGACAACAATCTGAGAAGAATTTATTCTTGAAAAACTGGCAGAACTTTGGGTAAATGCAACTGGAATCTACTTCCTTCTTGTCTGAGGATATTCTCACTTATGTCCCCCTTGCTCATTTGGTGACCAAAGCAAGACTGGGTAGAAAATCAGCAGCACTGCTGCCAGAGGGAGAAAACTTGCTTGGGAATGGGGCAAAACTCATGACTTTGACAAACACCATAAAGAATAAATGAGAAAAAACCCACAGCTCTACTATCTTGAGGTTGTGGTCCTGTTTGGGGCAAGAAGTAAACAAACAGAAATTGTATGGGGAGATTCTAGAAAAGAGAGCTCTATTTAGAGGCTAGATAAGCTCTCTACACAACCATGGTTGACTGAGGAACTACTGGCATACACAGGGGAAACCTGAGGGAAGCCAGTTAGAAGCTAAAACCAAGAATGACTTGAGAACCAGCTGAATTTTTAACATACTCCCCAAACCACATGCACATTGATTTTCAGAGGTGAATATCTTATGGGCTGGCAGTGTTTGAGTACAACCCCTAGCGAAATCATTGGCTGACCCCTAGGTTTTACAGAAACAAGAGTGACCTCTATTAAGCCAGGCTAAAAAATCAAAAAAGAATAAAAAACTAAGCCAGTGACTGCCTATGGGGGGAAATATTTTGCATTTTAAGCTCAGACAAGGTACAAAAAGAAAAAAAGCAGAAAAATAAATCAGAACCCAAAGTTGCTACCATATATTATCAATTACAATATATAAACTGTCCAGTTTTCAGCCAAAAATTATAAGACAGTCAAAAAAAAATGTAACCCATGCACAGAGGGAAATAATATAGTCAATAGAGCCCAACTGTGAGTGGGCACAGATGTTGAGTTTAATTCATATGCACAAAGTATCACAATAATGACCCAACAAATAGGGAACCTTAGTAGAGAAAAATGCACTAGAAAAGAAAAATGGATATTTGAGAATTGAAAATATAATAATCAAAATGATAGGGGCTTCCCTGGTGGCGTAGTGGTTGGGAATCCGCCTGCCAACGCAGGGTACACGGGTTCGTGCCCCAGTCCGGGAAGATCCCACATGCCGCGGAGCGGCTGGGCCCGTGAGCCACAACTGCTGAGCCTGCGCGTCTGGAGCCTGTGCTCCGCAACGGGAGAGGCCGTGACAGTGAGAGGCCTGTGCACCGCGATGAAGAGTGGCCCCCACTCGCCCCAACTGGAGAGAGCCTTTGCACAGAAACGAAGACCCAACACAGCCAAAAATAAATAATTAAATAAAAAATGAATTAAAAAAAAAAAAAATGAAAGAATGCCTAGGATATTAGGGCTCAACAGGAGATTCAAGATGGCAGAAGAAAGAATCAATGAACGTGAAGACAGAGTAAGAGATACTATTCAATCTAAAGAATAGATGGGAAAAAAAACACTGGAGAAAAATGAATAGAGCCTCAGAAACTGGATGATGATGCCAAGCATCACAGTATTCATGTAATGGAATTCTTAGATGCATAGGAGAGAAAGGAAAAGGCAGAAATCCCTATCAAAACTACAGCTGGTTTATTGAAGCAATTGACAAGCTGATCATAAAAATTATAGGGAAATGCAAAGAAGATAGAATAACCAAATCAATTTTTAAAAAGAACAAATTTGGAGAACTTATACTAAATTATTTTAAAACTTTCAATAAAGCTACAGTAATCAAGACAGTGTAGTATCAGCCTAAGGATAGACATATCAATCAATGCAACTGAATACACAATCCAGAAATAAACCCTTACATTTTTAGTCAGTTGATTGCAACAAAGATACCAAGACAATTCAGTGGGTAGGGGGCAGTGTTTTCAACAAATGGTGTTGGAACACTTGGATGTCCACACATTCAAAGATGAACTTAGACCCTTTAGTCACCCCATACATAAAACTAACTCAAAACGTAAGAGCTAAAACAATAAATCTCCTAGAATAAAACAAAGAAGATAATCTTTGTGATCTTTTATTAAGCAAAGATATCTTAGATATGATACCAAAGCATGATCCATAAAAGAAAAACGTAATAAATAGTGACATTAACAATAAAAACTTTTTCAAAATGCACTATTAAGAAAATGAAAAAACAAGCCACACAGACTGGGAGAAACTATTTGTAAATCATACAGTTTATAAAAGATTTGTACACAGAACACAGAGAGAACTCTTCCAACTCAATAATACAAAGAGAAAAAAAAATTCCAAAAAAAATTTTGAAAAAAGATTTGAATAGATATTTTAACAAAGAAGACATTCAAATGGCTAATTAGCTCATGAAAAGATACTCGATATCATTAGTCATTAGAGAAATGCAAATTAAAACCACAATGGATTACACTACACATTTACTAGAATGGCTATCTATAATCCAGCAGACTGATAATACCAAGCAATGAAGAGATGTGAAAAAAAAACCCAGCAGGATCCCACATATATTGCGGATGGAAATGTAAAAAGGCACAGACACTTCAGAAAATAGATATGTAGTTTCTTAAATAGCTGAAAACAGTTATCGTATGATCTACCAGTTCTACTCCTAGATATCTATCCAAGAGTATTGAAAACATATGTCCATACAAATGCTTGCCTGTGAATGCTCATGGCAGTGCTATTGATAATAGCC
Organism: Balaenoptera musculus; assembly: GCF_009873245.2. Lineage (NCBI taxonomy): Eukaryota > Metazoa > Chordata > Mammalia > Artiodactyla > Balaenopteridae > Balaenoptera > Balaenoptera musculus. The sequence continues at coordinate 24,983,570 of NC_045796.1, forward strand.
CCACACTGGAAACAATCCAAATGTTCATCATCCAGTGAATGGATAAACAATATGTGGGATATCTAGATGTTGGAATACTATTCAGCAATAAAAACGAATAAACACTGATACAAATGATACATCTACAATATGAATAAACCTAAAAACCATTATGCTAATTGAAAGGAGTCACACAGAAGACCATCTATTATTGTAAGATTCTTTTTACATGAACTTTCTCAAAAAGGCAAAACCATAGACACAGAAAGCAGATAGTGGTTGCCCAGGGCTAAATTTTGGAGTGACGATTAAACTACTACAGCGTCCAAGGGATCTTTTCATTTGTGATGATAGAAGTGTTTTGAAAGTGGATCGTTGTTCCACAATTGTGTGGTTGCACAATCTATAAGGGAGAAGGTATCCAATTATACCTCAGGAACACTACATGTATATATATGTGTGTGTTCATGTATGTATTCATATTTTACTATCGGCTTTTCTGTTATCACATTATCTTAAAGTCACAGAAATTCTCTCAGCTCCTCCAGTTTTCAATGTTTCCCACAGTGCTACACTTCAAGTCCCTTGAAAGAATCAAGACAATATCCCTCTATCTCTTTATTTCTTTACTGGCTGATCCACTTCATCCACTTTAAAGTTGACGCATTTCTCTTTGCAGAAGAAAAAGGAGATTCCTCTACTAGCTGAGTGCCAATCTGAGTATTAATATTTTTCATGTATTTCTGATATTAGTAGACAGGTATCATGTTATCTCAGATTTGATACATCTCTTTAGAAGCATCATCTGATAGAATTTACAAACAATAACATCTTAGTACCAGAGATTATATTAAAACCCAAGTATGGCTGACTACATACCTCTTGCGCTTAACTACTATCCTATACGTTTCATTCTGCTTCCTTCTTCTTGTACTTTGCTATAGTCCCACTTGTATTCTTCCACCTCACAAGGCAGATGAGAGGAAACTTTTACCCAGAAACCCACAACTACATAGCCTCAGGAACTGCAAGTAGTAGAAAATACCTCTGAGTTCTTATCTTTTTTTTAACACAACTGAATTTAAGTATCAAATATTGCTTTGCGCAAGGGCAAATTTCATCCTGAGTGAAGGAATTAATGATTCAAGGTACTTCCAAAACACGAATTGATCACAACTTCAGTGAGATTTAAGAAAGACTAAGACAGTATTTCCCTAACTTACACATTTATAATATTGTGTTATTTACAAAGCAATTATATATAATTTAATTTTTCATAAAAGTACTTGAAATGGGTATCATTAGCCCTATTTTACAGATGGCAGAAATAATAAGTTTAACATATCGTCCAAGATGCAAGGAAGCAGATGCTAGATTTGCCCTCTAACTCCAAATTCACTCTTCTTAAAATTAAACCACTAGACTGATGCAATGTTTCTCACTAAGAAAAAAAAAGTGTAAATCATAATGGTTCTCTTCTCTACTGGAAGTATGAAGAGGGTTGACAGCAGAGAGGCTGTTTATGCTGGAACATTTGGTGAAATCAGTGTTTGTGATCCCACATGCACACCAGCACAATCAACACAGAACCAGTAGTATCTGGTCACTCCAAGTAGATTGTGTTCACCAAGTGTTATCATCTTGATGGATCTGTGAACATTTCTTTCCTAACATGCAGATATAGCACTGTTTTTAGCCCAAGAATTCTTCTGGGAATGCAATTTATCTGCAAACCAATGAATTTTAAAGGTGAAATTTAGCATGCACTGTATCTTCTTATTAAAAAACAAATACAGGGCTTCCCTGGTGGCGCAGTGGTTGAGAATCTGCCTGCTAATGCAGGGGACACGGGTTCGCGCCCTGGTCTGGGAAGATCCCACATGCCGCGGAGCAACTGGGCCCGTGAGCCACAACTACTGAGCCTGCGCGTCTGGAGCCTGTGCTCCGCAACAAGAGAGGCCACGATAGTGAGAGGCCCGCGCACCGCGATGAAGAGTGGCCCCCACTTGCCGCAACTAGAGAAAGCCCTAGCACAGAAACGAAGACCCAACATAGCAATCAATCAATAAATAAATCTTTAAAAAAACAAAAAACAAAAAAAACCAAATACAAGTTAACTTTTCCAACTGAGAAGAGTAATTAGCAAATTTAATCATCACAACCTGCTATGGGGCTAATTGTTTGCACTAATATTCTAGTCTTCTTTGGAGACACTGCCAGTCAGTCAATAAATATGTGAACATTTGATAAGTGTGTTTAATTTTATACCTCTTCTCCAGTTGTTTGACCAATTTGTGCTTCACGAGGACCTGTAAAATCCATTATTTGATTTCATCCTTTCAATAGGAATGGCCAGGCCTGAATGAAATAAGAGCGGTAGATTGTTTTCTTGGATTAGGAAACTCTGGGTCAGAAGTTAGGTATTTGCTTAAATGCTTACATTTCTCATAAGAGGCATGGATTACTAAAGTTTTCATATGACAGTTATAATTAAGGAATGCTGTATTTACTTAAGCTAGCAAACGATTATTCTATAAAATAAAAATCAAAGCAAGACATTGAATAATGAAGCTGAAAACCAGTTTTCTTTGCTCTGGATATTATTTTAATTACTTGTTTCATTTATTTATTTATTTATTTATTTATTTATTATTAGCTCAAGAGATTGATATTTGTCAAATATTTTACTATGCATTTTACATACATTATTTCACATGAATTAATCCTTCCTATGAAAGATTATAAAGGTAAAGTTATGTTTATCCCCATTTTAAATATGTTACCTAAAATTTAGTGGTGGTGGCTTGTCCAAAATCACATGACTGGTAAAATAGTAAAGTGAAGATTGGAATTCAAGTGTTTCAGATTTGGAAGAGTTTACTACTAGCCAATCAGGTACAAGATAGCGAACACCAGAATTTAAAACACCACACATACCTATGTGCACATGTATATATGCATGTCTCATCCACAAACATTTGTGCACATGTATGCACAAATATCTAAACAATTTATGTCAGTCGTTATGTATGTGAAATGCCTTTTCTTCTTGATGTTTTATTCCCCAAACTGGCATAGCTGTCTTAGAATTAAAATGGTTCTGCTCTCTGAGAGCCATGATACAAGAGACTGCAAAGGCTCTGAAGGAGTTATTTCATTCCATAGAGACCATATTACGCATCATATGAATGTTTAAGATAGTCTGTCATGTCAACTCACATCTACTTCAATGACAGATTATTTTTCTTGCAGCACTAGTGGTATGAATATATCAGCCACCAAAAGTGGGGACAGTTTTCTTGGAGTTCAAACACAGACAAAAAAATCATGATGGGACCACAAAACAGAATTCAAGGAGCATTAAAACTCTAACTTAAATCCACAAGAGCAAAGAAATGTAGCATTTCGCCAAATGATTCAGGAAGTATCAGAGTCCTTAATTCGCCCTAGATAATGTCAGCTACATACAGCACACACAAACTCACATTTACTGAGTACACCATGTGCCAGATACTATGGTAAATGCTACGCATGAATTATCTAATTTACTCTTCACCATAACCCTATGAAATAGAAATGATTATTATATCCCTTTTCAATATGAGAAAACTGAAGCTAAGAAAGGTCAAGTTAACTTGTTCAAAGACACTCAGCTAGAAAGAGACAGAGATGGGATTCCAACACTGGCTTCAGAAGCTGAGTTCATAACCTCTACATATACGCACACGTATAATATATTTGTACTAGAATGAAAAAAAAAACAACCAAATTTTAGCACCAGGGATATTCAAATTTGCAAAGAGCAAACGTCAGAATGTCCAGAAGTCAATTTGTTTGACAAAATATTCAAAGGATGATATCCATTCATGAGACATATTCGGGCTTCTAAAAAATCTTTCCTAGGCTCTCAATGCACTAGACTATAACTTCAAATAACATTTGCCTATTTTTGCATGAGGCTCTTGTTGAAATCAAAATAGCAAGGGGAAAATGTTTGAAGGGGGTAAAGGAAGGGCATTTTCCAATATACTTTTACCATTTTTTTAATAGAAAGCCATATTTGACCTACTTTGTCCGAGATTTGTTTTGGCAAATAGGTCTCATCACTTGTGCCAAGTTTAAGCAACCCATGCACCTTGAAATGAATCCTGAGATTGTGCCCAGAGAGCAGTGATTGATCAACATTGTCTGTTATGGCAGGGGTGTGGCAGTGTGCATGACTTGTATTTGACAACCTTCCCTGCCTAAGACAAATAAATCCACCCCTCTTAAAATACACTCCAAAGTAGTCTGTCTAAAACAGGCAAGGTGGAAAAAAGAAAGGAAGGAGGGAGGAAGGGAGGGAGGAAGGAAGAAAATTTTAGTACAATTATTTCGATAATTGATTAAAAGGTAAAGGAGTAGATTTTAACCTGAAATGTCCAGAATGACTAACTATATGGATAAAATTGATTTAATAATTATTGAACTTTCCACACATTTTGTTTTTGTACCTACCTGTCTCCTTCCTGTCCCATATAAGCAGCATATTGGTCCTGGCCACCAGAACTTTGCTCAAGCTATTTTTCCCTGTCAGTATTTCCCTTCTACTTTTCCTCCACTGAGCTGTAGTCTCCCCATTCACATCCTGCCTCCTTGGTGAATCCTGGTTCAGGTGCCCTTGGGGAATATCTTAGAGGCTCTCTCTCAAGTGGCCTCAGAGGGACTTCATCTCTGATGATTTTACCACAATCCCAAATGGGGCCTTATAGCTCTACAGATGAGAACTCCAAAGGTCACCTAGCTGGTTGGAGACAGAACAGGGTATTTACACTCAACTTTTCCACATTCCAATTATACCAGATTATCACTTCCTGATCAGCCATTTATAATCCTTTACTAACAACTAGAATAAACTGGTCCTTAGTCTCTAAACAAATTCCCTTAATTTCTCTTTCTCATTATTCACCAGCTCTTTAACGTGAATAGATTGTCTTCCCAGTGAGACTCTACAGTTCTGTGGGCTGAATTCTTTGAGGAACAGTGTGAAGTTGGGGAAGGAAAACAGGTTTAGCCATCAGAAGATCGAGCTTCTGGTTCCAGCTGCGCCACATTCTTGCCTCTGCCACATATTAGCCATGTAACCTTGATTAAGTCATTTCTCTGAGCCTGAGTTTCCACATCCATATAATGGGTGAATAATTACCTTCTCTGTGGCCCAGGGTTGTTAGAAGGACCAGTAAGGTGTTACACTGGCAAAAGATTTATAATGCATTAAATAGTACGCACACTGAAGCCATCTCATATTTCCTGTATGCCTTCCGCAGCCTTAGTTTCATTGACAGGGCAGATCACAGCATCCTGGACTTTCGTCATTTAGCTTCCTAAAGACTCTTTCCACACGTTAGCTGTGACCAGCCTGGGCGTTCCCTCTGGGCCCAGTCCCAGGGTCTTCAACCAGCAAAACTCTTCACAATATAAATATAACCTTTGATACCATATCTGTGAGGGATTTGTTTTATTTCCTAGTCTTTGTCAATGTTTACATTCATAAAGAAAAAGGATTGTTTTAATACTTACTTGATACCATGTGGCATATGATGAAACGGCATCACTGCCATTTACAAGTTTATTCTGAAGAAAATGCAGTTTTCTACCTGCCAACATCTGAAAACTATAAATAGTGAGAAAAATAGAGAAGCCTTAAAAGTCCATTGAAACGTATTGGATTTGGAGAGTTTCTTGGATGGCCAGAGTGGAAAAATATTTTGCTAAAAAATAGGGAGTGTTGCTCCTATTGGCATACAGGCAGACAGTTTAGTTAGTATTTACCCAGCCTGTGGTGAGGGAACACTTGGCTGTTTATTTCAGTGGAGGGGATGCTGGGAGATGCTGTTTGTCTAGTCAGAAATGCCCTTTGAGACTGCAAGGCTACCTGTGACCAATTTTCAACTAAATTTATCTTTGGACTTTGTGTAAGTAATCCAGCTTTAACCAAATCCATTTGGTCTTCTGTATAACCATGTCACAGAATCGTTACCAAAAATTTCCCTGCTTTGGTCCACAATGATGGCTTCTCATTATTCAGTCAAAGCTGAATTTGAGACTTAAATGTGAGTTCTGGGTGAGTAGACTGAATTTTATTTAATGTAGGAAATAACGATCACTTATTAAATAAAACAGACTGATATTTAACTAGTCATTTTCAAACATCTCTGCCCTTGCTTTGTGGTAGAATCAATAACACATACTATTGACTATCAATCGTTGTAGCTAGCTTTTTTTCTTTTTTTCTCCTATCGAATAAAAAGCTTGGTTTTTATTTTAATTTTTTCATCTTGACACAAACCCTTGTTGAAAAGACATTCTATGCACAAAGAAAAACAAAAATTCCAAACAGTACACAAAGGTATACGGTAAAAAGAAAGTCTCCCTTTATGACCCTCCTACCCCATCCAACCCAGATACCCTGTGAAAGGCTGTTGTACAAAAATAAAAATTTCTGTGCATAGAGAATGAATATTTTCCACACTAGTGTTTTTTAGTGTAAGGTACGTGCTTTTTTTAGAAAAGACTTCAGGTACTAAGAACTGGATTAATTAAAATTCTTAATAACACATTGTTATTATCTGTTTATAGCCCTCTTTTATTTCTTTATCCACTTGTTTTGTGTTTTTATTTGTTTATTCATCTATTTATATATTTACTTATTAATATTACAATAATATTGAAAATAATTCACATCTTTTTTTTTGAACCAAATACTCATATATCTATCACCCAGTTTAAGAAACAGAATATTAGCAATACATTATATTCCCCATGTGCCTTTCCCCAATTCAGTTCACCTCCCTCCATCCCCCAAGTAACCATGACAAAACATTGTATTTATTATTCCCTTGACTTTTTATAAAACTAGTTTTTGCAACATTTGTATTTTTCCCTAATTGTTGAATTTTTTCATTTTTGAAACGTATACAAATGGAATAATTTCTCCTGCTACTTACTTTTAACATAGTAAAAGTAACATTGATGGCATTCACCCATGTTGATGTATACAGATGTAGTTCATTAATTTTCACTTCCATACAATATCTCATTATATGACTATTCCACAATTTAGTTATCTATTTTTCTCTTGATGGACATTTGGGTCATTGTTAGTTTTTTGGTTAGTATAAACACTGACTTCTTCTTTTCTTTTTTGAATTTTATTTTATTTATTTTTTATATAGCAGGTTCTTATTAGTTATCCATTTTATACATATTACTGTATACATGTCAATCCCAATCTCCCAATTCATCATACACACCCCCCACCACTTTCCCTTCTTGGTGTCCATACATTTGTTCTCTACATCTGTGTCTCTATTTTTGCCCTGTAAACAGGTTCATCTGTACTATTCTTCTAGGTTCCACATATACGCATTAATATACGATACTTGTTTTTCTCTTTCTGACTTACTTTACTCTGTATGACAGTCCCTAGATCCATCCACATCTCTACAAATGACCCAGTTTCGTTCCTTTTTATGGCTGAGTAATATTCCAGTATATATATGTACCACATCTTCTTTATCCATTCGTCTGTCGATGGGCATTTAGGTTGCTTCCATGACTTGGCTATTGTAAATAGTGCTGCAATGAACATTAGGGTGCATGTGTCTTTTTGAATTATGGTTTTCTCTGGGTATATGCCCAGTAGTGGGATTGCTGGGTCATACGGTAATTCTATTTTTAGTTTTCTAAGGAACCTCCATACTGTTTGCCATAGTGGCTGTATCAATTTACGTTCCCACCAACAGTGCAAGAGGGTTCCCTTTTCTCCACACCCTCTCCAGCATTTGTTGTTTGTAGATTTTCTGATGATGCCCATTCTAACTGGTGTGAGGTGATACCTCATTGTAGTTTTGATTTGCACTTCTCTAATAATTAGTGATGTGGAGTAGCTTTTCATGTGATTCGTGGCCATCTGTATGTCTTCTTTGGAGAAATGTCTATTTAGGTCTTCTGCCCATTTTTAGATTGGGTTGTTTGTTTTTTTAATATTGAGCTGCATGAGCTGCTTATATATTTTGGAGATTAATCCTTTGTCCATTGATTCGTTTGCAAATATTTTCTCCCATTCTGAAGGTTGTCTTTTCATCTTGTTTGTAGTTTCCTTTGCTTTGTAAAAGCTTTTAAGTTTCATTAGGTCCCATTTGTTTATTTTTGCTTTTATTTCCATTACTCTAGGAGGTGGATCAAAAAAGATCTTGCTGTGATTTATGTCAAAGAGTGTTCTTCCTATGTTTTCCTCTAAGAGTTTTATAGTGTCCAGTCTTACATTTAGGTCTCTAACCCATTTTGAGTTTATTTTTGTGTATTGTGTTAGGGAGTGTTCTAATTTCATTCTTTTACATGTAGCTGTCCAGTTTTCCCAGCACCACTTATTGAAGAGACTGTCTTTTCTCCATTGTACATGCTTGCCTCCATTGTCATAGATTAGTTGACCATAGGTGCGTGGGTATATCTCTGGGCTTTCTATCTTGTTCCATTGATCTATAATTCTGTTTTCGTGCCAGTACCATATTGTCTTGATTACTGTAGCTTTGTAGTATAGTCTGAAGTCAGGGAGTCTGATTTCTCCAGCTCTGTTTTTTTCCCTAAAGACTGCTTTGGCTATTTGGGGTCTTTTGTGTCTCCATACAAATTTTAAGATTTTTTGTTCTAGTTCTGTAAAAAATGCCACTGGTAATTTGATAGGGATTGCACTGAATCTGTAGATTGCTTTCAGTAGTATAGTCATTTTCACAATATTGATTCTTCCAATCCAAGAACATGGTATATCTCTCCATCTGTTTGTGTCATCTTTGACTTCTTTCATCAGTGTCTTATAGTTTTCAGAGTACAGGTCTTTTACTTCCTTATGTAGGTTTATTCCTAGGTATTTTATTCTTTTTGTTGCAGTGGTGAATGGGATTGTTTCATTAATTTCTCTTTCTGATCTTTCATTGTTAGTGTATAGGAATGCAAGAGATTTCTGTGCATTAATTTTGTATCCTGCAACTTTACCAAATTCATTGATTAGCTCTAGTAGTTTTCTGGTGGCATCTCTAGGATTCTCTATGTATAGTATCATGTCATCTGCAAACAGTGACAGTTTTACTTCTTCTTTTCCAATTTGTATTCCTTTTATTTCTTTTTCTTCTCTGATTGCCGTGCTACGACTTCCAAAACTATGTTGAATAATAGTGGAGGGAGTGGACATCTTTGTCTTGTTCCTGATCTTAGAGGAAATGTTTTCAGTGTTTCACCATTGAGAATGATGTTTGCTGTGGGTTTGTCGTATATGCCCTTTATTATGTTGAGGTAGGTTCCCTCTATGCCCACTTTCTGGAGAATTTTTGTCATAAATCGGTGTTTAATTTTGTCAAAAGCTTTTTCTGCATCTATTGGGATGATCATATGGTTTTTATTCTTCTTTTTTTTTTTTTTTTTTTTAATATAAATTTATTTATTTATTTATTTATTTATTTATTTATTTTTTAGCTGTGTTGGGTCTTCGTTTCTGTGCGAGGGCTTTCTCTAGTTGCGGCGAGCGGGGGGCACTCTTCATCGCGGTGCGCGGGCCTCTCACTATCGCGGCCTCTCTTGTTGTGGAGCACGGGCTCCAGATGTGCAGGCTCAGTAGTTGTGGCTCACGGGCCCAGTTGCTCCGCGGCATGTGGGATCTTCCCAGACCAGGGCTCAAACCCGTGTCCCCTGCATTGGCAGGCAGATTCTCAACCACTGCACCACCAGGGAAACCCTTCAGTTTGTTGTATGGTGTATCACATTGATTGATTTGTGTATATTGAAGAATCCTTGCATCCCTGGGATAAATTCCACTTGATCATGGTGTATGATCCTTTTAATGTGTTGTTGGATTCTGTTTGCTAGTATTTTGTTGAGGATTTTTGCATCTATATTCATCAGTGATATTGGTCTGTAATTTTCTATTTTTGTAGTATCTTTGTCTGGTTTTGGTATCAGGGTGATGGTGGCCTTATAGAATGAGTTTGGGAGTGTTCCTTCCTTGCAATTTTTGGAATAGTTTGAGAAGGATGGGTGTTAGCTCTTCTCTAAATGTTTGACAGAATTCACCTGTGAAGCCATCTGGTCCTGCACTCTTGTTTGTTGCAAGATTTTTAATCACAGTTTCAATTTCATTACTTGTGATTGGTCTGTTCATATTTTCTATTTCTTCCTAGTTCAGTCTTGGAAGATTATACCTTTCTAAAATTTTTTCCATTTCTTCCAGGTTGTCCATTTTATTGGCACAGAGTTTCTTGTAGTAGTCTCTTAGGATGCTTTGTATTTCTGCAGTGTCCGTTGTAACTTCTCCTTTTTCATTTCTAATTTTATTGATTTGAGTCCCCTCCCTGTTTTCCTTGATGAGTCTGGCCAAAGGTTTATCAATTTTGTTTATCTTCTCAAAGAACCAGGTTTTAGTTTTATTGATCTTAGCTATTGTTTTCTTTGTTTGTATTTCATTTATCTCTGCTCTGATCTTTATGATTTCTTTCCTTCTACTAACTTTGGGTTTTGTTTGTTCTTCTTTCTCTAGTTCCTTTAGGTATAAGGTTAGATTGTTTATTTGAGATTTTTCATGTTTCTCGAGGTAGGCTTGTATTGCTATAAACTTCCCTCTTAGAACTGCTTTTGCTGCATCCCATAGGTTTTGGATAATCATGTTTTCGTTGCAATTTGTCTCTAGGTATTTTTTGATTTCCTCTTTGATTTTTTTCAGTGATCTCTTGGTTATTTAGTAATGTATTGTTTAGCCTCCATGTGTTTGTGTTTTTTAGGTTTTTTTCCCTGTAATTGATTTCTAATCTCATAGTGTTGTGGTCGGAAAAGATGCTTGATATGATTTCAATTGTCTTCAAGTTACCGAGGCTTGATTTGTGACCCAAGATGTGATCTATCCTGGAGAATGTTCCATGAGCACTTGAGAAGAACGTGTAATCTGCTGTTTTTGGATGGAGTGTCCTATAAATATCAATTAAATCTATCTGGTCTATTGTGTCATTTAAAGCTTGTGTTTCCTTATTAATTTTCTGTCTGGATGATCCATCCACTGGTGTAAGTGAGGTGTTAAAGTCCCCCACTATTATTGTGTTACTGTCGAGTTCCTCTTTTATAGCTGTTAGCATTTGCCTTATGTATTGAGGTGTTCCTATGTTGGGTGCATATATATGTATAATTGTTATATCTTCTTCTTGGATTGATCCCTTGATCATTATGTAGTGTCCTTCCTTGTTTCTTGTAGCATATTTTATTTTAAAGTCTATTTTATCATATTAGATAAAATAGATTGCTACTCCAGCTTTTTTTTGATTTCCACTGGCATGGAATATCTGTAGCTAGCTTTAGTTCATGAAGCAATTTGTTTTACTTCATTTCTTATTTGAAAGCCCATTTTAGGTTTTCACTAGCTACTCTCATTGCCAATCTGACACTGACACGGTGAATACTTGAAGAATGTATTATTTTTCAAACAAAAGAATTTCAAGTGTTAGACTTTTGTAAGAGTTTAAAGGATAGAATGTCTATAAGAAATGCAAAAATATGTTTCCAGGATTGTGATTAAGTACCAATTACCATTTGTTTATCAGCTTTATTTCCACTGGCTTTCATTTTCATGTGTAACTTCACAGGGTTTTTTGTTTTGTTTTGTTTTGTTTGTTTGAGGTTTGGTCATTAGGCTGCTCAATTTGATAGTTCTTCTGAGCCTGGCAGGATACTGAGTGTGGACTGTATCTTCATAAGAGTTTATAAGTGTTTGACCAGCATAAAAGTCAAGCATAAAGATTTGTGGAGAACAGTCTCAATTTGGGAATTTTCATCTACTGTTTTTGCTTCTATTTCCCTATTTATTTCCATATGCCTATTTCTGTATCATTAACCTTTCAACCTTCTCAAAAATTCTGTGAATAATTATTATGACCCTATTCTATAGATGATAACGTTGCAGTCAGGGGAAACAAGATCTTAGCATAGTAAGTTGCATGGCCAGGAATCCTAGCATAGTAAGTTGCATGGCCAGGATTTGCCCCTCCCTGAGTTTGACTTCCACACCCAATCTCTTTCTGCAGGTCTCGGAGTCTCACAAGGGCAAGAATTTGCAGCCCAAGCTTCCTGTCAAATTGACAAATGTGTTAAATCAAAGATAAAGGCCTCCATGTTAGGTTGTCAAGGGGTCAGTTCACCCAAGCCTTAACATCCTCCTTAGCTCTGTTCCCATACAGCAGCCTTTCTCGAGCTCGTTGCTGCAGCTACATAATTCAAACGTGGGGGGAGCCCTAACTTGGAGGATTTTGACAGTTGGGCTGGAGCCCATGTAGGATAGACTTTGCTTGTGCACGTCCCAGTGAGCTATGTTTAACTTACACCATACCAGAGGATCAAGGCATCCTAATTAAGAGCTACTGCCTGGTGAGTTATATACACAGAAACTACTTCTATCTATGCAGAAGAATTGAGAATTCCACACAAAAGGGGGAAGGTGTACACTGCAAATAAATGAAATCTGGAGAACCTAAAACTAGAACAGCACCAAATCACCTGCTTTTACTTCCAATTTGTGGTTCAATTGTCTCCCATTAGTTTCTTACTGAAAGCACCATACTATACGTTTTAGTAATTAAAAGAATGATCTTTAAACACTTAAGATATCTATAGACATTCATCACTGGAAGTTTTTAAATTATAACCTCTCAACTATGTCCAAAAATAATAATAATAATGTCATAATACTACTCTCCAGGAGTCAGCCATCTATTTCTTTGCTTTTGAATGTCAATATCAGGAATTAAATAAAAGCCAAATATATTACCGGTTGCCATTTTTACTTAAGTCATGGAAAGGAAAGAAGGAAGGAAATACACAGAAGGAAGAGGACAGAAAGTAAGGGCATGAGTAAAGAATCACCAAGTTGGAAAGTAGCATGACATAATAGAAAGTTTTGGATTTGGGAGCCAAATAGATCTAAACTCAACAACCAGCTCAGAAACTTACAAGATCTGGGTTATTTGGCAAATTATTTAATTTCTCTGAGCATTAGTTTCTTCATGGATAAGAACTGATACCCACATCATGGAGATATTGTGAATAATGAACAAGTAAAAGTGACAGGTTTGATAATTATAGCTTCTAGACACTAGACATCATCTTGTCCAACTCCCTACCCTGTGTAGGAATTCTCTCTCTAGCACCTCCGTCAGAGAAAGGCCACCTGTGAGTGTGGAGCCTACAATCTAACAAAATAGCTATTTTTTACTTGGAGGGCATTATGCCAAGTGAAATAAGTCAGACAGAAAAAGACAAAAACTGTATGATATCACTTATATGTGGAATCTAAAAAATACAACACACTAGTAAATACAACCAAAAATAAACAGGCTCACAGATCTAGAGAACAAACTAGTGATTACCAGTGGGGAGGGAGAGGGGCAATATAGGGGTGGGGGAGTGGGAGGTATAAACTATTGGGTAAGACAGGCTACAAGGATATATTGTACAACATGGGGCCTTCAGTCCCCATGAAGGCTAATTTGGGCCTTCAGTCTTCTGACTATAAATCTTCATTGTAATTTGTAACCTTAAGAATGGGTTTGGATCTTAGAAACTATTGGGATGGTTTAGGTTTATCTAATTAAATAGCCATTAATGTCAAAGAGGCATAATACCATATTTATCTACAATATTCACCAAAAACTACCGTAAAAGGCTGTCGTATTCTCTGTTGAAATCCAGAGATACTAAGTCTCTATGAAATGCCTAGAAATACTTATTTAATAGCTCCATCCATAAAAGGGAATTAGGTTAGTTTTGTAATCTCAGGCATTGTCAGTGCATCTTGGCTGTTTATTCACAATAAGACAAGGTAATGTGGATAATCAGGCCCAAGAACCCGTCCCAACCAGTGGGTGTGACAGGCCCTGGGGAGAGTCTGGCTCTCAGAAGAGGTTCCGCAGGGCAGAGGAGGCGTGGTAGCCAAGACAGGCTACATCTCTAATCGTCATTCAGTCAAAGTGACTGGGCACTTTGGGGAAAAGGACTATGTTAGGAACATCTCTGTGCTCCCATGGTCTTTCTCAGAGACTAGCATATCATAATAACCTCATCTGGGAGTTACTGTGTGCCTTTTTCTGTTCCCCACTCTGCTGGAGACACCTTACCTATGTCATCTCATTCAACTCCCACAGAATCTTGATGAGATGGGAATTGCTAAACACATTGTCAAAATAAGGGACTAAAGTCCATGTAAGCAATTAGTCCATGGTCATGTAGCTGGTAAGTATGGAGCAAGGATTTATTTATTCATTCATTCAAAGATTTATTGAGCACCTACCATATACCAGAAACTGTCCAGGTGCTGGGGATAGGGTGCCTGCTCTCATGATGTCTGCATTCTGGGGGTCAAGGAAAAAGAAATAAACAAGGAAATGAAACAAATACACAAGGGAATTCTAGAGATTATTAAGTGCCAAGAAAGCAAAAAAGCACTATATTGACAGAGACTGCTTGGCAGGTGAAAAGAGGGTTTGTTAAGATGTGTTAGTCAAGAAGACTTCTCCCAAGAAGTAAAATTTAAGCTGAAACATGCATGAAGAGAAAGATCCAGATCTGAAGGATCTGAGGGAAGAGAGCAAGCAAGTACAAAAGCCCTGAGGCAGGAACAAGCTTGGTATGTTCAAGAACAGAGGCGGGCAGTAGCCAGATTATGTTGATCTTTGCAGCCCAGGGGGGAAGAGTTGAGATTTTATTCTAAATATAATTTTAAAAACAAAAACAAAAACAAAAAACCCTTAGAAGGTTTGAAGCAAGAGGAGATATGATCTGATGTATAGTTTTTAGAGATGAAAATCTCAATCTTACTCTTAACCTTAGGGCAATAATGTGTTTCAAAGAGTTGGTGTCCAATTAGTATATAATAAAGGAATGACAGTGACATAATTCAAGAGGCAGGAATGATCCCGATAGGGGAGAGAGCATGGGACTCCAAAACAAGTGCAGTCCCTAAAGACAGTCTGCATCTGAGGGTGGACTGCTCAGTGGTTTCCTGGTCCTACCCACCAATCAAGGGTACAGACTCTAAGAGAAGTCACCCACAAAAGCAAGCCAGGAGCCAATTCTTGGATGGGCAAATGTACTAGGAAGACTCTCAGAACAGGAACAAAAGGAAGTGGCTCACTCAGAAGCCCAGGATTTATGGGCACTGAGAGGAGAGAAAGCAATGGCAGGAGGCGTTAGGATGAGGAACTTGGAGAGCTCAGGGACTGACAGGGAGCATCACAACCAACACTGCCGGTTCGCTAAGATTCACTTCCGGGGAGCAGCGTGTAGGACTTGGAAACCATCACATTCTGTTTGGTGTGGATGGTGCTGTGTCTTCGGGTAAAACGAGAGTGGATTCCACTCTGAGGAAATGAGAAAAGACAAGTCCAAGGAAACTGGGAAGGAAGGAAGCTCCAAGTTTAGCACGATATTTTCTTAATTAACTTTCTCTGGTTCTTATTCGTATCCTCCTTTATTTTGTCAAGACATACATCACGTTTACTGAATAGCCTGTCCTGAAATTTTGCAGGATTATTGGGGTCACAACTATAGGCAAATTGAGCTGTGTGTCCTCTGTAAACTTAAGGTAATTTTTATAAATCTAATAAACTCCTTATTCTCCCTTCTCTGACCTTCCTGCTCTATTCTCTCTCCTTCTTTCTCTGTCTCTCAAACTCTCTCCTTCCTTCATTTTCTTTCTGCCCCTTCCTCCCTCCTTTTCACTTTACATGTTTGTACGTTCATAGGTCAAATAAAATAACAAAAAATGTTTGCAGGGAATCAATATGAACTTGTATCTTCTGTGAGTTTTTCTTTTATATTTTTTTCAATGTGAGAAAACATTCGCCCTTCTCCAGGCCTCAGGCACATTTTATATTAACCAGAATTTCTAAACAAACAAAACCTGAAAAGAATTTCTCCTCAGTGCTTCATTGGTTATTTCTGCGAGTTCTTTTTTTTTTTTTTTTTTGAGCATTATTCCCTTGGATCTGAAGACCTGGAATCATTTAAATCAACCAGGGGTTCCCTGACTATCTCTTCCATTGACCTGTGCTTCAGTTTCTGCTTAATCATGTTTATTTGATGCTCTTTGGTTCGAAGAGCCTTGCTGGAGAAAGCAAATGGAAGACAGGAGCTGAGGAGTTCTGCTTTCTGTGTGTCAGCTATTCACATTGCACCATCTGCCCCGGGCAACTGGTCTATTCCTTCCCTGTTCTCTTCTGGGCAGTAAACAGATTTACTCAGAGGAAAAAAAAAAGGAGAGAACAAAGAGTATGCTACAAAGGGAAGGGGGATTGGAAGGGAATGACACCCATTGGTGCAAGATCACGGGCTGTTTACCCCTGCTACTGTCGGGACCCAAAGCCACCTGCTTGCTTCCACGTCTGCTCTGGCCTCTCTGCACAGCTCCCGCCAAAAATCATTAAGAGGAAATAGGGGTAATATTGCAAGGTAGTTGACTTTGTGTGTGACTGCCGTAACTGCCATAGACAGACATCCGTCTTCATCACCTCCAGCTTTCAAAACCCAGCTCAAGCAACTCCTCCATGACACAACCTTCCCTTGACCAGCACCTCCACCTGCCCACACCTCCCCAGAACTCCCAGCCGACCCTCCCTTCTCTGGGCTGCATCTGTATCTTGCACAGATTTCCACTACTAGTCTCATCACGTTTTCCCATGCTGTTTTTATGTCTGTCTCTTAGTTGATTGGGATTAGTGTATTAGTTTGCTAGGACTGTCATAACAAATTACTACAAATTGAGTGGCTTAAACCACAGAAACTTATTGTCTCACAGTTCTTGAAGCTACAAGTCTGAGATCAAGATGTCAGGGTCAATTCCTTCTGAAGGCTGTGAGAAAAAAATCTGTCCCGTGGCTCTCTCCTAGCTTCTGGTGGCTGGCTGGCAATCTTTGGTGTTCCTTGGCTTGTAAATGCTTCACCCCATCTCTGCCTTCGTGTTCACGTGGCACTCTCCCCTTGTGCACGTCTGTTTCTTCATATGGCATTCTTTTTATAAGGACTCCAGCCATATTGGATTAGGGGCTCACCCTACTCCAGTATGACCTCATCTTAACTTATTATATCTGCAATGAGTTTATTTCCAAATAAGATCAAATTCTGAAGTAACTGAGGGTTAGGCTTCAACATATGAATATTGGAGGGAACACAGTTCAACCCATAACAATCGGGTTTCATGTTTTATTCATCTTTGCATACCTGACACCTAGCTTAATGCCAGGTCTTTGCCTGAAGTCCAAGGTCTTCAATAATATATGTTTAATTGGCTTAACTATCTCTGCCATTTTCAGTGCAGATGCAAGCCAAACTGAACATGGGAGCTATACTTTTTTTTTCCCTGAAAGGTAGAAACATCAGGAAGCCAGAAGATCTCTGAAAATAGAGCAGATCCCTTTGATGCTAAGAAACCTCAACATGATCATTGGTGGCTTCGATAAAAACATGCACCTCAGTCCTACTGCAAGAGGACTCCACGGACCATGCATGTCAAGTTCATTATCTGGCACATGGAGGTGACCCACCCTTTGCCCAGCTCCCATGACCTAACACATAAAGAGTGGGGCCCTTGAAACCCAGAGACCACATTCACCCTGCAGATGCCTGCAAAGACAGATGCTCACTCCTCCTCCATTTCACCTTATCTTCTAACAGAATGTGAGCATGATGAAAGGCAGCGATGAACAGAGCACAGGGTTTTCTGAAAGAGGCTCACAGTCTGGTGGGAAAAGAGAATGTGGCAAATATGACAACCACGGAGCAGTGGGAAGCCAGAGGCCAGGAAGATTGGGGTAGATGTTCAAAGGCGAGTAACAGTGAGCCAGGTGAGGATGTGGGTGAATGTCTTTCCAGGCAGTGGGTATAGCTTTATACAATCTCAGAGGTCAGAGAGCAGGAAGTCACTTCACCAGACTGTTTGGTGCTGTCCTAGGAGTTTGGGGTCGGGGTCAGATCAAGAGCATCAGACAAACATGCTGAGGAACTTAGACTTCACACGATAACTAAAGGGTTATAAGCACTGGACTAGCACCACCACATATGCAATTTAGAAAGATCACCGATCACAGCAAGATTTTACTGGAGGAGGCCTGCATGGGTCAGAGAATGTAGGTTAGGAACGCATTATATAATCCAGAAGAGAAATAATCATAGGGGCATGAATTAAAGATGGACAGTGGGGGGTAAAGAGAATGAGGAAGAGGCTGTGGACACTCCCTGGGCCCCGCCAGATCTCCTGGCATCCTTGCCAACATTTTCTTTGCCCGTCCTCCCACTAGGCTTGGGCTTGAAAGTCCACATTTCCCCACACCTATGCTTCTTATTTGGAGACACCGCTTGGCCACTGGAGGGCCCTGCCCGCAGGCATAAACAGCTCAAAGTGACTAGAAGTTCACTCTCCACACACCACCCTCACCACCACTAACCCCTCAAATCCCACAGTCCTTAACCAGTGATTATAACATATAAAATACAAAAGTCTGGTGGCTTTGATTCTGCTTGGACAAATTCCAAGGCATAAGTTATACTTCAAAATTTCTCCATGGGATCAGGTTGAAACCATACTCTTCCCTGTCTTACCTCCCTTCCTCCTTTACCTGCTTCTCTGGAAGCACTTCCTGAATAAATCACTTATGCATGACTCCTCCCCCTGAGATGTCCTTCTGGTGAACTTGTCCAAAGAAGATTTGAGAGCTACTGAAAACATTTTTAGTGTACAGACCTTGGTAAATATTGGATGTGGGAAGATCTGATATTAACTAGAAGAAAAATATTCAGTGAAACTCAAACTATGTTTACAAACAAGTATTTCAGAACCAAAAGGACAAATGCTATCCAAGTAAAATGTTAACTTTATGTCCAATTTTTATTCTTCCTTTGACTCCATGGGGGGAAAAAGTCTTTTGATCATTCAATTGCTCAAGATTTGTTACTCCAAATTGAGGGCCAATAGGATGCCATGGTAATCTGACCTTCTTTACTAGGATTTTAATGTAATTACCTTTGTATGAAGAAGGTAAGAATGATTGGAGGTATCTGCCAGGCCTCGTGGTCCTCTCCCTCATTGTCCCCTTCTTCCTTCTCCTCTTCCACTTCCATGTTGTCACTGGGTTTCTCCAAAGCTTTCAAATTCTGCACTTCCCAATAATGGGTACTGCACAGCATTCTGAACTGACTGTTCTAGTTCTGGCCACACTTGCCCTACCTTTAGTTCTGAGCAATATGTTTCCTTGTCTTCCTTTTTGTCTTTATAAATTGGTGAATGAACAACGGTGGGATATGTGTTACATTCTATGAAGTCTAAGCTCACCAGGTATGACTATAAAGCACTGAGAACGGTTTCCGTTGTCACTTGTGGATGAAGCCTCATATTCTATAAATGTAGCTTAAGCATACTTAGAGTTCGCTACTGCAATCAAATAAAATTTACAACACAGCGAATCTGATACAGATGTAATGACAAGTATAATGAGTATCGTATTGTAGGTGTTAACAAACTATAAGCAGCTCACAGAAAGGTCACTTAATACCTAATTCTCCCACAGGCAAAGTAAATCTGTAGTTTTTAAGTTCCTTTTAGAGAATCTGTAATCAGTATTCGGGCAAATCAATAGTTCCCAAATCACACACAATCTAAACAAAAAAGTTCCTAGATTTTACCCCCTGCCCCCAGTAATTATGATTCAACCACCTCTGAGGGCCTACTTTATGTCAACCACCGTGCCAGGTGCTGTAGAAACAGGGAAAATGGCAGCATGGTTTTCGTCATCACGCAATTCTCACTTGCAGCCCCAGCATCTAAGGCTGACATTTCTTGGGTTGCAATCCTACTCGCTGTCTCCCCAGTTCTCTCATTGCCAGACTCTGCCCTTCATCAGAACAGTCCCTGCCCAGTGCCTCCTGGGCTCCAGCCTAAGGCCTCCAGTCTGTGGAAACCCTGGTGCGTAACAGTATGAGTGGCAGAATATTAAGACCAAATAACTTTCCCTGGCAAACCAAGATTTCAATACTGGCAGAATATACCTATAATGTATCACTCATTTATTTACTCATTCTTTCATTCCATCAGCTTTTATTGAGAACCTGCCATTGGCTTGGCATATTCTAGACACAGGGAAACGGTAATGAACCTGATCCACAAGGTCATCACTTCCATAGAACTTCAATTCAAGAGAGAGGCTGGCAGACAGACTGCAAACAAAACACAAAATAAAAGAGAAAAGGGCAGGCAGTGATAAAAATAAAACATGTCTTACAGGGTGACTGGGTAGGGTGGTCAGAAAAGTCCTCTCTGAGGTGATGACCTATAAACTAAGGCCTACATAATAAGAAGGAAATAGCCATATGTCAATCTTGGAGAATGGCATTCCACATAAAGGGTGTATCCAGTAAAAGTCATACATCTATCTTTTATACTAAATATCTCTCACTTATGAGAATGTGCCAAAGATTTCTGTAGATGGCAATTGTGTTGTAGACGCTCTCTAGAACATTGAGGAGCTAGAAGCTAAATTTTAGATGCTCGTTGGTTCCAGGATACCATCCTTGGAATTTGTAACTGTCGAGATAGAATGATTTTTCTCACTTTATTCACCCAACCATTATATTGGGTTGGCCAAAAAGTTCGTTCAGGTTTTTCTGTAAGATGTTACGGAAAAACCCGAATGAACTTTCTGGCCAATCCAATATACGTGGTAGATGATTAAGACACTAGAAGAGAACTGTGTAAGGTTTGGCTGTTTTCCTGCTGCTCAACTCCTCCCTCCCCCACCAATAACCTTAAAAGCCTGGCATCTTGCCAGCACAATCTCAATGCTTCTACTAATGTGGTGATATTGACCACTGATGCTTTCATATATGCATTCAATTTTCTGAGCAAGGAGAGATTTGCTTGGTCAGATTTGCATTCTTTCATTAACTCTTGCTCCTCATGACAGCTCCAAAAAGAGAGCAAAAGCTGCCAGGTTTTGGTGCCATCCTCTAGTAGGTAATCTTTAGTAAGTAATCTTTTTCTGATTCTAGCCTCTGATTTTCAATAACTGGAGGCACGTTGAGTTCTCACTTCTCACACAGAATTGCAGTAGACGAGGAAGAGAAACAAAAACTAGGAAGACAGACTAGATATATTTTTAGCGCCCTGAGTTTTTTGTGTCAATAATACTGAGTATTGAGCTGAAAGCAGCCCTTGTGAGGGGAAGGGGAGTGAGCATTTTGTCGTGGTCAGTCCACACAGTAACAATGTCTTTCTTAGCTTGTGGTTTGTGGGTTTCCTTTGGCGCTCTCTGTCCCGCTAGATACTTTGCTGTTGTTTCCTAATTTAAAACTCACCATTTTAAAGTGCTCTCTGTTTTCCTACTTAATGTAGGAAAATACCCAAAATGTTCTAGTTTAATAAAAATTTGTTATAAAAACATGCAAACTCATAGTTTAGGAGCTTACAAACATCCAATATCCATGTCACTTATAGTCAGTTTTTAGGACATTGTTGCCACACTACATTCCTGTTGTGTTAGTGCGATGGAATTCACCTGACCCAAACATCATCAAGTCTCTACAAAAAGGATACTCATGTGGGAATTAGCCACCACCATTAGAATGAGAAAAAAGTTGTAAAACTCTGTGTTACCAGACACAGGCCATAGACTTCCAAGTCCTTCCCTTTACTCATCCTTCACTCTTATGTAACAAGATGTAACTTTGTTTACTCTGTGTTCAAATTCCAACCATAGTGCACTGAAATTGTACTTGGACTACACTTGCATTTCCTGCAGTTATACAGTCATCGTTCTCTACTTACATGCTTCTCTTACATCTCCTTTAACAGAGTGTGGTAAGCAGTGGTCAAGGGTGTCTAAACCTACTCTCTAGTGTTTAGGACTGGACTTTCTATAAGAAGTAACAATGTCTTGAATATTCTTTCCCAAGAACTTCAGAGGAAGTTCTTAATACTTCTTGTATAACACTGAAATAATCAGACGGTCACGTCAAATAATTCAGTTGTGCATTTAGCAATTAAATAAAAATGTTTAAACCTGAAAATCTCCTAACGTCCACCCTCGGTTAGTCAGGCTTTATCTGAATCTTCAACCGCTAAATTGCTTTATAAAATATCTGGAGTTTCTGCACAGGGTGTGCAGGCACAGATATCAGTAGTAGGGGATTTTGAAAGCAATGACAGAAGTTTTAATGAAATGTATAAAATAAATATCCAACTTAGAAATGCAGGCATCAATTTAGAGTATCGACATAGCTTCATTATCTCCACTCCAGAAATGTAAAAACTATTTGGGGATATCGCATTAACTTTCCCGTGCTTCGAGTGATTTACTAAGACTTTGGACAAGTCAATTTCCTTCAGAATACCTCAGCTTATTTCCATTTGTTGAACAGGAATGGGAACAGCTCAAAACAGATCAGTCCATAAAGCTCTGACATTGCTTGAGTGGGAGTTATGTAACAAAGAAGCGCCTCTGTAGTTGTTTTTATTGAATGATTCCAGAGGAGCACTTTCAATGACCACAACTCAATCTCCTATTAGACACTGGAAGATACTGCCAACACAACTGGGTGTCGAACTTTAGTCTGGATCAGTCTGTCTCATTAGCTGCAAGGTTATTAGCACATTACTTAGGGAAACTCATTAACTCTTTCAAAGGGAGTGATATATTGAATGGAAATGTAGCAACCCATGTGAGTAAGCGGACTCTTTCAAGCACTTCAGTGAATAAGAAAAACATTGGACAGCTTGTGCCTGCATCTATGTTTTTGCCTTTGATCCCAGCTATCTGCTGTAGTTCCTGACTGGGTTTCCCCTTATAACTCTGGTTTCCTGTCTCCTCCCCCTAGAATGGCTCAAAATGCCTAGATGGGTGAAGCCTCTTGACCCACCCCAACCCTCCCTTATGTGGCCTTCTGGAGTTCAAACCAAACACAAATTGTGGATCAAAAGTGTTTTCTTCTTTGACTAATGAAATTTATTCTGATTAATACCATTCAATACACTACTGTGCCCTCGGGATATATGCATTAATATTTCCTACATATTAATGCATACTGATTGAGCATCTATTGTATGCTAAACACATACTCTAAGTTTCTCTCCCTACTATGCATCCATGTAACATTTTGTATCTTTTAGGTGGAATTTATCTTATTCTGCCTTACCCATTGAGTGTTGAGGTAGGCAGAATGCTAAGATGACCCACAATGACCCACACTTTTGTATAATTCCTTCCCCTTGTGTGTGGCAAGGACCTGTGAATACGGTGGGATAGCACTTCCATGCTCAAGTCATATTATAGGTCACAGTTGACCTAATCTAATCTCATCCATGAGACTATAAAAGGGACAGGGCTCTTCTTGGTGAAAGAGATTTGAAATGTGAGAGGGATTTGACACAAGGGGGACTCTTCTGATGCTGGCTTGGAAGATGAAGGGGAACACATGGCAAGGAACTGAGAGTAGTGGTTTCTAGGAGCTGAGAACAGCCCTGGGCATCCAGAAAGAAAGCACGTACTTCAGTCCTACAACTGCTTGGAACTGTGTGAGGTTGGAAGAGGACTCCAAGCCTCCAGATAAGAACTCAGCTCAGCCAATACCTGAGTGTGAGACCATGAGCAGTGGACAGGTGAGCCACACTCAGATTACTGAGTCACAGAAGAGTGAGCTGATAAACGGGTATTGTTTTAAGCCACTAGACTTGTGGGTAATTTGTTATACAGCAATAGAAAAGTAATACAAGTACCATACCTTACTGCTAGACTGTAAACTATCTTAAATCCAAGGTTTTGTAGACATCTGTATATCTCCTAGGTATCTTTGGAAATAAACGTCCTAGGTTGACCTTTCCAGTGAGAATCACTTGCTATGTTTCCTTAACTGGCTTATATATGGAGCATTTAAAAGTCCTACTAGTATAGGGCTAGTATAGACTCATTACTTTTAGGCCTAGATTCTTGTTCTGGTTTCAGAGAGACATGGGTCAACGTTTTCAAAATAAAAGAACATTAGGACTTCCAAGTACTACATTAAAAAAGAGAGGTAAGAGGCAAGGAAATGGAAGATTTTCTGAAATTTTTATTTCTTTCCCATGATCGTTTTATTTGTTTCTCTTGCCAGTTGTGACATTATATAGGAGGAATAACTAACAGAGTTTTCAAAGACTCAGGAGTTAATTGGACGTAAGAGTT
Source organism: Balaenoptera musculus (assembly GCF_009873245.2). Classification (NCBI taxonomy): domain Eukaryota; kingdom Metazoa; phylum Chordata; class Mammalia; order Artiodactyla; family Balaenopteridae; genus Balaenoptera; species Balaenoptera musculus. The sequence continues at coordinate 25,007,818 of NC_045796.1, forward strand.
AGCCAAGTGGAAGTTCGCCAGAGGCAAAGAGGGGAAAGAGCATTCCAAAGAAAAGGGATATTTTGTGAAATATCTGGGGAAAGAACAAAGCAGACCTGTTCAAGAAGTCCCAATATTTCCTTATGACTCAAGTCTAGTGTAGAAGGGGAGAGGGCAACTTCTGGAGCATGACAAATAAACAGGAACCAGAAGACCTTGACTTTTTCTCTGGTTCTAAGACCCCCTTTTAATGTGGGGGACCCAGAGGGCCAGCTGCCATTCAAAGTTTAGTGGGTGTCTACTCTGGGATGATATAAGAGCTAATGCGCCTGAGTTCATGGTGGGTTGGCGACAAGTGCAGGAACTTGCTTGGGCTTTTGATGGCCTCAGGAAAATATTTGACTTGGGTGCAAACAGCCCTGATCAAAACCTCAGAGAACTCCCAAGTGAAGCCCTACCATGAATGCCTTCTAATCTTGGCAACTGACAGGAAATAAATGGATTTGGATTCCCAAGATCTGTCAGAAGTGAAAGAGCAGAATAAGTTCCAAGGTTCCCCAACCCTAGAAGAGTAGGAACATGGTAGGAGCATGGAGACCCTTCTTTGTGTCCAACAGAATTGCCCACTAGATCTACTGGATGAGTATATCAGGAGACAATCGGTAGATGCAAGACAAGTGACACCATACTCACTCTCCCCTTACACAGTCTTCTAACTTAGCCTGTCATGGATTTACCTAGCTGGACCCAGTAGTCTTAGCATTTCCATTTTTTCCTAAGGAAAACCTACAATTTCACTGTAGAACGGTTCTTCTTTCTATATTTACTGTAAGAGCTAGTGATCTTTCTTACAACAAGTTGATATTTTCAAGGGCAATTAAACTGCTCTTATCCTTCACAGAGAGAAGCTGGGTTTTTTTTTTTTTTTCTCCTGTGGTTTTGATTTCTAAATAAGGTTCTGCTCCTCACTATTGCTAATGGGGAACAGGGCTGGAAAGGATAGAGTTAAGGTGAGTCACGCCCAGACAAGGCAGGGGGTCGAAGAAAAGAGGCTTTCTCTCCAGAGAGGTCTTTGACATGGAAATGTGCCCCCTAAAGATAATGGGGAGGGGAGGAACCCTGCTGATGCGGGAGTTGAGGAAGAGGAGACCAAAAAAACAAATGCTACCGACCTCCCTAAAACAAACAGGGAGAATGAAAGGATGCACTGTGTGCTCCTCCCAACCTCCTCTAAGGAGGGAGAAGGTGGCGGGGCGCTTGCTCTGCACCAAGTCCTTCAGAAAAGAGATTCGAGGCTACACTCTCAAATGACAGCAGCTCGCACACAATTAGCACAGTGTAAAGCTTAGGTAAGTTGGGTTTCTTACTTTTCACATTCAGATTGTGAATAAAAGGGGCCCTGAGAGGGGAAAAATAGACTTCTGTTATTTTATCAATGGTTAATCAGTGAAATTCTAGAAAGAGTTTCCCACACTTCATTCAACCCCACTTAGGATTTTCAGGCTTTGACCAGCTCCTTGTCACTGTGATTTAGACTCTACTGTGGCCTGTTTCTTTCCTTCTTCAGAAGGCACCCAAATAATGTCAGTTGATGAACAAACACAGGAACCAGCCTGAAGTTTCCTCACCTTCTCTTGTGTAAGCGTAACTGTTACTTTGGTTGCCAGTTTAAAAGTCAGCTTTGTGAAGAAAAAAGTTAACACAGCAAATCCACAGGCCACTGGTCAGAGAAAGCCAAGGAAGGGAAAAGCCTGGAAGCTGACCTAACCTTGTGACTGTATTGACTGAACGTGGTTAGGAAAGACTTGACACATACTGAGAACAGGTTCTTCCAGCATGTACCCCCCCCCCCACGGCTCTCACTCAATACGTCCACTGAGATCACGGGCAGCTTGGTAGGGAATGGGCTATTTCTCCAAGTGGTGGGAATCCAGCCCATTTTTCTCTTCCAGCTAAAGGGATGTTGCCAGGAAGCTGGGGGAGGGGTGATCTGTGCAGGAAGCTGATTGGCACGTGGACGTGTGGGGAAAGATCTCCTCAACCTCTCCTTCCCCGGACCATTCAGTCACCCACATTTGAGGATGCTTGCTAGGGAAGGAGGCAATTGCTACTCCATGCTTTCTGTGCAAAGAACGAAGAGCCCACAACGGAAAGCAAGAGGGAAAGGAGGACTGCGTGATCTCCCAGATATCTTCACATTTATGTAAACCAGCCTCTAAGGGGTATCTGTGGAGATGCCACCACTTAGCTGCTGTGGAATTTGGGGTTCGTGTCTTTCTTATTTTGAAAACTAAAAATGACTTTCATTCTTAGGCAGAAAAAGATACACACACACACACACGCATATTTATATATAGCAAACCCTGTATTTCCTCCCCACCAGAGGCAGCCATGGTTAAACCTCTCATTGCATATGTGTGATATGTATGGTTAATTTGGTTTGGCTCACAAGTAGAGATCATACCTTACACAATGTTTATTACATGCTTTTGCACTTAGCATCTTGTGAACAAATTTTCCTGCCAGTAAATATTCCTCTGTTTATTTTGAAAGGCTGCATGTGAGTTCATCTCTTTCTGAGCTGCATAAGCCCTCCAGGCAGAGTTGAGGAGATGGCATCAGAGGCACATCTGAAATCCCATAATTGCTTTGCCTCTGCCATCGACTCATCTGAGTCAAGAGTGTTTCCAGGGTGGGAACTAAGGCAGGTCTCTTCTTCAACTTTGCCCTCAGTCAGAGGTGGGAAAGGAGACAGGCAGGTGTCTAGTGCTGAGTGCGGGCCTTGAAACAGGAAGGTCAAAGGGCACCCAGAGAAAGAGCTGAGGAGCCACGAGCCACAAGAGCACCCCACTTTCCTGTTCTTCCCTTAGAGGAGCTTTGGCTATTTTTCCATGCCACTGACACCTTCCTATGGTTCCTTTCTTAGGTCCCAGATTATTATTAAAACCCAAAGTAGATCAAGATAAACATTTTACAGTTAGATGTTGACTGCAGATGTCTCTCTTATCATGATCTTCACATTTCCAGTGTGGTCTAGACCATAGATAAGTCTACTTCAGACAGACTGCACAGGAGACAGTAAAGGAGAATTGCTTATCTTCCCCTATTTTCCTCTTTTCCTGGTCTCGAACAAAGAGAGCTGCCCCTTGGTTTTCTCGTGTCAGTCTCGTTTTGCCTTGTGCCTTTTCCCAAGGTCCCAGAGGAGGGGACCCAAAGCAGCACACAGGGAAACTGGAGACGGCCTTCTCCAGCCCCTCTCACTGCTTCCATATGACATCCCTAGGAGAGGAGCTCCCTCTTCTCGGCGGCAATGATTTCAACAGTGGAGGTAGAGCAGAAGGGAGGGAAAAAGCAGTGCAGGGATTGCTGGCATTATCATTCTAGACTTTAATCAATGTAGTTTTCTCTGCCTTGAAGGGGTTAAGAAGTTACATGGCTATATCTGCAAAGGCTCTTAGGGTCTTTAACTTCTCATAGGTTAGGTACAATGTAAAAAAGTATAAATAAATAAATATACTTATGTCTTATAGGTAGATAGATGATAGGTAGATAGAGAGATAGATAGACAGACAGATATAGATGATAAAACATCAGTTACAGCTAACTCTGACCACATAGTTCAAGTTGCCCTACTACATGTTCAAGCTCCTTTTTAAAACTAACATATATCAAGTGTGACCTCATGTATTATCTCAAAGTCTGAGACATATTCTAGAAGAAAGCAGTCACAAAAAATAAATAAAATATAATGAGTGCTAGGGCAACAATTTGATTTCTTGCTTTGCTTACTAAATGACAGAATTATGTATAATAGGCAAATAATGGAAAATAACACCAATATGAACAAGGCCATAATAATAGAGTACAATAACTTTCAAACCCACTCCTTCTTGTCTCTTCTTACCACTGTCTTACTCATAGTTTATCACATTGTTGAGTGTTTACTATTGGCTAGACATGGATCTAAGGGCTTTACACATACTAATTCATTTAGTCTTTACAACCCTATAAAATAACTATTATTCTGATCCTTGATTTACAGCGGAGGAAACCGAAGCACAGAGAACATAGGAAACTTCCTCCCAGGTCATGGCTTGTAAGTCCAGGATTCTATGTCAGACCACCTAGCTTCCTGTGTGCTCTACTGGACCTCACTAAGAATTGGATCTTATTCCTTCTCTCTTTTCGTGACTGGTCTCCCTGCCTCCACTCTCTCTAGTCTATTCTTACGCAGCTACCGATGGAGTTATCCATGTGCAAATTACCTCATGTCATCATGCCTATTTAAAGTCCATCGATGACTGCCTTTTGCCTACAGAACAAAGTCCAGCCTGCCTAGTGGACACCAGCATGCTTCACATGCGCACCTGAAATGTCCTTTCAATTCCATGTCTTCCCATCACTCACTTTACAAATGTGAAAGTATTTTTGCATTTTCTTTTCTCTGTGATTCGTCACTATTTAGAATCCAGATGAAATTCCAGCTCCTCCATGAAGCCTCCCTCTATCTTATAGCAAGAAATAACTTCTCACTCCTCTTGCCTCCCACTTTATTCCTCTCTTATGATCCTTATTTTTGTATTTTATCTTTGCCAACTTCAGTATGGTTTTTATGTGCTTATCAGCATTAAGTTTCCTCAAAAGTAAAGACCTGGGCTTCCCTGGTGGTGCAGTGGTTGAGAGTCTGCCTGCCAATGCAGGAGACACGGGTTCGAGCCCTGGTCTGGGAGGATCCCACGTGCCGTGGAGTGACTAGGCCCGTGCGCCATAATTGCTGAGCCTGCGCGCCTGGAGCCTGTGCTCCGCAACGGGAGAGGCCGCGATAGTGAGAGGCCCACGCACCGCGATGAAGAGTGGCCCCCGCTTGCCGCAACTAGCGAAAGCCCTCGCACAGAAACGAAGACCCAACATAAATAAAGACCCAAGCCATAAATAAATAAATAAATAAACAAACTCCAATCTCTTTAAAAAAAAAAAAAAACCCATTCCTTCACATTTAAAAAAAAAAAAAAAGCCCTCGCACAGAAACGAAGACCCAACATAAATAAAGACCCAAGCCATAAATAAATAAATAAATAAACAAACTCCAATCTCTTTAAAAAAAAAAAAAAACCCATTCCTTCACATTTAAAAAAAAAAAAAAAAGTAAAGATCATAGCTTGCGCAACTTTACACTCAACCATTCCTTACAGCATAGTAGGTGTTCAATAAATGTCTGTCGAATTGAAGTTCTGTTAGATTCTGTATTGGGTGAGAATACTATATGTTTGCCACTTACTTAGCTCACAGAGAAGGGTGGGAGAAGTTTGCTGTGAGTATGTGGGAAGGAAAATTCCCAAAGATGGGGGGAAACCATGACTCAAAATATAAGGTCACTGAGTTATCAACTGTGGTCTCATATTTCTGCTGCATGAGTAAGAAGGGGAAACTACTCTGTAGCAGGCACAGCTTTTTTCTCCCACCTCCTGTTTACTATTCTCTTCAATGGCCCCATCATGATTAGGCCTAACCGACCACTACAGAAACGTCTCCCCATTCCATGCAACGCGTATTGTTTGCTTCAGAAAAAGCAGATTGTTCATGGCCTAGTCCCTCTTCTTCTGCCTGTCCAAAATCCTCTCTGCTCCCATGGAAGCATCGTCTATAAGGGTGAAAAATAGAATGTTATTTGAAGGAAGTGGATAGCACAGGTGATAAAACATTGTTAAAAAACATTTTTAAAGAAAAAGACAGAGAAATAAAGAAGAGCTATAAAGCACTAAAAATATTGGGCACAGAAATGAAGAAACAAAAATTATAAGAAGTGATTAAAAAGCAAAAATGAAGAGGAATGGGACAACATTCAAGGGAAAGAAAAAAACTTTTTTGTTGTTTGTTTGTTAAAAGAGTGCTCTGGCCTCTACTGAAATCTAGAGCACTGCATCCACCTTACTGCCTAAACCTGGCTCACTCAGAGGTCGCTATAATAAAAACTGATATGCCTCTCCCAAAGAGGTAAAATGCTTGCCTTCAAATCACCAAACATCCTCAATAAAGACCTACATCTGCCGCTTAGATAAGTCCCTACTTTATATTGTTTGTTCACAGGTCAAGTCTGCATTTATGTTATGAAGATTAATGAAAAGAATAGCACTACTTACATTAAGACAGTCTACCTGGATTTTATCATTTCTCTACTCCCTTTTTACCAGTATAACATATTCCTTTAATTTTGTCTCCTGCCAACCACCGTAAACAGTAGCTTCAAAAATACAAATAAATGTTAGTTCAGTTGAATAACACTGAGATAGTTATCATACATAAAATGTAGAAAATCTCAACTACAATCTTTGCATTTATGCAATCCTCCTGGCACAGGTTCAAACCATCAGTGGGTCTTCCTAGCAATTCTTTTTCATCACTTCGCTTTTAGAATCGGGACTCTAGGTCTTTGTTTCAGATCCTGCAGGATTGCTCTTTCCTAAGGTATATTCCTAAAAATCTGATTTTCTCTCTACTCCTTCCTCCAGCCCTTGATTCTAGGTACCTCCTAAAATCTGTTCTTCTACTGTGAATTAGCAAGTCTTGGTTGAAATCAAATCAAGTGAAGTTAAATTTTAAAAGAAATTAAAATCCAGCAACTAGAAATATAAGATATAACAATTGCACAAACACAAGTTAAGAAGCATAGCTTATAACTACACAAGTAAGGTATATTTGGGTATTTTACTTCTGTGCATGCGCATTGACAAGCCACAGCATAATGAGACTGATGAAAAGCAATGTGTTCTTATGCTGCACTCATGGGAGGAAATTACTTGATGCTGGGGGAGAAAACCATCTGAAAGGATTAGAGCAAACAGTTCCCAGTGCTCACAGTGGGCTGAGAATAGTGCCTTGTCCCACAAACCAGACTAGAAAATCTTACAGTTCATGGGATATAGGTAAATTCAGAAAGTCTTTCCTCAGCAATAGGGAATAATTAGCCTCCAAGTAAATGCTAGTAGCATTTACTAGCTAACAGATCTTAAAAGGAAGATCAAAAAGATGCAAACTGTTTTCACATTACTTAGTTGCATCCCAGAAGAAAACTCAAGAATATTTCTAGGAATAGAAAAGTGTCCAGCACCCAAGAAGGTAAAATTAACAATGTCTGGCATTCAATCAAAGACTACCAGATATGCAAAGAAGGAAAATATGACAAAACAGGAGGAAAGTTCATTGAAACAGACTCAGAACTGATGCAGAGTTAGAATTAGCAGACAAGGATATCAAAAGTCATTATAAATACATTCAATATGTTAAAAAATTATGTATGGGCATAATCAAATTTTAAGAGATGAGAATAATAATGTCTCAGATAAAAGTATAATGGATAAGATTGGTGTTGAAATAGCAATAAAAACTTCCCAAAATGAAGCACAGAGAGAAAAAAAAATTTTTAATAAAAAGAATATCAGTTAACTGTGGAATAATTACAAGTGGCCCAGTTTACATGTAATTGAAGTCCCCAAAGGAGGAGGCAGATAAAGATATTTGAAGATATAAAGGCAAAAATAGGGGCTTCCCTGGTGGCGCAGTGGTTGAGAATCTGCCTGCTAATGCAGGGGACACGGGTTCGAGCCCTGGTCTGGGAAGATCCCACATGCCACGGAGCGGCTGGGCCCGTGAGCCACAACTACTGAGCCTGCGCGTCTGGAGCCTGTGCCCCGCAACGGGAGGGGCCGCGATAGTGAAAGGCCCGCGCACCGCGATGAAGAGCGGTCCCCGCACCGCGACGAAGAGTGGCCCCCACTTGCCGCAACTAGAGAAAGCCCTCGTACGAACCGAAGACCCAGCACAGCCAAAAATAAAAAATAAATAAATAAAAATAAAAGTAGCTATAAAATTTAAAAAAAAAAAAAAAAAAGGCAAAAATATTTAAAACTTGATAAAAACAATAAATTCACAGATCCAAGAAGCTCAAGAAATCCCAAGCAAAAGAAAAGAAACACAAAGAAAATTACACCAAGGCACATAACAATCAAATTATTCAAAACAAATGATAAAGGGAAACTCTTAAAAGCAGCTAAGGAAAAAGGGCATGCTATGTATGTCTAGAATAAAGGTTACACTGAGAGAGTTATCGTTAGAAATAATGTAAGCAAGAAAATAGTTGAGCAATATCTTTAAATTACTGAAAGAAAAAACTGTTAACCTTGAATACTACATCTAGCAAAAAAAAAAAAGCTTTAAAAAGCAATAGTGATAGACAGACTTTTTTCAGACATACAAAAACTGAAAGCACTCATTACCAGCAGACCCACATTACAAAAAACAAACAAACAAACAAACAAAAACGCTAAAGGAAGTCCTTTAGGCAGAAAGAAAAGTATACTAGATGGAAGTATGAATCTACACAAAAGAATGAAGAACACCAGGAATGGCAACTACATAGATAAATATACCTGATTATTTTTTCTTAGTATTTAAATTTCTTTAAAAGAAAATTTACAGTTTAAACAAAATAATAACAATGTACTATAAAGTTAAAACACTTGTAAGAGTAAAAAGTGTAACAACAATAGCACAAAGGTCAGGGGGAGAGAAATGGAAGTATACTATTTGAGGTACTTATATTATTTATAAAATGGTATAAAATCCCTTAAAGATAGACTTCAATAAGTTAAATTGTATAATATAAACCATTAAGAAACAACTAACAAAACAACACTCATAATTAATAAGCCAATGGAGATAATTGAATATTTTTAATGATTAATTTTAATACAAAAGAAAGCAAAAAAGAGAAAGAATAGATGATAATATAAAAAACAACAAGCTAGCCTTAAACCCAATCATTTCAATAATTATATTAAAAGTAAATGGCCTTAACACCCTAGTTAAAAGGTACAGATTGTCAGCTTGTGCCCCCCAAAAAGCTAATCATATGCTACCTACAAGAAACATCCTTTAAGTATAAAGGCATAAATAAGTTATAAATAAAAGAATGAAAAAGGGTATACTATGGTAACACTAATCAAAAAGAAAGCTGAAGTGGCTATATTACTATCAGATAAAATAGATATCAAATCAAAGAATATATCTAGGGATAAAAATAATCATTTCATAATGGTATAGGGGTCAATTCATCCAGAGGGTATAACAATGCTAAACATTCAGGCATCTAATAAGAGAGCTTCAAAATACATGAAGCAAAATCAAATAGAACTGCAAGGAGAAATAGATAAATTCACAATTACAGTTGGAAGTTTAAATTCACCTCTCTAAATATTTGATAGAACAAGTAGACAGAAAATTATTTAGGACATAGAATATTTGAACAGCACTATCAACCAAACTGACACTGTAACACTCCTCCAAACAACAGTAGAATACACATTCTAAGGGCACATCCTAGGAATAATGGAATCTTTATCAAAAATAGACCATATTCTGGGCCATAAAACAAATCTTAATAAATTTAAAAGTATTTAGGTCTTACAAAGTGTGTTTGCTGAGGAATTAAATTAGAAATCAATAACAAAGATCTCTGGAAACTAACAAACTTCTACAAAACCCATAGGTCAAAGAAGAATTCAAAGACAACTTAGAAAGTATTTTAAACTAAGTGAAAAGAAAAATTAAACATATCTTATCAAAAGAACCCTACAATTGTCATTGCATCTGTGAAACATTTGCTACAGTTTGAAAATTAAAAGCAGACCACAGTTACAGAAGAAAAAAAAAATTTCAACATACCAAAATTTGTAAAATTCTATTAAAACAGTTTTTATGAGGAAATTTTATAGCACTAAATGCCTATATTAGAAAATAAGGTTTCAAAGCAATCAACTCAGTTTCAGCCATAAGAAAACAAAACAGGGCTTAGCATACTATGGCCCTTGGGCCAAATCAAGACCATTTTTGTAGAATAAAGTTTTATTGGAGCACAGCCATGTTCATTTCTTTACATTCTATGGCAGCATACATGCTACAATGTCAGAGTTAAGTAGCTGGACAGAAACTGGATAGCTCACAAAGCCTAATGTATTGCCATCTGGTCTTTTGCATAAAAAGTTTGCTTATCCCTGAACTAGAAAAAGAAGAGGAAATTAAACCCAAAGTAGACAGAAGAAAATAAATAATAAGGTTCACAAAAGAATTCAGTGAAATTTAGAAAACATAAAATGAATAGACAAAGAAATTGTTCTTAAAGAAAATCTATAAAAGTGATTAACCATTAGCCTGATCAGAAAAATGAGAGGAGACACAAACTACCAATATGAGAAATGCTAGAAGTTACATCACTGCAGATTCTATGAATAATAAAAGGAAAATAAGAAAATATTATGAAATTTGCACTAATAAAGTCAACAAAAGATGAAACTGACTAATTTCTTGAAAGACGTAAATGACTAAAGCTCACTGAGGAGTAGGTAATCTGAATAATACTACATTTATTTATTAAAGAAAATGAACTTGTAATTAAAAACCTTCTAACAAAGAAAATCCCATGCCCACATGGCTTCACTGGAGAATGCTTCCAAAATTTAAGGAAGAAATAATAACAATTTTACACAAACTTTTCCACAAAATTAATGGGGAGGGATTCTTCTAATTTCAATCTGTGAGGCTATCATTAGCCTGAAACCAAAAGCAGACAAACACATTAAGACCAGAAAGCTCTCTACCAATATATCCCATGAACAAAAATGCAAAAATTATTTTTAAAAATTTAGCAAATCAAATCTAACAATATATAAAAAGGATAATACATCATGGAAGAGTAGGGTTTATTCCAAGAAAGCAATGTTGTTAAATAACTTTGGTTTAACGTTTGAAAATCAATCAATTTATCATTTTAACATACTGGAAAAGAAAAACCATATGATCATCTCAATAGAAGCAGAAAAAATATTTGACGAAATCCAGTGTACATTTCTGATAAAAACTTTCGGCAAACTAAGAACAGAAGGGAACTTTTCAACTTGATAAAAGGCATCTATGAAAACCTATAGCTAACATCATACTTAATGACGAAAGACTGAATATTATGAGCCAAAAAAATACAATAATGTCTGAACTGATCACATCTATTTAACACTGTACTGAAGTTTCTAGCTAGTGCAAGTAGGACCGAAAAAGAAATAAAAGGTAGCATATTGGAAAGGAAGAAATAAATTGCCTCTTTATTTCAATGTGATTGTGTAAAAAAATCCCTTGGAACCTACAAAAAAGCTGCTAGTAGTGAGTTTATCAAGGTTGCATAAAAAATCAATTGTGATTCTACATACTGGCAAAGAACAATTGGAAATTGAAAATTTTAAAGTACCACTTAAAATAACTTAAAAATACAAATTTCTTAGGAATAAATCTGACAATAAATGTGCAAGACTGATATGTGAATATCTACAAAGCATTGCTAAAAGAAACAGAAGAAGACTTAAGTAGATGGAAAATAGCAATTGTCCATTAACGTGTCAGTTTTCCTCAAATTGATCTACAGACTCAATGCAATCCCAATCAAAATACCAGCAGGCTGTTTTGTCAATATCAACAAGCTAATTCCAAAATTCATATGAAAATGCAAAGAACCTAGAATAGTCAAGACAATTTGGAAAATGTAAAATAAAGTTGGAAAACTAATTCTACCTGATTTAAAGACATTATAAAACCACAGTAATCAAGATGATATGATGGCCATGAAAAGACAGGTCAAAAAAAAAAAAAAGGCAGACCAAGAAATCAGTGAAATAGAATAAAGAAATAGAGGTGTATATATATATATATATATATATATATAATTGATTTTTAATCAAGTTGCAAAGGCGATTCAGTAATAAAAGGATGTTCTTTCAACAAATTGTGCTGGAATAGTTAAATAACCATATGAAAATGTATGAACTTGCATCTTATCTAAAGGCATATATAAAAATTAATTCAAACTTAATTATAGATCTAAATGTAAACTATAAAAGTATAAAACTTTTAGAAGAAATCATAGCAGAATTTCTTTGTGAACTTGAGTTAGGCAAAGATTTCATATATACAATACAAAAAAACATGATCCATAAAATAAATAATTGATAAATTGGACTACATTAAAATTAAAAATTGCTTTCAAAAGACACTGTAAAAAGAATGAAAAGACAAGCCACAGACTGAGAGAAAATATTTTCAAATGATGTGCTTGACAAAGAAATTGTATCCAGAAAAGAAAAAGGATGCACAAAATAAACAACCCAATTTCAAAAGATGGGCAAAAGATTGGAACTGATATTCAGCAAAGAAGATAATACAAAATGGTTAATAAGCACATGAAAAAATTCTCAATGTTATTAGTTATTAGGGAAATGCCAATTAAAACTATAATAAAATACCACTAAACATCTTTATAATGACCAAAGACTAATCTAAACAAGGGTCGTAAGGATGTAGAGGAAGTAGAACTCTCATAAACTGCCAGTTAGATTTTTTAATGGTGCAATCAATAACTTTGGAAAATAGTTTGGCAGGTTTTTTTTTTTTAAGTTAAATGTATATCTATCATATGATCCAATTATCTCAATCCTAGTTATTTACCCAAGAAAACTTAAATCTTACATCTACACAAAGAGACATGCACACAAATGTTCATAACAGCTTTATTTGTAATATCCAAAAACCGGTAAAAGCCCAAATTATCTATCAACAGGTGAATGAATAAACATATTGAGGAATATCCACACAATGGAATATTATTCAGCAATACAAAAGAATAAACTACTGGTATACCCAACAACATGGATAGATCCTGTATGGTTCTGCTTATATGAAACTCTGGAAAATACAAACTAATCTATAGTGATAAAAAGCAAATCATTTTCCCCTGGAGATTGGGAAAGGGTAGAAGGAAGTGGGAAGGTAAGGGTCACAAACTGAGGGTGATGGATATCTCCACTATCTTGACTGTGGTGATAGTTTGTGGGTATACACATATGAGAAAACTAATCCAACTGTACACTTTAAATATCTTTAGTTTGTTATGTGTCAATTATACATCAATAAGCTGGTTTCTTTTTTAAGGAAAAAAGAAATAACTGATTTCTTAGAGTTAGAAATGTTTAACTAAGAAAAAAAGAAAAGTTAAGGGAAATGGGATAAGCATGCTTAAATACTTGAAAGGCCATCTCTGAAACAGATGGCTCTAGAACTTAACGAGAAGAAAGATTTGGATTATAGAGAACTATATGTAATCCTGTTAAATCCACACTCTATATAGCCCAGTGTTAGAATGGTGTAGTAGTAATCAAGAGACATAGTCCAGCTAATGAAAAAGTAACATAAGAATAATTGTTTCCTCCCTTGCATTTCTTGTATGCCATGAAATGTATAATCTCTAGTGATATTTCTTGAAATTTCCGTTTTCCCTCCAACACTTTTATCATATTATGTTGGTTTTTTTACCACATTTCCCAGAAATGTCTTCCCCTAGCCCATTTGCTTTTCATTCTTTTCCTTACTCTTCCCAATTCGGCATCACAAAAGTCTAAACAAATAGTCTGGCAATAGCAAATCTGTCCATGTAGGTCAAAGAAGGGGAACAAACTGAGTGGGCAACACTTGAATCTTCTTGACCGACCAAGGGGTGAGGAAAACCGTAGAACATTCGTGCAGTGAAAGGAAGAACACTGATATGATTAAAAGCCTGGGCTCCAGAGCTAGAATTTAGGGGTCCTATGTCCTGCACTACTACTTACTAATTGTGTGACGTTGAAAAATTTATCTAGCCTCTCTGTAAAATGAAGATAATGATAACAACTTCCTAAGATGACTCTGAGCATTAAATGATTTTAATACACGTAAGACATTTAGAACTATACCTGGCACATAAGAAGCCCTCTATAAGTACTAGCTATTCATATTGTATATTAATAATTTTGACCCCTTCACAACTTGGGGGGATCAGAGTTTACTCAAAATGGAATGAACAGCTTCTAAAGGAAACAGCTTCCTCTCTCTAGAAGTGATCAAACCAATGCTAGATAAGTACTCCAAAGGGAAATTGCACATCAGATTCATTCATTTGATATTGACTAGACCAGGAACAACTGCAGTCCCTTTCATATATGAGAGTCTATATTTCCATGCATCTTTTTCTGTCTTGGTTATTTTTTCCTGCTTTCCCATTTCATCCACCCTAGATCAGAGCATCTTGAATTCTCTTGATCCTAGACTTTTTATTTTTTAGCTTGAAGGTGTTTCATTAAAAACCTTCTTTCAGATGACAAAACTGACAATTCATAAAAGAGGGAAATAAAAATATGAAAAATGTTAACCTCACAGGAAATCAAATATTTCATAATATGAAGAATGCCCCTGCCTTGTGTATACAGCTTTTAAACCACCTAGAATTTTATAAAAAATGTAAAATGTTTTCTGCCCACTGACACACAAATCCTTCTGCAGGATGGATGAAACAGGAAAACTAATTTGAAGTTAATATCATCCAAATAGAGAATTAACCAGTATTTAACTATAAAATTCATTTCCCTGTTTTCTTTTTTCACTACTTCTTTTGCATTCAGGAAAATTCTAAGTAAACAAATACTTGTTTACCCTTGTTTTCAAAGAAAAATCCATTTTCTAAACAGTGAAATGATACTATTTATCAGAGTTTGTCCCCACATCTGACCTTTCCTCTAGCCCCAGAGTGTGGGGTGTTCTTCCTTCAGTTAACGTCCCCATGATACAAATGACTATATACAAAATAGACAAAGAACAGGGACCTACTGTAGATCACAGGGAACTATAGTCAATATCTTGTAGTAAACTATAGTAGGAAAGAATATGAAATAATATAAATATACATATATATATATATATCTGAATCACTTTGCTGTATACCAGAAACTAACACATTATAAATCAACTATACTTCAATTAAAAAAATTTTTTTAAATAAAAAAATAAAGGCCACCATCACCTCCCCTGAGAACTTGCCCCCCTTTTCTTCTACCTGTAATTTTCTCTCTATTCTGACTTTCTCCAACCTGCATATATTCCTCCATTCTTCACATTCACTAAAAAACCCTCCTTTGACCTTAGATTCATCTCCAGCTACCAACCAATCAATCACCTCTGCATCTTTGCTCATCTTGTCCTCTCCACTGCCTCTCTCCTCTCCCCTTTTTCTTTCTATTGACCCTTACTCCTCTTTTTAGAATTATCTCATATGTCATTTCCTAGCTGTGATACCAGCCACCACCACCACCCCACCGAGAGTGGTAGATGTCCCTCAAGGGCCCCCATAATACCCCCAAGTACTCTATTAGAATTATCAGTTGACCTCAATGGCCTTGAGAGTTGGGCTACTAGGCTTGGCTCATAGCAAATAAAGAGATATACATTGACTCTCTATGGAGTGAATGAATGTCCCAATCTAGACAAAATTCACATGATATGGAACTGATATTGATATAGTCTATAACATTGATATGTACACTTGGTCATTGGAGTTTTACACTTTTGCAGATCAATAAGTAGTTAGTAATCTCTTTGGTCATGAATTCTATCTCTTATCTCTATATGCGGCAATGTGTAAGCTCCAGTGTGGAAATACTAGTCATTTTCTAGGTGCCATCCAATCAGTAATACAATAGTGAATATGTATTTTTCCCTAGGCCATTCAGTATAATCTCTCTATGATCTACATAACTTCTCTTGACCTTTTCTTTCACATTCTTAGACCAGCATACTGCCATGCTGCCATGGGCATCCCCACATCTTCAGTTACTTCCTAGCTGTCAGAATAGATTGAGGTAATACACACTTTCATATTCCACATCATAGAATTTGAGACATAGGATGATCTGCAGAAATAACTTAAGCTTTATTTATCCAACATCACATAGTTTGGCAATTTTTTTTTTCTTTCCCTTTTTTTTTTTTTTTTTGACTTTGGGGACTTTGGCAAAGTTTAAAGTTTTTCTTTTGTATCTTATTTTTTAAACCCTCCCTCATTGAGGCTTGTTGTGGGATAAAACTATATTAAGGGCTTCACTTACTTTTACTCTTTCAATTTTACAACAACCCTATCAAGTTCACATTATAATTGTAAATTTTACCCCCATTTTACAGTTGAGAAAACTGAGGTATAGAGAGACTAGGAAAATTGATCTAAGCCTTATGGCTAGTAAGGTCTTGAGTCAGGATGGGCTGTTCCCGGGGCCCACGCTCTTAACCAGCACTCTACTCTGTCTCACGGCAAATCCAGGAATAGATACTCAGAGGAGAAACTGACTACAGAAACTCAAGTATGTAGTTAAAAAGAAAATAAAGCCTGGAAATACATTTCTTCATTATTAATAGAGTAAGTTTTTGTTTCTTTGTTTGTTTGTTTAATGTAGAATGACATGGGGAAGGAAGAAAAAACACTAAAAATTTCATAATAATACTTTGGTCTAAAAGGCTCCTCTAAGCAAGTAGTAAACTCCCAGGCGATTAGTCACGGATTTAGATTTTCTTTTAAGCTATTGATAGCAAGTAAAATGGCACTTTACAGATTTAGTTAATCATTGTTCTCTTGGTGAGCAAATTTTTCAATCTGTTTTAAAAACAGTCAAGTAGTAGAACTAAAGGATATTAAGCCAACTTGGATGGGAGAGGAGAGTAGGAAAACATTTGCACTGACATCATTGCTTACCTAGTAGAGACCCTCCTAATATTCTGGGAAAAATAACTCTATGAGGAAGAATTCCTGTTCTTAGAAAACATTCCACAACCCTTTATAATTAAGAAGAAAATGCAAGGCCTAAGAGAATTTTCCCTACCAAGAAAATCATCCTAAATGCACATGACTTTATTATGTAAAATAACAGATAAAAATAAGACAGTTTAAATATAAATAAATGGAGGGGAATTTGCAGTTGTTTGTTTTCCCATTCCATGAACCCATCTCCATCTTCTCTTTGAGTTAATCATCATCAAATTGCACTAAATCAGAGGTGGCAGGGGCTGTGGCTGGCTGGATACCAGTGTTTCTCATTGTTTGGTTATACTGGAAATGTCTTTGGAATGAGCTTAATCTGAAAGACCTTTAACCAGCAATTCTCTTAGACTTCTAAACAGCAGAGGTTTCGGTTTTTCATTTGTTTGGAGGTTTTTATGGGTTTTGTTTTGTTTTTTTTTTTTTGGTGGAGGGGAGATGAAGGGAGGAGTGTATATGCGTGTGATATATATTTTTTTTCTTCAGTTAAAAATAGGACAATATCAAGACTCTCCCTCCCACATCCCACCCCTTGCCCTTCACACATGCACATACACCATCCTCCCCTCACCGAACTTCTGCTGCTTGGAAGTTTAAGTCAACTGGGAAAAGGGGTGGGGAATGTGGAGAGGGAGTCTTTTAATTTTTATTTTATTCATTTCTGTGCTGTTTGCTTTTTTAACCATGTTCGTGGGATATTTTCAGTTAAAATAATAACTTTTTTGACCCCTGAGCAAAATGAAAATGCAAAACAACACAACACACACACACACACACACACACACACACACACACACACACAGAGCTGTGTAATAAAGAAGGAGAAAGGGCAGTACAAGCAAAATATTCCAAGATGGCAGTGTCGTTTGTTTTATCCTTTGGCTGAAAGGTTTGGCTGAAAAGCTTCTCCCAAGGGTTTAGGTTGTTTTCCCTAGCTGAGGGGAGGGGTGAGGGATAAGGAAGGCAGATTTGTGTCTGTAGCTGATTGGCAGTTTCTGTGAGGAATTATTCACTCCAATAAGTTTTGTTATTTTGGCAATTTCTTTCTCAGAATTGATGGTGCCCTTTACTTTCAGGCGGGGGTTGGTGTGGGGAATGGGATGTTGTTTATAGTGACTGCTGGGAGAAGGGAGTGGGGGGCCGCTGTCTGACTGCGAGACTGAAAAATGTTCTGGGAGAATGGAATGTTGTTGTTTCTCGTTTTTGAAGCCACTCTTCTTTTTGATAATGTTTATATTTTAAAATTCCACACCGCAATCAAACTAGGCAAGGTATAATTTCACATGTCCCCGTAAACAATGAACAACTACACTTGTCCTGTGTGCACACAGGCACACAATTTTTATGGACATTTAAGATGGGTACCTGTGGGTGGAGGGGAATCACACTTTAATAACCCAAGCCGTCAGCGTCAAATATTTTAAATGTAGCCTCCTTGGGGCTTTTCCTATAGAGTTTTCCTATCTTTTTAACAGAAATAACATGTAAATCCAAGTGTTGTTTTTCTCAACTATAATTTAGAGTTACATTGAAGAAGAAAGTTATAAATAAGATAAAGTTAAAATATATATTTTAGATCAAGCATTCTACAGTGACATAAAAGAGCAAGCTTTAAGTTTACCAACGAGGAATATTACAGCAATTACCAAAAGATTCCACAGCTGCTAAACTAGAGAAATTATTTTTCTTTCTTTGAGTCTAACTCATCATCTCTCACAATTACCCCATAACTAATCAAAGCTTTTATGACAACGTTAGTAGCCAAAGAGCCACTTTGACTGCTGTCACTCCATTGGCACACTATTTACAGGCCTGTTTATTGCCATTAATAACTTCTTTTTTTATTTTAAAATTTGTTCTCTTGAAATCTTCTTTAACAACAACAATAAACTATAGTCTAAAATATTAACACAGTATGTACATAGAGTCCATTTTCTCAAGCATTTCTTTACAACATGTCATAAAAATGTACTCAGGGAAAAGGAAAGGATGCAATTGTTGATTGGATTGGTGGACCCTCTTGTTATCTGAGGAAACACTCCTTGGAAGAGTTATTATAAGATCATATGTGCGTGACATAGACATTTGTGACAGATAAACAGCCATTCTTAAATTAGATTGTGATCCATGCATGCAGTCACCAGATATTTGACCATGACTTTATGCTAGGTTTTGCTAATACAATCATGTATCAGACATAAATACTGCTCTTAAAACACACGCGGTCCAATAAGGACTTTAAAGAATAGTGTTCTTTATTATTAGATCCTAGGCCCTTGTATCAGTCAGCTATTACCAAAACAATGCTGTGTAACAACAACTAAAAATCTTGACATTTTAGTGACTTATAAAAATAAGTACTTTTTTTCTTGTTCATGTATCTGTAAATCAGGCTCATTTGATATAGGCCAGGCTCAACTGGGCTTGGCCTCAAACTTTGGATTGGGTGCAGGTCTGCTAATCCCTCCATGAACCAGTTTCTATCTAAAGCATGTTCTTTTCAAAGCCAAAGGAAAGAGCACAAAAGGAAAGCCACACCACACATTTCAAGCACCTGCTACTGTCACACCTGCTGACACCTCATTGGCCAAAGCGAATCACATGGCCTAGCCTAGCATCAATGGGACAGGGAATTATACTCCTCCCATAGGAATCTGTAATACCCACTCTCCTTCAACTGCCAAGTCCCACTGATCTCTTAAGACTCATTTTACCTTCTAAATGTATCTTGACCCTTTCATTTCTCTTCATCTTCACCAATACCCTACTCCACCATACCAGCAATTCACACCTGGATCCCTCTAATATCTATTAACTGACACTGGCCCTATTTAAGGTGTTTTCCATTCAGAATAACATTTTTGAAAAGCAAAACTGATTATGTTACCATTCCTGCTTAACACCCTTCAGAGGTTTGATGGTTTTAAAATATGTCCCAAATTCTTTGATGCTATTTCTTTCCAAAGGTGGAGACTAATTCCCCTCCCTTTGAATATTCATAGGAATTAGTGACTTACTTCTAACAAAAAAATGTGACAGAAGTGCTGTGTGACTTCTGAGGCTAGGTCTTACAAAGGATAGCTTGCTCTCTCTCTCTTTCTCTCATCACTTGCTCTGGAGAAAGACAGCTGCCATGGCACATGAATACTTAAGCAGTCCTTTGTAGATGTAGACATGAACAGGAACTGAGATATATCACCAACAACCAGGACCACTTTGCCAGCTATGTAGGTGAGCCACTTTGGAAACTGACCCTCGGCTCCAGCCAAGACTCCAGATAACAGCAAAGCTTTGGCTGACATCTTGACTGCACCTTCATGAGAGAACTCCAGCCAGAACTGCCCAGCTAAGCTCTCCTGGATTCCTGATGCACTGACACTGTGAAATACGAAGAGGTTATTATTTTTTTTTTTTTAATTTTTTGGCTATGTTGGGTCTTCATTGCTGTGCGCGGGCTTTCTCTAGTTGTGGCGAGTGGGGGTTATTCTTTTGTTGCGGTGCGCGGGCTTCTCATTGCGGTGGCTTCTCTTGTTGCGGAGCACAGGCTCTAGGCACATGGGTTTCAGTAGCTGTGGCACACGGCTCAGTAGTTGTGGTTCATGGGCTCTAGAGGGCAGGCTCAGTAGTTGTGGCACACGGGCTTAGTTGCTCTGCGGCACTTGGGATCTTCCCGGACCAGGGCTCAAACCCATGTCCCCTGCATTGGCAGGCGGATTCTTAACCACTGCACCACCAAGGAAGCACCAAGGTTATTATTTTTTTTTAATTTTATTTATTTATTTTATTTATGGCTGTGTTGGGTCTTCGTTTCTGTGCGAGGGCTTTCTCTAGTTGTGGCAAGCGGGACCACTCTTCATCGTGGTGCGCAGGCCTCTCACTATCGCGGCCTCTCTTGTTGCGGAGCACAGGCTCCAGACGCACAGGCTCAGCAATTGTGGCTCACGGGCCCAGTTGTTCCGCGGCATGTGGGATCTTCCCAGACCAGGGCTCGAACCCGTGTCCCCTGCATTGGCAGGCAGATTCTCAACCACTGCACCACCAGGGAAGCCCAAGGTTATTATTTTTTAAGCCACTAATTTTGTAGCAAATTGTTACACAATTTGAAACTTTCCATTGCTCTTAGAACAAAGAACAAAATGCTTAACATGCTTATAAGGGCCGCTTCCCAGCTCTCCAGCCCCATCTGTAACATAGCACACCATTGTTTGCGTCCTTGACATTCAGGCCTTCTTTCAGTCCTTTGAACACACCATGCTCCTTTCCACCACAGGGCTTTTGTTCATAATCTTTTTTCCAGTGAAAGTATTTCTTTCTATATTCACTGAGTTATGTCCTATATTTCCACTAAATCTCAGCAACCTTGTTACTTCCCCAGGTGTACTTTTCCTGACCTGGTCAAATTCCCCAATTATAACCTCTCTGTGTATCATATATCTCCCTCAACTCATGTACATATTTATCATGTGATAATTTGATTCATGTCTCTCTTCCACCAGACTTTATGAGAGTTCAGTTTGCTCACCACTATAGCCCTAGTACCTATATTATATGACTGGCCCAGAGTTGATGATCAAGGAGAATTGGTTGAATGAATAGGTGAACGAACACTGATGTGCATAGGAACAACAATAGTACAAGGCAAAAATCGGCAGGTTCAGAGTGACCATCACTGGAAAGCTGCACAAATCAGTTAAAGACAGATTGTCAAATTTACCTTTCATCTCCACAAGTTCTGCTGCCTCTGCCTTTCCACCTCTCCTTCAGAAGTTACCTTCCCCTTTCTCCCTTCTTCACCTTGAAAGTTTCCCAAACCCTTATCTCAGTTTTCCCTGTTTGTCTGTATTAGCAGTCAACAAAGGGTCAAATAAAATAATTCACACCGAGGTGCTTATTGTCAGCAGTAAATCCCATTGTGTGGGAAGGCAAGGGAAGTAAAGGTAGAGGAAATGAACTGGCAAGCGGGGCAAACCCCAACATAGAAGAAAGGCCAGGTAAGAGCCTGGAGTAAATCTAGGGCTGGAGGAGGGGTGAGGACAGAGCAGAGGGCAATGTGGCTAATTCAGATCGATGCTTGGCAGCGCTCCTAACCCAAAGGGATCTGAGCTAAGAAACAAGAAAGGGACACAGCTTTCAAGCTGCAGAGTCAAATCAGAAGTGCCCATGGCAGAGCTGGATTCCATGTGGGGATGCCCATCTGAGGTGAACGAGCTGAGGAATAGGGGGACAAGGTGTAGCATCTTGTGTCCAAATGTCTTCACTGGGCTCCACTGGGGCAATAATGGTTGGTAAGCATTCACTGTCCGTTGGTGGACGAACACTCATAGGTATATGAACTTAAATAGCCAAGAAGATTCAGTTTGTCAGTTGTTTTCTTCACTTGAAATATTTAAGTTAAGTGAATAGACACTGATTATGGACTTCTCCATATAAAGTAGCCAAGAAAAGTATTGCAGCATGCATTAGGGACACACATGGGCTCCAAAATACTTGGGGCTACTTTCTCAACTCTGAGTGTGGTCGTGGGCGGAGCCGCTACGCGCTCCCTGATGACTTAGTGTCAAGAGGACTAGAGCCAACCTCCAATAACGTTCAGTGAAAAGTCTGAGATAGACGGCAAGTAGATTTAAAGAATCACATTTGAAGACATTCACAATAAATTCATTCCCTGCCTTTAATTTAGTAAACTGTTGAGCCTCTTGACAGCTTTAGTACAGTTTATCTGTTTAGCAGAAGTATCAGTGGAATTGCAGTGACTAAAAGGAGTGGACGAAGGTATCACTGATCTAGGATTTGTAATTTGCAGTCTTAGTGACTGAAAAAGATTAGCAAACTGTCCCCTCGGTTGATTGTCATTGAGTGGGTTGTGCAAAGATAAAAATGAAAAATTCTAAATCATTAGTTGGCTTTGCAACAGTTTGTTCTGTCCTGGGTACAGACACAACCTTTTAACCTATGACATAAAGGGAATATTGCCTTGTCCCGTATATCTTCTAGCTTTTATGTCACCTAGGCTTACAGATTCCAGAATAAGCAATATCCCACCTCAACCACCACTGCCCCTAGCCTAATGGATAAATTACTCACCTACACCCTGTTGACATGTTCTGTTGGAACTCAAAGGCATTCCGAAGAATTGCCCTAGGACCATCAGGTTTGCCTTCTGAATTTCCCTTTGGGGCTTTACTAAAGTGCTGTGTGGCAGAGAAGGCACTTTCCCAGCCATAAATAAATGCTGAGCCCAACCATACTTTCTCGTTCTTAATGTTGGGAAAGCAGGAGGGCAGTTCTGGTTGTCACCGTTTATATGGCTGATGACACGTAGAGTCATCAAAAATGAAATTATAAAATCAAATTTATTTTCTATGATTGGTTTCTGAACTGATGCATTAAAAAACTATCTCACCTTTGAAGAATGTAAACTCTTTGAGAATGTCTTCAGCAAGCGTTCGGAACAAGTCATTGTCAACTGCAATGAAACTACCCAAGAGTCACAATCTATTTGAAATCAGTCATGCATAAGTTGTAACTAAGTATAAGAGTTTTCAAAATGTTTGCTTTTAAGTAAATTAGATCCGATTTAGATTATCCATACAATACGGTCATTCTCACTTGTTTGCATCCTCTTATGTTTCCTTGAAAGGGGAGAAAAATATGTGGATACAGCTAAGTGGAGACAACCCTGCAATCAACAATTGCCAAATTTCGTCCTTCGTTACCTTCACCCTCTCCAGGAAAGCTCCCTCTTCTTAGAAATCTGGGTTGGAACACCATATGTATATACATACGGTGGCGTGTTCCCTGCGATCGTGTCATCAGTGGTGTATCTTGTGAGAAAAAATAAGGTGATTTCAGATGCTAGGTCTTCCACGGATAGTAATGGGTGTCTGAAAAGAATCGTCTGTCTTCGGCTTAGCTCCCAGAGTTTCCTGAATTCATAGAACATTACAGCCCTTGCTTCCCGTCTGCTCTGCCTTTCTATTACAGTGGTTATTTTATTTGACTATAACAAAGTTATTTATTCATGTCTGTCTCTTCACTAGGACTAACTTGCCTTGAGGATATGGATGTGTCTTTTCATCCTCATGTCCAGGGTCCAGCACAGTGCCTGGCATGTAATAAGTATTCAATAATGCTTGTTGCATGAATGGGTGGACAGACAGATGGGCGGCTTGATGGATGCTATGTAGAATAAATACAGAGGACAATGTCCACTGAAACCATAAATGCTGCCTTCTTTTATTGAACTCTGAAAGTTCTGACAATGTTTTGAGAACCAAGGTTATGTTTTGACAAAACTAATTTAGTATTTTGCAAAGCATAATTTTGGAGGCCAAATGACTATGTTTGACAGTGTCTCTTTAAGCAAAACTGCATTTCATTTAGGCCAAGGCATCATGACTGACAAGTTATATTTTTTCTTTGTTGGAAAGTCTTTGCAGAAATGTATGACTGCACCAGCTATAGATTCTTTCTGGTTTCTGCTGCTTTATAACCTCTGACAGGAAGGTCTTGCTTCCAGGAGTACCATGTTTTAGTGGGTTTCTCAGAATTCTTAAATGTTATAAGAAGGTAAGAGCATTCTAAAGGCACCTGAATTCTGCTAAAATGATTTTGAAAAATCTGAGTCTTTAAAAAAATGTATTTCTTTAAGGGACAAGACTGGCAGCAATGCTCTGTGGACCTGGATGTGCTCCACTGACAGGGCAGGGGAAGTGCCTCATAAAGGAAGGACTTAGTTCATAAGGTATTTCACTAAACTCAATGCAAGCAAACCTATGACTTTGCAAATTTGTCTATGAATTGAATCATTTGTTCCAACTTAGTGTTTCAGACTTTCTGAGAAGACTATTTCAAAGAATACCCAGGAGAATTCAAAGTGTGAATAATCCCAGATCGCTCTCTCTCCTTTTAAACTAAAAGATTTAGATCCTAAATGACAAATTAAAACAGTTGCATTTTATGGTTTCACGTAAGCTTATACAAATTGATTAGTTTGTGGCAAGTTCTGACACGAGGCATTTAAAAAAAAAAAATCAACTCTGACTTTGAAGAAGATGGTGTAAGTGAACGGAAGGCAGAATTTAGCTCATTGTTTGGCTTGGTTTCTTTTTCCTGTACTATCTTTATAAAGGCTGTAAGTAGCAGCTTAGAAATGCTGAAGAGACTTCTTTCTTTTTTTTTTTTCTTTCTTTCTTTCTTTCTTTCTTTTCTTTCTTTCTCTTTCTTTCTCTCTCTCTCTCTCTCTCTCTCTCTCTCTCTCCTCTCTCTCTTTCTTTCTTTCTTTTTTTCTTTTGAAAGAGGATTTGGCCAGAGACTTTGTTATTTGCATAGAGTAGGATCTTGACATATCCTGTGCTTCATCTTGTCCACATTGTAAAACATGACTATGGACTTCAAAATTTAAAACAAATCAGCAGTTACCGAACACTGCATTGAAAATGTATTCATTCTAAAATGAATTATCATCACTGGTGACATCCTCCTCTCTAAACCTTAAAAAGCTGAAAAATGGTAATACAAACCATATGGTTGCTTCATTTCACCACCACTCTTGGCAGAGCCAGTGCTGCCTGGCAACCTTGCTGTCAGCTGGGCTTGTGGTAATCAGAGCAGTAGTGCCCTGTAGTTAAATCGAATGCTTTCTTTCTGAGAACCCATCAGTGGATGCTATTTCTTCTTATCAGTCTTCTCAGTAATGTTTGAAAAGGGCTTCTGTGGTTGAGAAGAACCTGTCCTCATAGAGAGAGCAGCTGAAATAGTAAAAAAACAATCAAGTACTCTAGTGACTCTGCAAAAAAAAAAAAAAAAAAAAATAGCCCACAAGGACAGCCGCCGTGTTGCTTTGGATTTCAGTGGATACATGGACCCAGCCTAACTGCTTGCTGGGCTCCTATTTCTTCCCTAGGCCCTGAGCCTCCCTCCCTATGGAAACTCAAACAGCAAGGATCCAATGTATGGAATTAAGAAATTGGGATCTGAAGACTTAAAACACAAATGTGGCCGACTTGGATTTGGTTCTGGAAACAATGACACTATCTTAATTCCAACATATTTAGGGAGAAAATATGTATTTGGAACAAAACTGACAACATCCCTTCAAGTAAGCCTGACTATGACTGAGATGACACAAATTTGCTGTGAAAATTGAGAATGCGAAAAGTGAAGCTTCCAGGAGAGATCCCTGGAGCAGCCGCCACAAAAGGCATGGTCTGACGCAACGGGAAAGCCAATGGGAAATTGGATTCACTGGCAATTTATAGCCAAACTGAATAAACAAAGACATTATTCAACTCTTCCTAATCCCTGTTAATTAGGCAAAATGATAACATATAAAGGGACTGGTAGAGTTCCTGCACATCGTTGGCACTTAATAAATGTGAGTTTGTTCCTCTCCATTCAGGCAAATTTCCTTTGAGATCCCTGAGTCCAGAGCCCCTTAAATGCATATGATGCTCACTGGGGTTCTACAGGACTTCTTCTTTTAAGTGACTTCCATAGTTTTGCCTTCTTCCCTGAAACCTACAATGACTAAGAGGAAGAGGAATAATCTGAAACGGAGTTGATGAATCCAGCCCAGTTCCAATTCCAGTTTGAGTAAACCCTCTTAACGTAAGCTCTTTCTATGCCTTTAATCTCAAGATCCTCAAATCCAAGACCTCAGATAGACACTATTCTAAAGCTGAGAATACTGTTCCCTAGAAAGGTAAATAAATGATTCAAAGGCTTATAGCCAGAGGCCAGCCTGGCTCTCATCTTATGACTCAGAGAGCAGGGATAATTTTTGTTAGCTAACTTTCTAGGTGGTTAGAGGTACTTGGTGAACAGACAAGAAATGATACATGTGTCTGGAACTAACAAGATGCACACATTGAAGGTTGCACTATAATTAAAAACGCATACATATTTTAGATTTCTATTATAATGGGAAAGAAAAAAATGGGGCTTTATTTAATGTTCCTATTCCAGCCTTTCCTATTATAGGCCCAGGGCCTGAAATACTTAGAAATCCAGCTACTGAGCAAACTTGCACCCCTGAGGACACACATGCTCTGGTTTCCTCCTTTGCCCACTTCCCGTCACCTCGCCAGCAGGGACAGTAAATCACATCTCAATGTTTGTTGTAATTGCTCTCTCTGTTTAAGCATACAGATTTAACTTTCAAGGCAACCATTTGCCATTCAAATAATAAATGAAATTGCTTATTATTTGCATATGTTCTAGAGTTTCCCAAGTCTTTTGCACTTGCTATCTTGTTGAATTGTCACTTCTGTGAAGCGGGCAGAGATAGATGTTATTGCCCTTATTCTAGCGATAAGAAGACTGATTGAGCAGTGAAAAAAAATGTCTCAGGGAAATATATTTGAAGTAGACTGTCACCAGGTGGTGGAAGGCAAGAAGATGATGTGTTTCTTAACATTTTCTGTTTTTTTAAAAAAAGTTTTTATTTATTTACTTTTTTGGGCTGCATTGGGTCTTTGCTGCTGCGTGTGGCATTCTCTAGTTGTGGTGAGCGGGGGCTACTCTTCGTTGTGGCGCGTGGGCTTCTCATTGTGGTGGCTTCTCCTGTTGTGGAGCTCAGGCTCTAGGCGCGTGAGCTTCAGCAGTTGTGGCAAGTGAGCTCAGTAGTTGTGGCTTGGGGGCTCTAGAGCACAGGCTCAGTAGTTGTGGTGCATGGGCTTAGTTGCTCTGTGGCATGTGGGATCTTCCCGGACCAGGGCTCGAACCCGTGTTCCCTGCACTGGCAGGCGGATTCTTTTTTTTTTTCTTTCTTTTTTTTTTTTTTTTTTTTTTTTTTTTTTTTTTTTCACACACACACACTGTATTTTATTTTTATAAGAGATAAATAGACTGACACCAAGCATTGTAAATGGATGACCACAACAAAAGCAACAATGATTGCAATTACCAAACACGAAACACACTCATACTATGTCATAATACTGACATTCAGTCCAGTAATCCTCCACTGGGCAGGCAGATTCTTAACAACTGCACCACCAGGGAAGCCCCAATGATGTGTTTCTTTAACTGAGATTTCTACGATGGACACAAATGGGCCAAAGTCAGTGAAACTTAAAATATATATCTCATTATTTCAGGGAAAGTGCATTTTGAACAACTTTTAAATAGCATACAGTTAAATTTTTCATAAGTACTTTTCTCAGAAATCTGTATCTATTCATCACCATTTATTCTAACCTTAGTCTTCCCCCAGACTTGATTAGGCGGCTTTTTTAATCCATGCTGTATCCACTGACTTAAAGCCAGACTCCACCTAGGCCTAACCCCAGGTGCAACCTCTCTCTCTATCTGTATGTGGTCTCTTTTCCCTTATTAGCTTTCTAGAAACAACTAAATACACAGCTTTCATTTCCTTTCCGGCGGCCCCCGTGCCCTAGCTGCAGGGCTCTGCTCTGTCTGGAGCTGTCTCTCCCTACATGAAGGAAGCAGAGCTGACTGCTGACATTTGCAGTGGCCCTCTACTTCTGCAGGCTAACACCACACAACCGCCACACCCACAACCATTTCCAATCCACGAAAGCTTTCTCCTGGCCTTGTTCTTTTCAGAGTACGGGGGAGAGTTTTCCCTCCTTTTCCTAATTCCTTCTTTGATTAGCAGCTGCAAGCCAGGTATTTCAACTGCAGAACATCTCTGAAGCCTGTTGCTACCAGTTACACAACATACAACTTTTAAACAACTCTGTCTGATACAAACTGTTCTGGCCAAAGAGTTTCTCTGAACTGATTTCTAAAATGGGTGATAGTCTTCCAGAACATAACATTTTATGCTGGGTTTTTTTTCCAACGGTGATTTAAATCATTGCATGACCCATTTATCCTTAAAAGCTCAACTTCTTTCCTGTTATGCAGCTCGGTTAAGTAATAGTTTCTAGCACAGTGATAGTGTAAGGGTCTCCTATGACTTCCAAAAAGCTCGGAGTGCTTGTGCATTTGGTATTAGAAATCCTCATGGGATCTCTTTTAAGGGGAAGGCAGTAGGTAGGTGCACAGAAGAGCCAGTGAGTGGTCAAATATCTTTTTTAGTGGATTTTAGCTTTATTAAGACTTTTTGACTTATTTCCCTGGAAGATTGTTTGAATGTCATCCAACCCACATTTCTCCTATTTAAAATGGCAATTATCTGGAACTCAGTATACTTCTTTTTTTAGTTCTACAATGGTAAGTCGTTCATTATTTTCCCAGGCTCCACCTATTTGCCTTCTTGATATCTTACTAGGCCCATCTCTCTGCACCCCTAGACCTGTACTATCCAATACAGTTGCTACATGTGACTATTTTGATTTCAAGTTCAAGTAATTAAAATGAAATCAAACTGACAATTGATATCTTCAGTTACACTGGCCACATTTTTAAGTGCTCACTAGCCACACCTGGCTAGTTGCTGCTATATTAGACAGTGTAGACATAAAACTTTTCCACCATCATAGAAAGTTCTACTGGACAGCACTGCTGTAGACTGTATGACCCATAAGAACAGGGACTGTATCTGTCTTCCCTATGGTAGCACAGGGCCTTGAGTGTTTAGCATATAACACAACAATACTTATTGAATAAATAATCCACCCAGGAATATCCCTGTCTATTCCCAATGTGGGAAGGTGGAGAATGGAGCTTTAAAAAGAATCCTTCATTGGATAAAAAAAAAGTGAGAGCCTAGCTAAAATGACAAGTGATAAATGTGAAATATGGACAGCAAGAATAGCCATAAGACAAACATGAGCATTTGCCTATTCGGTAACTGCAAAAAAATTAATTGCCCACAAAGATTAAATATCCATTCAGCACTTGGATTTAAAATTTTTTTCAAATCTGGCTACTTTATCAAAATGAGCATTTAAATCATTGATCTATCCAGCTCCTCTCCTGAGTTGTAACAAAGCAGCCTATCACTGGGGCTAAAGAATTCTCTAGCCAGTTGTTCATTAATTCAATACTTGACTGAGTTCAATATGCAAAGATAAAAAAAAAGAAAGTGGGGGCAGATATCACCAAGGTACCTACTACACAAAAACTTCTTTATATTCAGGCACTCCCTAAGGAGAAAATGCATTCAACTTCAGGAGTTTACTTGTAAGTTGTTAGTTAAAATAATCTTTCCCGTGGAAACAGTGCCCCATGATGTGAGGCTCTGAGAGCAGCCTTCCAAAACCAATGTCATCCATCCCGTGGGTGACATAAACTCTTAGGACTGTGTGTGCCACTGCTTCTGTGGGGAAGTACATTCAAAGTTCTAATCTGGAGTGTCCCTGCCTGCCTTAACTCCCTGGGGGTTTTGTGGCCTTAGGCCAAGAAGGCAAAAGGCCCAATCGGGTAACAACCAAGATGGGGAGAAGCAGAGACCCAGAGTGAAGAGGTGGCAGGAGCTCTGAAGTAAGGAGTGGGGTGAGAGGGTGGGTGAGAAGCAGAAATAGGGCATCTGGAAGATGCTAAGGAAAAGGTACAGCGGTAGGAAAAAAGGAATAAGAGGGGACATGCTTCCCCCCTTTAGTACCGCCTATCAAATGGCTATGACCTCCCTCTTCCTCACCGCCACCCAGCACCGTGATAAAACCCGGTTCTTTTAAGATAAAGAATCCTACTTTGACCTCAAGACTCCTTTGACTCCTCTCCTGTCTCAGCTGTCACCAGGCTGCCCCAGCCACATCAGCCCTCTATCAATCCCACCTCAGATTTTCAAACATGCTGGAAGTTTCTTCATTTCCTTCTGGGGTGAATTAATGCTTATTCAACTTTCACATTTCAGCTTTTATCGTTTCCTCGAGAAAATCCTCCTTGAACCCCTGGATGAGGTTCAACTTCTCCTGTTTCCTGTACTCGTAGCATCATGTACTTTTCCCTCATTGCATTTATCAGAGCTGTGATTTTACATCTATTCATGTAATTGTTTGATTAAAGGGTATTTTTTCCTCCCGAGTCTAGACTGTGAGCTCCAGGAGGCCTATTTCCAGGCTCTATTTCTTTCACCACCATGCTCTTAATGCCTTGTCTAGTGCATGGCACATAGTAGATATTCACTAAATATGTATTGAGTGAATGCATGAATAAATGAATGCAATGCAATGAGGAGGGCTGGTTCTCAGGCTTTATATGAGGGACGTTAGGGGTTAGCCCTCCCTGATGATGGAGGAACGAGCAAAGAGGGGCAATGTTTATCTGGACACCCAGCTGTTCATAAATAAGGGGTGACCACAAGTGAGAAATGGCCTGTCTTTATTTGAAAGTTAAAATGTTTATGCAATTCAGTATGTTTTTCCATTCTTTCTCTCAAGCCATCCTCCTTTCCTTTCATATGTGATTTATTCTAAGAGGCTTGGACTGAATTTGAGTGTAACTGAGAAGACAGGAGGTTCTGTCCTCCAACAGAACACACACTTCCTCTCCTTAAAAGAGAAAGATACTTTAGAAAGCTCAACTGTGTACAGAACACTCGATTTAGAATTGTCAGGGAAAAAAGGAATCAAATCAGAAAGTAGCTTCTTTGCCTTACTTTCACAGTTACAATTGAATCACAGCAGATCAAGAAAATAAAGGTGCCTAATTGTAAAGCTTGTAGGACCTCGAGGGTTTTCATGACAGGGAGCACTTGTCTTCCTAAATGGGATTCACTCTAATGGGGTTAACTGCTAAGAACACACTAGTGTGGACACTTGGTGCTTCTGACCCTAAGGGGTTAAAATGGAATATGGCAACTTTTAAAATTTTGTTGTGTCCTGCTAAAGTCAAAAAGAATTGCTTGTAAAGTCAGAAAATGTCAGCATTTTGTACTTTCCCCGACCCCAGCATCTAAAAATACAAAATGCTGGAATTTCTAGAGCAGGTGACTTGGGGAAAAAAACAAAACAAAACAAAACTTAAAGAGGGCTAATTGTTTAAGGTCTAAATGGAGTCCATAGAAGAAGACATAAATAGTTGTCTCTCCAAGTGACCCAGCATGCATAAAAGTGGACACACAATTCATTTGAAAGACTGTCTCTGCATTTTTCCTCTAAGTTTAAAGAGAAACATCTCATGTTCAGCATAATGGTTAATAGTATCTTGGCTACCTTCTGTCTACAAGTTGGGTTAATTTTACTCTGATCCTCATTCTGAGCACAAGGAGAATTTTATATTACGCATCAACCTTTGCTAGAACCCTAAGATAGTCTTAAAGTCTTGGAGAAAGTACTATCTCCTGCTTGAAGAGATTTTTCCCACCACTTGTTGAAGCCAGAGAAGGTGGCTGTGGATTTAGAAAAGGCTGCACCTGTTTGTGTATAAACCATTGCTGCTACCTTGGACTTACCTTTCACAGTTTAACTTTTCCCATTTGAGATGTACTCTACTTCTTAGTTTAAATGCACATTTCAAAACACTTCCTTTGGGTTCTGGCGTGAAGGAAATTGATCACTCTTCAACTGTATGTTTTTAATTGACTTCCTTCTTCCTGGCTAGGAAATTAACTTTCAGTCCCCTTTTATTTGATCTGTTAAGCAGGGTATATGACACCTTTCCAGACAACAAGATTTCATGAGACCCTAAATGCCATAGATTTTACCTGATAGAGGCTCCAAATTCCCACACAACTTTTAAAGACAATTGAGCTTTAAAATTTACAATTGAGCTCTAGCTGCAAATCATATTGACTGACATGGGTGTCAGTAATATAGTGAAATGGCCAGCTACTGTCTCAGTTCCCCCTGCCAGTTGCAAGGCATTCTTTAAAAATCCATCGCCTTCTCCCGGTGCAGAGTTGCCCGAAGTGGGTCTCTGTTGCCTGAACTCTGAAAGTATTTATTTATTTTCAGCCTCATATCAGTTGTGTTTATTCCCATTAAAATGGAAATCTACTGTTTGAACTAAGAAGGATCAATGATGTCTGAGAAAAACTCTGCCTGAACACTTCACAGTCTACTGCAAGGGGTGGTTGTTATTCATGCTGGTCGTTTGCCAAACTGCCACCTGGGCAACTAACTTGGTGACCAAACAGGTGATAATGTTCTCACAGAAACACAGTCTCACAGTCTCACAGAAAACACACCCGGCACTCAGATTGCCACACTGCAATTCCTTGACTTCAAGTGCTCTATGGATTTTCCTGTTGTTCATGTGGTTATATAGTCCACTGTGAGGTAAACAAGCTCTAGAATCCCAGCTTGCAGACTGCAAAGGTAGGGTTTACTTCTCAGAAGAAACCTCTCCTTTAAATCCCAGAACGTAGTAGAGTTATGACCTCCAGGGAATTATGCTACCTAAAATAGCCTATTTTCCTAAAAAAGGAAACTTCCTAGATTTTCTTCGGATATATTCTTCACCAGGGGGAAATTCTGTGACTGTCCTCTTGGATTCCTCCATAATGTTGTCTCAACCAGTCACAGAAGTACATTTGGAGACACCACACACACACACACACTCACACACACACACACACGCACCCCTTGCTTGCACATCTACTCTGACTTCTCCCGAAGGTAGAATTTTTCATGGAAACAAAATTTTTCTTAGTAATCAATTTCCTGGAATGAATTAAATTAATTAGCATCCTCTTCCTCAAATGCTGTTTCCTTTTTCTTGCCAACATTCTGTCCTATAATCTATTTTTAAGACACAATGACTTTTTTTTTTGCTCTCCTACTTTCTTTTACTATAATTTCATTCTTGTTTCCGTCTCCCACATCATGTATTCAGTTTGGTTTTTAAATAGTATCTGGGGAATAAAGGGTCAGCTGGGGAACAGGAACAGGGTATCCACTTGCCATGTTTGTAAGAAGAAAACATGAAGCCAAATGAAAATTGTAAGATCTGTTACTGTAGTCCATCAGTGATTTTCCCCTGACCAAGTGTAATACTTCAAAATTCCTCCCTCCCTGACACATTGCAGGTGCCACAGTTTAGATTTAACAATGAAAATCCATTTCTTTTCTAGTTCCACAGCAAAGACATCACAAAAGATAGAGTTATCATGAGCTAATTACAGTCCTTGAAAATTACCTTTGTGCTTTGCAAATATGCATTTTTTTTTCTTTGCTGGTGATGAAGAAGTTGGCAGTTTAAATAAAAAACACTATTTAAAGTAACAGAGTACAGTTATGTAACCTTTTCACATAAATCACACAATAACTCTTTGTACTTTGTTTAAAAAAAAAAAAAAGAACTGCAGTGCTTGTTAAAAAGATTTATTTATATAATAATCTATGCAAAGGACATTTTTTCCCCTTTTTTGAAAGTGGGATGTTCTTTTTTTTAACCTCTGGAAGTTGCAGACTAGAGGGCAGGAATATCCTCCAATAACCATTTTTAGTTGCACACACTCCAGCTACTAAAGACTCCAATTCAAGGAGGGTTTTGGCATTACCACACATGTCTTTATTTCCAAGCACACAGAAGACTTAAGGAATAGTCTGTGCCTGCTAAATAAATAGAAATGTAGAGTCAAAATCCAATCCAGGATAAGGGTTCCTTTGCATCCAGAAATCACACCAAGACCTAAGATCATTTTTCTCAGTTTTTCAGGAATACTATTTCTTCCAGTATGCTTGAAGACTGAGGGTAGTGAAATCCATGGGGCCATTGAAGCCCTAGAGTTTCTCCACTGAATCTCCATAGAATTCTTCCATCAGGTCTTTGTTCCCCCACTCAGCTTCCTTCCCATGCTCATTTGCTCCCCTTAACCTTATTCCCTGATTTAAACGTAGAAACAGTAGTCTTTCATTATTAAAATATTGCCCTTACCATTTAAAAATATCGTCCATATAAAATGTCTTCACTTCAAATTGATCTTATCACTGATCAGTCCACTCTGAAGAGCCAGGGCCATACGTAAGTGGCTAAATGCTAAGCTTGGCTCAAACTGACCCACTTAATCCTCAGTCCAGAGGATCACTTCAGGAAGAGTGATCTTTTCATGGAGATAAACCCAGCAGAGGCATTTTATTGGTCAAATATATCTATTCTAACTCTTGCTGAACAGTGGGGATTCTGAAGACAGGGAAACCCACAAGGGCTTTCTTGTGTGTCCTTATCTTTCATTGAGATGCTGACCTAACTTTTAAAAGCTATCTCCATGGAAAATTCTGGGCTCCACTCCAAAACCAACCAGTAGGAGGTGGCTCTCTTAATCAGCGGCTGTGTTCCGTCTTTATATAAACAGGTTAAGCCAGCTGCCAGAGCCTCTGCAACCAATTCCAGCTCACATTACCCTCCGCTGGAAAGATGGGCCTGAACCAAAGCTACTTTAGGAAAGCAGAGAACTCTCACCTCTCCCAGGTTATAGCAAAAGACCTGGTGGCCACGTATGGTACCAGAGTCATCAGCAATCTTATCAATACTTCTGTTCAAGATTGTTGGGGTGGGATTTGATTAACTGGAGAGATATCCTCTCACCAGCTAATCCACAAAGGGCTCTCATTGCCCAGGATGGAACTCAGAATGTCAGTTTGTAGAATCAACAGGCATGACTAATACTGAAAAGACACCGCTGACAAAATCTGTTACTTTCCTCAGACATCCACTTCTCTGCTTTCACCCTGAGGATGTTCCTCAAAATGATGTTACACCAAAGTTGCCACAAGCCACATGGAATAAAACCTAAATAACTGGAAATAATAAAACAGGCTTCTGAGCTATACTTACAGAAGTTGGCCAAAAATAATCATGTCATGTGCCTATAAAATTTGAAACTTGATCATGGTTTAGTCATTATACCAGAAGCATTAAAAGAACTAAAGCAAACAAACAAAGAGAAACCTTCCCATACAGTGTGTTCTTGTATTCGTGAAGAATTCTGCTTACATTAATCATCATAATGGTAATAATTAGGAATTCTGGACCTCGCTCCTGAAAGAAATGCTCTCCCAGAGAAAGGATTTTAACATGCTATCACACTGATTTAAAATCACTGAATTAAGGCCACTGGTTTATAGGTCAAGCCATATTTGAATGGCTTAGAAAAACTTTCTCTTTCACTACCAGAGTTGAAAGCAAAGTGTGTTAGGCCCTTATGCTGATCTGATTTTCAAGCACATACAATAGCTACTGCCATTCCAGGAGGTTCCCTCTGTTTTTTATTTTGACAGCATAACACTATACTCATGGGAGCTGAGCTTTTCAGGTGTTAAGGAGGATTTGTTATAAGAAAATGATTATAATAGGATTGAATGTAATTGAAAGTCAAGGTACAGTAGCCATACAGTGTATCAAAGAGAGTGTCAAAACTTGCAGTGAGGGTGGAGTGCCTTTTGCTAAGCAAACAACAAAAGTGGAGAGAGAAGAAAATATTCTATGCAGGACAGGATCTACAAGGTTGGCCACCTTGATCAGCCTGCCCTACCACAGCAGGATCAAAGCCACAAGAGCTACAGAGTTTCCCTGGCGAAAGGGGCCGTGACGAGCTGCAACCTCCCCACCCCCACTAGAATGTTTTGAAAACAAGTTATATAATAATCTGAATTCTTATCTCAAACTTGACAGGCGATAATCATAGGCTCTCCGAGGCTCCAGGAGGGAAAGGCCCATCCCTGAGTCATTGCTCTGGCCCTTCTAGTCCCAGGAGCTAGTGTCACTCTGAGTCTGTCCACGCCTTTGCTAAGGTTTGCCGATATGGGTGGCCATGAGTACATACCAGACGAGAACTGGCCGGCTCCCGGAGTGCTTCACCCCTTTTCTTGACAATGCCATTCTCTCTCTAAGAACGACAGGTTTATCAAGCATGAGAACACTTTTCCATGGAGATAGGCCCATGAAGGATGCAGGTAACATAACTATTTCAGGCGTCATTAAATCATTATAAGCTCTTAAGATCAGAACTTGGTGGCAGCCAGCAGAAGTGGGAGAATAACAATAAATGTTTGTCCTCCTCTCTATCCTCATAGGTCCTTTTTTTTCCCCCTAAATTTGCTTTCCTGCCATTTCAGTAGGTCATGAGGCCATCTTGATCATAACTTTAATTAGTAGCTATGTTTTGGTTGCTACCTATGACTCTATAGATGGGCAGAAGCAGAACCTGAAGTGTAAGGCCATATTCATCTTAGAGAAAGAGCTGGAGAACATTCTTTCCAATCATTGCTGCTAGTTCTTTACTGCTGTGGCCTCCCATAAGAGCCTTTGGAGAAGAGAGACATCAGTGCAGGCAGGACCAGGAACCTACTATGGTTGCTATTAGTATTAATATTATGTATGCATATATTGTACTTCTGAAGCGCTAAAGTGATTTACAAACAACAGGACAGCAAATGACATGCATGAACTTGTGAGTCAGGTTTTTGAGGTGCTTTTTCTCCACACCAAGTGCATTGCTACCTGCATTCCCAATACCTATTAGAAATTTAAGCATCACTACATTTTTTTTAATAAGAAGGGTTTTTTTTCTTCTAATTTTTGCTGCCTCCAAATCATGAATGGTCATTTCAGAAGAGTCATATCACACAAGGAATTTGCTCTCCTACTTTCTGCCTAGGTCCTTCGTATTTTTAAATTTGGGGGTGCCAACATGTACCGTCCTTTCCCCTTTGTGGGGTTTCGCTTTTATTTCTATGCTTGCAAATGCTCTCGACACACCAATATAAAGGACAATAGCGAAAAATAAATGTGAATAAATACAAACATCACTAGTCAGCCAGCCCTGGACAGCTTATCTATTTTTTTAAGTTAGAGTTGGCACTTTGAACACGTTTTTATACTTATATCTGAGTATATGTTTTCAGTGATTTGGGAATTAATAATATTTTGTCCTAAATCGTGATGTCATTCTAAGAAGACTGTGTTCAAGGGAACCATAAAGCCACGCTATTTAGAGCGCCTTACCCCCCAGACCAATGACAGAAAACCATATTACAGCAGAGTTGTTGTCTCTACAAAGCAGGTAATCAACTAATTACATGTTTTGATTAAAATATCAAAACATGTAATTTTTGATATTTTAGAATTTTCATTTATTCTGCTGGGTTACAGTGAGCTGTGCAGTGACAATCTCACTACAGTACTAAATGTGAAGGTACACTACTGACAAAACTAATTTGTATGACCCGACATAGAAATTCAAACATTCACTGTAACTTTCTCTGTAGACTTTCCTGTTGTTTATTACAGCTCTTCCAATTTGAGCACATTTCTTTCATTGCAAACCTGCTTCCTCATGCCCCATATAGGATTATTCTATATTAAACACAAACGTGACTTCCATTTCAGAATCCTTAATAAAAAAGTTCTGTCATAAACCACTTGTTTCTTTGATCACAGTTCAACCTGTTTTCTTTCATGCTCCATGAACTTTAACCTCAGTTAATTTTGCTTTGTTCCTTGTGCACATTCTCGCTGCTAAGAATTCTTACCTGCCAGTTCTTCTGTTGGTGGGCAACCCACCACTCAACAGCTGCCAAATATCCTCCTTCACTTCCTTCACCCTCTCCAGGAAAGCACTCTCTTCTGAGAAATACGTATGGTCAAATCCAAAATCAACTTGAGTTTGTTCACTGTTTTGCGTTTTAGAATGATCACCACCTGAAATTATAATATGGATTTTGGCCTCCAAATTTTAAAATGAACATGATGATGATGTTGCATTTGTGAATATTTAGTATCATAATAATTTCACAAATATTCAAGATGTTCTTCTGTTGGTCCAAGTAAAAATGCTATCCTGCACCCCCTGTGAACTTAGGCAAAACCATGTGACCTGGGGGGCTTCCTTGGTGGCGCAGTGGTTGAGAATCTGCCTGCCAATGCAGGTGACATGGGTTCGAGCCCTGGTCTGGGAAGATCCCACATGCCGCGGAGCAACTAGGCCCGTGAGCCACACTTACTGAGCCTGCGCGTCTGGAGCCTGTGCTCCGCAATAAGAGAGGCCGCAATAATGAAAGGCCCGTGCACCGCGATGAAGAGTGGCCCCCACTTGCCGCAACTAGAGAAAGCCCTCGCACAGAAACGAAGACCCAACACAGCCATAAATAAATAAATAAAAATTGTATAACTTTAAAAAAAAAAAAACCATGTGACCTGCACTAGCCAATGAAATGATTAAAACACACTGTGCAGTTTCTGATTTTGATGAGCAGATCCTCACCCCACCCCCACAACTCGCACTGACTTATAGCACAAGTAAATCTTTAGGGTTGTTTGTTGTCACAGCGTAACCTCTATTATCCTGACTAATTAACTTACAGATGGTAATTTGTCCTTTCACTTAGCATCACTTCAGGGCTCATTTTCATAATAACATTGCTGCTATATTCCAAAGCTTTCAAGTTTTTTACCACTTATTTTAAAGTTTTTCTTTTTTTTTAGTTTACCACTTTCAAGTCTCAAATGGAAAACCTAAAACATGAAGCAGAAAAGTGATTCCATCAGCATTTTCCTAACAATCATTACCAAAGGCAGAATTAGAACAGATCTGATGTCTGGCTAGTGCCTTCTCCTCTGAACCAGAAATTACAAAAAAATTCAGGTTACAACCCAGTTAGAGGGATAGTCATAGAGGCATAGACTATTAAAGCTGGAAGAGCTTCAGAGTTCACCTGATCCAGGAACCTTATTTTAAGAGAAAGATTCTAAGGTCAATGTGTTTAAATGAGGGTCTTAACTAAGACCACACACCACCTAGTTAGAGACTAGAGAGTACAAAATCTCAGGTCCCTTATGTCAGTGTTTCTCTTTGATAAAATATATACTCCCAATAAAAGGAAACTTCTTGAGGATTCTGAGAACATGTAGACATATTCTTATATCTATTCCTAGATATCAGATTAAGAAACTTAATCCATAATCTTTGAATATATCATCTTTCAGATCTGAGTTATTGTTATAAAAATGTTTTGCCTGGAAAACTGGATAACCACAGGCAGAAAAATGAAATTGTACCGCTATCTTACACCACTCACAAAAATTAACTCAAAATGGATTAAAGACTTAAATGTAAGTCTTTAAAATTCCCAGAAGAAAGCATAGGGGAAAATCTCTTTGACATAGGTCTTGGTAATTATTTTTTTTGGATATAACACTAAAAGCACAAGCAACAAAGGCAAAAATAAATAAGTGAGATTCCATAAAACCAAAAAGCTTCTGCACAGCAAAAGAAACACCCAACAAAATGAAAAGACAACCTATGGAATGAGAGAAAATATTTGCAAGCCATATATCTGATAAGGGGTTAAAATCCAAAATATATAAAGAACTCATACAACTCAAAAGCAAAAATGCACAATCTGATTTTAAAATGGGCAGAGGATCTGAATAGCCATTTTTCAAAAGAAGACATACAGATGGCCAACCGATACATGAAAAGATGCTCAAGGTCACTAATCATCAGGGAAATGCAAATCAAAACCACAATGAATTATCACCTCACACCTGTTAGAATGGCTATTATTAAAATGACCATAGTTAACAAGTGTCGGCAAGATGGGGATAAAAGGGAACCCTTGTGCACTGTTGGTGGGAATGTAAACTGGTGCAGCCACTATGGAAAACAGTATGGAGGTTCCTCAAAAAATTGCAAATGGAAGTACCATATGATCCAGCAATTCCACTTCTGGGTATTTATGCAAAGAAAACAAAAACACAACTTCAAAAAGATATATGCATCTCCATGTTCATTGCAGTATAATTTACAATAATCAAGATATGGAAAAAACCTAAGTGTCCATCAGTGGATGAACGGATAAAGAAGATATGCTACATATGTAAAATGGAATATTTTCACCCATGAGAAAAAAAGAAATCTTGCCATTTGCAACAACATGGATGGACCTTGAACATGTTATGCTAAGTGGAATAAGCCGGACAGAGAAAGACAAATACTGTATAACACTGATATGTGGAATCTAAAAATATCCAAACTTGAATAAACAGAGAGTAGAATGGTGGTTACCAGGGCCTGGGAGGTAGAGAAAATGAGGAGATGGTCAAGGAATATAAACTTCCAGTTAGAAGATAAATAAGTTCTAGGGATCTAATGTACAACCTTGTGATTATAGATAACAGTACTGTACTATATACTCAAAAGTTGCTAAAAAAGTAGATCTTAAATGTTCTCACCACAAGAAGAAATGGTAATTATGTGACATGATGAAGGTGTTAGCTAAAATTACAGTGGTAATCATATTGCAACACATCAGTGTATTAAATCAACATGGGATACACATTAAAGTTACACAATGTTATATGGCAATTATATCTCAATAAAGTTTAAAAGTTTTGCCTTTATAACAAATAAAATGACTATTAAAATTAATTATTGAAACAAAAGCCAAAAAAAAAAAAGAGTTCTTCTGGGACTTCCAATCCCTGAAAATCCTTGGATTCCAGTTGAGAAATACTGCACTAAGAATCTCTCAGCAATGTGATGTTGGATTCCCTCATCTTTGTATCTTTAGCACCTAGCCCGGCACCTGGGACAGAGTAGGTGTTAATATGCATAAGTTAAATAAATGTTTCTCCTTGTACTGCCCAGTTCAATTCTCTTTTCAGCATATCATGCCAAGTTAGTAACAAATGGATGCAGTCTCTGTTAACAAATCACCTGTTGAGCTGGCCCTGTACCAATCTAATTGATTTCTTTGTTGACACTCTTACGAGACACTGAGTAAAAAAGAGTGAAGAAAGGCTCTAGTGTATGTTTATAACAAGTTAGAGGAAAAGCTCATTATCTTCAATGAGTAGAAACACCCCTTCCCAATATACACACACTCCAATTCCGAACCTGCCATCTCCGCTAACTCTGGAGATTAAGTCATTATCCAAAAGGCATGTTCTCATCCTCCAGGACAGTTAGTCACTGTCCAAGATGAAACTCCCTGTCCCAAGATGAGGACATATATGCTATGTGCCAGACACTGTACATGGACTGGTTCCACCAATGGCTCTATGTCTCCAGAGAAAGAAACAAAAGTTTACAAATCTAGAAGCAAATAAGTTGCCCAGGCTTTTTAGCTAGAAGATAGTAAAGGAGGGCTTTGAACCCAAATCTAAGAGCAAAGAGAGTGACAGCATTACCCCTAAAACACTTCATGCAAAGCTGCTTCATTTTATGCCCCCTCAGATGCAGCTCTTGGGGGAACTGTGACATGACCACCATCCCTACAAGGAGGAAGACTTGGTTCCTAAGATCATCACTGGCACTTCACTCTCATTCCTACCAGGTCAATAGTGAAAGGACAACATAGAAGAGAATGACTATGTCTAATCATAAAGCATCAGAAAGTCAGAAACTTGCTCTTCTGGC
Source organism: Balaenoptera musculus (assembly GCF_009873245.2). Classification (NCBI taxonomy): domain Eukaryota; kingdom Metazoa; phylum Chordata; class Mammalia; order Artiodactyla; family Balaenopteridae; genus Balaenoptera; species Balaenoptera musculus. The sequence goes on from NC_045796.1 coordinate 25,049,718, forward strand.
TCTTGTCTTATAATTGTTGTGTGGGGGAAGGTAAACTCAGTTGTTAGCCTAATGAGAATGTAGACTTTTGCTGTTCTGGAACTATTTAAAGGCTGCTTTCTGATTTCAGTGGTAAAGTACCTTGAAGTCCTACTTTCAAGTATAAGTGGGAGGGAGTTAGATTGGCACCAAGAAAACCCAAACAAACAAACAATCAAACAAACAAACAAAAAAAACCCGAGAAGTTATCAGTCTTCTGGTCAACCTTTATCAGGTAGAAGGAAAGCTTTGAGGCTTACACCAAACTATCTTCGGAGACTCAGTTTCCAAAATTTCATATAATTCACCCTACACCAGTCCCCAGGAGAACTTCCAATATTGAAAAACAGACAACCTAAATTAGAAGGAGGATGATGTAAGCAGGTTCCTCTCTGCTCAGTATTTTTAACATTCCTCTTCCTCTTGAGGCTACCTTTCTGTTTCTCAGCATGGATTTGAAGAGATTGGGGTGGAGTCAGGTGGTGGAACTCATTAGAAGTTGCAAGTAATTTAAGTACATCAGCAAGAGAAATTGATATTAAAAATAGAAGTTTTCCACACTGAAAATTTAGATTTAAAAAAAATGAACTGTATTTAAAAAAAACATTTTTTCCCTGCAATTATTAAAGGGAAGTTGAAATAATAACATGACTTCAAACCATTCTTGCAGACCTGGTATTTCCACTTGTTCTACTGTTTGATCTCCACTGCAGTAAGGAAGCACTTCACAGATGTACTCTTTTCTCCAACAATCTTATTTCCTAGCACTTCCTTCTAATGGATTTCCGCACAACAAATTTATCAAGACATTTTAACACAGGCTGCCTTTCATGTGGTGAGAAGGAGAGACCCTTAAGGAAAGGAGAACAATCAGGAAGCAAATAGATTTATGCTGGAAGCAAGCAAAAGGCAAAGGACAGGAAGAAATTCAGGAGACCTGGATCTGGAGGAGCCCATCAACAGCCAACCACAGAGGCCATAGCTCAATGAGCATGGAGGTCGATAACAACCGCAACCATAGCAACATGGCTCGTCCTTCCCACCGCCAGGCTTCCTTAAACTCATTATGGCATTTCATCTTCACGATAATCTAGGAATAGATACTATCATTATATCTATTTCGTACGTCAGGAAACTGAGGCCTAGATATATTGCCTGCTTGCTTGTGCTCAAACAGCCAATAAGTAGAAAGGAGAGACAAAACCTAGTCTGAACATTATTTGTATGCTCGGTTGATAACCTTAATACAACAGAAAATTCATCAGTCCCTCAGGTTCACTGATGAACTTAAGGAGTCCATAATTCCTTTGAAACGTACAGGAAATATTATGTGTAGTTTTGTTTTTCAGGAGGAAGTATCTGCAGGCTTTATCAGATTCTCAAACAGGTTCTGTGGTGCAAAATGGGGTCTGTGCTATACAGAGAGTGTTTGGAGGCTAGCTTCTCCCTAGCTGTAGGATTTTGCACTGGCAGTGCATAACCTCTGAATCTTCATTTCAGATTTCTAAGGTCTCTTCCATCTTTAAAATGTTCTGTTATCTTAAATGTCCTAAGGAATAGTCAAGAAGTATGACAAACTTTCCTTCCATCTTTCACGACCCCCTCCCCACCCTACATGCACCCCCCCCCCCCAGCTTTAGACTCCTACCCGCTTCTAGATCACCTGTTTTTGTCACTCCCACTATTGGACAAAATATATCCCAACTGCCCCAAGCATTCTTCATAGCCTTTCCAAATACTGGTTATATGATGCATGGAGTATGAGTCAGGCTAGGGGGAAAGGGGGCCTCTTTTTAAGTTTATATGTAACTGTGAGAGCATTCAAGCATGTGCTGGCATGCCAGCCCTGTGTTTAAAAAAAAAAACAAAAAAACAAAACTGTTAGCGATAATGTTTTTCTGTTCAAAAGGGGTTTAGGGCCATCAGAACCCTTGAGAATGGCTTGTGTAATGGGGAAGGGCACACGTGCTCAGGGAGATGGGGGGCCCTGTAACCCACAACCATTTCTCCACCTTAAATTTCTGCTACAAAAATGTTCTCCAGCCCCATCCCCTCTGAAGTCGAAAGCTCCGGTTGAAATTCCTTACTTGGAAGGTCACTTATTCCCTCATAGCCAAAAAGCCTGTTTGCTTTTGTCTTCCCACTTGCTTTCAAATGAAAATATCAGACCACAGACCATCTTGCTTCCCCAATTCAAAAATTAATTACATCATGTCCAGGAGTGAAGGTTGTTGAAAGTTATTAATGTAGTAGCTGGAAACACTCTGTATTCCAATAGCTTTTACATTCATGCACAGATGCTTGTTCTCAGCCTGACCTTATCAGTAGTTCTGGATGGTGGGGGACAAAAACCATGGTCACATATCATCCACTTTAGTCCCTCACTGTGCTCATTCAAAAGCCCATTGTCAGGTACATTTTTATGATCATAAAGTGTATTTATTTCCCAGTGTTTGTCGACATCCCCTAGACGCTTTTAGAAGAAGACTTCTTAACCTGCCAATTCCTGCCATTTCTGTCTATCAACCATTATTTCTACTGCCTTGTGTTTCTAATAGACCTTGAAATTAGCACTGTGTTTCTGTTTGTCACGTGCGGCATATTCACCGGCAATAGCACGCCAAGTACATCAGCTGGATGATAGACTGCAAGTCATATGTGGCCCAGGTACCTACCCCTGTCACTCTGGGCAGGGCTCCAGCACTGGGCCTGGGAATCACGTGTGTCAGCAAGCTGTTGCTCTGGAAAGAAGAAATAAAGGCCCAATTGTTTGGGACAAGGCTTTACAGATATGGGGGCAACAGGGAGAGCCTGAAGCACTTTTAGGTAATTTTTTAGAAATAGAGATTTTTTTTTTTACCAAATTAAGGCACCAGTCTAGATGCATAATCCCTCCATATCTAGGGTGAGGCAGGAAATGACCAAACATGAACCCATAATTACCCAAGATTCTCTGTGTTCCTACTTAGAGCCCATCCAGACATGGGGACAAGCTTGGGGGCTAAGGCTTTGGGGAAGGGGTGATAGATTGATCCTCCAGCAGAAAATAAGGACAAAAGTATCAGAGCACAGTGTAACAAACTGAAAATTTTCACACTTGGTCTTTCACCATAGATGGTCCAAGAAGCACTGCTTTGGGTGCTTCAGGAAAGTGTATCTCACAGGCATGGAGGAGACCAGGACAGGGTATTATAAAGTATCACCAAAAGTCATCATAGTTAGAAGAACTCAACGGTTACAACGATGGGGCAGGGGCTGACTTTGGGGGCAGATGGACCTGGTTTGAGTTTGGGATCTGTCCTTTGGCGTTGACCTCTAGCAAAGGATTTTACTGCCTGACACACTCGCCCATGTCTGTTTGCTTCATGGCACATTTCTCTGTAAACATGAAATCAGCCTGCTTCACTGGATTCCAAGCTTGAGGGGGGCAGGCACTGTGCCTTTTTTGTTTGTTTGTTTGTTTGTTTGCACCATTGTATCCTTAGCACCTGGCATCATCAGTATTTTTAAAAGTGTTAAATAATCAGATGTTCTCTAAATGTCTCTTTTTTCTGTAAAATGGAAATAAGAATGGAAACTGCTTTTAAGTGTTGCAGGAATTAAATGATATAGCACATGTAAAGTCCTCAGAATAATGCCTGGAACATAGAAAACACTCAATAAGCATTAGTTGACGTTAATATATAGACCACTAGTTCACAGTCTAAGGGTCTGTCCTCAATTATGTGAATCAACTGAATTTCTGTGTAAATTGTGTATGTACACCTTTCTGAGGAGAGGATCCTTGATATTCAGACTCTCAAATGGGGACTATTACTCCATCCTCCAGAAGAAACTTAGAACAATTGCCATAGAGACTGATAGCAAATATTAGACTGTACAGAATAACCCAGCAGCCTGTTTTACCCAAGGGTCTAGAGACTACAAATTCTAATCTTCACCCAGTCTTGATTTGCTTTAATGCTCAAATCACAGAGCAAGGAACTAAGAACCAGGATACATGGGGTCCCATCCAAGTTCTTTCACTTTGCTAGCGCTATGATCTTGGTTGATTCACCCACCCTCTTATTTTATACACATTTTTTTTTGCCCTAGATCAGGCAGAGATAATGCAAGGAAGAAAAACGAACACACAAACAAAAATCCAAAAGACATAAAAATATAGAAGTACATGAAGAATATAGGGTCTGCTAGTCAGAAGATCTCTTGTTCAGAGCGTTCTGTTTCCTAATCTATAAAATAAGTGAGTTAAATTAGATGACATTTAAGATTTCTTCTCTAACTGCTCTCCATAATCCAAAGATTTGAAATATAGCCTCTGTTCTTGGGATTTGTTTTCCGTTTGAGTTTTCACTGTATGAATTTACACCCTTGCCCACATCACGGACACTATTTTTGTTGACCCATTTGCAAAACTGGGGTAGGGGGTGGGAAAGTAAAAGGCATGTTCTGCTCTTTGCTGACTTTAATTTCGTATATTTAACACTGTGGTGGGTACCTAAAAGAACTCAAGAGTTAGTGAAGCCAAAAGTACCAAAATTCTAGCTTAAAATATTTTCCCCATAGGGCGTAGCAGACCACTAATGAGAGAAGATGCATCTAACTCCTACTGGAGCTGTAAATGTTTTGCCCTTCTCACCCATCCCCTATGAATCTAAGAGTTTTGCACACCGAGGTGTCAATGTCTTTTATTGGAGTGAAGATCCATCTCAGGAAATGTGAGTCTCTGAAGAGTAGAAGGACAAAGAACCAAGTGGAGGATGTCAACTTTCAATGATAGGACACTTGGAAAAGTTCCAACAGGAGGCGTCAAAGGTTCTGAACACCGAAAAAGAGACAGAGACAGAGAGATGGAGACAGAGACCAAGAGAAAGAGAGAGAATAGGGCCCTGCAAGACCATTGGAAGGTAAAGGACCTAAAAAGGGAAATAGAACCATGGCTCTGTCCAGTGGACTGGATTTCTAGAAAATCACCTCTGCAGATCAGCACTGGAGAGCCCACCTAGGCCAGTCTTGAAGAACTGAAAACATAAGCTCATTCTGGCCAGCTGGGGCTTTCCAGATAGCATCCAGACTAGTAAATCTCATCACATCCAGATCACTCTCTGGAGTTCTGTTGATTTTCTGTTCATCTACCTCCTTCTTCAAAGCTTATTATTTGAAGGCACATGGATAAATTTAATATCATCTCAGGTAATGGCACACCCAAGCTTCTCAAACATGAAGACAATTTTCTGCATTCTGCTCTAATTCAATTCCTGTACCATATCTTTGCTGATGGCTCAACTCCACAGTAAGGAAGATTCTATTCTGAAACATAGTTGAGCCTGGAGTGCAATGAAATCGCTTTGCCTGTAACTCACACAGTCTCACTGACCTAATTTCTATAAATAGATGATAAATTCGTCAAGGAAAAACACAGGATCACAATCTAAAAGCAAACTCAGGAAATTATTCATTTCAGACTTTTGCCTCAGGTCAAGTTAAAATTTCAATCATCCTTAAAACACATGTCTGCCTGTATTTTTTAATAGAGATTCTGATTAAATAAGATTTCTTGATAACTTCTAATACGTGATCAATTTTTCTGTCATAAGAGTTCTTTTTTATGAATGTAGTAGAAGAGACGAGAACTGTATAAATCTTCTACACTGTAACGAATGTCATTTTACAAATGACAACACTGAGGGCTAGAAAAAATAAATGACTTTCCTGGGGTGACGTATATTCATTCATTCAGCCATTTATTTATTCATTCAACATTCACTCAAAAAATATTTATCAAATGCCTACTCTATCTAGTCACAGTTCTAGATACAGGGATAGAGCAGATTATTAGTTTACTGGGGCTGCCATAACAAAATACTGTGAACCACGTGGCTTAAATGACAGAAATGTATTGTCTCACAGTTTTGGAGGCCAGTAGTCCAAGATCAATATGTTAGCAGTGTTGTCTCCTTCTCAGAGCTTTGAGGGAGAAATTGTTTATGCCTCTCTCCTAACTTCTGGTGGTTTAAATGTCTGACATTCCTTGTTTTGTAGAAGCATCACCCAGATTCTCTGCCTTCATCTTCACATGGCATTCTCCCTGTGTGCATGTCCCTGTCCAAATTTCCCCTTTTATAAGGATACCAATCATATTGAATTAGGGCCCACCCTACTTCAGTATGACCTCACATTAATTAATTACATCTGCAACAACCCTATTTTCAAATAAGATCACATTCTGGGGTACTGGAGTTTAGATCTCAACATATAAGTTTTGAAGAACAAAATTCAATTCATAAAAAGCAAAAACAAAACAAAATCCCTGCTACCAAGGAACTAACATTCAAATGACAGGAGATATTGTGTGTGTGTGTGTGTGTGTGTGTGTGTGTGTGTGTGACAGAGAGAGAAAGAGAGAGATAGTTGGGGGAAGGGAGAGAGAATATCATTTATCACTGAGGTATTTTTATATTTTATAACAAAAGCCTCTACATAAAATAATGTGGTATTGGCATAAAAACAGACACATAGATCAATGGAACAGAATAAAGAGCCCAGAAATAAACCCACACATACATGGTCAATTAGTTTACGACAAAAGAGCCAAGAATATACAATGGGGAAAGGACAGTCTCTTCAATAAATGGTGCTGGAAAAATTGGACAGCCACATGCAAAAGAATGAAATTTTACCACTGTCTTACACCAATCACAAAAGTTAACTTGAAATGGTTTAAAGACTTAAATGCAAGACCTGAAACCGTGTTGATGGGGATGTAGAGAAAAGGGAACATTTGTACACTGCTGTTGGTAATGTAAATTGGTGCAGCCACTATGGAAAACATTATGGACAGTCCTCAAAAAATTTAAAATAGAACTACCATATGATCCAGCAATTCTACTTCTGGGTATTTATTTGAAGAAAATAAAAACACTAATTTGAAAAGATATGTACACCCCCGTGTTCACTGCAGTATTATTTACAATAGCCAAGATATGGAAACAACCTAAGTGTCCATCAGTGGATGAATGAATAAAGAAATTGTGGTATATTTAGCCAATGGAATATTATTCAGTCATAAAAAAGAATGACCTCTTGCCATTTGTGACAACATGGATGGACTTAGAGCATTATGCCAAGTGAAATAAGCCATACAGAGAAAGACAAACACTATATGATCTCTCTTATACATGAAATCTAAAAAACCAAACAAACAACAAAATACAAGCTCATAGACAGAACAGGCAGATTGGTAGCTGCCATGGTAAAGAGTGGGGAATGGGAGAAATGAATGAATTGTTTTTGGCTCTCTTTTTTGTTTAAATAAGTTAAATTTTAAAAACTCACAACGCTCATTTCCTCAGGAACCACTCCATTGTTAGAATTATTTTTTATGTTGAGCCAAAATCTGACTGTCTGATACTTAAACCTTTGTGCTTTTTGTCTTGTTACACACCAACACCTGTTGGACCTAGACCAACCAACACAGAACAAATCTTAATTTTTCCTCTTCCACGTGATAATTTTAAAACTTTGAAACCAATTAGAGTTTTTATGCATTTCCTCATTCCCTTCCACTCTCAAATGTAGCCCATGGTCTCCTCAGTATTTACCCGCCTTTAGGTGCACTCTACTTAGTCTGAGATTTTAATAAATACTAGGCCCAGAAAATATGGGTCCATGCATATTTTGAAAAGTTACATGTTCAGTGGAAATATTGCTTATTGTGATGTAGACATTATGTTTCCATTAATCCAGGCTAAAATTAAATTAGTATTATTAGTAATCAGAGTGAAATGTTGGCTTACATTACGCATTCAACAAAAACATACTTTTTCCTTCAGTGTTAGACTTCACATTCATCACCTTCATATTTCATCTTAATAATTTTGATCTGGCATTTGCATGTCTTGATATTATTTCTAATCATGACTCCATATCTGTTGCAGTGTGACAGAAAACAGAAGTCCCCAGATTATTCACCATGACTCTGATTGAGTCATTTGATTTCCCTGAACCTCATTTCTGCTCACTGTAAAAAAAAAAAAGTGGGGGGGGGGGGGAGGGGCAAGAGGGAGAGTTTGGGAGCTAGTGATAAGTCTTCTTTATAGAGCTGTGAGAGAGAATCAAATGTGACAAGCTAAGTGAAAGTATTTTGTAAAATGAGACACACCATGCAAATGTTAGCTTATAGCAGTGATAAGATTGGCTTCTCTTCTTGATTTTGTCCACTGCAGAAGGGATAAGTATGTTTTCTATGTTTTTATAGATTCAAATGTTGAGCAGACTAAGACCAAAATACTAATCAACATGCCTTAGATTTGTTTTCAACCTGTTGTGAATCTATGTAAAGATATTGTGACCCAACCTGTAGATCCTTAGTTCACCTTCGCCTCAAAGATCTTATGAGCCCTGCTGTGTGTCAACACGAAATGGTGCTGTAGTGACTTACCACCAACGGCTTTGAGTCAGACAAACCTGGCTTTGACTCCAGCTCAGTCACTCGCTAGCAATGTGACTTTAATTACTTGCTCTCACTGAACCTCTGTCTTATCTGAAACAAGGGAGATAGAAACATACCTACGCACTGGGACCATTGTGGGACTAAATGAAATAAGGCAAATAGGGTCTGGCTTATAGTTAGTGTTCAAGAAGTGGTTGCTATTTTTATGATATTATTGTGAAAATTAAATTTTCCTAGTCAATCCTCTGATCTTACAGTAGCTCTGTTTCAAAAGCAAGAAAATAAATTAAGCAAGCATAACATGGCATTCTTTACAAACCTATGTTCACTCCTAGTAACCACTACATTCCTTCGTTAATACTCAAAGCCATTAGCTTGAAAGCCCATTCTTGACTTTTTCTGGGATCGCCTCTGAGAATAGTTGACCTATTTATGGATTGTGGAATCTCTCCCTCTTTTTGAAAAATGGACTGAGATTTCCCTTATTTATTCATATTTTGGTCTCTGCAATACCTCAGTAATTTACTAAGATTAATGCTCAGCTCAATTCACTCATTCAAAAAAATATTTTGAGCATCTCCTATTTGCACTGCACCCCAGTTTTCTCAGTAGGCTGGCCTAAGTCGCATCCAGTGCTGACAACCAAAATTTATTTAAAGCGACCAGGCTTTGCCTTACTGTCTACTTATTTACACAGAGTTGCAGTCAACTCCCTCTTTGCATTGTTTGTGAGTGTGCACAAGTCATTTAACACTGAGTCACAATTTCCTCCTCAGTAAAAAGCAGGATAATAATAACTACTGTGACTACCTCCCAGGGTGAAAATACAATGGGACAAGGTGTAAAAAAAAAAAAAAATTAAATAAATTCCAAGAAAACAAGGAATTCAAAAAAATAATTCAAGGTATTATTTGTTCTTATTCTTCCAGCCTGGAGACCACTTTCCTTGCAGCAGAATTTGAAAGCAAAATATAAATTTAATAGTTTTGTTATCTGTTATCATTACACCATCTGCCCCAGGCAGCTTGGTGATCACTTCCTTGTTTTTCTAGTTTCAAACACAGATGAAATTGTCCTTTTGTGGTCTTTAACATTTTCAACAAGCCCAAACTTTATCACTTATTTGTTGTTTATACTTCTATGGTATTCTATATTAAGATACAAATACAATCAGATCCCCCCTCCCCCCAAAAAAAAACAGAAAAAAATGAAAAGACCAAGAACGAAAAGGAAGACATAGATGGGTAAGAAGACCTCGACTATTTATAATCTGTGCAACGGAACATGTACTTAGCTTTACTTTTTGGAAACAGAGCTAAAAAGTAGGACGAACGGGTGGCATAGGAGAAGTTATACTGCATTGTCTGGTTAATAACAGGAAGCATAACAAGAGAAGCACTTCTGTCCTTCCTCTAAACTCTAAAAAGGATCACAAAGTTTTACATGAAGAACACAAAACAATCTAATGGAAAGTGTCTTCAACAGCAATTTTACAAAGGAGGAAATATATCCTCCATAGGGTCACTTTTATATACAATCCTTAATAAAAGATGGAGTAGTGTCCAACTGTTATTCTGTGAGGGTCTTCTAGAAAAGAAAAGGCGACATTGTACATGTATGAATGTTCCTATAACTGGCTTGATGCAAGGCTGAACTTTTTAAAATCAAGAGTCATGAATTATGATTGTGCCCACTAAGGTATCTCCCTCATCTGTGTTCCAGTCAGACCTGGAGACGTGGCTAGGCTCTGATATACTGAGGTGGAGGCTAGGCTGGAGGCCAAGAACATAGATTTAGAAACCTGGTATGCAGGAGGCAATGATCTATTTCAAAAATTAAGGTCTTCTTACTTAAAAGGAGGGCTCTCCCATCACCTTCAGGGAGGTAGTCAGTCAAGCCAAAATTTCTCTCAGAAAATAGTTCAGAATACAGTGAAAACTTTGAACAAGGATTTAAAACCCCATGTTCTACATCACAGAGCAGGATTCGGCAAACTATGGCTCATGGGCCAAGTCCGCTGCCACCTGCTTTTGTTAAAAAAAGCTTTAATGGAACACAGCTACACTCATTAACTTACGAGTTGTCAATGGCTGATTTTGCACTGCAATTGCAGAGTTGGACAGTCACAGCAGAAAACATAAGGCCCACAAAGCCTAAAATATTTACCATCCAGCCCTTTGCAGAAAAAATTTACCAATCCCTGCCAGAGAGCAGAGAGAGAGAATTCAGGATTAAAAGGGGCATGAGGGCCATAGTTACTTACCCATCATCAATTTTCACTATAAAATACCTTAATATAACCCTTATAAACTCTTTTATTTTAAGCATCGCAACACCATGAAGGGCTCCCCCCCGCTCACCCTGTGAATTAGCTGCACAATTCACTCCCCAAAAGCTAGCTCAATTCATCTTTAATAGTGATTTCAGTGAAGTAAAAATAGAGACGTGCTCCAACTGCCCTTTTCCTTTTAATTTGAATCTTAATAATTTAATGACACTCTTCTATAAGCTGGATGCATTTCCCCCATTCTAGAGAATAGAAAAATAGACATTCTCCTATAAGCAGACAGTAAGTTTATTACCATGAAGAGAGAGTGCTACAGATCAAGCTTGCTCTGATTAGTACCAAAAAGAAGGGTTACAGATGAACGGTTCTAAAACCAAAGTCATCCTTTTTGGTAGATGTCCCCTTTTGCTTACCTGATTTATAGTTAGTCATCCTGTACAGTTAGTGAGTCAACAGTTCTGCAAATATAAATTTTATAGCTAGTTTATATTACGTAAGACATCAGGAAGTTATGTTCCTCAAAGACACAAATTTCATTGATGCTTTACTGATTTTTTTTTTTTTAATCCAGGCTAAAATGATGATTGTTATGCTCAATGTCAAGATCTTTAGGGCCTTGATCACCCATAGCCAGTGCCCTGGGCAGACTGAAATCACATCCTAAAGAGAATGTTGCTGGGGACCTTGCTTTAGAGCCCTTTTTTATATTAACAGCAAGAAAGCTTAGAGACACACTCGTGGCCACCCCTGGTGAGGGAAAAGCCTCACTGAACACGGTGAGTCTAACTCATTCCTGGTTTCACTTATTTTTCTGAGTTTCATTTTCCTGTTGTCCTACTTTCCTCACCACTTATTTTTCACTTATTTTATCTTGTGTGGTATTAATAGGTAATCCACCTTAAATCCTTTCTGGAACAAGGCAGGGTGTAAATAAACAAGTAAAAATGAGCTGGCCTGTTGAATAGAGTTATTTACTATTGTCCATCTGAATCCTGAAGAAAAGATCTGCCAAAAATAACTATTTTGTTTTGGCCTGGTAGCTGCTGAGGTTTTCTTTCAAGTAGAAATTGCTCAACAGGCTCAGGGGCTTTCTGTTGCTCCTGTCGGCACGTGATATTAGGACTGTGCGTCCTGAAACAGGAGGATGCTCGCCTTGCCATCTGCTGTGGCAGGAAGGCGGGCAACCCAGTGCCACTGCATCTGCAACAGAGAAAGAGTGAGTGGACAGGGTACTACCAACGTCGTCTCTTCAGTCTCTCTTGAGGAAAGAATTGGCCTTGGTAATTAGCATTGGACTAGTGTTGCACAAGTTGCAAAGAAAATTACATGTATGTTATTGTACTCAATCCTCACAATAATGTGATTAATGTGGTTTATTACACTTTGTTTTCAGTTGAGGGCACTGAGACTTTGAGAAGACAAGTAAGTGGGTAGAGGAACCAAGATTCCCACCTAGTACGTGACGCCACATCTTATACTCTTTATTTCTCTGTGCTCTCCCTATCCTTTCAATATATTCCTAATCATTTATCCAGGCATTATAAAGTCTGGAAGGCTGCTATGTGATACGTCAGAGTCAAAAGCTTTAGAGTTAGCCTGAGGTTAAATATCATATATATTTTTTTCATTTTGTAGAAGTTACTTTAGGTCACTGTATTAGGTTTCTAAGGTTGTTATAACAAATTACCACAAATTGGGTGGCTTAGACCATCAGAGATTTGTTCTCTCACAGTTCCAGAGGCCAGAATCCAAAATCAAGTGTCTGCAGGTTCTGAAGGCTCTAGGAAGAATCCATTCTTTGCTTCTTCCAGCTCCTAATGGCTCTGGGCATCCCTTGGCTTGTGGACACATCACTCCTGTCTCTCCTTCCACGATCTTGTTGCCTCCTCATCTTCTCTGTGTGTCCATCTTATAAAGATACGTGTGATTGAATTTAGGATCCATTTAGGATAAGCTCCTCCTCTCGAGATCCTTAACTTAATCACATTTTACCAGATAAGGTAATATTCACATGTTCTTGGAATTAGGATGTGGGCATGCATATCTTTTGGGGGGCCACCATGCAGCCTATTAAAGTCACTGAGCCTCATGCCCCCTTCCATAAAAATTAGAATAATAGCACTTATCTGAAGGGAGAAGATTAAATAAGATAATGTAAATAAAAGTGTCCAATAGAAAACAAGTGCTCGATAAAAGGGTTTCACCCCCTTTTCTCATCAAGAGAGCTGTTAATATAATCACCTTGCTTTTTAGATGATCTCCCTCATTTGTCCCATTGGAATAATCCCCAGCTGTACACTCAAATCCCCTCACTCTTTAGTTTTCTCTTTAGATTCTTTTTCCTAAGAAGCTGTATTCCTTTTCAGGACAAGGAGCAGTACACTTTTTGAATTCTATTTTATCACAAACTAGGACAGTTCTTCTCAGAGCATCTGTAAGTGAGGGATCAGTTGTGTTTTTCTAACTGTATAAATTATTTATTAACAGACTACTCCCACAAATTTATTTCTTCTTGGACACAGCCACGGTGCAGCCACGGCGGCCTGTGGTCTTGGTGTGCTGGCCTCGGACACAAAATCCCCAGAAGTGGTGCAGCCTCTGTGGGCCTGAATCTTCTTCAGTTGCTCCAGGTCTTGACGGAGCTTGTTGTCCAGACCGTTGGCCAGGACCTGTTTTCTATCCTTCACTTCCTTCTGTCTGGGATCTTGCACTGGCGTGGATTCTACATCATGGTGATCACACGCTCTACCTCATCCTAAGTGAGCTCTCCTGCCCTCTTGCTGAGGTCTGTCTGCTTTCCTCAACACCACACAAGCCCATCTTTGCCCCACACCCTTAACTGCCGTGATGGCAAAGGCAATCTTCCGCCGCCCATCGATGTGGGCGTTGAGTACTTGCATTACTAGAGACGTGGTGTGTGGGCCTCCAGTGGAAGAGAGCAAGGGATCAGTTTTAATTTTGAATAGTAAAAATGTTGTGGCGATGGAAATTACTGTAAAAGTTTCCAAAACTTACTTTAAGCTTGTTGCAGACCAACAACAACATGTGGTACTACTGTGTCTAGGAACCTCATTTTGAGGAACACTGGGCAAGGGGACATATGTGACTTTCGCAGTAGTCTGAACTCCAAGATTCTGGTTACTCCCTCACTACTATTAATCCCCCTCAGAATTTCCATATTGACGTTTACCTCTCTTGTATTCTCCCTTTTTTTTAGAGATTAAAAATGTCAACATTAAAAGTTAAACGCTCATCAAATACTTTAATTTTATCAAAGTTAATTTTCCAAAAGATAGTCTCCCGTTAACTGCAAAGGGTTACTTCATACCAAGATTTAACACCAAAAACATAATATCTATATTTTTCCTCTTCCTAAGTGGTCTGAGGTATATTCTCATGGCAGTATAATTGGTTTATTTCTCTTGTGCCTTTTTGCTTTACCTTTGTTTCCACGTGGAAGTATCCTTAGTTATACACAGCACTATTCTATTTTTCTTCTGCTAGATAAGTTTTTTAATAAAGTATGTCTTTCTCTTGATATTTTTAGCTTGAGTTTTATCCCATCAAATCTTAATGCCCTCAATAACATTATATTCATTTTGTGCTTTAAAACTTCGAGTTATTTTGTCACCTCCTATTCTGTGTTGACATAGATAGTTCTCTAAGGTTGTAAGTATTATTCTTAGTGAACTTCTCTGTTATTTGTTGAATGAATGAAAGAATGATAATTACTAAGAACCACCTCCACTATACAGAGCCTTTCTCTGCCATGCCCACTGTCCTTACTTAGTAGTCGGTCCTGATTTTTCTCCCTCCCCTTCATCCATTTATCCTCGTTAAATACATTCTCTACTTTGATCCAGTGCCCTTTTCCATTTTCAGTAGTACATCTTCCTGACATTCCTGTCATGATCCAGAAGACAAATTCTTTCCTTCGGATGCCTTCTATGTAACCAATTATTACCCTCCTTTCTCTTTCAGAGTCACATCCACAAACTGGAAGAAGAGAAAAAAAATCCCACTCAACCCCTAAATGGTTTCACTTCTTTACCTGGTCCTGGAGGTTCACTGAAGATTCCTTATGACTGTAACAGTTTTTCCTACAGGAACCATTGGAGCAGTGGGGATTGGTGAGTTTGGTGATCTTGGCAGGCTCTCTGTCATATCTCGCACCAAGAAGTTAAAGCACATGCACCCATGAATATGCCAGGTTTATACACGGCAACTTCCTCCCAACCAGCAGAGAGTTCATTGTCAAATCGTTACAACATGTTAAGTTTTTCTTCGATTGAGATAACGTAGTTCCATCATTTCTTGAAGGCTTAGGAATCCCTTGGAATTTCTTAGAGGCTGGGATAAAGCATCTCTGCAGTCTAATTTCTTCTTGCTTATCCTCAGCTGTGTCACAGTCCTTCAAACTACTCCCAGTGACAAACCTGGAGTCACTTTACAGTCCCAATGTGTTTCCCCAAGGTAGGCTCTCCCAGGGTAGAGGACAGAATACCATGTGATTCTCCCACATACTCCCTTTCATGGTACATCCCAGAATAAGTACACAGGCAGGCCCTTCCATTTTAAGATAATGTCATTAATCACTATGGGAAACTAGATGGAGATAATGACAACAAATGTGAAAAAGTTACCCAAAATATCAAGATATCTAAGAGTTGTCCTAATAATTTTCCTTGGCATGTAATTACTGACTTCCTTTTTATCTAGTATACTCAGAAACCAGGGTGAGGTCTTGTGAATTTTTAGTGTCTTCTATTATTTAGTGTCTTACATTCTAATATTTGTCCCTGGTGTGAGGCTTCCCAGGTTGACCAATCTAGCATTCGTACAGGGGGCCTATTTTGCAACAAAGATTAGGAATACCTAAAGACTCCTTCTCTGCACCTCAGGATATTTTACTCTGAATTTGCAGAGTAAATTTTCACTCTTCCTGAGAGTCTCCCAGTCTTCCAATCCTGTAAGGCCTTCTTTTCATCTCTCCTATCACCCCAGCAGGAAACAGGCCTTTCTTATTTGCTCCCTGAAGACTCTGTCCCCAGGAAGATGCCTGTCCTCCCCTGACTAGTAGTCCTGTCATTCACTATTCTGGGAAGTCTATCTTGTACAGTGCCTGCAGCACACTCACTAGCCAGGTAACATGAGTTTTACTTATGTTAAATGCCTGCATCTTCACCTGCTTTTCTCAGATACAATCTGGGTGCAGCTTCTCTGATCTTGGCCTTTGTGGCTCCCATCATCCTAGTCTTCAATCTTATGTGATCTTCCTTGCCCCAGGGTATCCTCTTTGGCTAACTTCACCGTATTCATGTTTCAGATTCAGTCAATTACAGTAAGAAAGATTGACATCTCTTTACTAGTCAATATCTAGTCCTACTCAGGTCAGGTTGTTGGTTCCACTCATCCCCTAAATTCTCTGAGATGACACACAGGGGTGTCTCATTCTCGGGGAAGCAATTATTTTAGAATCAAAATTCTATTATATGAAAATAATTTCCGCCATTTAAAAATCACTTATTGAGGAACTGTTCTGTGTCCAGCAGCATGCCTGATGCCAGGGATACAAAAATAAAGAAGATGCACGCCCTCACGTAGTTCATAACCTAGTGGGGGTCGGCAGACTTAGAGGAATAATTAGAAAACAACTAGAGCCACGCTCTAATAGAAGGATGCAAATTAAAAAACAAATACAAAAAGAAGTATGAATATGCCTAATTTCTACATAGATTTGTTGACATAGATATTTCTTCTTCTCTCTCTTCTTGTCTCCCCATCTGGCTTATTTTCTGTGTTATTTCTCCAACACATCCTCTCACAGTGTGGAATATACAGAGGTGTTCCCTGAGCCCTTTCACCTCCTCCTTTTTGAGAGAAATAAGTTACAATTACCTCGAATATCGTTGGCCAACCCCTCAAGCACAAAAGAAACGTATCATCTACCTACCCTGTCACAGATTGCCACTGTCCCTTTGCCTCCAGTATTTCTTGGCTCTCTAGATAAAAGAGTGGTGCTTCTGAATTGGCTGTGGAAGAAACCTCGTTCTTAGTTTTTTTACACCATGGATCACCTTGTAGACTGGCAATGTCCTTCTGCCCTAGGTGAGTATCTACAGTAAGTAAGGAGACAGGTAAATTGCTGACACTCCAGGAAACTTCCTCAACTCCAAAACCGAAAGCTTGGGTCTTCCAAAAAGCTTCTAATAAACAATAGACATGGAAACAGCTTTAAGAAAACTTCATTGAATTCTATTGGCACTACAGCCAATCAATGGACTAGTTTTTAAGAATGTGCTACATTTTTATGCTGCATTGCCTAGGCTATCAGTCTTCATAATCACTCTTCTATAGAGAATATTTTGACCAAGTTCCAGTGGTTGAAAGAACCATCTTGGCCTTCTTCTAAAAAGGCTGAGAGCCCAGATGCAGGAAAGAAAATGCTCCCCCACTCTCCACCCCACCCTCAATCTAAATGCCACAGTTTGTAGCAGAGTGACTTGGAAGATGGCAGAGAGACAACAGACCAGCAGGAGAACTCTTGGTTTTTTTCCAGATGTATACTCTGGTCAAGCGCCCTTCAGCCATCTACATTAGTCTTCTGTCTCCCTCCAGGATCAGCCTTACCCATGAACATTCTATGAACAGGTGGTCACCTATGTCCTATACATTGAAGGCTGTTAAGAAACCTCTGCTGCTCTGAATTGCATCTTCCCTTGCCTGCCTCGATTCCTGAAATTCCACCCCTACAGTCATACCTGCAAGTGATGATTAATTCATTAGATTCTTTCCAAGTGATAGCTCTCCAGAGCAGATTGTGTTGAGGGGAAAGTGGAAAGATTATGAAGGTCCAGGGTGCCTGACAGAAGAGGAATTCTCATCATAGATACAACAGCTCTGAAGGGGAAGCAAGTACCCCCAAAAATAAGTCTGCCCATTTTACAGTTGCACTTAGGGCCAGAACCACTGCCATCCCACCAAGAACTTGTTATGATCTTGTCAATTAAGATTGTTTTATTCAGTGACCTACGAAAGAATCCCAAACTGAAGATCATAGAAGAACTCAAGCTGATTCACGCTTGTTTTACTATACCTGATACAACAGTGCGTGTATGACTTGATTTTCTCCTCACCCTGAACACTTTGACATCGGCTAAAAGTATGGACAGGCTTCTCTGAGCTGTCCATTTGGGGAGGTGGCAGTGGGGGGCAACACAGTGAGAAGGAAAAGACATTCTGCTCATCCTCAAGATTCCTGAAGAGACCAGTTAGCCAAAGGCAATGGCCTCCCCTTCCTCTGGCTGGCAAACCATTGGAAGAATTAGTATTCTCTGTGAAATGTACCTGTCTAGGTAGGCAATAATGACAAATATCAAATTAGCATCCTTACCTACTAGAGGCAATAGGTTAAAATGAAAAAGAGTCACATGAATCTTCCCAGCATTGCTACTTATTATGTTTTTGACCCTTGTTTGATCCCCTAACCCCTCTGAGCCTCTTTTTTTTCATCTGTGAAGTAGGGAAAACGATGTTCACCCTTGCAGGGCTGTGGGGAGAATATATATGGAGGCTGGTACACTGCAGGCTTTCAACAAATGCAATTGTTCCCCCATTAGTTTTCTGTTTGAATGGAGCATATAAAATGACACACTATTAAAGTCCTTAATCCCAACTCAGAAAAAGAAGAATCGCTTTTTAAAAATTCTTGCTTGCATTCTGAATATTGTAGTTACACTGTAGTCTACCTCTCCCAAGAAGTTATGTCCCACAAGACCGGAGAATAGATTTGGAGCCCCTATTGCTCAACACAAGCTTTTGATCTGATCTCTGTGCATGAAGGAAAATGCAGTTTTCTTCCACGTGAAATTAAAAAATGGGTTTGTTATGACAAATATTTACTTAGGTTTCCCAAATCAATTATTCTAATTTATTCCAAGAATCACCAACAAATTAATTTATAACATTTTACAACCACTTATTTATTGCTCTAGAAATATCAGAAGAAAAAAAAAAAGAGAAGAAAGAAAGCATCCCATCAACTTACTGTGTGAACCTCCAAATAATACTAATGCTTCAGTGATACACTAGAAAAGTATTCCAGACAGTATGCCTGCAAAGTGCCTCCTAAAAAATGGTCTAATTTATACATGCAGCTCAAAGAATGAAAATGTGTGGCTATAATACAAGCCTCTAAGACTTTTTCAAAACAAAAATTTGTAGCCTGGACTCAACAAAATAAAAAGACTTAACAGAAGGCTTCAAATTCCTGAGGTGGGAGTTTTCCATAGATCACAGAAAACTGATCGTGCATAGAAGGGCTGACACAGCAAAAGAGCCTAAGGAAAGCAAGAGACACACAAGGGAGGGATGAAAAAGAAAAGAAAGGGAGAAAAAAGTGTTCCTTTCTCCTTTTTGGCATGTATCACTTCTATGAAAGAATTTCCAAAATGCTCAACCCTAGATGAATATTCAATCAGATAATTTTCAAATCCCAGATAGTAATGGAGTTGGACAAAACAGTGTTTGTTTGGAGCCTCCAATGAGGAATAACAAATTCTTGGTGATTAATGGCATTTATGTGCTTTTGGCCATTAAAAACATTTTCTGCTCTTGAGTCACAACGGAAGCTACAGCTTGAATTTTATTGTTCAATTTGCTTTTTTCTTTCCTGGGTGAGCCAGCACTGGATTTAGGAGTTGAAAGTTTATGAAGTCAGCAGGACCCCAAGGGACTGAAGGCTAAGCTGAGCCAATGAGGATAATGCCAAAGATTATCTACCCTCGGTGAAAATGCGGGATTCAGAAAAGAAAAGGAACAAAGAGGGATTATAAAGACTGACAGTCTGTAACTTAGACGAAATTTCTTGGCTAGGTTGGCAAATTTCCTTTTTTAAAAAACAAACAAACAAAAAATTTCCTGGTTGACAGTTGCTTAAATTCTTCCTTTTTCCATTTTTGGCACACCGTCAAAAAGGCAAACTAGTTTTCTCCCAGAGGACTGGAGAATGAGTGAGTCTTCAGAGAAGAAGCAGCAATGCTTGCTGTGAAAAGCAGAGGGGTGAGCACTAAGGAGCTTCAGGGAGTAGAAAAGACATGAATTTTGCTCAGTAGATGACTGGGTTTGTTGTTGGTGGTGTTTTTTTCCTGCATCCTTTAAAGAAGTCCTTTAACTTGGGCCTTGGGCCTTACCTAAACAGGATAATATTTTTGTGATGTTTTTCAAGTACATTTTAGTTACATTTTAAAAAAACCATACTTGTCATTTTTCCCAGTCCTGGCAGTGAGTGAAAATACAGCAAAATATAAGACCTTCACAGGAACAGCTGACTGTACTGAAATCTAATATGGTTTTTCCAATCTTGTGCATGATTTTCTTTAGCCTCAGCTTTCCTATCTGTAAAATGGAGGGGACTTCTAGGTTCATAAAAGCAACAGGTACAAGGTATCAGGTTGACACAGACTGGAAGCTAAGATTTTTCAGGAATCTTACAAACAAACAAACAAAATCTGAAGGGAGTATTGGATTATATTATTACTGGATTATATTATTACCTCTCCCACCTCGTGGGACTGCCACAATCCAGGAGTTTCTACAAGGTCCATGAGTGAAGGTGTATCTTCTCCCTTTGAGTACTGCTACTGAAAACTTGGGTAGATTCCGCTCTATTTTTCTCTGTGTCCCAATTTCCTGTAAATGATAAAACTGTAAAACAAAAAGTAGTAAGATCCAAATCTTCCTGCTGGGGACTTGATGAAGATGAGTTAGACACTGACAGTCAGGCAAAGATGGAAGGTTCTCCATGACAGAGACCAAACTAATTCAAAACGAAAATCATCAATTTGAGTGTGCTCACGTTACTTAAAAATCAATGAAGAAACACAGCGAGGGAACCCTGAAGCCGCTTCAGCACCCACACTTTTGCACTCAGCGCTAACTTAGCAGTCTTGAAATATCTTGGCTCTGAAAACCCAGTCAATCATCATTAATAATGATATTTTTATAGCACTTTAAATATTGGAATTTCCAGAGCCATTTTGATAGATGCCCTGTCACTACCTTGCCATTTGCGTAACTTTTTCTGGGTTTTTTTTTTTTTTTTTTTCCGCAACTCTATTTAAAGAATTTTTTAACAGGGGGAGAAAAAAAAAGAGAAACTTCTTTTGATTGAAAAATTCATAAGAGATGGCACAGCTTGCCCTTGCTCTGAATCCCTTACTACTGAAGAGTGGGATTTAGAGATTGTACCACGACTTTCAACCTTAGTGATTCTAGAACTTGAATTTACTTAAGGAGTTAAAACAAATGCCTGCCTGTTGCCTTCAGATCTGGAATAAGAGTTCAGTGAGTTTGCACAAAGATGAAAAAGATTAGAAGCAAAGGCTGGGTTCCTTGATACTCAAAACTTCTCAAGCAATTTACCTGTTTATCTCACCACGAAACTTAGAAATTACTTAGTACCTCTAGTGTGACTTACCCAGAAAATTCAGAAATACTTCTTCAACTTATTTTAGTTTATTAAGTTATAAATAAATTAGTTGAATTCTCATCTTCTGGCTCGATTTATCTGCCTGTCTCTTTCCCTGTCTGTCTCTCTGTTTTTTCTGTCTCTCTCTGTCTCTCTCTCTCTCTCCCTCACACACACACACACACACACACACACACACACACACACACACACACACACCACTATTCAAAGGCAATATTCCTCACTGTTGAAAATGCAGATGAAATTTCTTTTTTTTTTTAATCTCAAGTTTTTTTAAATTTTTATTTTATATTGGAGCATAGTTGATTTACAATGGTGTGTTAGTTTCATGTGTACAGCATAATGATTCAGTTATACATGTACATATATCTATTCTTATTTCTGTTATAACTTCCACAAAACTATCCAAGCTTATGAGAGACCTTGGCAGACTCCAACTTTGAAAGGGAACTCTAACAATTCATGTTTAACCTCTGAGCCAAGAAAAGCCTGAATTTTTCAAAAGTTCGTATTTGTTTGGTGTTCTTTTTTTCCCCCTTGTAGACGCTTTTATTCTTCCCCTCCAAAAGACTGCACAGGAATTTTTATCACCATTGGGGACCTAACGCTGGTGGTGAAAAAGCGAGTTCCTGTCTTGGTACTGAACTAAAAAAAAATAAATGTCTTGGATGTATCAGGTTTCTTTGTCAAGCTAACAAAAATGAAGGGATCTAGTTTACTGGAATAGTTGCACTCCTCATTAAAATTGATGACTTCGAAGATTCTGTGCCTCTCTTCCTTTAACCAGGGCCATCGGCCAAGAATCTGCTGTGCTGCTAAAAACATCCTGTTATCGGGGTGTCGTAAAACAGACCACTGCTGGCGTCTTTGCCTGTCCTTCAGGTTTAGGTTTCTGTGAGACAGCAAGGCAGGCTTGGGATGACTAGAGGAGGACGGACCTAGCCATCTGGCCAAGGGTCTATCGAACCTAAGATGCAAACTGGTATTTTCTCTCCATGAACATCAAGTTCGAAAAAGAAAGAAAGGGAGCTGGATTAGCATGAGGCGGAGTTCAGTTTTTCTTAGAAATGTGGAACTCTGCAAAAGTGTGCCTTTATTTTTGGCACAAAATTGCTAGACCAAATTACATAGCTTATCAGATGTGGTTTTTTGGGCTCAGCGGAGAAGCCACTGCAGGGACTTGTTCTCTTCATTGCTTGTTCCCAGTTGGGAATTTGGGATACGTCATGGTCCTCTTGTAGTTCAGGAACAGGCTTGAATAATAAGTGCTAAGAAGATTTGTGATCCAATTAAATTTACATTACTTCAAGTTAAGTAAACCTTGGTCCTAAAAGAGATTCCGTTCTGCCCTAAGAGAGGTAAGATACAAAGTTTGACCTATATGTCACAGATTGGCAAACAGTCCCATGTCAACCTTGGGGGAGTAAAAAGGACAGGAGGTCAATCCCAGTGAATAAGGGGTTTCAAAAAGAACATTCTCAGCGCTTCTCACAAATCCTCTCCCCTATTTTTTGACCATCTACATGGACTCACCATCATATGGCAGAAAGTTACTTTTCATATACAGTAAGTCCCCTACATACAAACCTTCAAGTAGCGAACTTTCAAAGATGCTAACGTGCATTCACAGGTCCAATCACATAAGTTAGTTCACGTGTCTGGCATACAACGTCACGTGTGTGCATCCTCTACAGGTGGTTGTGCTTTTGTGTACTTTACCAGAGAAAGGACAAAGAGAGACAAGAGGAAGAAGAAGCAACTGAAGAACCGAAGAGATTCACGACTCAGGAAATGGCAAGGGGATTTTCTTTATTTGAGGAGGCACTGTTAGTATTTGAGGCATAGGACCCAAACGTAGAATGGTACACAAGGGTTGCAGCAGCTGTTCAGAATGCAATCCAGTGTTATCATGTCATCTATGATGAGAAAAAAAGAGCTACTACTCAGATATCACTGGATCGTTTTTTCAAGAGGGTAGATAGAATTGAATCCAGCAAGGAACCAGAACCTTTGCCATCAATGTCAGGCATGAGTGGAACTGCAGCTTGCCCTCCGTCTCCTATTTGCTGACGGTCCTTCAGCTCTACCATCTCCCACCTCCAGTCAGTAACTCTTCTTGCCTGTTCACTCGATGCCAGCCCCTGTATGCCAGCTGTTGCACTGTACTACTATACTTTTCAAGGTACTGTACTGTAAGATTAACAATGTTTTCTTTATTTATGTTTGTTTTTTATGTATTATTTGTGTGAAAAGTATTATAAACCTATTACAGTACAATACTATATAGCCGATTGTGTTAGTTGGGTACCTAGGCTATCTTTGTTGGACTTACGAACAAATTGGACTAACGAACACACTCGCAGAATGGAACTCGTTCGTGTGCAGGGAACTTACTGTACTGATTATTTTTATTTCGTTGCTAAAAAATGGAGAATAGATTAAAGACATAATATCATAGACAGAAATTTTCCACTAGCTGAAAAGAACCACAGAGTATTCATGTGTTCAGTTTATTCATCCATTTATACCAAAGTAAAGCACCTCAGGGAATGCAAAAGAATTAAAAATTGGGTTTGTGGAGGCCAATTTATCACGAGTACAAAACAAAGCAATAAGTCAGCAAGTGCATCACACCTAGGAGTGTAGTGTTGAAAGTACAGGGAAAAGTCAGTGTGGAGGAGAGGGGCTTAGTAAGGAAGAACTTCTGAGGGAAGATGAATTTCGACTGGAAACTTCAATGATACATAGATTTCCAAGTGTTCTTTCACCTTGAACCCTTTCTTCAAATGAAATCTTGCACATGAAATCCAGTGGAGGGAGCAATTAGAACAGAGCCCGCCTCTCACCCTGTCCACTGCCCGTACTTCTCTCCTGTTAACCTTTTCTCTTCAATGGTTCACAGCTGGAAAATCACTGAAATCTAGAAGGTACAAGGTACAGAAGAGAAAGAAGGCAGCCCTCTGGGTGCAGAGAACAGCGTGATAAAGCTGAATAAGAAAGTGGTGATAGAAATGCTCTTATTTAGCACAATAAAAGCATTTAGGAAAAAGTAATCCACCTGAAGTCGAGTCAATGGATGATGGGGGACCACTAAAGATTCTCAAGTTGGGGAGCAATGTGACAAAAATGAAAGTTTAAGAAAAATCACATGGCAGCCATGTGCTGATAGTTTGCAATAGAGAAAAATCAAGTGAGGATCCAAATGGAGTAATCCAAATACAGAAATAGCCCCCAACAGAATTGCAACTGTAAAAATGGGGGTGCAGCCAATAGGACTTAGTGGTTGAGTGGATATGGGAGGTAAAGGAAATGCAACCTAGAAAGTCATTTTTAACTGTTCAGACTAATTGAGGTCTTTATATTAGACACTTACAGAAATCTGTAGGTTTTTATAGCCATTATTTCTATTAGTCATTATACATTTGTGTGATTACTAATACATTTCTACTCCTATATTATAATGTTCCGTGAAACTGGGGACTCTGCCAGTTTGGTCACTAGAACTTAGCATAAAAAGTTCAAATATTTGTGAAATTAAGAAAACTCAATAAATGATGGTGTCATTGATTGTATTAAGGGAGCTAAGGAGAAGTAGTTAAGTTTGATTTTATCATATTTTTCTTAGATGAGGAAAATAGATCTAAAGGCAGATTTCTTACCCCTGCTTAAGACATGGGGCTGAAGAGTAGTTAAAATGTCAGAGATGGGTGTAAAAAGTAAGCCATCAACAGCAATCAAAGCTACGGCAATTAATCAGTTCACCCAGAGAGAGTTTAAAGACAGAAGAACAGAGTGAGCTAAAGATGCTCAAGCAAAAGTCAAGCGGAGAACCGGAAGAGTCAAAATTAAAGAATACTCCTCTGAGGGTAAATTTGGAATGGTCTGCCATACACCCACACTTGGAGACATTTATAAACTGTAACAGGAAGAAATCCTCTTTCCAAAAAGTTTAAAACATCAGGAATTCTGGAAGTGGGAATAAAATGTACAGTTAATCAGGAGGAGTCCAACCCATTTTTAAGCCCCTATCAGAAATTCTTCATTGTATTTTAAAAATATGATTGACCACCTTACCCCAAGTGCTAATAGTGTCCCTCCTGAGAAACACTGACCCAGACATAGTGCTTTCCCTTTCCTTTTTTTCTCTTCTTTATTTTTTTTTTTCCTATCTCCCACTTTCCTTTGGTGGAAACACATAAAACATCTCTTTCCTAGAATTATATAAGCCACATGACATTCCCAAATGTCATTTGCTGATTTGGTATCATTCCACCTAAATCCTTGAGTTTGTTCTTGCTGCTGCTATTGTTATGAGTTTGTTTGTTCTTAGACTTTTTGTTTTTTGTTTTGTTCTGTTCTTTGGTTCATAGAAAGAGGAGAGAGAGAAAAATGCATGAATAACACAAACTGATTACTTTGTAGTCAAAGAAGGTGCTTGTACCCTCTTCCCATTCTTACTGAGACAAAGAGACCTTTCTTTTTTTCTCAAAAATAACGATAGCCCCAAGGGCATTCTTAGGACAAAGTTACAATGTGGATTTTCTTCTGTGTAATACTTTTTTCTATTTAGCCCTGTGAGAAATTACACAGATTTTAGGTAGAAAGCAAGTAGGTATGAATTGTGAATGCTCATATGCTAGATGCCGTAATTTATATATAAATCTTGAATGCTGAAATTCTGAAAGTGTTTTAAAATTAAGTCTAATATTAATGGCAAGGGGTCTGAGAGAAGAAAACTCGAGGAATAAAGAGATGCTGCAACCACCAACAGTATTTCTTGAGTGAAAGTTGCACAGGTACCTTTTGGTCTCAAGCCTCAAATAGTGGTTTTATTCCAAAGGAAACATTAAATTACAGAAACTTAAGATCCGTCCAGGAGCAATATAGAGCCACAGTGATTGTCTGGTGAACCCAGAAGTTAAGCTTCAGAAGACTGTGGATCTGTTTGAAGCTACCACCTATTCATGAAATCTTTTCAGAGTCTGTTCATTTATTTATGCACACAAAACTCTAAGCGGGCATCTAGGATGTGCCCAGCACTGTATGAGTTCAAAGGGATAAAAGAGACAGTCCTTGCCCCAGAGAGCTCAAGCTGGTAGGAGCTCCTACGTTAGCCACCTTCATCATCTTCTCCTCCTCACTTTCCTGAAGATTTGGCAGGTACCTTACAGAAAGCAGGTGGCTTTTTGTTTCTACCACCTTATATAGCTATGATTCAATCTCATTTTCCAAGATTGATTGACACCATTTTTTGGTATCCATTTATATTTTCTCTCCTTCTAATTCTAAATTGCAGATGCAGCCAACTCATCTCTCAGGGTTTTGTTTGCCCTAACACTTAGCAAGAAGCAGGGAGCGGCCAGAGGTCCTTTTCCAGAACCTTATAGATGTTTTGAGAAGTAAAAAGAATTGTCCACAACTGAGGGGAGAAATTGTTAAACTTACCAAGAGTCAGGTTGAGAAGGAAGAAATGGAGACACATGGTCCATAAACACAAAAGAGAATGCACAAGAGGAATAAAAAAAAAGTCATTGAACACATCATCACTGCTTTGATGGAGCAAGATCAAAATACTATGGGTAACCTGCCAGGCAAACAGGAAATATTGTGGCATGCCGACCACTCCCCCAGGGCTGAGCGGGCCTCAGGCAAAGCACAGTCAAATCATGATTTCAGGTTTTCTGAACGCTGCTCTGCACACACACCAACTTCACAACAATACCACTTTTGTCAACAACAGGGAATACCACCCAGTTTTCTATTTTTATGATGCTGTTTTTTAAGAAAAGGCTTTCTATCGTAAAACACGCAGCCATCCTATTCTATAAAGATCCATTCTCTTTATATATGTCTTTTATCCTATGCCCACAATTATAACGATCTTCTGGCCAGGTATCTTGCATGCTACCTACTTTCTTCATAACCTTTCTTGATGCCTAGCACACCAAATCCACCCAGTAAATATTGTTGATCAACACCAATTCTTTATAGAGAAAAGCCAAGCTGCACTGTATTTTGTGTGTTAATGAGGTATCTTCAGGCATTATTCATAGCAGCTGCTCTCTTAAGAAGCAAGAATGCATGAGCAATGACCAGGGAGACTCCGTTGGTGTTGGAGCCAATGGCAGCATCCATGAAAAAGATGCTTGACCCCTACCTTGCTATCCAGCCAGTTCCAACTGGCTGGCCATTCACCAGCCTGGGTTTCCTTCCACTTCCCCAGCTTGCCATTGCTCTCGTGGCTTCTACACCTGGAATTTCTTCCTCATATCAAGACATAGATCCATGATCCTACCTAAGAAACACAACTTCCGTGAATTTTTCAGGTCTCAAGGAACACGTAATCTTCTCAACACCTACAGCCAACGATGGTCTGTATTTAGCATTTTAATTTATTCAATTTTCCTTTTTTTTTTTGAATTTTTGAATTTTATTTTATTTATTTTTTATACAGCATGTTCTTATTAGTTATCTATTTTATACATGTTAGTAGACATACGTCAATCCCAATCTCCCAATTCATCCCACCACCACCACCCACCCCCGCCACTTTCCCCCCTTGGTGTCCACATGTTTGTTCTCTACATCTCTGTCTCTATTTCTGCCCTGCAAACCGGTTCATCTGTATGATTTTTCTAGGCTCCACATATATGCATTAATATACGATATTTGTTTTTCTCTTTCTGACTTACTTCACCCTGTATGACAGTCTGTAGATCCATCCACATCCCTACAAATGACCCAATTTCGTTCCTTTTTATGGCTGAGTAATATTCCATTGTATACGTATACCACATCTTCTTTATCCAGTCACCTGTCAATGGGCATTTTGGTTGCTTCCATGACCTGGCTATAGTAAACAGTGCTGCAATGAACATTGGGGTGCATGTGTCTTTTTGAACTATGGTTTTCTCTGGGTATATGCCCAGTAGTGGGATTGCTGGGTCATAAGGTAATTCTATTTTTAGTTTTTTAAGGAACCTCCATACTGTTTGCCATAGTGGCTGTATCAATTTACGTTCCCACCAACAGTGCAAGAGGGTTCCCTTTTCTCCACACCTGCTCCAGCATTTGTTTTTTGTAGATTTTCTGATGATGCCCATTCTAACTGGTGTGAGGTGATAACTCACTGTAGTTTTGATTTGCATTTCTCTAATAATTAGTGATGTGGAGCAGCTTTTCATGTCCTTCTTGGCCATCTGTATGTCCTCTTTGGAGAAATGTCCATTTAGGTCTTCTGCCCATTTTTGGATTGGGTTGTTTGTTTTTTTAATATTGAGCTGCATAAGCTGTTTATATGTTTTGGAGATTAATCCTTTGTCCGTTGATTCATTTGCAAATATTTTCTCCCATTCTGAGGGCTGTCTTTTCATCTTGTTTGTAGTTTCCTTTGCTGTGCAAAAGCTTTTAAGTTTCATTAGGTCCCATTTGTTTATTTTTGTTTTTATTTCCATTACTCTAGGAGGTGGGTCAAAAAAGATCTTGCTGTGATTTATGTCAAAGAGCATTCTTCCTATGTTTTCCTCTAAGAGTTTTATAGTGTCCAGTCTTACATTTAGGTCTTTAATCCATGTTGAGTTTATTTTTGTGTATGGTGTTAGGGAGTGTTTAATTTCATTCTTTTACATATAGCTGTCCAGTTTTCCCAGCACCACCTATATTGAAGAGACTGTCTTTTCTCCACTGTATATCCTTGCCTCCTTTGTCATAGATTAGTTGACCATAGGTGCATGGGTTTATCTCTGGGCTTTCTATCCTGTTCCATTGATCTATATTTCTGTTTTCGTGCCAGTACCATATTGTCTCGATTACAGTAGCTTTGTAGTATAGTCTGAAGTCAGGGAGTCTGATTCCTCCAGCTCCGTTTTTTACCCTCAAGACTGCTTTGGCTATTTGGGGTCTTTTGTGTCTCCATACAAATTTTAAGATTTTTTTGTTCTAGTTCTGTAATAAAATGCCACTGGTAATTTGATAGGGATTGCACTGAATCTGTAGATTGCTTTCAGTAGTATAGTCATTTTCACAATATTGATTCTTCCAATCCAAGAACATGGTATGTATATCTCTCCATCTGTTTGTGTCATCTTTGATTTCTTTCATCAGTGTCTTATAGTTTTCAGAGTACAGGTCTTTTACCTCCTTAGGTAGGTTTATTCCTAAGTATTTTATTCTTTTTCTTGCAGTGGTGAATCGGATTGTTTCCTTAATTTCTCTTTCTGATCTTTCATTGTTAGTGTATAGGAATGCAAGAGATTTCTGTGCATTAATTTTGTATCCTGCAACTTCACCAAATTCATTGATTAGCTCTAGTAGTTTTCTGGTGGCATCTTTAGGATTCTTTGTGTATAGTATCATGTCATCTGCAACCAGTGACAGTTTTACTTCTGCTTTTCCAATTTGTATTCCTTTTATTTCTTTTTTTTCTCTGATTGTCGTGGCTAGGACTTCCAAAACTATGTTGATTAATAGTGGCCAGAGTGTACATCCTTGTCGTGTTCCTGATCTTAGAAGAAATGCTTTCAGTTTTTCACCATTGAGAATGATGTTTGCTGTGGGTTTGTCATATATGGCCTTTATTATGTTGAGGTAGGTTCCCTCTATGCCCACCTTCTGGAGAGTTTTTATCATAAATGGGTGTTGAATTTTGTCACAAGC
This sequence comes from Balaenoptera musculus, assembly GCF_009873245.2. Classification (NCBI taxonomy): domain Eukaryota; kingdom Metazoa; phylum Chordata; class Mammalia; order Artiodactyla; family Balaenopteridae; genus Balaenoptera; species Balaenoptera musculus. The sequence continues at coordinate 25,079,619 of NC_045796.1, forward strand.
TTTTTCTGCATCTATTGAGATGATCATATGTTTTTTCTCCTTCAATTTGTTAATATGGTGTATCACATTGATTGATTGGTGTATACTGAAGAATCGTTGCATCCCTGGGATAAATCCCACTTGATCATGGTGTATGATCCTTTTAATGTGTTGTTGGATTCTGTTTGCTAGTATTTTGTTGAGGATTTTTGCATCTATATTCATCAGTGATATTGGTCTGTAATTTTCTTTTTTTGTAGTATCTTTGTCTGGTTTTGGTATCAGGGTGATGGAGGCCTCATAGAATGAGTTTGGGAGTGTTCCTTCCTCTGTAATTTTTTGGAAGAGTTTGAGAAGGATGGGTGTTAGCTCTTCTCTAAATGTTTGGTAGAATTCACCTGTGAAGCCATCTGGTCCTGGACTGTTGTTTGCTGGAAGATTTTTAATCACAGTTTCAATTTCATTACTTGTGATTGGTCTGTTCATATTTTCTATTTCTTCCTGGTTCAGTCTTGGAAGGTTATACCTTTCTAAGAATTTGTCCATTTCTTCCAGGTTGTCCATTTTATTGGCATAGAGTTGCTTGTAGTAGTCTCTTAGGATGCTTTGTATTTCTGCCGTGTCTGTTGTAACTTCTCCTTTTTCATTTCTAATTTTATTGATTTGAGTCCTCTCCCTCTTTTTCTTGATGAGTCTGGCTAAAGGTTTATCAATTTTGTTTATCTTCTCAGAGAACTAGCTTTTAGTTTTATTGATCTTTGCTATTGTTTTCTTTGTTTCTATTTCATTTATCTCTGCTCTGATCTTTATGATTTCTTTCCTTCTACTAACTTTGGGTTTTGTTCGTTCTTCCTCCTCTAGTTCCTTTAGGTGTAATGTTAGATTGTTTATTTGAGATTTTTCTTGTTTCTTGAGGTAGGCATGTATTGCTATAAACTTCCATCTTAGAACTGCTTTTGCTGCATCCCATAGGTTTTGGATCATCGTGTTTTCATTGTAATTTGTATCTAGGTATTTTTTTATTTCCTCTTTGATTTCTTCAGTGATCTCTTGGTTATTTAGTAATGTATTGTTTAGCCTCCACGTGTCTGTGTTTTTTATGATTTTTCCCCTGTAATTGATTTCTAATCTCATAGCGTTGTGGTCGGAAAAGATGCTTGATATGATTTCAATTTTCTTAAATTTACCGAGGCTTGATTTGTGGCCCAAGATGTGATCTATCCTGGAGAATGTTCCGTGTGCACTTGAGAAGAAAGTGTAATCTGCTGTTTTTGGATGGAGTGTCCTATAAATATCAATTAAATCTATCTGGTCTATTGCGTCATTTAAAGCTTGTGTTTCCTTATTTTCTGTCTGGATTATCCTTCCACTGGTGTAAGTGAGGTGTTAAAGTCCCCCAGTACTATTGTGTTACTGTCGATTTCCTCTTTTATAGCTGTTAGCAGTTGCCTTATGTATTGAGGTGCTCCTATGTTGGGTGCATATATATTTATAATTGTTATATCTTCTTCTTGGATTGATCCCTTGATCATTATGTAGTGTCTTTCCTTGTCTCTTGTAACATTCTTTATTTTAAAGTCTGTTTTATCTGATATGAGTATTGCTACTCCAGCTTTCTTTTGATTTCCATTTCCATGGAATATCTTTTTCCATCCCCTCACTTTCAGTCTGTATATGTCCCTAGGTCTGAAGTGGGTCTCTTGTAGACAACATATATATGGGTCTTGTTTTTGTATCCATTCAGTGAGCCTGTGTCTTTTGGTTGGAGCATTTAATCCATTCATGTTTAAGGTAATTATCGATATGTATGTTCCTATGACCATTTTCTTAATTGTTATGGGTTTGTTTTTGTAGGTCCTTTTCTTCTCTGTGTTTCCCACTTAGAGAAGTTCCTTTAGCATTTGTTGTAGAGCTGGTTTGGTGGTGCTGAATTCTCTTAGCTTTTGCTTGTCTGTAAAGCTTTTGATTTTTCCATCAAATCTGAATGAGATCTTTGCTGGGTAGAGTAATCTTGGTTGTAGGTTCTTCCTTTTCATCACTTTAAACATATCGTGCCACTCCCTTCTGGCTTGTAGAGTTTCTGCTGAGAAATCAGCTGTTAACCTTATGGGAGTTCCCTTGTATGCTATTTGTCATTTTTCCTTTGCTGCTTTCAATAATTTTTCTTTTCTTTAATTTTTGTCAATTTGATTACTATGTGTCTTGGCATGTTTCTCCTTGGGTTTATCCTGCCTGGGACTCTCTGCACTTCCTGGACTTCGGTGGCTATTTCCTTTCCCATGTTAGGGAAGTTTTCAACTATAATCTCTTCAAATATTTTCTCGAGTCCTTCCTCTCTCTCTCTTCTCCTTCTGGGACCCTTATAAGGCTAATGTTGTTGTATTTAATGTTGTCCCAGAGGTCTCTTAGGCTGCCTTCATTTCTTTTCATTCTTTTTTTCTTTATTCTGCTCCACAGCAGTGAATTCCACCATTCTGTCTTCCAGGTCACTTATCCGTTCTTCTGCCTCAGTTATTCTGCTATTGATTCCTTCTAGTGTATGTTTTCATTTCAGTTATTATATTGTTCATCTCTGTTTGTTTGTTCTTTAATTCTTCTAGGTGTTTGTTCTTTAGTTCTTCTAGGTGTTCGTTAAACATCTCTTGCATCTTCACGATCTTTGCCTCCATTCTTTTCCCGAGGTCCTGGATCGTCTTCACTATCATTATTCTGAATTCTTTGTCTGGAAGGTTGCCTATCTCCACTTCATTTAGTTGTTTTCCTGGGGTTTTATCTTGTTCCTTCATCTGGTACATAGTCTTCTGCCTTTTCATTTTGTCTGTCTTTCTGTGAATGTGGTTTTCCTTCCACAGGCTGCAGAATTGTAGTTCTTCTTGCTTCTGCTGAATTTATTTACTTTTCATTGGTACTCTTGTTTTCTGTCCCCTTGTCTTTTCTAATTTTTGTCTAGATTCTAAGCACAGATTCATTGCCTTGCAGCATGGGGCTGTGATTTATAAGTCATCAGTCAAATGTATGGCTTCTCAGTAAACCAGAAACTGGGTAATATTAAAGTACGCCCACACACATACACATAGCATCATCAGCGTGTGCTAGTTACTTTGTGTGTTAACCCAATTAAACTCACATCAACCCTATGAGGTAGGTACCATTCCCATTTCCATTTCACTGATGGGGAAAATTTAGCTCAGAGAAGTTACATATTTTGCCCAGCATCATTACTGTTAGTGACAATAATAGACTATACATTTTATTGTCTTCTGATTCAGGACAGTGTCTCCTGTCCCACAGATGTAATCATAAAAATGGAATAGCTAGTGCTCTTTAAAAAAAAAAATCTTGATGAAGTAAAACCTGTTTCTCCCACCCACCCTTCCTCTATTCTTCTAAACCTTTTCCCTTTCTCCCTCAAATATTGAATGTCTGCAACATGTGGACATCACCCAGAATGCTAAGTATATGTCAGGAAATGTTGCCGTGAAAAATAATAACAGGATCTGCTTCTCAGTGTTTGTTCGTGTAAAAAGAAGACCACACTCTATATTTTCCAGCCAACGTGTCATATAGGTCATTCCACTCATTGGCATGTGGACCTGTTCTTCCTGCCTACAGAGTTAGTCAGAAGTGGAACATTTGAGTGGATGTGTGTCAACCTCCTTGGAAGGAAAAATATCAACATGAACAATACGATTTGTAAATATTGAGAATCATAAGAGTCACAGCCTGTCCACATGGATTATATCACTTGATTCTGACAACATTCCTGAGAGGTAGAGAACACCCATAGTATGACTGGCCCCAATTTACAGGTGAAGAAATAGAGGCTGAGAGAAGTTAAATGATTTACTGAAAGTTAGTAAGTTAGTAAGAGGTGACAGCTTCACCAGAATCCATGTTTTTATTTTTTTGAAACTGTGATCTTTCCCCCACATGCCAGGAGAGGAGGAGTAGAAGGGAATGAAACTAGTCACGTGATAGAGCCTGGTCCGAGGAGAAGCGCACTGGAGAAGCTAAGAGCCTTCAGCAGCGGCAGGGGAAGCCCCCTTGTGTAAGAGAAGGCAGACTCCACACAGTCTGGGAGAAGGAGGGAGGCAGGAGCAGGAGAGTGGGCACCTGCAGGTGGGGACTTGGCAGGAGAGACTGTTCTCCAGTGTTCTCGCTCAGAAAGTAAATGTAGTTGAAATGCTGAGGACTCCACATATATTCTGTTAATAATTTACCAACTGAAACCATTAAAGATGTTGACAAAAGCTTTTCCATTTACTATGGGTGTCTACGGGTGATTTGAAACGACTCATTACCTGTATAAGCTCCTGGGTTATTTCTGAGTGTCCCAACTAATCGGCAGCAGCAAGGGCAGCTCGGACTGGCAGTGGGTGGGGTTTTCGTTTGAATGTACATCTATCCTGATTCCACACTCAGGCGTTTTGCCACTAACTCACCGAGAGACTGTTGGCCCGGGCCTCTGAAGGCAACTTATATTTGCCAATAGATGAAATGTATAGTGTAATTGGATATCTCTATAGTAGGAGCTCAATATTAAAAAGTAAAGATGTATTCTTAGAAGAAAGCCATCAAGATGTCACCAGAGAAGAACATTCAATGAAAGCGAAGAAGCAGGACATTCTTATAATCAAATAATTTTATTCACTCAGAACCTTCCAAGTATACAGGGACAAAAGTTCCTGAAGAGACAGGAACAAACTGCTTTTACCGTGCGGGATGAAAGAATTCTTTTAAGCTATCGTTTGTAAATAAAAACCAAGCAGTATAGTACTTGCTCTTTTAAAGATTTAGGGTCTTATTCCATTTCTGCCATCTCCAAACCCCTTGTATGTGCGTATTGGTCAGGATGCGTTTGGCAACAAATAACAGAAAATGCAGCTAACAGTAGTTTAAATGATGAGGGAATTTATTATTTTTCATAGCATGAATCCCAGAGTGATGGAAGTCGCAGCATGATTAAGTTGAAAGCTCCGTGACTTGTGACCATCCCTGTCCTCTGCCATGCCTCTTGGACAGGTTGTCCCAGTAAGCTAGCTCCCTCCACGGCCCTCAGGTGGCTGCTGAAGAGTCCATGTCACATGGAGGTGATGAGATCCAGAGGAAGCAAGGGAAAGTGTGCCAGGTGTGTCCTTCTTTCAGAGTGAAAGAAACTTTCCAAGATGCTTGGTCAGACCATGTCACATGCCTAAGCATAAACCCAACCACTTCACAAGGCTCATGGATGGAATCTTCATTAGTAACTTGCCCTAATCAAGATACACTCCCTGTGGCTGATGAGGGGGCCCAGCCTGCCTTTGAGCATGTGGCACTCAGAGCAGGGTAAACAGAATTAGAGGAAAGGAGGAAAGGTCAATTTTGCAGGCAATGGGGATTATCTGCCATATCAAGGAGCCTTCTGTCTTCTCTATGGCTCAGTTTCCTCACGTCACTGGGTAAAGACTAGACTAGAGGTCACCACTAAGATTCCTCCAGCTGCTAAAATTCCACAATTCAAAGACAAAGGTGACTCTATCCCCCACCACCAACACTTAGTGGAAGAATCAACATGACTTAATGAAATCATAAGATTTTCCCAGAAAACGGTAGAGGTTAGAAGGAATACAATATACTAAACAAATGACCTCACTCTTAGAGTCAAGGGTACCATTCATTGATCTCTACATTTCGGTGAGATAAATGAGGCTATATCACCTGTAGAGAGAAACTGAGGCACAGAGAAGCATAACAAGTAGCCCACACCTGCACGCTCTGACTTTGTCCAAATCATTAAGTCATGGGTGGGAGAGGTGGGAGAAGTCCCTTCCAGACTGGGTGCGCCATCCAGGCAGGGTGCAACGGTGATCCATCCTGGCCTGGGAAGAAGATGCTGGAATATCTATTTATATTTTTATCTCATCTTGTAATGTATATAGGTAATGTTTTATAACGTGCACGATGCACTAGCACAGTAACAGTGCATGCATACAATTTACAGCTATGTAGAAAAAGAAGATGTGGGCTGATACGTTTTTTACCTACAGAATGCACAGTTAAACACTTTGGAAGTGACTGGTATAGAGCGTACTAGCATTTTGATGGCTTCATCTATATCACAACTGGAAGGAAAAAACATGTGCAGAAAATGACACAACTGGATTTGCGATGGCCTGAGACTGATAAAGCAAGGCAGCCCTGAATCTGGGTTTAGAATACTGGATTTGCAGTAAAGCAGAGATTCCTAGTTAATTTTTATTTGTTGATCCTTTCAAAAGCTCTCGCTTTGTTTACCAGGAGACCACTTCTATCATAGTTTTCCTCCTCTCCCTCCTTCAAAGCATCTCCCATTTTAAGATGTGCCAGGCGTGGTCTACCTGGCCCAAGAGATACGGCTTCATCTGTGCAGTCGGGGGGTCAGAAGAACTCTGTGCGTTCCCACAGCTTGTCTGCTCATTTAACAACTGTGCATCTGCTAAGTGCGAGACCGGAGGCTACACAGATTTACCGAGACTCCGGGAGTCCAGTGTCTCGAAGTACTTCTCCGGCGAGAGACCAACAAGGAAGCCAGCTGCTGCAGAGGAGAGGATAAAAAGCAGCAGGCTGAGGAGGGAAGTCAGGGGGCCAGAGGTGGGCAGGAGTGGGTGTCAGGAACCCCTCCTAGGAAGAAATGGCTCTTCACCCTTTACACAGTTTCGAAGAGAGGAGTAGGTCAAGGGCCACATTCCTTTCATCCAGACTAAGAATAGAGTGGGCCCTGGGCTCTCCACCTGAGGAAGGAGATGCGGGTGGAGGCAGAGAAGGGGGATCTCTTTCCCTTTTGAATCTTATCTCTGTCTCCCTCCAGCCTCACTGACTCTCAAGGTGCGGCCTGGGTGTGGGCCTTCCCGCAGGGGAGAGCAACTTACCCCGGACACGGCGCTGCCTGTCCCAGGGCACCTAAAACCTCAGGAATGGTGGTTCCCACAGCTGCCCAAGTGCTCAGGACTCCAAGGCAAATGTGTTTCCTGGGGCCTTTTGCCCAAAAAAAAAAAAAAAAAAATCAGAGATTAGTGGTTTTGATGGATGTGGAGGTGGGGGAGTGAGTAGAGAAGGTGCAAAATTTAATCTCTATGTCATGTAACAGGTTTAAAAGGGTTTATTCGATGCATTTAATGCCAAAATCTGCTAAAAGAAAACTGTAACCCGAACCTCAAATTCATTCCAATGAGTCAGCACTTTTAAACTACACGCTGGAAGAAAAACTGGACTTTTTACTCAGATAAGGTTGTTTTCCTTCAACATTTTCCCCTTCTTCCACACTTCTGTCTTTCCAGGGTTGAGTTCAATAGTGCCTCAGAATCGGGCTTTCTGCCTTAATCCAAAATGGTCGGGAAGGTGTTGAAAACATGTCTGCGTGGTGACTCAGCATAATGTCTCTTAAAGCCACTCTGTTTGCTACTTTCAGAAGAAACAGGACAGGATTGCTTAATTGCTCCTTCCTGAAACGTGGAAGGAAGGGATGCAGGGAATGAGGAGTCAGAAGGGCAAGATTAGAGTTTTGTTAGAAGCAGAGAAAAATCCTTTTTGTAAGAAAAACAAGGATTTTACTATCAAAATAGGAAATCCATCAAAGCACTGTTCTGCTTAGTCCCTGGCAGTCAAAACACTTGGGGTGGGGCAGGGTTGGGAGGTGGTGTAGAGGGAGAGAAGTTAATATGTACCCAGAATTCTTTAATTAGAGCGTTAAAAACAAGGCAAAACAAAACAAAAAGGGGGGAGGGGGGAGCCTTTGCAGTCAACTTTTGAGTGCTGTTCAAGGTGCACAAGGAAACGGGAATTTGAACTTAACTGGCACACTGTCCCCAGTTGGTGCCGTCTCTCAGGGAAGCAGCCAGGGGCCACTCCAGAACCTTCCCTCAGTTCTGGAGAACGCATTAACAACGTTATCTACTCTCTCCAAAATCGACATTAATTTTAAAAAATAAATCTGAAAATGCTAAAACAAATGATCAGGCATTTTTGCCTTGATCTACAAAGGTTTCACCCATAACGTAGTACCTACATTATGTACAGAAGACTAGACCCAGCCCCTCTGAATGGAGAGCCCTTATCCCTTGTTATCCAGTTTTCTCCTTTCTCATTGTTGGATAGGAAGTTTACCAAATATGCTTCAAAACCAGCCAAAAAAAGACAAGGGGGAATCCAGGAGAAAGAAGGCAGAAGGGTGACCTTGACAATTTTTCTGGTAGTTGTGGAGAATAAGGAAAAAAGCAGAGGGGATGGTCAGGTAGTGCAGCTGTCTGCTGTCTCACTTACTTAATACAGACTGTTAGTCCGTCACCTACCTCTCTCTCTCTCTCTCAAAATAAATACACTTTAATTTGTAGCTGAAGTTCTCTGTGATATATTTACCTGGTTGATTAAAAACATCTAGGTTTTTTTTGTTGTTCTTATAATTTTTTTATTGAAGTCTAGTTGATTTACAATATTATGTTAGTTTCAAGTGTACAGCAAAGTTTCAGTTATATATTTTTTCAGATTCCTTTCCATTATAGGTTATTACAAGATAGTGAATATAGTTCCCTATGCTATACAGTAGGTCCTTGTTGTTTATCTATTTTACATAAAGTAGTGTGTATCTGTTAATCCCATACTTCTAATTTATCCGTCCCTGCCCCTTTCCTCTTTGGTAACCATAAGTTTGTTCTCTATGTCTGTGAGTCTGTTTCTGTTTTATAAATAAATTCACTTGTATTATTTTTTAAATTCTACATATAAGTGATATCATATTTGTCTTTGTCTGACTTACTTCACTTAACATGATAATCTCTAGATCCATCCATGTTGCTGCAAATGGCATTACTTCATTCTTTTTTATGGCTGAGTAATATTCCATTGTATATGTATACCACATCTTCTTTATCCATTCATCTCTCAATGGACACTTAGGTTGCTTCCATGTCTTGGCTATTGTAAATAGTGCGGCTATGAACATTGGGGTACATGCATCCTTTAGATGTTTTTTTAATCTAAAGCAAACATGAATGTTGACTACATTTCTGAGAGGATTACATCTCAGAAACCATTGATGACAGACATGCTGAAGTAACAATTCCAAGGAGTCTATGGTGGTGGCCCCAGGCTCCAGGTAGATGCCATCTAAACCATGTAAAGAAGTTTGAAAGATTAAAGGAAACTCTGTAGTTCTCCACTGACCTTTCATTCCTGTTTGTGACTGTAGCCAGAAAATTTGAAGCTGAGGTCAAAATAAAGGGAGGATGGGGTGAGCATGCCTTATTGTCAATGTGTTTTCAATTTTATACATTTTTCCAAAGTTGTGTCTTTAAGGCAGATGTCAGTTTACAAAAAAAACAAAGTAATATTCATAATCTCAGATTCTAATCAACTATTTACTTTCCCCCTGTAAATTTGTTCTGGCTGGTGCTCCCTTTTTAAAATTATTTCTCTGTTTCTTTCTTGGACACTATAAACATAATGGAAATGGAAATATATAATTCCAAAGTTCTGGACAATTTCTTTCTTCCTGTTTCTCTTTTAAGTCAAGCCTGACTGTTGTAACTGAAAAAGAGTCACCTATTCACCAGGCAAACAGAAAAAAAATAAGATTAAAAAAAAATAACGTTGCCCAGAAATGAGAAATGTTGTTGAAATTTAGGAAATAATTTCCTAAATTATAATTTTCTGGGCAACGGTCACAGCTGAATTCCCCAGGGTGTAGCTCTCCAGCTCTGACTGCTGACCTTGTTTCAGCAAAATGCACATCAGTGTCATACTCAGTCCTGTGGCCAGATCACCTGACATGTTTGATTTAAACAAAATAGGGCAGAGACTCTGAAGTTCTAGGCAACATGTGAGTCATAACAAGCATACGCTACTTTGTCTTTTATTCAGCTTATCATTTCAGAGTAGAAGGCTTAGTTGAGTGCTGTTGTTGTTACTTACAGTATGTTTGGTCCCGGGACTAGAAGGTTCTCAATCTAGGAGATAAGAAATGGCAAAGAAGAGGAATCCACTCTCACAAGAAAAGCAAACACACAGTGTCCTTCCCCTCTCACATGCTAGGCAGAAGAGGATCATCAAAAACAAACCAAGCAGCCAAAATACAAAATTCAAAAGAGATGCATGAGATCACCTATACAATTGTAAATGCTCAAGAAAAGGCAATCAAGAAAGAATATGTAAGCTGTTTTAATTTATAAAAGAATGCCACACGAGTACAAATTTTCCCAAGATTAAGGGAGGTCACAGCAATTTCCCATCATGCACGTAGGGACAGGAACTTCTGTTCAAAGCTGAGCCTAAGAACCTCAGCTCAGGGTAAAATAAAATTGAAACCCTCAACAACCTTCAGCCTAATGGAAGAGAAAAGCTTTTTTGAGCACATCACACAGAAATACATGGGGTCATCTTAATCATAACAACAGCCAACATTTTTTCAGTGCCAATTATGTGCCAGGCCCAATTGCCCAATGAAGTATGATTATCTGCTGTTGGCAGGTGATGAAACTACGACTCAGAGGGATTAAATAACCTCTCAGTGAATTGTAGAGTCGGAATCTAAACCTAAGTCTGTCTGACTTCAAAGCCACAGTTGACCACTGCAGTACAACTTCTCTTGTTTTTGGCTGGGTTAGGCTCATGACTACCCTCATACTACACTTGTGTGCCGGATCCGTCTCTATTTTCAGAAGTTGTTTATAATTATTCTTAGTAATTTTAAACATAGCAATAGATATTATATGTTCTTCCCACACTAACTCTTGGGGTAACGATGCTATGGTTTTTTTATGCACTGTTACATCCTTTTCGCGCCCTGTATTACCTTTGCCAGCTATTTCATGAGTAATGTTTGTATCTACTTTAGTCATGTCAGTTATGATTTCATAGATAGTAATCTCAGCCTTTTCTCAAACTTTATTCTTAAAGTCTGTCTCCCAAACTTCCATTTTCATCTGTTCTACAGTTTTTATTGCCAGTCTTCTGTTGGTTGGTTGGTTCCCTCTTAAACTAATTTGAACAGAACTGCTCACAAAAATGCAAGTATAAATGTGTCCTAATTATAAAGCGATAGGACCATATTTGATCGGGTTCTTCATCACTCTTCCTGATGCTGGGCTTTTTTTTTTTTTTTTCTTCTCTTGGAAGAATTTTTGCTTTGAACAATAGTCTGGATTTTTAGTCTCTTTCTTGGTTTCTATTCCCTTCATCTTCTATGTATTTGATGTGGTTGGTCCTCTAAGTGGTGGTAAGGCACACAGGTTCTGAGTCAGGCTCCCTAGGTTAAATCCAGCTCCTTCATTTACTAGTTGTATGATCTTGAGTAAGTTAACTATCTGAGTTCCATCATTAATAAAATGAGGATAATACTAGAATCAACTTCATATGGTGGTTAGGAGGCCAAGTAAAATAATAGATGTGAAGTGCTTAGAAGAGTGGCCAGTACATGGTAAGCTCTTGATAAACGTTAGTATTGGTTGTTACCTAAAAACCTCTCAAATGGTCTAGTTGCCATTTTTATCCCCACTTAACAGATTTATGAACTTTCTGCATTTACCTCTTTTTTTAGCTTGCCTCCCAACCCCCAAAGTTCTGTGTCATTCACAAATTTAGACACTAAAATTAATTTATAAAGAATTTGGTTAAAACAAAGGCTTGAACATTGCCTCCTTTATATTTCCCCATGTGAAACTGTTAACCATATACTTCATTTTCTGTTTTTAAGTTGGTTCCCCAAGTGTGACTAATAATCCTCTTTCCCCCAGTGAGAAAAACTTTGGGATACTCCACTAAAAATTGAATTATCAAATACATTATGAAAATCTACATATACTCCACCTACAGTTTTCTCCTTATCTGCATGCAAATTTACATCATAATGCAAGGCAATTATTTAGGGCTCAGAATTGCCTATCAGAGAAATCTTTTCTCCCACTTTTCTGTATGTAAATGTTCAATGATCCTAGCTTTAGAGTTTGCCTAAAACAGAGGAGAAACAGAGAACATAATCTTCTGGGTCCAGGCTAGATATCTTCCTGGTTCTGAGTATAAATTATAATTTGCTTGAGATTACAGATCTGGCTAAACAGTTTCTCAATTACCTCCATTAACTCCTTCAGAGCTCTGGGGAATCCCTTTCCCTATTCAGTCTTCTTGTCACAAGTTGTTTAGAATGGTCAGCTTAAAGCAAATCAAGGAAATGAGTTTGACAGTATCTAGACAAGGAATAGAGAGGAGGACGGAAAGAAATACCCTAGAAAAGACACATCTTCCAAAGAATTCCTTAATTCTTTTCAGGGTCCAAGTTAGCACTGAATCAGAGGTACTCTCACATCGTGACTTTCATCACACCCAGCAATGCTCCTCACTCAGTCATCCACTCGGCACCTGTTGGAGCTGGGTACCATGCCAGCTGCTGATGATGCAGAGAGGGACAAAAAGAACACATCCTGACCTTCACAGAGCTAAGACTCTAGTGGAGAACAGCAGATAAGGGGAAAAAAATGAAATAATTTTTACACAGTGCTGGGGATTAAGTGCTATGAATCAATTATCAAGGAAATGTAAAAAAGAAAACTAAATACCCGTGGTTAAGGAAATCTACCATCAGTCTTTGAATTTGGAGATGTTGGAGAAGCAACTGTCTCCACTGAACAACATGATGACTTTTGACCTGATAGGCTCTCCAGGTTACAAGCAAGAACTGGCCCAGATCAAGGCATAGAGCAGCACTGAGTAAAAAGATTAAATGATAAGTGAAAAATCCAGTGTCAGGGTAGCATTAAAGTATGCAGGTGTCTTAGTCACCTCGGGCTACCGTCATAGAAGACCATAGACTGGGTGGCTTAAACAACAGGAATTTATTTAGTTAATTTACTTAGTTTAGTTCTGGAGACTGGGAAGTCCAAGATGAAGGTGCCAGCTGATTCGGTTCCCCCTTGAGGGCCCTCTTTCTGGCTTGCAGACAGCCGTCTTCTCACTGTGTCCTCACATGGTGGAGAGAGACAAAGCACTAGTCTCTCTTTCTCCTCTTATTGGGAACTAATGCCATCACAGGGCTCCACCCTTATGACCTCATCTAAACCTAATTATCCCCCAAAGGCCCACCTGCAAATACCATCACATTGGGGGTTAGGGCTCCAGCGTTTGAATTTTGAGGAGACACACACCCTCAGTCCATAACCGCTGGGGTGAACATCCTACCAGAGCATGCTTAGAAATGCTTTGTTCTGTGTACAGAGACCAGAGCTTTTCCATCATAGTCAGTGGTGAAAGCTCCAATGGTGAAGGTGGTCTTTGCCTCACTCCCAGGACTCCGGTTCCACGGCAGCAATTAGACAGGTCTCCAGTGTTGCCCAGCCTCAGCCACCAATGAACTGCAGTCCAAGTTTCTATGACAAATACTGTGTCACCTTCAGGCATGTTTCCTGCCTAAAGGGGGAGAACTGAAATGCTACATACAATTTCTCTCTTAATACTGCAAATGAGGAATGTTACTCTCAAGCACATTCTTTCTTACATAACTGAGACGAGAGAAAAAATTTAATAGTGTATTTCAATTAACTTTGATATAGTTACAAAGCAATTTAAAAGCTTATTCATTCTAACCCTGAGAAATACCAATCTGGGCCAGACATGTTTCTGTGCTTTTAATATAACAAGGAAAAGAAAGTACATCCTACATACATTGATAGTTATGAGCTTTGATTTTTAGGTGCCCATTTTGAGATATAAGGAACGTTTTAGTGTTGTAGGATCAGGAGCAAATGGCAGAATACTTGATTCTTTGTGAACACAGCTGATAAGCCCATGCTCAGAAGGAATCTCCTTTAAAAGAGTACTCCTCCTCTCCTTGGTCATTTTCAGAACTATGTACACAGACTAAAAATAAAGCCAAAATTATTACTTTTGGAGAGTAGGGGGCAATGTACGGATAATGCGAGCCAATCATTAATGACACCCCAAAGTGACACGGTGATACAAATGAGGAACAGCATGTCCTCCTATTAATGCTTCAGAAACTATTTATGATCACGATTTAGACAGTGAGTCTAAAATAAATGACGTACGTCCATCATGGCCAACTTTGCAGAGCAGCTCAAAGAAATTGGGCCATGCATATATATAACCAAATCATGACATGCACAATTAAGAATGCTCAAACCAGTGAAACCCAACTGGAAACCGATAAGAGTCCCTGACAACCTCCGATGTCTAGTAGCGGTCGCTGCCAGAAGCACTACCTCAAGGATGAAATGGAGTGTCCTGGGGGTGGAGCAGGGAGGTGGGAGATGCCAAATTTGCAGATAAAATCCACAAACAATGATGACCAATTGCCTGGCACTTGCAGCAATCTGTCTTAAATCACTTCCTTTCTTAATGTCTTCCTGTGGCTGAATAGAAGAAACAAGCCCAGCCTCTTCCTTAGAATATTAGTGAATCATGGCAGCAGTTACACTTGTCTTCAGAGTTGGGCAGGGAGACGTGAGGCGGTCATGAAGTGTTGCGGGCCTGTGTGTATCTGTATTCAAGCACCCAATGTGTTGTTGGAACTCTGGATATTGTTAGTAAAATATTAAAGTTTCCTTATAAGCTGTTTTGGATCATGATTTCAAAAGAGGAAAACCAATTTGCACCCACTCTGGAGAAGGCTAATTGGTGCCAAGGAGAGCTCTGGGTTGGTCAAGCACAACTGCACAGTGGAAAGAGTAAGGCCGGGGCTCAAAGCGCCTGGGTGGGAACCCTGGTTCCACCAGTAACAACCTGTTTGGCTGGGCAAATCACACAATTTCCTGGAATCACAGTTTTCCTCATCTGGAAAATGGGGTTGGCTGTACCTACCTTTCAGGTTGTCGTGCAGCAAACTGCACAACCACCCCTCTTGCCAAAAAGAGGCCGAACACCTTTCCCTGGTGGGAAACATTTGGGCCCCAGGACCTGATGTTATCAGAAGGATTAAATGAGGGTTTTTAAAAGAAGCCTCTAATAGACTAACTCCAGAACAACAAAATAAAACAGCAACGATGATTGTCTTTGGGGAGGAAAGCTAGATGGTTGTGGGATGCATGTAGAAGGGAAGTTGACTTCTCACTGTGTGCTCTTTTGAATTGTGTATCATGTGTATGTTTAACCTAATCAAAGGAAAATAAAATGTGATTCTTTTAAAAGTGCCTTTGAAACCCATCCCACTTTGTGTGTTCACCTTTCCTATAGGACTAACAGTGAATTAAAGCTTTCCTCAGCTCCTTGGCTATTACTCGGTGTGAAAGGCATCCCAGAGGAAAAGCAGATCATAGGTTCCTACCTGAAAGAAGGAATCAAGCTCAACAATTATTTCAAATTTTCTTAATAGGAAACACGGTACGTGTTAACATGTGAACCCCTGATATTTTAAAATTGGTCCACCCTACCCTAAAAGAAAAAAAGCTTAACTTATAAACTTTCCCCTCCTCCTTCTCCAGTCAGCTCTGTTTTCTCTGGTCAGCTCCCTAGTTTTCTCGACAATGAAATAAGGTCATATACCCCCTTAACTTTCCGCATCACCAAACACTAACTTGCAACAGAAAAAAAGAAAGGGGCCCAAGGATAAAAAAGATACAGACTTTTAATGTCCTTCATTTGAAAAAGAAAAGTAATAGTTACTATTCAGGCTGCCAATCATGTTGTCTTTTAGACTTTAAGTTCTCGGAGGGGAAACTGTTTTAATTTTCTTTAGCATCTTAAGCATTGTCAAGTCTACCTATGTTTTAAAATAAACATTGCTCGAAAATAAAGTTGTTCTTTATGTAGCTCAGAAGCAATATTGTGTAACAATTGATTCCACAGCAAAGCAAAGCTCTCACTGATCTTTCCTGACAACTTCACACTCTCAGTGCATCCCTGGGCTCACGACCGCCATGTGCACCCAACCGCAGTTCTGTTTAGAACAAGACGACCTGGGTCCACATTCTAAGCTCCTATCTTAGCAAAGCTGCCAACCAAAGTGCCTTCCACACTAAATGATAGCAGTCCCCATGGTCCTCTTGTGATTACTGAAAAATCTCCCTCAGAGGAAATGACATTCTTCAACTTTTCCTTTTTTTCACCTTTGATATATTTACTTACGCATGTCTTAGTCAGTCTATTAATACTCTGGAAACCTGAGAAGCTTTCCTCAGGAAGACAATGAGAAGAAACACATCTTTATCCCGTTTTAGAGAAAAGAAGATTTGTTAAAACAGTTTTCTGTGCTTCCATATTGGAAGTCTGCGTAAGGAAGAGAGATTTGTGGAGGAAATCTCTTATTCTAACAATAAGGGCTGCTTTGAGTTAATTGTGTTAAAGAAGCAGTGTTTTAGTGATTCATGTTTAAGTGAAACCATTATTTTCCTGAACCTGCCAAAAACTTACCACAACTCATTCGTGTGATTTTATTACAATTAAGATTCCCATAATTTTGGAAGAGAGACGTACATTTTAAAATCTTTTGAGAAGGGGAGACCTGTGCTTCAGGGCAATGAATTGCCCTGAAAAGTAGAACAAAGAAGAAGGCCTTGCTTTAATGCTAGTGAGCAGGGGACAAGGGCCAGCTTCACTTCAGTAGTTCTGTGGTGACACGGAATGTGCCAGGTGACACAGCCAAGGCCAAGAGGGATTTACTCAAAAGGAGATACAAAGAGGAAGAAAGAGAGTTTACAAAGGTTTAGGGGTCTTGTTTCTGGTTTTTGCCTTGAATTTATAGACGACTCAACCATCACCACAGCCAAGATCCTACAAATAAATAAATAAATTTTCCTTTTAGGGACAGATGTAGTATCTCTTCCCCTAGACTGGAGAGAGGAACTTCTGAAACTCTACTGGGGGTTAGGGCATGGGAATAGGAGGATAAAAGAAAAGAGAGGGGCAACCTTTCTCTGCCAGTAAGCCCAGAGCACCACTGCTAGAATCACCTGGCCTAAAAAAGGCACAGAAAGTTGAAAACCTTTCTTTCCACCTTTCTCCCACCTTCAATCCTTCTACCCCACATCAAATATTGGCTGCCATAATATTTATTTTTTTATTTTTTTTAAACTCATGGAGACCTATAGGCCAGGCTAGCGATGGGTCAGCATTATTTGGAACAAAAGTTTTCATTACAGTGTCTCATTATTTTACACACCAGGTATATGTATTCCATATATACAAGCGCATATTGATTGTGTCCATTATAACACCTCTGTAAAAAGTAAAGGCATCAATGAAGCACTGTGAAGATGTCTATATAAACAGGCAAAACTTGGGAGCAATTTCTCAACATCAATATGTTCTACCCTACTTTCAGTGCCAAGAGCTCACAGAGTCAGCACCATTCACTGGAAAGGGCACTAGACTGGAATCAATGGGATGGGTTGTGTCAGCCATCAAACCTTAAATGTCATCTATCTAAGCATCTGCTTCCTTATTTAGAAAACAAAAGTGCTCTTGGGTCCCTTAATTTAAAATTCCCCATACTCATATTCCTACTGATAAATCTGGAAAAAATACCAACTCCTAATTCAACAATGCCATGAATTATTACCAGGAACAACAACAACAAAGTAAGAAAAATATTACTACAATCATCTTCCTTCCCTATGAAATCAGTGATTACGGCAACATCTCCAAAACTTAGTGGTAGATTTCCCCAGTATTCCATATGTCAAAAGAAAATATATGTACAGAGAAATATCTGGTGCCCTCGTGAGAAAAAAATTTCAGTATATGTTACCTTATGTGTGGAGCGGTGATTTCCCTGAGGGTTGGAGGACTCTTGGTATTTTAGAAAGTTCTTTGTCTTTATCCAAACTCCACAATCCATGATGAAAACTGTGGACGTATTTTCACCCCCCAAACCCTGATAGTAGCTGGTTTGATGTATATAAAGAAATTGTTTGAAATTGTATCCAAATTTTCAGTTTGTTAATAACAAAGATATCACTCCAGATTTCATCAATTTTAATATCCCACTATAGCTTCTCCATGAACTATAGTACCTGGATTACAGGAAGGTACAGTCTGTAAGTATGAAAGAACATTTCATCATCATCAACAAAAAGCACTTATTAAGTCGTAATTATACTTGATGCTTCACTGATCACCTTAAAAGGAAAAAAAGAAAGAACAAGAGTAACATGGTCCTTCCCTTCTAACTGCACCCAGTCTATTACTGGAATAGTGCCCTGAACCAGCATGATAGGGACATACAGATGGCAAAACAAAACAGCACAGTTAAGCAAGAAGGCATAGACTGACACACAAGGGTGAGCAGTAAAGGAGAGAGCAGGGGTGTTAAATGCATAACTGAGATGGGAACAATACAGAGGTCTAGAAAAGTTGAGATAAGATAAAACATCTGAGTTCTTAACAATCTGGGAAGATGTCCTGGATTTTTCAGTGGGGAAATGTTCTTTGGTTAGTGGGCTGGGGGCTCAGAAAAGGCTCAAAAAAACAAGTAGGATAATCAGTCTAGAGGGCTCTCCCCTTGTGATTGGCTTACAGAAGTCCGCTCCCCCTACAAGGCCACGTGGGGCCCTAGACCCAAAGTAGAGTCTTTGGAAGAGAGGAGGGTGCAGCAGCTGACTACCTGTTGGCAAGGACAAATAGGAGGCAAGAAGTCTGACAAGGACACAGAGACAGGGGTCCCAATAAAAGAGAACAAACTTCTACATCCAAGCAGAGGAAACAGCAAAGAGAGGAAGCAGTCTGTTTAGAAGATATTGGAAAGGACGCATTTTCTTCAGCAGCAGGTGGCTTCTTTCGTGTCTCACCTGCACCCTAATACCATTGCTTTCAGAAGGCTTTTTGCTACTGAGTACGTTAGTGCTTTGCATCTGAGAACAGCGACCTACTTACCTCTAGTATCTTAAAATGCTGAAACCTACCACAAATTTGAAGTTTCTTTGGGATATTATTGTGAAACGGTTCACATCCCTAAATCATTCCTTCTCAACTGCTCCTCAAAGGCTTAAAAATAGCACATCTCAGAGTGATTCAACTGTCTTAAAATAATTCACAAACGTCTTCCTCAAAGGAAGCAGGGGAAAGATAGGTGGTGGAATACAAATGAGCTGACAGGTTTTGTCAACACTGAGAGAGGTGACTAGTTTGGAACTAACAGATCAGATGGAGTCTGGAGTTAGCAGTAGAATGGATTTCATCTCAATCAGATTATTGCAGCCAGGAGATAGTTGTTGGATTTAGAGAGAATTCAGAGGTTAACAAAACTAAAAAGACTGGTCCCTAAACAAGTAAGTATATAGATTAAGGAGGTGAAGATCAAGGCAGAGAATTCCTCTTATCTCTATTAAGCTACATCTACATGTCAGTAGACTTTCTGTACCTATATGGTAGCCATTGATTTTCTCAAGGAAAGATAGTGCCCAGGGATAGGCACCAGACAGGATGTGTGGGGAAAGAAATGAGAAGGGACAGTGCATGGAATTGTTGCCCAAGTCTATAAACACTACAAAGATACATTCTTTTTGTATTTTAAAGCCACATTCTGTAAGCTTATAAATTAATTCACCAGTAATTTATTTTATACCCATCACACATCAGGCACTATGCCAGGCCCTAAGGGTACAAAAGTAAATAAATAATAAAATTGATCATTATAATAGCTTTCATTATTGGGTGCCTAACATGTACCAGGAACTCTACTTCCATTATGTAATGGAATGCCCACAACATACCCTTAAATGAGGCATTAAGTTCCCACTTTGCCAATGAAAGACTAAGAGGAAGAAAGGACGGGCTCTGAGAGATTACATGAAAGTGGCAGATCTCTCAGGGAACTCCAGTGCAGGAGCAAGATAAGCAAACTAATGTTTACAATACTCTATGGTAAATACTAAAAGAGAGATTTTTTTTAAAAAAGGGAGGAGCTCAGCATAAGGGAAGGGAGATAGGAGGGGATTGGGGACGTTAAGAAGGAGTGTGGGGAGAGGGAGTACGTGGCTTATGGGAGAGGAGCCCAGCGCACACGGATGATAAATAGTCCCATAGTCCCGGAAGAGAGATAGGGATAATATGAGCTGTCTTTCAACCATACCCACAAAAATTCCCTCTACATTTCTGCAGGATGAAGAATGTTGCTAAGAGAAAGCAGCCAGGCTCATGCACGGTGTTTCTGGGATGACACAGAGGCCCTGACAGGACACTTTTTATCAGCCTGAAGAAGAGGGGGCATTTATCATGACAGACTAATTGCTCACTTTGAGTGATACTGTTCTATCTAGCTAGGTACCCTATGTGGCTATATAGTAATGACAGGTTTTTAAACAAACAATACAAAGCTTATATGTCCAAATAAACGCCCCAAAGTAGTTAGTCACCTTAAGTTTAAACGCTGATTTCAGTTCAAAGCATTTCAGGTACAACTCTTCTGAAATTGCCTTCATAGCTTGCAATACATTCTTTTGAATATCTTTAATGCTGAAAAATCTTTACCAGTGGAAATGTAATATTTTTGGTTTTGTTTTAGGTCAACAATGACTTTGAGCTAAATCCATGACGAGTGACTAAGTTGGGTAAAAATAATGGAAAATACCAACTGAATGTCAGTCACTAAGCTAAGTGTATTTTATAAATCATCTCACCTAATTTAATTCTCACCACAAATCTGTAAGGTGGATATTAGTGTCCCTTTTTAATATCTCTTTAATAATTATAAAATTAGTATATGTTCACTGAAGAAAGTTTGGACCATCTAGAAAAGTAGAAAGAAGAAACCAAACCTCCTTCAAGTTCTCACCACTCAGATCTAACCACTATTGACATTACTGTGCTTATTGGTCTAGGCTTTTTCTGTGAGTGAGTATATAAATATGCTCTTTCCCCAAAAACCTAATCACATGGTACATAACTTTATAATTATTCACTTAATGTTTATATTCTGAACAGTTTTTCAAGTCACTGAATTTCTTCTACAAAATCATCTTTACTCACTGTTTGGTATTCCTGTATGTGGATATGCCATCATCTACTCAAAGAATTCCAGTATTTCAGTGTTTCAAATGAACATTCTTCACGTAGATCTTTTTGTGGAGTCCTGTGATCACTTCCTTCAGATAAGTTCCTCCGAGTAGAATTGCCGGATTGAAGGCATGCATACATATATTTAGTGGCTGTCATAATTTCCCCAACTTTTAGATGAGTAAATGAAAATTCAAAGTACTTTGAACAAAGAAGTCATAAACCCAGAATGTAGCATAGATTGGATTTGACCCAGGACTGTGACTCTCTAAAGACTGATTTTTTTTCCCACGATGATAAATAAAATTCAATCAAAAATGAGACATGTCAATTAAAAAAAAAAAAAGTTTTCAAGTATGCAATCCAAACCATTCCTAAAAGACTTTTTTTAAAGGAATTAAAAGCATGCTTTGGATTTGCATTTGTTTCCCTAATGATCCTTTAAAGAACCAAGCTCATTTCTGAGTTTATGTTTTTGTTCTGTTCATTTTTAAAGCACTCACTTTACTTCGTTGTTACATTCTTAGAAGATGTCAGTTCTGTCCTTTATGAATTTACAATACTATCAAGATTCTGGCCTAAGCATTGGGCTTCTGGTTGAACTGCCAAAAAGCTTATTCTCTCCAGCTTTTAGACAACTTAATTGGGATAAACTTGGTTACAATTTAAGCAAGCCACAGCCAGGTGGGGAGCCCACACCAGCGTGTTTAGAATACCAAATGACTAATAGATAACCAGTCTTCTTTAAGTCTGGCTACATTCTGATAACAGAGGAAAAAAACATTTCCAACCCAAAGTTCTACGGGTTTGTTATAAACATATAGCCTGTTCTCCTGGACGGATGAGTGGGATGAGCAATACAAGTACAACCAGCTCTCTTCCTTGCACATTTGTCATTGGTATGCGGTTCGAAATGGATCAGAGAAAACCCGCCTGGTAGGGGAGGTGCTCTGGAAGGGATGGGTGGGGATACTGTGCTGAAACTGTGTTTTTATAGTTGAGTCTACAACCTTTCCAACAAGTCCTTAATTAATTGGCTCCAGGCACTCATCCCACTTTGGGAACCAAGAGGATTTTAAAGGTGAATCAGAGGAGAGGATTTTAAAGATAAAGAGAAAATTTTAAAGAAAAGGCAAAGGAGGAAGTTGATTTAGGAATTCTACTCCAGACTTTCAAAGCTTTGTAAGCATGCTTTCAACCTCTTTGGGAGCGCCACTGGTTTTCCCCAGTGCTCTGATCTGATGATCAACAGTCCTGCTTTCTCCCTGTGATCACCAACCTCAACTGGAGTGTTTCACCAGCATCTCAAATGTAACTTAACCAACAGAACTCTGCATTCTCACCCAACCCATCACTGACCCCATCTTTTTTTTTTTTTTTTTAATTTATTTTATTTTTGGCTGCGTTGGGTCTTCGTTGCTGTGCGCGGGCTTTCTCTAGTTGCGCCGAGCGGGAGCTACTCTTCGTTGCAGTGAGTGAGCTTCTCATTGCAGTGGCTTCTCTTGTTGTGAAGCATGGGCTCTAGGCGCTCAGGCTTCAGTAGTTGTGGCATGAGGGCTCAGTAGTTGTGGCGCACGGGCTTAGTTGTTCCGTGGCATGTGGGATCTTTCCTGACCAGGGATTGAACCCTTGTCCCCTGCACCGGCAGGCAGATTCTTAACCACTGTGCCACCAGGGAAGCCCCCATTGACCCCACCTTCCCCAATCCCAACTACTCCTTCTCCAACTTACCCTGTCAGTAAATGGCACCACCATGCACAGAGCTGTTCAAGCCATCTGAGATTCTGCTTTTTCCCGTAACCAAATATCCCGTAGGCTTACCTCCAAAACATCCCCATTCCACCCACTGATCCTTCTCACCATTCCCACTGCTATTCCCCTAGTACAGACCTCAGTAGACTCTCATCTAAAATTCTTGTTTCTACTTCTGTCCCTTTAACAATGCTTTCTCATGGAACCCTCCTATACTGTTGGTGGGAATGTAAATTGGTGCAGCCCCTATGGAAAACAGTATGGAGATACCTCAAAAAATTAAAAATAGAGTTGCCATATGATCCAGTAATCCCACTCTTGGGCATATATCCAGACAAAACTATAATTCAAAAAGATACAAGCACCCTTATGTTCACAGCAGCACTATTTACAATAGCCAAGACATGGAAACAACCTAAATGTCCATCCACAGATGAATGGATAAAGAAGATGTGATATATACATATATATACACAATGGAATACTACTCAACCATAAAAAGGAATGAAATAATGCCATTTGCAGCAACCTGGATGGACCTAGAGATTGTCATACCAAGTGACGCAAGTCAGACAAAGACAAATATCATACGATATGTCTTATATGTGGAATCTAAAATATGACATAGACACACTTATCCACAAAACGGAAACAGATTCACAGGCACAGAGAACAGACTTGTGGTTGCCGAGGGGGACGGATGGAGTGGGAGTTTGGGATTAGCAGATGCAAACTATTATATATAGTGTGGATAAACAACAAGGTCCTACTATACAGCACAGGGAACTATAGTCAATATGCTATAATAAACCATAATGGAAAAGAAAAAAAAACAAACAAACAATGCTTTCTCCACACAACAGTCTGAGTAATCTTTCAGAACATAAATCAAGCCAGTGGCCTATTTAAAACACTCCGATGGCTTTTTGTCACAGAAGGCCAGACTCCTCACCATGGTCCAGAGAGCCAGGTCCCTGCCTACCTCTCTGCCCTCATCCTCCAGCCCACACCCCTCCCACTCACCACTCAGGCCTGGCTGTCCCCCCGGGTGTAGCCTTGCCTCAGGCCTGAAACTTACTGTTCCCACTGCCTGGAACCACTCACCCTCTAGACCTTCATGAAGCTGGTTTATTTCTACCATTCAGAGTTTAGCTCAAAAATTATTTCCTCAGGAGGCTTCCCTAACTCCCCCCAACAAAAAGTTGCCCCACTTCACAGCACTCAGCACTAATGGAAATCACGTCCTATTTGTCTATATAATTATTTATTGTTCTCTCTCCCGCACTAAAATAGAGGCTCCTAAAAGACAGACTAGTCTAACTAACACATCATTCTACACTAGAACATAAAACAGAGCCAAGCTCAGAGTAGTCACTCAAAAACTGTCTCAAATTAAAAAATCAATAAATGATGGAGAATGGATGGATGCGTGGAACCCATTCCCCCTGTTATTGTCTTAAATTCATCAAGAAAACAATTTTCTGATTTTTTTGAGATTCAGGCAATAACATTATGTTGAGAGAGATTCAGCCACTAGATAACTTACTCCAAGTTGTAAATTAGGCACTTTTAATAGTCACATCAATTCTTAGGCTATTAGTACACTAATGTATTAGTGGCCTGAAAGAATTGACAAAGCTTCCGAAGTACATTTCTCATGACTAGCTAGAGGGTGGTGATAGAGAGAATCTGGCATGTTGTATTTTATACATTAACTGCTGTTGGGTGGAGGGGTTTTTTTGTTTTGTTCTTTGTTTTTTTTTTTATTTTAAACCTAATTCTCTTTGCCTAAAGAATTCTGGATTTGAAAAGTAAATTCTTTAAGATATCTGATTGTAATCTTATTCAAAATGCTGAAATAATTGATGATATTTAGATTATTCATCTTGTCATCTAGTAAAAAGTATGCATTTGGACCCCAAAAATATACGTATGTATATATACTCACACATATCAATGCACAGAAATAAGAACATATTACATTAATGAGTTTGCTGTATGCATGAAACTTTCTCAGTATATAATGCATGAGTGGCAAAATAGGTCAAAGAGTGGGAACCTCCACGTCTTTGAAATCTTTATGAATACAATGCTGTCCCCACATCACCTCTTACCTTAGAGTTTCAAAATAGAGCCTTGCAAGAAATGTGAAGCAAAATAAAAATCCTAGCTCTTGTGTGGCAAATTATAGCAGCACTGAAGTCTGGGATTCTGGTGTCCTATTCCTAGGGACACATTCTTGCGGCTAAAACAGTGCTTCTAGATTGTCTGCTCTGAATGAAAAGGATTTTCCAAATGTGTTTTCATAATGAGTGTTAGGATTTGGGCATCTATTTTATCCAAACTGTGAAAAGCCAATGGTAGCAATTCAACATTCTATCAATGATCTAAGTGACATGCTTACTTTTTTTCATAGAAACATTGTGGAGGAACACTCTTTAAGCGACTCTCTTAATGCCAGGCTTATTTTTTATTTCAACGTTTACTTCAATATACCTTCCCCCATGTGAAACATGGCTCCTTCCCTTTCCTCCCATCATGTCAATAAAGCTGTGTCCATGTCAGATAACAAGGAAACTGGGCTGTTTAGAAGCAAGGAATAGAGAGGCTTTCTGCCGGATAATTGTGGTGGCTCGGAAGTTCCCTGAGTTACTCTTGGGGGCGTTGAATTGTTCATTTCTCTGTGTCTCCAATAAAAATGTTAGCAACCATGGGCTTCCCTGGTGGCGCAGTGGTTAAGAATCCGCCTGCCAATGCAGGGGGCACGGGTTCGAGCCCTGGTCTGGGAGGAACCCACATGCCGCGGAGCAACTAAGCCCGTGTACCACAACTAAGCCCGTGTACCACAACTAAGCCCGTGTACCACAACTACTGGGCCTGTGCTCTCGAGCCCGCGAGCCACAACTACTGAAGCCTGTGCGCCTAGAGCCCGTGCTCCACAGCAGGAGAGGCCACCGCAATGAGAAGCCCATGCACCACAACTAGAGAAAGCCCATGTGCAGCAACGGAGACCCAACACAGCCATAAATAAAATTAATTAATAAAAAATAAAAAAAAAATGTTAGCAACCAGAGGGCTCATCTTTCTCAGATTTACCTCCTCTCTCCCAGGTTGTTTTGTGCTTTTAAAAAACTGATTTCTCTGTCCGTGTCTGTAGCAGATGTTGCTTTATTGCTTGCTAACATTATGCTAACATTACACTTACAAAACAGTCTGTGGAGCCTGACTTCTGTCAACACAGTCTACGGGTTACAGCACAAGCTGGGAGATTTTTCCCAGCTCTAGTCAATGACTCCCTTTAGGCAAGTTGCCTAACTTCATCAGTTTCCACATGTAGACATGGGGCTCCATGATAATATATAGCTGAAGCCTTTGGAGGAAAGGCCACATTTCTTGTTTCTCAAAATTTCTCCTTGCAGACATATTAAAAGTCTTCTGACTTCTCAGACAAGAGAAAGACCCGTCATTTAAAAATGACCTTTCCTTGCTTAGCAGGTCAAGCATTTTTTTTAGACTCTTGCTTTTTAAATACATCTTTGTATCTCAAATATACAACTGTCTTTTTTGAAACTTTTAAGTATTTTCCAAACCTTGAATGTGTGTGGACTCAAAGACAGATTATCAAGGTATCATTTTGGAGATAGAATATATTGCCAATTTATTTTACTAATACATATATAACATTGTTGTACAAGAACCTTGCTTGTCCAGCTGAGCAAAATGAATTGTTTCTTCTTTGCTTTAAGGCTAACAACTGAAGTTCAAGTCAACAGTCTTTAAGCACAATCCAGGGCCAAGAATAGTGGAGAAATAATGACAAATGAGGCATGAACTCTTCCCTTAAGGAAATGATGATCTAGGAGCGGACAGGGACTTGTAAGAAACTACAGTACACAGTCACAGTTAATAAGGACTAAATTAAAATGCAGACTTGCTCTGAGCCAGTGATGGAGACCACTGAGACAGGTGAAGACTTCAAGAATACAATGACTTTTAAGGTGGATCTTAAATGAACACTTGAATTTCAATACCTAAAACAATGACTAAAGACTTAGAACCCTGAAGGAAGTAGTGATTCTTGGTTTTAGAAATTCTGTTTTTTTGACACGCTGGGCTATTTTTAAGTGCTAAATGTTGCCATTGTTTATCGTATACTACTCTCATTTCCAAGTTATTGAAAATCTGTAATTCAAATCATTTACATCTTGAAATTATTACTGCAGTTAAAAGTTCAAATCAAACAAAAGTACATTTATTTAGAAAGGCTCTTGACCACATTCCCTCACCTGTTTGAAACCCTTCCAAGATATTTTATTGTTGCTTTAATTTCCATTTCCAGGGTTTATGTTTATTAGTCTCTTGCATTTCCTTCCAGAGGATAGGAGCAGCTAGGGAAAAAGTAAAAGTGCTTGATGGAGGATTAGAGGAGGAGGGAAAGGCATGCCCCAGGCACAGTTCCAAGCCTTTCCCACCCTCCCCATCCTCACCTCCCCAGCCTA
The DNA here is from genome assembly GCF_009873245.2 of Balaenoptera musculus. NCBI lineage: Eukaryota > Metazoa > Chordata > Mammalia > Artiodactyla > Balaenopteridae > Balaenoptera > Balaenoptera musculus. The sequence continues at coordinate 25,106,798 of NC_045796.1, forward strand.
ACCTTCTCTTTTGTCCTCAGAATTGAATTCTCTTGGTTAGAGCCATTCTGTGAGGCTCTAACTCTTCCCCCCAGGATGATTTATGTTAGTCTTCATCTTCTTCCCCAATCATACTTCTAGGGAGAATCCAGCTGAAGGGAGGGGAAATCTCAGGCCTGCAGACGGGCGGAATAGCATCTGATTAGAAAGAAACGTAATCAGAGCTCACTGCTCTATAAATGTATCACATGAACTAAATACCAAAATTTCCATGTCTTTGTTTCACTCCAGAATTACAATCACTATGAGGGAATTATTAATATAAATACTTGAGGCACTGATAGTAGTCTGTGCTCTGTTGAATGTGTTTGGGGGAGAGGGCTGAGGGGCAAATATTGGGGACGTATATTGGGACATTTGGGACTTACTTATACTAAGAATTTATTCTTTATCTGAAACTCACATTTAACTGCAAATTCTGTATTTTTATTTGCTAAATCTGGCAAATCTAAATGGAATTTGGAAACTGCAAGGTCACTGCAATCTTTGAAAGATCGGTTTCCAAACAAGTCATAGGGAAGCCAGATCACCAGAGGATTAGGAGTGAGTGATTATAAGGAAGGGGAGACAAGAATAGACTACTTTTCTCAGAAGTTGGATGCTGAAAGGAAAGAGATGTGTTGCTATTTGGTTTATGTACAGGCCTTTTGGATATGCCCACAATGATGACATGATTCAGTTAAATAAAGGAACCCATTTGGTTAAGACTAGATATCATCTCAATAGGTTGTGCTGGAGAGTCTGTCAGGAAGCATAAATCTGCCATTTTGCCTTTTAAAATAATTAGCACAAATGTACCATTTCTGATTCTTATGTCCAAATAAAAATTCTGTATATTTAATATAATTATAATTAATCCAATTTTACCTCTTCAAATACTGAGTAGAAATTATTTGTTTACCTTAGTAAAAATTTTAAAGAAATAACTGACTGTGTCAAAAGAAACTGAAAAGATAACAACCTGGGAGAAAATGTTTGCAATATACACACATAATGAAAAACATATTTGTGTCCAGAATATATAAAGAATGACTGAAGACAGACAAGAATAAGTTAACAACCCAATAACAAAAAGGGCATACAAAATGAGCAGACATTTAACCAAAGCAGAAACATATACTCAGAAGCTCAACCTTTTTAGAAACAAAGGAAAATAATACTAAATCCACTACAAGATACCAGTTCACACCCACTATATTGGCAAGAACTTGAAGGTCTCTTTAAACGTTGGAGAGAATGTGGAGCAATGAGAACTACGAGCCACTGTTGGTGGGCGTGTGAATTGACCCCCTGATTTTGAAAAACAGTCTGGCATTATCTAGGAAAGTTGCAGGTGTGCATATTCCACTTTCTGTACTCTAGAGAAAATCTTCCTTGTGAACACCAGGAGACATATATAAGAATGTTCCTGATAGGCTGCAAACAACCTGGATGTAAGTCAAAAAGGAAGTAAACAGATAACATGTGGTATATTTATGCAACTGAATACTCTACAGCAGAGAAAATTAATGAGCTACATGCATATGAATGAATCTCACAAACAAAATTCTAAATAAATGAGCAAACCATGGAAGGCATAAAACATTATACCTTCCACACGAAGTTAGAAAACTTGTGAAACTATAACTATTTTGTTATAACTAATACTATATATGTGTATATATATATATATCCTTTTCTTTACAGTTTTGCCACTTACATATGTTTTCCCACATGTATATTACTATATGCATATATAGTTTTACCATGTACATAATATTAGTTTTACCATGTACATAATATTACAGTTTTATATATATAAATTGTAAGGAAAAGGGTGAAAATGATAAATGCAAAAGTCAAGGTAGTGGCTAACCTCTGGAGTAGGAAATAATTATAGGGAGCTTCAAATAATTAGAAATATTTCCTTTCTTAACCAGATGGTAAACACAAGGGTATAATTTTATTGTTATGATTTATACTTTATATTTCTTATTTTATATCTATGCAATATTTCATAATTTTTCAAAAGAGAAACACATATAAATTCTCGTTATCAAATAAATTTTGCAGAAACTGACTTTGTTCGGATGAAGATTATAAACGTGTAGCATACACGATTTAACCCTCTTCTTGTCAACATACAGTGAGAGACAGACGTGTCAGGCCAGCATGGGCTTCAAGCATTTGGAACACTGCATACTCAGCATAACTGGGAAGTTGTTGCATCATTGCTAATCACTGGTTTTATAGCTCTGCTTTGTGTTCAAGATTGAGCCTTTGAAAAACCACCCCACCCAGAATGTTAAACAGAATCTCCAAAACATGTTTTTCAAGTGCTATGAGACCCCAAAATTATTTGCCATAATGACAAATGATCCAATGAACACTGAATCCAAAATATTCTGTGATTTTAAAGACTCAGGTGCAGGATTACAGAAAGGGTACAATCAGATTTTCTCCTTGGAATAAGTTTATGTGTAGATAAACTTTATTCCACACCAAGTAGAGTCTATAAAATCTAGAGCCTGGAACTTAACAAAGGTCAATTAATGGGGTCTGACTGGCACCCATCGACTGTTCTCTGTCCTAAAGTAGCTCAGTGAGGCCCCCATGCCTTCTTCTCTGGTAATACTCACCTCTGTTACCATCACCAGGTGTTCCTGTCAACAGATCATTAGCAGCAAGGTCAAGACCCTCTGACAATTGTCTGAGGGCAAGTATACATCTCACTCACTGATTGGTTCAGACTCCAGACTTATATTGGATAAAAGACAATTCATTGTTTTTTGGAGGGAAGGAGGAGCTCTTTGTTTTCTGATATGTATTATTTTAGGGGCTTTTTTTTTTTTTAACCATTTCTGATATTAGTCTTTAACAGAGAATTATAAATGTCTTATCTCATAAAGATACAAAATATAACTTAATGCTAATTGAAATTCACTAAGAACTATCAGCACACCAAATTAACTTTGCATATTTACCGCTCCATTTTGTTTCTTGTCTCAGAGCTATGTAAGGGAACACTCCCAAACTACTGTGCAAAAGGACTAGAAACAAGATTCAATTACTAGGCTGTTGTCGTTCAAACAGCCTTTTTTGCTTCTGAGAATATTCACAATCCCTCGTATACTCTCACGGTCCACAGCAGATTGCTTTTTAGAACTCACTCTCCTTTTTCAGGTGTCATTTCCTTACTAATGTCAGTAGATTGGTGTCCTGTTATTGTTTGCTTTACTCTACACATATTGCTTGAGTGATTGAACTAGTGCTATCTTCTACAAAGCAAAGTTCATGGGTTTTGAGACAGCAATTCCCCACCTAGGACCAGTCTTAGTTCAAATTTGAGATTGTGGCTATATTCCTGGTGGCTAAAGCAACTAAGATGCAACCTCTAAATAAATGGGGTTGACAACAAGGCCCTGTTCCAGTAGGACTACTACAATAGCAAAAGTTTAAAGATGATACCTCATAATGCAGAATATTTATGAAAAGTTTCTATGTGATAATTTTTAAATAGTCTAATGCAAAAGCAAAGAAAAATGACAATAGCATAAAATCAGAACAGGGAGTTATCATTTATACAGGTATAAATACAGCATCAAGAACTGAAAGGCTATATAGGTCATATTTGTATGGTCACTGGCGAATATGAAACTCGAACCCTCTCTTTTCTAATTTTTCCATTAATTAAATGGGAACAATAACTCCATTCACCTCCTAAGGATGTTGGAAGGATTCATGAGGCAATGCTTGTGAAGCACTCAAAGTTCTTTCAAGGAAAGATTCTATGTAAACAAAACGTTGTACTGTTCTAGCCAACCGTAACCACACTCTGCTTGTTGAAAACTCAACCTCTATACCCCCAAAAGGAGAAGTTAACAATCTAGTACTATACTATTTGCAGTTAGCTTACTCTGAGAAATAGGATGACATAAACAGATGGATAAAATTTAAAGTGTATCTTGAGGTGTATGATATCTCCTTCAATTTTACTTCTTTCTTTCTACACTTTGCCTGCATAAGTATTATTTTTAACACCAAAAACTTATTTTTAATTAGTGCCCTACTTGCACTGTCTCTAACTGCGGTGTTATGGGCAAGATCAAATATCAATCAAGAATGCTTTAGAAAACATCACTGTTCTCATTTGGCTGAGAAAGAGATGTTAGTGAATAAAAATGAGGCTAAGGTGCATGGAAAAAGAAAAGCTCTATCTTGATAAGGGTGAAACTGCCCATGCAGAATAAGAAAACTAAAATGCACACCACCTCACCTGGGGAATAGAAACAGGAGAGAAAGAGACTTATGGTTGGTTCCAGATTCCTGCCCCACAGCTGTGTTTTGAATTGCACCACGGATTTGAGGTCACATCATCTGATTACATGGTCTCATGGTTCTCCTCTTCACCCTCGGGAATTCCTAGTCATAGTGTCTGCCTACATCTAATAGGGTATGGCCATTACTCTATGGGGCCACCATTCCACACTGAGTTTTAGAAACTTTTTAAAAGGAAAATTCAGGGATCTTCTTATAATGAAAATTGCACTGGAAAAGATAGTGTAAATATGATTTCATTTTTTTTAATCTCTGTTAAATATTGCCCTAGTAGGAAGCCCTCCTCCCCCAAACTTTAAGCTGGAAAGATAAAAAGCATTTGTGCAAATGCCAAACAAATTGGCAGCTTACACTCCATTGAATTTATTAATAACTTATTGAACTCCTGTAGTAAGGATTGTGCTTGTTGCTTCAAGCAATACAAAGATGATTTAGCTAAAACCTTGCTCTGAAGATTATATTCCATCAGTGCAGGTGGCAATGGAGAGGGGAGATAAAAAGCTGAAATAAGCACACAAGTCAATATAATCAGGTCAGTATCAAAGAGAAGTACAAACTGCAATGGGACAACTAATGAGGAAGAGATGATATTTGATTGAGGTATAAAGAAAATCTTCATGGAGAATGTGATGCTTGAAATGGACTTTGAAATATGGTTGGAATTTGATAAAGAAAAGATAACAGAAGAGAGAAAAATTGACACAAATGTAGGAAGGAGAAATTTTTATGGTAGATTCAGAGAATTGCAAGCAGCCAAATTTAAATGGAGCATGGAATCCTTATACTGGCATGGAGGATGATGGATAAAAATAGTGGAGGCTAGATTGGGAAGGGCCTTGAAGGTCACAATAAGGAGTAAGAACCGAATTAAAGGGACCGCCAAGGGAGGAGGTCCTTTTAAATTAAATTAAAAGGAGCCTCTAAGGTTTTTGATCAAGAAAACAGCAAGATTTGACCTATGCTTTAGGATAAATAATTTGTCTAAAGTTGTGTAGATTGATTATAGAAGGGGTGCCAGTGAGAAGACGAGCCAGTTAGAAAGCTTTTACAATATTCTAAGAAATAGTAGGGGTCTATACCTGGGTCTAGCAGCAGGCATGAAAAGGAGATGTCACAGATGGAATTCCCCATGAATTATGCTGAGACTCTGAGACGTTTATGCGGGAAGTTTATTGGGGAGTGCACTCAGAAACACTTTTTAGGCGGTGAGGAAGTTAGGATTGGACAAAGAGAAAAGTTAAACTGAAATGTAGTCGCTAGACTACTAGAGGACTTGAGCCAATCCCAGATGAGGTTCTGAAGCTGGGATGGCCCTTTAAAGGTCTCCTATTGAAGCAATGGGTTGGGGCCCTTGTATGCATTAAGTGGACCAGCCATTGGATGTCAGGAAAAAAGAAGAAAGTTTGCTGAAGTGAAATCTGCATGAATTGGCAGATGATCTGATGTGAAGGTGGAAGGAGAAAGAAAAGTCAGAGCTAAAGCCAAGGCTTAGGAACACCCAGGAGTAACCTAGAAATGCAGTGGAAGACCTGATTTGGAGGAGAAGGTGACAGCTTCAACTGGGGACATACTGGCACATTCCTTGTTTTCTGGAATGCCATCTCTAAGATCATGCCCAGGGGGGCTGTAGAACCTGCAGTATATCATACTTGTGCCCATTCAGGTACCTTACTGAAAAAGAAAAGACAAAGATAACTTGAGTTCGTATTAACAGCACGGACAGCACTGGAGAGTAGTACAAAAGGACAGATGAATCCAGATAGACATGACATAAAAATTTTAAAATAAAAGTTAAATTATCTCTATTTGTAGGTGATATGATGGAATCCCTGGAAAACCTTAGCTATTCAGTGATAAGATGAAACAATAAAATAATTCAGTAAGATATCAGGATACAAAATTAACATATAAAACTCAGTGGCCTTCAAATATACAAATTATAGCCAATTAGAAAATATAATGTTTTGCAAGAGTCACCAAAAAAAGATAAAGTAATTAGGAGTAAATTTAACAAGTAATATGTGAATCTTACATGAGAAAAATTTTATAGCTTTAAATTACTCCTGAAAGACATGAAAATAGACTTCAAAAAATGGAAAGATTGGGGCTTCCCTGGTGGCGCAGTGGTTGAGAATCTGCCTGCCAATGCAGGGGACACGGGTTCGAGCCCTGGTCTGGGAAGATCCCACATGCCGCGGAGCAACTGGGCCCGTGAGCCGCAATTACTGAGCCTGCGCGTCTGGAGCCTGTGCTCCGCAACAAGAGAGTCCACGATAGTGAGAGGCCCGCGCACCGCGATGAAGAGTGGCCCCCACTTGCCACAACTAGAGAAAGCCCTCGCACAGAAACGAAGACCCAACACAGCCATAAATAAATAAAAATTAAAAAAAAAAAAAAGGAAAGATTTCCTTTTCTCTTGGATAGGATGGCTCAATATTACAAAGATATCGATCAGTTCTCCTTAACTTAATATATATAAATTTAATGCAATCTCAATAAAAATACCAATAAACTTTTGCTAGAGTTAGTCAAGTTGGTTCTAAAATTTATATCAAAAAAATAAAAAGACAATCAACTTTCAAGAATATCTAGGAAAACCCTGGAAAAAAAAAAGCAATGTAGAGACAGAGGACTAGCCATAGCAGATTTAAAGCATACTATAAGGCCTCTATAATTAAGAAAGTGTTATACTCTAATATGAATAGAGTGAATAGAGACAGATCATGAAATAGAACCATGAAATATATGATAAACGTGATGTCACAAATCAGTGGGGAAAATAAAGACTTCCTATTAAACAGTGTTGAAGAAAATGTGACCCTATTTAGAAAAAGATAAAGCTAGATCCACACACCAGAATAAATTTCAAATATATTAAAGATTTAAATGTAAAACATGAAATAATTCAAGTAGTAGAAGAAAACATGGGTGACTATCTTTATAATCTGGTGTGGGGAAAACCTTCTAATTATGATTCAAATCCATACATGAAAAAATGCATTGATAAGCTTATCTAAATAAATTTTTCCAAAAATAACTTGGCCAAAAAAAATTTATAAGTGAAATTAAAAGACTAACGACAAATAAGGAGAAAATATTTGAAGCCTATATCACAAATAAAGACCTAATCTACCTAATATATTAATATCTGTAAAAATGAAAATGCCAGGAAAGAAATAAACAAAAACTTAGGGTGAAATGAGCAAAAGATAAATAGTTCACACACACAAAGTAGAAAGGGTCACAGATAAACATATGCAAAGATGTTCAACTTTCCTCAAAATAAAAAAATACGAGTCAACACTACAGTAATTCTGTACTGATGTTCTCTCTCACCTATCAGATTGGCACAAATTCAAAGGCTGACAACACATTCTCTCACATCTTGCTGGTGGGAATGGAAAATAGGATAAACCCCATGAAGGAGAATTTAGCAATCCTTAACAAAACTACATATGCATCTACCCTTTGATCCAACAATTCCATTTCTAGGAATTTATCTCAGAGACACATCTTCAGAAATCCAAAACAACATGTGCACAAGCTTATTAACTGTGAAATTTATTTGTATTATCAAAATACTGGAAACAACCTAAATGCTCATCCCTAAGAGATAGGGGAACAAACTGTGGAACAGGCACCAACAGAGTAGTAAGCAGCTATAAAAAGTGAAGATCTCTATGGATTGCTTTGAAGTGATATCCAGGATATATTTTGTAATGGTGAAATCAAGTTGCAACGAGAATATGTAATATGCTATAGTTTGTGTAAGAAAGATAAACCAGAAATTAACCTGTAGATGGTGAGCAGGAACAGAGTGGCAGGGATAAGGATGGGAATGAGACTTTACTGCATTTATCTTTTTTTATGTTGTCTTTACTTTTGAATCATGTAGATGTTTTATTTATTCACAAGATTAAATTTAATTTTTAAATGATAAAAGAAAAGCAAAATGCTAAGGTTGAACACAAACAGACATAAATCAGTATCAAATTGATCATATAACCGTATATCAAACTGATAATACAACAGCACAATGAACTTAATTTAAATAGCTTTTGAAAACAGAACTCAGGCTGCACGTACCCTCTTTGTGAAGTGGTTCTCAGCTGAGGGTGATTTTGCCACTACCCGGCCGCCAGGGACATTTGATGATGTTTACATTCATCTTTGATGGCCACCACTGGGGGTTGGGAGGGAGTATTGGTATCCAACATCTAGGGAGCCCAGGGATGGCGCTAAACTTCCCTACAACAAAGGACTATCCAGCCCCAAACACAGAGCGTGTTCAGGTTGAGAAACCCTATTTTAGTGGGAGACAGACTGAGGACCAAAAACCAAAAAGTTATGAAGGAATTTTGAGCTTTACTGTAGATCTGTTGTTGGGAGAGGTATTGACACAATAATTCTTTAAAAACGTTTGTAAATATCATGGGATAGAGAGAATGAACAAATTTATTCATAGCGTTCAGAACCGAGGTTCTCACTGTGGTAGAAGGAAGATACAAGTGTGGAGCAGGGAAAGGTAAGGGACCCTGGAATTGCTTAGTATGATCTCCTGGTTTAACAAAAAGGGAAAAAAGGTATCTCCCAGCTTTTCCTACTGAAAGGGCCTGAAGTAACAACACTTCAATAGCAATAAGCAGGCTTGGCACCCAGATCAGAGTTTCTAAAGACCACTGTTCACAGAGGAGAACTAGGGCTCCTTGGAGAAGCTGCTGACTCAAGCACTGGGGGACAAGGTGAGCCAGAATATCTAGCTGTGCCAGGAAGCAAGGAAGGGCTCGAAGACCAATGGGGATATATTTCAAAGAACACAGGAGCCATCTTGAAGGAGCTCACGTAGGCCCAATTTGGAACAATTTAAACATGAAAAAAGAATAACAATGTTAATGGTTTACAATGCATTGAATCAAAAAAGAATCTGTGAGCCAATAGTGTTACTCCAAAAAATGGGGGAGTAGAGAAAGCTCTTTTCCACAGAAGAATATCAGCTACAGGAGACATATCAACGTTAGAAAATCACCATTTTGCAACCACCAATGTAATAACTGATTCAGGCAAGATCAGAAGTGGATGCTAACACCTTTGGGGAAGGCAGAAGGCCCAAACAATCTAAAAATGCTATCCCATATATTACTTCTTAGTCACAAAGAAGAAATTCCCTTTGCTACTGCGCTATTCAAATCCACTTTGAAGTGTCTTTTCCTATTGGGCTATTCAAATTTCACTTTGAAGTGTGCCATTAAGCACACTTCAACTTAACCAAAGAATCAAGTTTTACATCACCAGGGTTGGGACAAACTGACGTTACAGGACTCCTGATAGGATGCAATGGGAAGTATACAGCGTCACTTATGTAATATACATGTACGACGCCCCCAGGCAGCACAATGCAGGATTACAGGCTCTGGGTCAGGCCCACTTTGGTTACTATCTCCCCAAGAGGAAATATCTAAGGGCGTAAAAAAGACTAAACGGACATGATGAAATATTATGCACGATCTTTCATTGGTTCTTGGATTTTTGAAAGAGAGTTTTAAAGGACATTATTGGGACGACAGGATATGGATTAATTGTTACATAGTATATTTATGTTAAATTTCTTTCTTATAAAAATAGTATTGTGGTTATGTAGAAAAGTGTTCTTATTTCTAGGAAATATATGTTGACGTATTTAAGGCTGAGCTGTCACGATGTCTACAACTTACTTTCAGGAGCTTCTACATATATAGAGGGATAGATGAAATAGATGTGGCAAAATTTTAACAACTAGCACATCTAGGTAAGGGGCATACTACGTCAACTTTTCTACAAATTTGAAGTGTTTTATCTTTTTTAAAAAAGTGTTGAAAATGGACTTATTTGAATCCATAATCAAGAAACAATACATTACTTGAAAACTAGTAAAGGGGAGAAATCAAGCATTTATTCTGTCTTCCCTAAAAGAACTGTAAATCGTAGTAAACAAAGAGTTAATTGGGGAAGTTTCCCTACATAGAAGTCTTCTGTATAATAAAGGGAGTGGAGTCACACCATTTATAACCCCTAATGAATGAATCGGTCTAGGCATAATTATCAATGACAACCAACATGCTAAAAAAAGAAACATCAGAAAGCTTGTACCTCCTGCAGGAAGTAGACATCACCATCTATGAAGTAGTCTTGCCAAAAACAAACAAACAAAAACCTGAATCTGACCAAGCTCCTAGATCTATCGAAGTATAAGAAAAACAGGAAACAGAGGAACAAGGTAAACATCATCGTGAAGATGCAGTCATCCACACAAGGGAAGAGTTTCCTGGGAAACCCACAGGACAAACAATCCAGTTCTTTCCCAATCAAATTACTAGAGGGAAAATTGTGGAGGAGAGCTATAAATTAAAAGAAACTTAAAAGACCTAGCAACCTATTGCAATTTATGGACCTTATTTGTAATCCTACTTCATACAAATGAACTCGTGGGGAAAAAGAAGTGTATGAGCAACAACTGGGAAATGTAAACGTGGCTGGGATGATCAATAATGTTGAGGAATTATTTTTCATTGTTTTTAGATATAATGGTATTTTGATTATGTGTTTTTAAAGAGTTCTTATCTTTTAGAAATGTACACTGAAATATTTACGGATGAAATAATATGATGAGGGGGATTTACTTCAAAATAATGTAAAAAGAGGTATAGATGGAACAAGAGTGTCCAAGAACTCATATTTATTGAAGTTATATGAAGCTACATTATACTAATCTCTTTACTATTGAAAACAATTAGATATTTGACTTTTTCCAAAATAAAAGATTAATTGAAAAAATTTTTAAAAGACAGCCTGGGAGAAAAAAAGTAGAAGGAGGCAGATGCCCTGCTTTTCTCCCCAGCATTAATTGAATTCCTACCATGAACCACTTTCTGCTAAAACCTTTACCTGTATTACCCCAGGCAGTCCTCAGAAGTCACATCATTTTGCGGTGGGTATTACAGAGATCAAGCGCATATCCCCTGGTGTCAGACCTCCCAGGTTCAAATCTCCATTCTGCCACCACCTGTTGAGCCAATTAGCCTTAATTTCCTTATCTCTAAAATGGGAATGACAGTAATATTATCTACCTCATAGGGTTGTAGTGAGGGTTAAACAATGAATTATTTAAAGTGCTTAGGACACTCCCTGGTACATAGTGACACAGTGTAAATATTAGTGCTTATTATTAAAAAGAGATAGAAAAAAAAAAAAAAAAGAGATAGAGCTGCCATAGAGTCTAAGGTTTGGCTGACCCAGAGCCCATCATCCCACACGATGCTGCCTTGAGGATGGCACTTGCGTATGTATATGTGCATCATTTTTGAGTACTCTCTGCCAAAGCTACTTTGTCCACCCTGTTGGGAACATCCTAAATTATATTAAAGTATCAGCAGCAGAGTTTCAGACATGCCAAGAAAGAAATGTGGGAGTTAATAGAATCTTATACCGTAACTTAGGTGAACATTCATTTATTCATTCATGCAATACTTATTTACTAATTTGGATCTGCAATAAATACTAGGGATTTAATGGTTAAAATAGATAATAGATACAGCTGCTGTCCTCACAAGTTTACTAACCAGGGGCCATGCACAGAAGTCTACCACACAGCTGGCTGGGAGGCAGAAGATGCCAAGTGGGGCAGGATGGGGGCTAAGCAGATAGATCTGTCCTCTGAGGTCAGCTCAGCAATGGCCACCATGGAGTATGTCACCAACTCAGGCATGATTCTAGAAATCATCAGCTTTAGAAGGTCCAAATCAAGAAGCAGGTCTCAGCTGTGGTGACTCTGCGTGATGGTCAAATATGTGGGAACCAGCTGGGAGCAAAAGGGTTTCCCTGAACTCTGTCCATCCGTGGAAGAATTTTCCTAAGCAGTTGAGGAATAGAGGAAAAAAATTCTAACCCTAGGAAGGGAAACTGGCAAGAATAAGAAAGGATATTGGGTTTCAGTCATACGAGCAGGGTCCTAGACCTGAAGGGTCTGTGGCCCCAACCCGGAGAAGTAAGGAGACCATGGCATTATTAAAGTCAGAGCCCAGTCCTGAGGCCTAAGTCATGAAGGATGGAGACAGGGGGTCCTGCACCATAGCAGCTGTTTGAGGGCTGAGTATGGCCCTTTATCTTACACTGTTTCCCCAGAACCACACCCTGACACAAGAATTCCTGTATGGGTGACTTATTAAAAAATTCTCCCAGGACAAGCCAAGAAGAGAATGAAGGAAACAGCAACAGGGAAGAAAAAGAAGTAGTAGCAGCCAAACAAGGGTGCCACTGCAGGCAAAGTCCCAGAAGGTAGATTCAGCTGGATCCTACACAGCTCCTGGAGACTGTATTTTGCCCCAGAGTTTGTCCCAACTAGAGGTAAGTAAGCTGGGCTTTTCTGCTCCTACAGCAGACTCTCCCTAGCTTCCCTAGCTTCGGGCTTCCCCTGAGGAACCTAAGCTCCCAGACACTTGCAGCTTTTTGTACTTGTGGCCAAAATGGCACTGGTGGCCCGAGAGTTGGCCTCTGAAGACAGTTTCAAGTGTGGGCTTGTCAAAGCAAAATAACACAGAACTCAGGAGAGGAACACGTAGACAGTTAAAAGTGTTCTGCAGAGCTCTGGGCAGAGTACCAGTAACATCCACCTCACACCTATACTCCAGACTCTGGGTTTAATTATCAGTAAGGAATAATTTGGGAGGACGTCCATGGGCCTAGCCCTTGTGAGCATGCTACAGATCATTAGTGTGCACCTTGCAAATTACTTTCAACTTCAAAATGTAGTAGAGCTAAGCCACTGGCAGACAGGGCTTCTGAGAGCTGACTCAGACATGGACAACACTGGGCCAAAAGGTGCACGGTACCACCTCTCCCCTATGCCTGTGGCCCGTAGTGGTCATGCAGAGTGCACTGCTAGCCTCAGAGCCACTGAGAGCCCAGGTTGACAGACTCTGCATCACTACTCTCTCTGCCTCTCTCCAACATTCCCAACCAGCAAGGGAGATGTGTCATCATGTCCTATGGGTAAAATGCCAGGAAGTTTACAGAACCCTAAACATTTTCATAAAATTGGCGTAAAGTTTCCCTAAACTTGACCTCAAAGTCAGTAAGGGAAAAGGCACTTGGCTTACTTGGTCATTCTTCTTTCTGTGTCTCTTGGATGTTTACTCTCTATCTGGGGCCCAGTCATGGGTGCTGGATGATCCCAAACCTGTTCCCCAGACACTCAGATTTCTTCATTCCTTCCATATCCATCCCTTGAAGCTGGATGCTGTTCCTGACCTTCATTGTCTCCTATTATATCAGCAGTGCCTCACTGCAGACCCGTGGAACTTTTGTATTAGAAGTTAGGGTAATCCATGATTACAGCAGAAGAATGAGAATATGCTGGTTTGTGTGTATTCGTTGAGGGATAGGGAGAGGGTGGTGGTGTCAATACTGGAAGGCAAAGGAGAAAAGATTGTCAAATTTAAGAGTTACCAACCAGAGCAGAGCCATAGATGGACTGCGCAATAATACCTCAGGAGTGCAAGGGAGGAAGGGAGACGGAGACTCCCAGAACAGAAAGGGCCGAGCCAAAAATTATAGTCATGAAGACACCAAGGCCGAGCCATAGAGGAGATCCCATAGGCACCCAAAAAGGTGGAAACACTGTTCAAAAAGCATCCCTCATAGCCTTATCAGTTTTTCCTGCTGTATAGCAACAAGGAAATGTGGTACTATTTCCTTTACCTTAAAAATCAAGGTATCTATAAGAAATAGCTTCAATCCCTTAACCTCAACACTGAGCAACACAAAAGACTTTAGATTGTTCTACTTGTTCACCAGTGACTAGAAATGACATAATCTCCTCTACCTGTATGGCCAAGATTCCAGAATCAGAATCACTTTGGTCAGTCATGCTACTTCTTGAGAAGATTATGGTCATAATATAACATCCCTACAAATGCAAACTAGATTTATCTGTTTTTATAGACTCATTGTTCCAGAAAAATGTTCAACAGATCATTTATAACTGCCCTTTGACTTTAAGGCTGGTAAATATTTAAGGCAAGACTATTATATACTATAGATCTACCGACGGACATGTGTGCTAGACTGATACTACCAATGACATAGTCTGGTCCAAAAAAAAAAAAAAAAAAAAAACTCAAACCTTAATCTGATCAAGTCTCTAGTCTCTAGATCTAACTGCCACGTTACAGAAAACTCAAAGTTCACAGGAACATGTTAATTTATGTTCCTGAAGTTACATCTATTGTATCTGTATGATGGAAATACTACATAAAACTACATAATGACATTCTACTGGACATCTCTTGCCGAATCTGCTTTCTGTGACCTCACGCTGATAGCTTGAAATTGTCCATAATAGGAGTATCTACACCACAGAAAATGACAAGTGCTACAAACTAGGGCTTTTGTTTCCTAAGCATCAGTTGTTAAACATTTACCAGCACACCACTGCCTTAGCCTAGTCCCAAAAATGCTCACAGCCAGCAATACAAGGAGAAAGATGCCAGAGGGGAAGTAGGAGAGGAAAAAAGGCAGTGGTCGTAACTGACTGCAGTAAAAATATATTATTTTGCAATTTTACAAAGACATAAGGCCACCACTAGAACCCTTTCCAGGGCTACAGGGTAAGGAGCCCTAAAACATAATCATTAGTTTCTTGATCTGCTTGGCTCATTCAAATCTTGTTCAAATGTCACCTCATCAGAAAGGCCTTCTCTAACCACTCGAGCTAATCACCCTTTTTGTCATTCTCTACCCTTAACATTGTTCTATTTCTCTTCAGAGCACTACCTAGCATTATATTATCTATTCATAATGAATGTAAGCTCTATGAACACAGATTCTGTTCTGTTTTGTTCAGCACAGTATCCCAGCACTAAGCACAGTACCTGGGAGGTGCTCAACAAACATGGGGTGAATGAACTAAACACCATGTGCAATGACATGGAAGGGTGTCCATCAATTATTATAAGGAACGAAAAACACACTGCAGAAAGATACTCAGTCAAGCCTCATTATCCACAGATTCTGTATTTGCAAATTGCCTACTCATTAAAATTTATCTGTAACCCCATAATCAACACTTGCCGCACTTTGACAATCATTCACTGGTATGCACAGAGCAGCAAAAAAATCTGAGTCACCCAATGTGCATCTTCATCTGAGGCTGAACAAGGTGACTCTCTGTCTTCTTATTTCAGCTCTCATACTATAAACGTGTGTCCTTCTCATGGTCTACTTAGTGCCACGTTTTTTGCATTTGATTTTGCTGTTTAAATGGCCCCCTAACATAGTGTAAAAGTGATGCCTAGTGTTCTTAAGCACAAGAATTCTGTGTTTTACAAAGAAAATACATATGTTAGATGAGCTTCGTTCAGGCATGAGTCAGTGCTGTTGGCCATGAGTTCAAGGTTAGTGAATTAACAATATATATATTGACTAAGGTATCTTTAAATAGAAATACATATAAAACAAGATTATTTATTGATCAGCTAACAAACATGTTGCGACCAGAGACTCCTAGGAACCTAACCCTGTATTTTCCCTAGGAGCAGTCGTTCACTAATACAGTATTCACAGCAACTTTATAGACTGTAACTATCACAGATAATGAGAACTGACTGCATATAGTATGTTCCATTTGTTTTAAAAAATATATGATAGGTAGATAGAGATAGAGATAAATTTGTTTAGACATAGAAAAATATCTGGAAGTGTATATACCAAACTGTTTACAGTGATTGCGTCTGGGGAGCAGAATTAAGGGAATATAAAAAAAGTTTCACTCTGTGCCCTTTCTTCCACCTTTGTATTTTTTCCAACTTTTTTCAACAGGTAATTACTGTTTTGCTAATTTTTCAAACCAATATTTTTTTAACAATAAATTCTTTTTATAAAACCCTCATAAATCTAAGAACTAGAAAAAAGGTCATACAATTTGTAATTTGAACATTTTCATTTTAAAAGAAGTGTCAACAAGGGACTTCTCTGGTGGTCCAGTGGGTAAGACTCCGCCCTCCCAATGCAGGGGGCCCGGGTTCAATCCCTGGTCGGGGAACTAGATCCCACATGCATGCCGCAACTAAGATGTCCACATGCCACAACTAAACATGCCTCAACTAAGACCCAGCGGAGCCAAAATAAATAAGTAAATAAATATTTTTTAAAAAATTAGTGTCAACAAGAAAGTGCAAGCCTATAAATAAATAAAATTAAAATAGACCAGATAAGTGATAGAAGAGGCAAACCAACATAAGAAAAGATCAACATTTCTTAACCAAATTGCTAAGTAAGTACATAAATAAGTAACAAATATCTGTGAGAATGAGCCCGCTTTTAAGCCAGCAATGATGCAAATGAAAGAGAACATGTAAAAAAGGAGAGTCATCAGGTTTGACATAACTTATGAAATCAAAGAACCAAGTCAGAAAAACAAAATAAAATACAAAAGCTTGAAGCAAACAAAGCTATCTAATTCACAGTATGGTGAAAATAAATAAGCACAGAGCAAAGGAATCTTCTTGGGTTTGACTCTTTTCAGCACCCTATATTTAAGCAGCTAGAATTTTTTTTATAGTAACCTCCTATTGAACCTTTTCAGAAATATTGGCCCTTTAATAAGAAATATGTTTTTATTTCCTCCAAAGAAGGAATACAACATCCATGTTAGCTTAGTAATTCTCTACAAGAGCAGGTTATGTTTTGTACAGTGTTGGGCAAAGAATAAAGACAAGGATTGCTGTTCATTTATTGCAAGAATAAGAGATTCAGGGCATGCATGGGTAGATGGAGGAACAAGAGCTAGCACCCATTCCTAGCATAATGCCTGAGAGGCAAAGGCTGTTCTCTGAGTTGAAATCATTCTTCTTGTTTCATGAACAGAAACTCATGAGGTAAGAAGAACTGGGGTGCTATTTCTCATCTCTTTCTCACAGATAGCAGCAATACAGGACAGCACATCATTAGAATTGGGTGTTAGAGTCAGAAATGGTTTAACACTGTCATTCCCATCTCCTTGCACCTGCATCCCTCCCCAGCACCACCTCCCAGAAGCTCCTTTTTCCATGGGGCCCTGTAAGATGTTACTTTTAAAAAGAATTCTGTGGGGGCTTCCCTGGTGGCGCAGTGGTTGGGAGTCTGCCTGCCAATGCAGGGGACATGGGTTCGAGCCCTGGTCTGGGAAGATCCCACATGCCGTGGAGCAGCTAGGCCCGTGTGCCGCAGCTACTGAGCCTGCGCGTCTGGAGCCCGTGCTCCGCAACAAGAGAGGCCGCGATAGTGAGAGGCCCGCGCACCGCGATGAAGAGTGGCCCCCGCTTGCTGCAACTAGAGAAAGCCCTCGCACAGAGACGAGGACCCAACACAGCCAAAAATAAATAAATTAATTAATTAAAAAAAAAAAAAAAAGAATTCTGTGGATTGAACATTTGGACTGATAGATTCCCAATCAACCCAAGTATAAGAAAATCTAGACAACTGAAAGAGCCGTTTTGGAACCTTTTTCCTGGAAGGAAAAGAGAGTTGAAGGGGTAAATCTCCATGAGAAACCACTGCAGTGTGAGGATGTCACTTGGGAAAATGCCCCTGTAGGATGCTGGATCAAGGGTTTTTACCACCATAGACGTGACTGACATACTTGGCAGTCATCAACCAAAGAAGCCATACAGCTACAATCTGCCCTCTAAAGTCAATATATTATATCACTGTATAATATATCACAGAATAGAAATTAGGAATCTCCAATGAGAGAGTTTTCCAAAAGAGCCACAGGTAGCATGAGTATATGCCTGATCAATGGGTATGAAATTGTACTATATTTCTTTCCCAAGTACATTTGTTTCCTTAAACAGGCAAAATTTCTTTAATTAAAAAAAAAAAAGTTTCCAGGGCATTTACTGCTCCTTCACCGTGAACATTTACATTAATGGTCGAGAATAAAATTTGAGCATTTAAGGAGAGAAAAACATCACTATGCAAGCTAATCTTACGCCAAGCCTGCAGCCAAGCTAAGTGAATTTTAAGTATGGTGGTGACTTCCTCTTCCTTCCCACCTCTGACATATTTCATTGACTGTAGAAATAATTTTTCACTGCATATTTTAAAAACACATAAATAGACAACACTATAGTTCACAGATGAACTAAAGAAAGGCTTCTCCTGGGGTTTTTGTTCTCCATCTTTCTTTATAAGTCTGCAAGAAAGGGGAAAACATGGACCTTAATTAGAACCTGGCCTTGACCATTTTTAGGGCAGGTAAATTCTGGGGAAACCTTCTAGAAGCCATCACTAATAGTAAACCAAATACATTTTAAGAGTTCAGGGTTAACTTCATCTTATGAGCTGATAATAAAAAAATTTTTCTAGGACTGTTTGCCTGAGGGCTTTACGCTTTGTTATTGGAAAATAAGAAACTCTAGAGTCTGAGAAAGGTCACTTGGCTCAGCATGGCGGATACTTTCAAATTCCCTGATTCTAGCTCCCTATAGTTTCTCAATTTACAAATTCATCTATTCATCTCTTTGAAAAAATAAAATGATGCTTCTAGCTTCTCTAGAGTTTTTTGGCAACTGCTTATTTGTGACATTTATCTTTCAGGTGACAGCATTTTTGGCAATAGCATCTTTTTTCTCCTACTGTCCTATCTGTATAAGGTCAGATTGGCCTCTATACTGTGAGCAGGAAGAGCTTAATTGGAACAATATTATTATCCTTTACAATCTACAGAAACATATTTGGCCTCTGTGAAGTGTCATTTTCCTCAGAGAGAATAAGTTGCTTCCTTATTAGGCCCTTTGGAAAAACAGAAATAGTTCTCCTGAACCCTTTGGTGTTGGCAAGGCATTCTATCCTGTTACTCTTGAAGCAAAAGAACAGAAGAAACACAATGGCCTTAAAATTTTATTCTAAAATAAACCCCAAAAGTGAAAATCTGAAAAATCATTGAGTCAGTCTCAGAATTGGTAGGCTTCAGAGGAAGAATACCATTGAACCCATATAGGAAGGGATTTGGTTTGTAAGCAGACCGGATCTACCCCTATGTGATCTCCATATGTGAATCTAACATCTTACGGAAAAACCCAAACAAACTTTTTGGCCAACCCAATATCTTGTTTCTTTTCTTTGTAAACCCAATCTTACCCATTCCTATGACTTCAGCTCCTTTTAATACAAAGATGGCACTAGGTCTAGGCAGCCGTATTTCTTGGCTCTCCTTTCCCTCAAAATTTTAGCAGAAAAGCTACAGCCAAAAATTCCATCCTCTCAAGATCAAAATCAATGGAATCACTGGCTTAAAAAATTATTTCAATTCCACTGTTTAAATTCTTCTCAATCTTTTTCACAACTCTTAGTTCTCTTCATTTCAACAACAGAATTTGTCACCATGCACCCAAGAACTACGTCTCTCTCAGTTTCCCCAGGTTTTTCCTCAATGGTATTACCTTTATCTTAGCCTTTTGATCTTCAGAACATCTAGCTGTTTTTCACTGCCTCTTCTCTTGGCTTCTATGTACAGTATCTTGTCAATTCTTCCTCCTCAGGTCTACTCCTTCCTGTATGTTTCTACTGCCACTGGCCCACTCCAGACACTCTTTATCATATATCCTTATATTACTGGAAAATCCTAATTTGTGGTACTCAATTTACCCATATCTAGCCCCTCCATCCCATCCTTTTTTTTTTTTTTAAAGCAGTAAAGCTATTCTTTTCTTTTTTTTTAAATTAATTAATTATTTATTTATTTTATTTTTGGCTGTGTTGGGTCTTCGTTTCTGTGCGAGGGCTTTCTCTAGCTGCGGCAAGTGGGGGCCACTCTTCATCGCGGTGCGCGGGCCTCTCACCATCGCGGCCTCTCTTGTTGCGGAGCACGGGCTCCAGACGTGCAGGCTCAGTAGCTGTGGCTTACGGGCCCAGCCGCCTCGCGGCATGTGGGATCCTCCCAGGCCAGGGCTCGAACCCGTGCCCCCTGCATTGGCAGGCAGATTCTCAACCACTGAGCCACCAGGGAAGCCCATCCCATCCTTTTTTAGTCCATTATACCACATGCAGCCATCTCTATCGTCCCAAAATTCCATTTTCAGTATTTTGCCCTTGGTTCCCACCTTTTACAGAAGTCTTCACCCAAGTTTAATCATCTACACTAAATCAACAGCAACCATCCATTAGCTGAGTACCCGCAACAAGCATACCAAGTGCTATACAAATGGCTTTACATACATTATGTATAATCCTCACTACAATCCTAAAAGTTTTGTTTTTGCTATTTTTGTTATTTCCATTTTATAATAAGAGAAAACTGAGCCTTAAAATGAAGAAGCAACTCTTCCAGTAAGGACCAGAGCTGAATCAAAAGGCTCATCAGTTTGACCTGCAAGCCCATGCTTTCCCTGATCATGGAGGATTCCGATCACCTAATGGATCTATCTACACTCTCCCAGCCTGCAATTTTCACAGCCTCATCACCTGGCCCACCTGATCTACTCCATCACCACAAACCTTGTGCCCCAGAGGGTGGTGTTAAGGTCATGCACTCTGTAAGCAGCTCGTCTAGGTTCAGCTCCTGGTTCCATGGCTCACCGATTTGGCTAGTTCCAGCAAGTTACTTCACCTCTCTGCACCCCAGCTTTCTCATAAATCCTGATAATAGCAGTCATCTCAGCGAAATATTGTGAGATTAAATGAGACAATGCCTCTCTTCACATGACTTCCCTCTGTTTCCTCTGTCAAAAATGATCTTCTGTCTCCTTTCAATTTATGAAGATGCCACACAAACTCAACACTAACCCTTTAGTAATTAACTTTATCTTACCGTAATATTTTGTGTAGTTACTTAATTTCATTTACATATTCTCACAAATATTGAATATATTTAGAAAATGTCACATTATCTTGCTCTTGATTACATATTACCCTCTGATATTCTTTTGTTCTTCCTTATATAGTGTTTTTCTCTTCCCCAAATGATTATAAATTTCCATAGGATGCAGACATTATTTCCTATATGCCTCACAATAAGAACTTAGTACTGTGCTGAGCACAGAATGTTTTGCCCCCAAGCTGAGAACTTCAGATTTACATTTCATAAATTATTACTTACTAACCATAATATCAGTTACATTTCATTCTTTCTTCTCTTTTGCTGTGGTCAGATTCTTCCCCTAGATTCTAATCATCTCCAGACTAGATTCTAATATTCCAACCCACTGCCTGTACCCTTAGTAATTCACTCAGTCATTCATGGCCAGTAAAAGGGACTGAAGGAAGGCCAGTGTGACTGAAACAGGAGAAGGTGAGAGGACACCGAGAAAGATTAAGCCTGAGAGGAAGGCAGAGTCACAACAGGCAGAGCCCATCTGTTTTCCTCGTCCTACTTTAAGACAGAGCATCGTGGCTGAAAGCGTTCATTCTGGAGCTAGAGAAGTGGGGTCTGAATCCTGACTGTGTAACTGTGACTGATTACCCATCTCTATGCACAGTTTCCTTACCTATCAAATGAGAATGGTAATGAAGTTGGTGTGATTATCTGATTCCCTAGGAAATAGATTCTGAGATAGAAATTTGGGTAGAGAGTTCTCTGAGGAAAAACATCAGAAAGGCCATGAGGGAAGCCAGTTGCAGGAGAGGATGAAGTTGAACTGGGAAATAGTTGCAACAGAGCCTCAGCTGATCCCACAAAGAGCACAGAATCTGGAATGGTCCTGTAGAGATACCCTGAACTGAGGCAAGTCAACCAGAACTGTGTACCCCTGGATTGACCATCACTGGATGCAGGCTATCCCTGGAAAGGTATGCAGCCTTGGGCAAGGCAGCTCCTTTCTGCCAAGGGGAATTTCTAGGGAGGGATTTAGCTAAAAGCTGTCAGCAGACAACACTTCAGGAAATGAGGGAATGAATGTCTTAGTCCTGTAGGGGGGGATTCTGTCTAACACATCACAGCATCCACTAACTACAGTTGACATAAAAATTAAATGAATTAATATCTATAAATCACTTAGGATGGTACCCGGCATATTTTAGCTCAAGATAAATGTTAGCTATTACATCAGTTTTATTGCCAAAAGGTCTCTGCTTTACCTGAAGGCTTGCTGACTAAAATTTTATAAGAAGGGTGACAGTATTTCTTTTTATTTCAATTCCCTAAGCAGCTAAACTCTGTAAATATTTACGCATTCATTTGATTATTTTTGGGTTTTGCTTCTACCTATTACATAATGCTGTGGCTTGTTGTACCTTCAAGTGTTTATTTCCATACTGTCTATCACAGCTTAAAGCAAAGAGAGGAGAACAGTGTCTTCTTAACTAAACATGGTCATCCCTAAACACACACCAGAGCAACTGCTGGTTATTTAAGGAGTAAATGAATACAGATAGTTTTGGGGGTTTTTTGGTTTTCTTTTCTTTTTTTTTTAAATATTTATTTATTTATTTAGGCTGTGCGGGGTCTTAGTTGCAGCACGCGGGATCTTAGTTGCGGTATGCAGACTTCTTGGTTGCGGCATGCGGACTTCTTAATTGCAGCATGCATGCGGGATCTAGTTCCCTGACCAGGGATTGAAGCTGAGCCCCCTGCATTGGGAGCATGGAGTCTTACCCACTGGACCACCAGGGAAGTCCCAATACAAACAGTTTTGAAGAGGACGATGAAACTGTAAAAACAACTACAAACTTAGGGGCATTCTTAAATGCCACAAAGACCACAAATTGGTAAATCCCTGAATGGATACCCTTCCAGCTGCACTCTGGGCTTTTTCTTGCCTCTCGGCATTATTCCTGAGGCACTGATTTCCTCATCCTGAGCCCTAGACACCCAGCAATCAAAGTCTGGGGACCCTGGGGCTGTTATTGCAAGGGATCTGCTATAGGTATGCAGCCACCAAACTTTAAATTTAGCAAAACTTGATAGTCTATATCTCTTGCCATATATACCACTATCCTTCAAAACAACGTAATACTCTGATTCACTTGTAAACTTATTTAATAGCATTACTGAATAAATATATAGTTTTCTGTCATCATGAACTTTCTTAATCAATGTTTCATAAATGTACAACTATTATATATTTTATGGTGAGAAAATATTCCCATACACAATCTCTAGACCTTTACATTCCTCCTCATCTCATACACTATGTGTCTTTTTCAACCTGAAGGCATCGGAGACACTAGAATCCCTTTAAGGCTAAAGACAATATCCTATTTATCTGTGTATTCCTACGGTACCTTTTATACAACGGAAAATGCAAAAAAAATTTCATCATTTTACAAAGATTTATTGCATACTTGGTTCATACCAGACACTGTACTAGGTGCTAGAAATATAATACTGAAATAAGTACACAAATTCTCTACTCACATATAACTCACATATAACAGTCTAGTAGGAGAGACAAACCATTAAAAAAAATCTATCATTGATACTTTTGATAAATGATGGAGGGAAAATAAAGGGTATGATGAGTGATTATTTTCAGGGAAGTTGTTTCAGATTCGGTGGGCAAGGGAAGAGAGGGAGATGCCAGGAAAAGAAGCAGAGTTCAAGGTGAGATGGAAAGGATGAGTAGGAGTTAGCTAACAGTCTGATGGCTGGAAGATTCCAGGCGGAGGGCATATCATATGTAAGTAAATGGAGGAATCTTCAATGTTACCATTGGCAAATGGAAAGAACCATTTACAATTTAGAATGCAATTCAGAGATAAATTTGATTGAAAACTTGACATGCAAGTTTTTGAAAATTTGTTTACCTCAAAACCAATTTAAGAAAGCACATTTTTGGTTTGATAGTGAAATATATATTACACTAAGGATCAACCATCAAGGTAAGTGTTAAGAATATAGGGTGAACAAGATGGTGTTAGTCCTCCAAGAGCTCACTGTTCATCCAGGAGAGGCCAACAATGATACTAAGAGGGGCAAGTGCTGGGAAGGGGCTAGTACAGGGAGATAAGACAACCCAGAAGGGGCCATTAAATTCAAAGAGAGCCTCCTGACAGGAAGTAGCATATAACTGGAGATGTGCTTCAATAGGAGATGTAGCTATTGCCACAGTAGCAGGCTGAGCAAAAAGCTCAGGGTCCCTCATGGGAGAGGACTAGCCTGCCTGCAAAGTTTGGGATGCCTGAAAAGAGGCCTTGACCCCAGAGAGAAGCCTTGAAAGAAGATAGAAATATGAGGGTACATTTGAAGGGGCTAAACACTTGAATTTGAAACCTCAAAAGTTTTTTTTCTTTTCTTTTTTTTAAAGAAGTGAAATAAATTATATTATATTTAAAATTAAATTAATTCATGAAAAAATAATTCCATACTGGGACTTCCCTGGTGGTCCAGTGGTTAAGAATCTGTCTTGCAAGGCAGGGGATGCCGGTTCAATCCCTGGTCAGGGAACTAAGATCCCACATGCCACGGGGCAACTAAGCCCGTGTGCCACAACTACTGAGCCTGCGCACCACAACTAGAGAGTCCACATGCCGCAGCTACACAGCCCACGCACTCTGGAGCCCACGCGCCACAGCTAGAGAGAAGCATGCACACTGCAAGGAAAGATCCCGCGTGTTGCAATTAAGACCCGACGCAGCAAAAAAAAAAAAAAAAATCCATACTACTTTAAAAGCAAATCCAAGTATTATTTCACTCAGTTATTTACTATTCACTGTTTTTCTCAACTCAGTAACACTGTGCTTTCTTTGCACTTACCCACTGTTTATGTTTCAAACAAACTTCTTCTTAAATTTAGCAGATATCATTTGCCAAATCACAAGAGAGCCAGTTTTACATGTGGACTTTATCACATGTACCCCATACATTTTAAAAATAATACGAATACTAATAATGAAAACCACATTATCTGGGCATTTCCTGAGTGTTGTGGCTTTGATAGTAGACTCTTTACAATGTCTTGGCATCTTAGATGGCATTCATTTTGGGGTTTTGTTTGTTATCTCTTCAGACATGACCTTCTGTACTCGCTCTTCCTTAATCAGCTAAACTGTTGAATGGCAGAAGCCTCTCTTCCTTGGGGAACTAGAACATTGTAATATAATCTTTCTGTCATTCCCAACAAAAGACTGTCACCAGACTCCTCAGCCTCCCTGGGCCCTAAGTATTTAAGTGTGGATTCTGCACACTTCTGAGTAAGAGAGAAATGAGTAGAGAAGAAAAAGAAGCTGGATGGAGGAAGCGGAAAACCAGAGGGAGGAAGCAAGAGGACCAGAAAGAACAAAAGAGAACAGTTGACTACAGAAAACAGAGGAAGAGAATGCCAAGGAACTTGAATGCCCTCTTTTTCATGTATGTTACCAGATTTTCTAAGGTCAGAAAAGTCTTAGCAGCTGTTTCTTTACAATTTTGGCCACATTTTATAATGATCAGGTAATCCCAGGAGTCTAAATGTCTTGCATTTTTTAGTAACTCAACTCAGTTCTAGTCACAGCTCCAAATACGCTTGTGGACTCAATAAATACTCCTCAGTAGGCCTGTGCTAAAAGCAAAACTTTCTCCTGAAGAACTCCATATGCTTTACCATGATCAATCAACATACATGGTAAGAAAAAGAGACAGAGGTTGCTGCTATCTGCACTTTGCATTCAGAATAAGTGCCAGAGAAATGTGTTCTAATGTCTAAGGGCAATCAAGGGCAATGCCAAGACCAGGTGCCATGCCTTACCCTGTGGATTCAACCTGCCTCCCTCACTGAATCACGATGGGTTATTAATTTAAATAGAGTCATCCTTTAGCCATAAAATAAACAAAAGAGGATTTTTTTGGTGATGGGTATAATTTTTTTCCTTAAAAAAAAAAAAGAACACCCTTTGGAGAAGGTATCTGTTTACCCTAAATTTAATAGAATGTAGTAAACATTTATAACATCTCTCTAAGCTTCTTTCTGCTAATACTGAAACACTGAACCACACACGTGCATTGCACGGTAGAAGAACCATCCACCCCCACTGGGGTGTTACCTAATACTTATTTGAAAAACAATTTTTATTTGGATTCATGCTTCACTTCATGCTTTCAAGAGATCTGTATCTGAGCAGGCAGGGAGTTGATTTCCAGAAATTACTGCACATGCAAGATTCGGCACTATGTTTACCTCTGGTAAAGTAACTCAACTTTTGTATTTCAGATGTGGTCTCCTGGTCTCTTTCAGGTGCTCCTGGGGACCCAGAACAATACATGAGCTCCTGCTACTGCTCACAAGGGCACAGCGGTGGCTTTCAGACGGAGCCACCCTGTTAAACCCGAGCATAACAATGGCAAGCAGAGGAGCTACTCTCCAGCTGGTGTTCAAACGTGCAAGATATTACCAAGTCCTTTTCCCAAGGCTGGCATCTTCCCTTCCAATCAGTAAATCCCTCCACAGAATCCAAATACCCCCGGGTTAAACTGCTGCCTGGTAAGCACTGACAATCCCCCTTATACTTTCTGCAGAGGATGTACATACACAGTGTAGGTGGCTCAAAGCTGTCAGCAGTTTAGATGATCTTAATAAAGTCTTGCTTCCCTACAACAATCAAGTTTGGTAACATTTACCACCACCCGGTACCACAGCGTGAAAGTATTGTGCTTTATAGAATCATGAAATGTAAAGGGCCGGAAAAGAATCTAGAAATCAAAACCCAGTGTTTAACAAAGGAGGGAAGGGTTTCTAAGAGCTAAGGTGACTTGTCCAATGCCACATCAATAGATGGTGACACAAATGAGACCTGAAGCTCAGTGTCTTGGCCCCAGCCTGCCTCTCACTGTATTACATTTCCTACACAGTAAGCTGTGAGAGTGCAAAGACCATGCCTCATTCATTTGTCTCTACATATGCAGCTTCTAGCACAGAGGGAAGGAAAGAAAGAAGGAAGGAATATTTAATGGTTGAATCCTGAATCTAACTCATTTTTTTTTAAAGTCTTAACTATTTTAGTTCGTGTAGGTGGGTCTGTGAGAAGGGGGTTATGGTGGAGAAAAGTCTCAGACAAAAGGACCACCAGACACATGGGGGAGCAGGCTATGGGGCTTGAAGAGAAGGATAGGGTTGGAAGGAAGTATCAGAAGCTTGTAACTGAAGAATGAACATCAGGGTAGGATGTCTGGCCCCAAAGTATGGCTCTCTGAAGTCACATGTCTCAAAGAAGTTGTGTGGTGTGAGTGTGAAGGGGATACAAGGGATCCAGGACAGAGCAGCTAATAAGCTCCTTTTCCTCAAGACAGCAGCCCAAAGGGTGGGGCATGGATTCTTAATCAGAGCTCTCTGCCAAGTTCAGACCCCCTCCCATGAGACTTTAGACCTCCTTGAAGCATTAACCCTGAAAGTGACTTGAAAGTGAAGATCTTGAACCCAGTCTCCTGGATCCCTCTCGGGGATGTCACCCAGAGCCCAACTTACATCAAATTCCACTGTGGGATACAGAGGGAAATAATACAGATAGAAGCTCACCTCACAGAGATCCAGAGTTCCTCCAGTGCTCTGACATATTCAACCAGCCCTGGCCCCGACATCACAACAGCCACCGTCCTTCCCTCTTGATCCTTACACCATGCATGTACTTACACAACGAAAATAATCCCTTACAGCCCGTAACAGTCTCTTATACAGTCAGCGTGGTTTAGCCATTTAAATACTAATGTTATCTCAAGTACCTATTTTCTGGTCCAACATCTCGCTTGACTTTCATGTCTTAAAGGCACCTCATAAGCAAAATTTTCTAATCTTAAATGAATGCAATCCACCCTCATTATTCGTGGATTCCAAATTGCAAATTTTGCCTGCTCATTAAAATGTATTTGTAACCCCCAAATCAATACACACAATGTTTCCACGGTCATTCACAGGCGTGCTGAACGGGGAAGAATTTGAGATGTTGGACCCGCACATTCCCAGTGAGGGGGAGCAAGGCAGTGCTCTGCCTTCTCGTTAAGGCTCTCCTACAGTAAACAAGTGTTCTTTCTGTAGTCTGTTTAGTGCCACCTTTTTCAC
Source organism: Balaenoptera musculus (assembly GCF_009873245.2). Taxonomy (NCBI): domain Eukaryota; kingdom Metazoa; phylum Chordata; class Mammalia; order Artiodactyla; family Balaenopteridae; genus Balaenoptera; species Balaenoptera musculus. The sequence continues at coordinate 25,135,132 of NC_045796.1, forward strand.
ATTTTTGTGTGTTTTGTTTGGAATTTCACTTTCAAAATGAAGACAGCAAGCGTACTGCTGAAGGGCTGCGTAATGTCCCTAAGCACAAGAAGACAAGAGATGCACTTACAGAGGAAATACCTGTGTCAGGTACGCTTTGCTCAGGCTGTTACTGGCTGTGAGATCAATGTTAGTGGATCAAAAGTATATATTGATCAAGTTGTCTGTGACCGTTAATTCTGTGTGTCAACTTTACTGCTCCTTGGGGTACCCAGATTAAACATTATTTGGGGGTGTGTCTGTGAGGGTGTTTTCTGATGAGATATGCATTTGAATCAGTCAAGTTGATTGCCTTCCCCAGTGTGGGCAGGCATCACCCACTCCTCTGAGGGCCTCAATAGAACAAAAGGCAGAAGGAGGAGGGATTTGCCACTTTTTCCTCCTGCCTGCATTGAGCTAGGTCTTCTGCCCCTGGACCGGGATTTACACCATCGGCTCCCCTGCTTCTCAGGCTTTTAGACTCAGACTGGAATTACACCACCAACTTTCCTGAATTTCCAGCTTGCTTATGGCAACTCATGAAACTTCTCAGGCTCTGTAATCACAAGAGCTAATTCCTTGTAAAGAATTTCCATGTATATGTTTATTTATTAGTATATACATTCTATATATATATATAATATATATATTACTATATATACTATATATAAATATATATATATTCTCTATATACATATATATTCTTTGGACAGCTCTGACCAATACAGTGTCTTTAAACAGAAACACACCTAAAACAAGGATATGTATTAACCAGGTGACGAAAATGTTGTGACCAGGAGCTCACATGCATGTAACCCTGTATTTCCTCTAGAAGCAAGGGTTCAAGATTCACTAATTCAGTGTTTGTAGGAACTTTACAGAACAGAACTACGGTGAATAGAGAATTGACTGTCATTCTCTCTTTACCTCATCTTAAATCTCTACCTTACCCACAAGCTCAGTTAATGTCCCAGAAACCTGGGGTTAAGCTTCCCCCTCTGCATCCACACCCCATCAGTCCTCAGCCTCAGTGAGCGCATTCTCTCCTCCTCTGCCCCTCTACTTGGGATCACATCCTCATCATCTAGTACCAAAATGGTCACAAAGGGCTGCTAACTTGTCTTTCCCCTTGCAGTTCCCCACCCCCCCACCCACTGCCCATGTGAACTGACTGTGACCCTCCCCTGCTTAAAACCCCACCTCTGAGATCTCACCAAGCCTGTAGCCACACCTCATCTCCAAATTCCAAGGAAGCACTTGAAGCTCCTGTGATAACAAACTGTTGGGGGTCTCTGCATTTGTCAGGCTCCCCACCTCTACTCCTTTCCATATGTTGATCTCTCTGCTTGGGATGCCTTTCCTTACCTTTTTAAGTCAATGACACCTACTCATCTTTTGAGACACAACTCAAATGGCACCTCCAACATGAAGTGTTCTCTGATCCAAACACAGGAAGAGGCAGGAGCTCCTTGCTTAGGGCTACCTCTGCATCTGGTACGTACTTTGCTAAGGGCCTTGATGATATTCAGCGGTAATTGTTTATATTTTCCTATTCCTTTGCCCTACGAGACTGAGCTCCTTGAGGACAGGAACTGCTTTTTCACGTATGATCCACAGGAAGTTTCCTATACTGCTCAGAATATGGTATTCAGTAAGTAACGATGAAAAATGAATAAGTGAATGAATAAATGACATTATTCCCACCGATCTCACTTTGACTTACTCTCCTGTGTCTTATGTGAATCTCATCCTGGTCTCAGCTCTCTACCTGCTTAAAGTAATTATAATTTGATAACTACTCACTCAGAGAAGGGCAGAGGTTTCTAGGCAAAACTGTAACTGCCAGGTGTTGACTATTTTAAAGCTTATGGTTGAAACCAGAAAAATACCTGGTCTCCGGCCTAACCTTTGCTTTGACCAGGAAACTCCATCCCCCTTTTCTCTATTATCTACAATGTAACCTTCAAGGTCTAAACTTCTTCTTCTCTAAAAAGCCTTTCCAGCTACCCTCCCATCCACCCCCAACCTCTGACTACCTTATCTTCTATTCTCCTTGAGAGGTTCTTAGTACATGCGATCTGGTGCTTAATTTTAATTATCCTTCTAGGTCTGCTGACCTGTCTCTACACCTGTCTCCTGAGCAGCCATGGAGATTCTTGAGAGCAGGTTATCAGTGCGTGCCTAACATACAGAAGATGTGAAGCAGATGTTTGCTAAGAAAGTGAATCACAATAACTCTGTGAGGTACGTGTGACAATAGCATAGGAGCAGTACAACATAATTATTGAGACTAATGTTCTGGGATCCAACTGCCTGGGCTGTAATCCTGATGTGATCACATTCTACCTGAGAAACCTTGAGTTATTAAATCTCTTTATGCCTCAGCTTCCCCGTCTATAAAATGGGATTAATGAAAGCACATATCACATAGGTCTTTTGTCCTGATTAAAAGGGATAATGCATACCAAACCCTTAGCAAATTCCTTAGCACAATGCCTGGCCCATAGCGCATACTCAACACATAGTTGGCTATTATTAATCTATTCTGTAGAGATAAGAAAACTGATGCTAAAGAATAAACTATCCAAGATCACACGGAGATAAATTGAGAGGCAGTCTTGAAGTAGTGGAAAGTTGAGGGTTTCAAATGGTAAAATGACAAAGTTGAAATGGGAGTAACAGGAGGAGCTGACTCAAAGGGGAGGGTCTCGGAGACAGTCCTGTTGGGTCTTATCCGTACAAGGGGGAAAACTGCACAGACAGCGATCACTGTAGGATGAAGTGATCCTGGCTGTGCAAGGCTTGGAACGAAGGGATAAGCAGTACAACAAAGGAGAGTTCATTCTACAACAGGGTCCAAGGGCATATTGGTTCAGATAAGGCACATAGGGCTAAAAAGAGAGCAAGAAGGGCCAGAAAGGGGTTCAACAATATGAGCAGGTAAGAGCTCCCCCAAGTGAGCCCCACCCCCAAGAGCTAAATGCGGCAGGGGACCCTCTGACAAAGGAGTGTCTGAAAAAAAAAACTGTCATTGCTTTGATCTGAGGAAAGGAGTACCCCTGTGGTATTTCTCACTTGCACTTGGTTCCTTCACCTAAGTTATCTTCCCTTTGGGCAAAGGTCAGCTGTGTGCTTGTGCCCACACTTGGGGCCAGCTTCTCCGTTAGGCAGAGGAAACACGGTGCCCAGGGTCCGTGATGCCTTCAGTGGTCCATGAAAATATTTTCATTCTCATTACTTTTCAAATCGGAAGAAAAAAAGTACATAATAATAATGAATACATAAAAAGAAATCCACCCTGGATTATATGCATCCTTTTGTTTCTTTTTAAATTTATTTATTTATTTAGTTATGGCTGTGTTGGTTCCTCGTTTCTGTGCGAGGGCTTTCTCTAGTTGCGGCAAGCGGGGGCCACTCTTCATCGCGGTGCGCGGGCCTCTCACTATCGCGGCCTCTCTTGTTGCGGAGCACAGGCTCCAGACGCGCAGGCTCAGTAGTTGTGGCTCACGGGCCTAGTTGCTCCGCGGCATGTGGGACCTTCCCAGACCAGGGCTCGAACCCGTGTCCCCTGCATTGGCAGGCAGATTCTCAACCACTGCGCCACCAGGGAAGGGAAGCCCCTATACGCCTCTTTATATCAACACAGTCGTAAACTACGACCATCAATATGGAGGAAGGGGCCTTCAAAGGCAAAAGTCCTCATCTTAGTGAGTGAACTACTTTCTAGATAAAGCACCAAAGTCGTAATGCAGCCCTGCCAATCATGTGAGCGGGAATCAGTGAACAAGAAAAGTTAGAAAGAAATAAAGTCCAGAACACTAGGGTCCTACGTTTGGGGAAGAAATCTCTCTCTTTGGGGTGAGGACGAAGATGCCAGATTCTGCCCACTCCCTCAACCCCTACCCCACCTCAGCAAGGGTGCAACTCTGTATCCAACCACATTCATTACACCTGGGGGACCCATTCAGTCATTTTCATGCAACATCAGAGATGACCCAAACACTTCGGCATCCTCATTTCTATCATCTGCTCAAGCTCTTCCTCACTGTCAGCCTGTGCAATGCCTAGCTCACTGATGCTGTCTCAAGATGCTTTAAAAAAATGACAGTATCAATTTTCCCTATGTTTTGAGCTCTTGAATCATAAATTTAGAAGAACGGAATTTTCATGCTGTGTCCTAAAACCTATACATCTATTCTTACAAAATATTAGGATCAATTAAGAACAGCTCTCATCACTGAAATATTTTAAACGAGTAGGAAAAAAAAGGGGTTATTCCTTCCTCTTATTTTGCACTGAACACAATCCACTGGGGTTTATAAATACACTTTATCATATCCTTCTGTGCAAGTAGTCCTGAGTGTTTCCCCCACCAACCCTGCACCCTGAGAGAATGAATAAATGAATATCTAAGAGGGCCCACACAATACCCACGAGATAATCGGCATGCTGAAAGTGTCTGAAGATATCATGTATGATAGACACCAAAGAGTGACCCTGTGCGTTTTACTCCTGAATTACTGGTTGGCAGAAATGTCTGAGCGATACAAACCGAGCCGAGGAGGACGTAACAGCTAAATTCAGAAAACCAGTGGGCATGATTAGTAGATGTCAGAAATGATATTTTTCTGTCCCCCACCGCCCCTCAGATTTATGTAGGACACAGTTTCTGATTTCCTTTGTTTTTCAATCTCAATCTATTCTAGCTCCAGTTACTCATTACAAATGGCCACACTGTTTACAGAAGGCTGGGGTGTCAGTTGTTAAAGGAAGAAGGAACCAGAGCGAGCCCACCTCCCAAAGCCTCATTCCCAGCCCCATGGAGGCTCTTGGGGTTCCAGCCCTCCTAGGGAGTAAGTGAAGACGGCCAAAAGTTGATCTCCAAATTGAGTTTCTGCAAGGCCAGCTTGCAGTGGCCTTGCAATCAGAAGGAGACACGAAGGGAGCATCCCCGTAACAGCCACACTGAAAATAATTATTCTGATCCACAAACACCAGCTAAGCTGTAAGAATGGTCTTGTAAGCAAGGTCTGCTTTAATAGAAACGTTAAGTATTAGCCATTGCAGTCTATTATAAATTGGTTGTAATTTTCTCCTGACACTTTCTGAGTTAAACTAGTTAGTATACAAAAAATAATAATAATAATAACAAATGCCACAAAGCAAAAAGCAAACTCGATGTCTGAAGGTTAATGATTGCTCATGAAAGCCACAGAAATAAATTATCTGCCTAGGGACAGTGTCACATGATCAGCACAAAAGCTGCAACAGCCAAAAATGTTTATGTAGAGGAAAAAAACACTGTCAGCGTCACAGAACCCTTCCCCCCACAGCTAAATTCGAGTCCTGAGCCAGACAGCTGCTCCTGACTGCTTACATTAAACTAATTTGTGCTGCTACATTGCAGCTGCTTAATTTTTAGTCTGAACTTTATCACCAATAAGTGTTACAATAACAAGCGATATGATGGTATCTCTGAGGAAATATCCATCAGCCCCCAAACAATGACGGCTTCACAAGAGGAGATTGTAGAAAAACAAATTAAAAAGAAAGAAAAGAAAATCACGCCCACACTGCCTCTTTAAAGGGGGGGGAGGGGCGAACTTTTAGTGGGAAAGGCTTTAAAACGCTGCTTTGTTCCGAAGGCCATTCTAAAATGAAGAAGGGGGATGATTGAAAAGGTTAGCGAGCAAGGGAGGAGTTAACAAGTAAGATGTGCTTTTGCTAAGAGAGGGTGATTTGCAAGGTGAGAGCCTGAGACGGGAGAAGTCAATTTTGCTACAACAATGCCATCCATACCCTCTCTTTCTCTTGCTCACTGCCCCCCCAAAACCTTATGCCAACCCAACCTGGAGCTTAAGCGGTGATTCCGGACTTCCTCTAAACAGTCTCCTTTGGCCAGGCGGGCACTGGAGCTGACAGTATTACTTGTTGTTCCCCATGTTTTCCTGTGTTGTTTTCCTAGCCCAGTGTAAATGCAGAAACTCTTCTTTGGACAGAAACAGACACTGACCTGAACTGGTTTCAATTCCTGCCAAATATGCAGGCACTGTTTTTGCTACATTGTGGAATTTGGCTTAGACCCTATGTCAGGCATTTATTTGTACTCAGAACTAGAATAGAGACCTAACTACTTAAAACATAAAAGATTATACAAAAGCATTAGGAATGCACTGAAACTTTTCCACCATTAATTCATCTGACTATGATGAATGTTTTTAGTTGAGATACTTCATTACCCTCTCCTGTTCACTGTGTTTGGGGGGACGGGGTGCAGGTTGCGGGGACAATTCAGCTCCCCCCCTCAGTAATTACAAAAACAATTCCTTTGAAAGCGGGGGAAAAATACCCACGTCAGCTATTTACAGCATTTTTTAAATTCTGTGGTTTTCAGAATGAAGGTTCAAAGTGAGTGTCACTAATGTTGAGTAATAAAGTAGTTTTTCTTACACAAAGATATCCTAAATTTAAAGAGAGATGTTTACGCTGGAATAATTTTCTCAGGCAGGGAAGTAGGGGAGGGGGGAGATTTAGATCCACCCTGTTTTTTCAACTCGACACCTTTACACCTCGTGGTCCCGGCCCAGGTCCTAGCAGTATTTTCTTTTTTCAGTCAGCTGGTAAATCACACTACAGGGCTGACTCAGAATGCCACAGGGGCAAGGCCTTCCTTGTTTCCATGGGTTTCTGTTGATGTCCCCCGACTGTGGCTGGGTGAGTGTGTCTGTGAGAGTTCTCTAAGGGACGATCCCAGGGGACAGACGTGGATGAGGAAGGAGTCCCTGGGGCCCGTCAGGATGGCTCATCCCCTGTGCCAAGTGGGTCACTCTTGTGCAACTCCAGGCCTTCTCTTCACCCAGGGCTCAGTGGGATGCCTCCGTCTGCTGTTGGCAAGGCTTTAAGACTGCTGGGAACTCAGACACAAGCATCCTGGGGCCTGGAGGTGTGGCAGGGTGTAACTTGAATGAGGACAACTTTCTAAAAGGCACCTAACCGTAGGCAGGCTGGGAGGGAATCAAGATGGGAGGACAATGGAAGGGAGGATCTCTTCAACAGCCACTCAATTTCCTTAATGCAGGAGTCGGCCACTTCCTTTGGTTGCCCTTGAATGGAGTGCAAGACCTTCTCCTTGCAATTGGAGGCCAGACATCCTGTCAAAACTTCAACTGTGAAATGAGGAATTAATTTGATGGAATGTATCAGTCTATCTTACCTGTTTCTCCAGAACTGGACTGAACAGGTCTGACTAGGACACTTGAAGGTTTGTGGATAAGTTCACACACTTAGTGTGAAAGGCAGGTCTAAAGATGTGGGTGCTGGTGCGTATGTGTGGGGAGCATGTGTATGAATTCAGAAGCAGCAGGTATGAAGACATGCTTCTTCATTCTCAAGCAAGCCCCATGATGACAGAAAGAACTTGCTACCAGCCAGGAATGATGTCATGGCATTGAGCAGTTTGAATTGGCTACTTTCCTGAATATCTCTAGAAACAAATCTTTATCCATGTAGCCTTTTCCAGAACACTGCCAAATTGGCATACACTCTGCAAATCCTGAATTAGGATCATAATTCAGGAATGTGGCTATTTTTACCCCTGTGAGCTCCATAAGCATCAAGGCCCAATAGCCGCAGATTCCTTCAACATGTCTCTGAACTTCCCTCAACCTAACTTTGCTTTTAAGCTGGAAATTACGCCTTCCTGGCTTCTAAATGTCAGAGAAGTGAAAATAGTTAATGAGGTATGTTGTAATTTCCAATTCACAGCATTAATGCTTATCATTATCAGCTTGAGATGTATCATTTTTCACAGAGGCAAAGTGTGGAAAGTAATATATAAGACGAAGGAATACAAATTTTGTTTTGCGTTTTTGCCTCCCTATGAGCACATGGGCCAAATTATAAAGTGACCAAAGTCACATATATAACTATTCTTTCTTAGTATTATAAATGACAGATAACGTGTCTAAAATTAAAACCACTGTCACTATTAATATTTTTATATAAGTTTGTGATAAAATATTTTCCTCCTAAGATCATAAAATTTCTTTACAGGTCATCAAAAGAGATGATGTACATGAAAGTGTGTTGCAAACTGTAGATTCTATTTAGACATAAAGGATATCCATATCATGACATTTGTTTTCAAATTTTAACCATAATCTATTCTTTTATTTGCAACAAAGGTAAAGAAAGGTAAATTGATCAGGCAAAATATACCAGGAAACAGGATTAAAAGACAAGTCTTGTCACAATTCTTCACTCAACTAGTATTTATTGTGTGTTTATTTTAGTGTATACAGTGAGGGTATTATGGGTTCATCGTGTATACTGATGCCATGGGACTTGAGAGGCACTTTGAATAACAGCCTCCTGCTTGAAATATGTATTCTCACCAATGGAAAACATCCCCCCATTCAAACACCAAGAGGTTAGACAACAAAGCAAGAAGCCAGTATCTCTGAAATCCCTCAGTTGGCATACACGTGGCTATACTGACTCCAAAGTGGTGAACGATGGGGAAGATTTGGATAGAGATGCCCATAGGCAGAGCCCACTTGTCCAATAGGCACACTTGGCGCCATGCCCAGAGCCCAGGATACTTTTAGGTACCTACGAAAATGTTCTAATTTCTTTTAAAATCAGAAAAGAAAGGAAACTTTTAAGTCAAAGAATGTTTCAATTTATAATATTAATATATTCATCTTTGTATTAACATAATCATAGAATGTAATTTTTAACATTTTTTTTAATGGAGGAAAGAGCCATGAAGGCAAAAGTGCTTTTATTAGTTTCCTGTTGCTGTTGTAACAAATTAGGACAAACTCGGTATCATTATCCTATAGTTCTGGTGGTCAAAAATACAAAATGGGTTTCACAGGGTTAGAAACATGGGGGCTTCTTCCCCACAGAGAGGAAGAATTGAGGGCCCTACATCACATTAGGGCATGGCACAAGCCCCATTGAAGCTACACGCCAATCTTGTTGGGAACCTCTGGGACTGCACCATCTGATGGAAGGGTATGAGGGATCCCTCCCACCTTCTGCTTGTGAATACACTCTGATCCCACCAGCTCATTCACTTTAAAATAAACTTTCTAAAGCCAATGCTCATAGCCAGAAGCAAATGGAACAAGATGGTCAAGATACCTCCACTCAGTTCATTGGACGTTTTCTAGAGATAGATGCTCTTGTCCAAACCTGGTTCTCTGAGGCCGCAGCAGTATAATCTTAAGATGACCTTTGAGAATCGGAGGGACACATTTTCAAGATTGGAATTATAATTACAAGAAGAATGTGCAAGGCAGCTATTTCTGGCACCATGATGGACAGGATAGTGATGTTTATGAAAACACACTCGAGTTGAGCAATGGTCCAGTGGACTTCATGCTGCCAGGGAAAACCACTGGGCCAATAGGACCCATGGTTTCCTTTACTACAAGGGATTTTTTCTCTGTAATATTATGTAATTGACTCACATCTCCTCATTTTTCCTTTAACAAACCCAGACACAGCCCCAGAGATGCCAAGTCCCCACATATTTCATTTTTTTATCAGATACTTAACACATGGAGACACATTTGCAGTCTACAGTTTAAACAACAGCCTAGGAAACTTCTGTGATTGTAGGATCTAATTTCAACTCCCCTGTAATCCACTCCTCTGTATTACCATCTATAAAATGGATATAGCAAGAATAAACCAAGTCATGAAATTATTTATGGGAATAACCACTGATGGGATTGTATAGCACTTTACACATATAAAATCCTAAATAGTCCAAGCAATAAAAAGTAGCATTTCCCAGTGACATCTCCAAGAAAGCCAATTTCTTCTGAAAAAGTACAAATTTTCCACAGAGATGCCTTAACTACAGTACTGCATAGACAGACATAAAATGTAAACTTGATAGAAAAACAGAGCACTATAACTAAATGTGTATTTGAAAGTTGGAATTTTATCACAATCACAATACATCTAGCAGTCTTCTTCTTTTTTGATTTTTTAAGTTACTGCATATTGCGTTTTGGTTTTCTTCCCATCATGAGGAAAAAAAAAAAAATCACAGAAAACTATTTGACAGACAGGCCTACCAAATACTTTCTGAATCTTCTGGTGAAAGATTGGGTCTTCAAAAAGCTTCTCCAAGGGAAAATTCTTTGAAGTGTTTTACTGCCATTTGATCATTGGAGATTTCGATTATTTGCATTATTTTAAAACGTCTTCATTCTCTAAAGCCTGATAATAGTAAGTATTTTTGTAGGAGACACTTTGATAAATAAGAGAAAACTAACAATAGTATAAAATACATATGGAATTCCTCACTGAAGAGAATTGAAGTGGGGAGGGGGTAGTTAAAATGAAAAACTGACAACAGAAATTTGGTGCCGCTTTATTTTTAAGGGAAGAAAGTAATTCTCCACATTGATATGTAATTTTTACAAAGACAAGGTTTAAAAAGAGTAAAAGAGCAAAGTCAGGAAGGTCAGGGTGTTAAGTGGGATTTCTGCAGAGAAATTATATAATGACACTTTGGAAAGAAGATTTAGGTGAAACTGGAATAATGACATCCTGAGTACTGTTTGGCCACAAACAGTAGAAATTTCTCCCTTTGTAATACCTTTCACCTCATCTTTGCAAGACAGGATAGGGAACAGAGTGAACGCTGAACGGCAGAGAACTACATCCAACTTGCAACAGAAAAAAGGAAAGAAACCATGAGTGTTATATTATTCCAAAATATTCTTGGACCTTCCCTAGATTTTTTTTTTCCATCTTGCTACTGTACTTGCCCAACCATGCTGGGGTGTTATGCTGTTTTAGACATGAGTTAACAGGTCTCTTACATACACACATTTCCACATTCCAATGAGACCTATTATATCCTTTTCCTCCCTACCCCACCCCACTCCCCGCCATGCACACACACACACACACCCCACTCTCCTCCTCCACCCACACAGGACCCTCTCCCTCCACTCATTTTTCCTTATTGTTTAACACTTCCCAATGACTGAATGTTTCCAAGTCCATGCAAACCCACAGGACTAAGAAGGGTTTCCTACCGCGTGACGTGGTTGATTCTGCAAAACGAAATGGCTGCAGCCAGAAAGCAGGTAAAATAGAGCAAATGGCAGGGAAAAGGAAGAGTTTTGACTGAGCTGATAATTAAGTGAGGGGGTGGGAAGAGGCCTCCAGGAATCTTGTAGCACCTTTTTTACTCACCCTGTGACATGTGGACCAACAGCATCAGCTGGGATCTTGTCAGAAATGCAGAAACTCAGGACTCACTTGGATTCAAACCTACTGAATCAGAATCTGCATTTTAACAAGACCCCTAGAGGATTCAGAGGCGTTAAGGATAGAGAAACACTGCCTTGTGTCAGTCTCCTGCCACCAGAAAACTAAAGAAAGTGGTCGAAAATTTAAACATTTATATCCAATAAGGAGAAAAATTATAACTTCCCTTGATAACATATTTCAAGAACTATTAGCCTTAGCAATCACGATGCAGTTATACTCATCCTCACCCTGTCATTTACTACCCTTCTCATAATTTACTAGGATTTTCTTTTCTTTATCTGCAGATTCCCTCTCTCCAAATAAGTTCATGGCAATGCAAGAAAACTACAGTCTAAAATGTGGGATTTGGGGACTTCCCTGGTGGCACAGTGGTTAAGAATCCGCCTGCCAATGCAGGGGACACGGGTTCGAGCCCTGGTCCGGGAAGATCCCACATGCCGTGGAGCAGCTAGGCCCGTGTGCCACAACTGCTGAGCCTGCGCTCTAGAGCCTGCGAGCCACAACTACTGAAGCCCGCGTGCTGCAACTACTGAAGCCCGTGTGCCTAGAGCCCATGCTCCACAACAAAGAGAGGCGACCGCAATGAGAAGCCCGTGTACCGCAACGAAGGGTAGCCCCCGCTCGCCGCAACTAGAGAGAGCCCGCACGCAGCAACGAAGACCCTACACAGCCAAAAATAAATAAAAAATAAAATAAAAATAAATAAATTTATAAAATGTGGGATTTGGAAGAGACATCATTAATCCTGTGATGGGCACTCCACCCTCCACTCCCAGTGAAATCAGCTCACAAAGAGGGAGAAGGGGGAAAGTAGCGTTACCCACCCCCCAGAGTCTTTTTCATTCAACTCGAAAGAACTTACTGCATATAGAGTATTTGGTAAAGGCGATGAACATTTATTTTTTCCTTTTTATGCTAAGTTGTGCTGGGGATGTTGAACCACTATATCACACCCGAGAGTCATCAGCCCTCTTTCTAAGGCCAGTCCTTTCCTCGCGACAGAGGGGAAGGGTGGGGGGTGGGGTCTGGAGTCACTTGGGGTTCTACTGGAAAGTGCCTTCTAGAACTTAGAAGTGATGGAAAAAAACAAGTGAAGAACCAGGCCAGAGTTATGCAAAGTCACCTAAAAAAAAGAAAAAGAAAGAGAGAGAGAGAGAATTGCTCTATGGAAAGATGAGTCAATCCGAAAGGGAGTTCATTGCCATGGAAGCACAGTAAAGGAAGAGTCCCAGAAGCGAACAGTGGCAGGGCCCATCCAAGCACTCTGGGACAGCCACCCTCCATCATCAGATTTTGCATGTGAGCATTTCCAGCCCCACTGAAAATCCATCCTTATGGTGGAGATGGAGGCAAAACGTTTGACCACAGACTATTTCTGATCCCATTCACAAAGTTATTCCTAATATGGTTTGGATGTTTCAAGCTAACTTACTGATGGTGAGAGTCACCCAATTTCTCTAAATCCTATTTTTCAGATTCTGCCCTACCAAAAAAAATTGAATTAATACTTGACTTTCCTTAAAGCTTGATCATAGCAAGGAAAGGGGTAATCATGTGGATTCTACTACTCAGGTTCTTTTTTATTTTCTTCTTCTTATTTATTTATTATTTTTGGCTGTGTTGGGTCTTTGTTGCTGCGCGTGGGCTTTCTCTAGTTGCGGCGAGTGGGGGCTACTCTTCGTCGTGGTGTGAGGGCTTCTCATTGCCGTGGCTTCTCTTGTTGCAGGGTATGGGCTCTAGGCACATGGGCTGCAGTAGTTGTGGCACGCAGGCTCAGTAGTTGTGGCTCCTGGGCTCCAGAGCACAGGCTCAGTGGTTGTGGAGCACAGGCTTAGTTGCTCCGTGGCATGTGAGATCTTCCCAGACCAGGGCTCGAACCCATGCCCCCTGCATTGGCAGGCGGATATTTAACCACTGCACCACCAGGGAAGTCCTATTCAGGTTCTTAATGCCATAACTTCTCACAGTGAATGAATGGGTTGACTTTCTAAATTATACATCAATCTTAAAACCTGGGTTAATGTGAGTCTGCCCGTGAGAAAGGGACACTCAGTCAAGATCCTGACAAATCATCTTTCTGGGCCTAAAAGCCCAGGGGCTAGACAGACCATGACCACTTAATCAAAGCCCAAAAGGCTGCTTTAGTAAGCTTGTCCAGAGACACTCCTGGGCCCTTAGCCTCTGGTGACCATATTATTATTAACATGGGATTGTAATTCATCTCTGAAGTCTGTGGTCCATAAACCTTTAAAACTCCTTAGAACTGTTTGTTACTCATACAGTTCTGGAAATGCCATGGGGATATCAAAAGACGATCATAAAGTTGCCGGGGAGGCGGCGGGGGCAGGGGGGGGGCGGTGCAGGGGGCGCTGTTCATCTCTCTCTTTTTCAAAAAATATTTTCTGTTTCTCCCATGTCCCTGGCACTGCGAGTAATGCTGGGAACACTTTGAATCAGGATATAGACAAACAAGAATCTACAGTGTAATGTGTTTAACACTAGGGCCATATAGAAGAAAATAAGAAATGCAATGTACGTAGGAGAAGAGGTGCCCAAATCTTCCCATGGGATTCAGAGCAGTTTTCTAAATGAAATTTGCATTTGAGCTGAGACTTGAAGGGTAAAAAGGATTTGGCCAAGTATGTGATTTAGGGAGAGAATCTGACCGGTTCTGTTCTGAAAAATAAAACGGCCGAAGATACAGCACAGTTAACACCAAATGGATGGCAAGGAAAAGAAACAACTCTGACCGTTAAATAACTAAGGAATAGGGTAAGAATAGTTCCTGGAGCCTTGCTACTAAAGTCTAGTCTGTGGTCAGCAGCATCAGCTGGAATCTTATTAGAAATACAAATTCTTAGGCCCCATCTGAATCAGGTTTTCTAAATCAGACTCAGCATTTTGGCATGTTTGGAGAACTACACATACTTCCATCAGTTAGGTGCTAAGTCACTAAGGAATGGTAGGAGATGAGCCGAACAAGTAGCACAAGCCTAGCTCACAAAGGATCATATTGCCATACACAAGGGTAACTTTAAGAACTTGAGACTGGAGAGATATTCAATTTGCATATTCAATGCATCTCTAATAGAAGAATGGAGAATGAATTGGGTCTAAGATAAGTTCACTAGTTCTGGTAAAAAAAAAAATCTAAACTAAGGCAGGGACAGTGGAAGAGAGAGAGAGAGACATTGAAAGGCTTTTCAGAGGCAGACAGGATAAGAACTGATGGTTGACTGGTCTGAGGAGCATGATTTTCAAGTGTCTGACTTAGATACTTAATTGGATAAGGAGGAGCTTGGCACACAGGTAGTATGTAGAAATATCTACTAGGTGTTTGAACCTGAGCTAAGGAGAGATGCAGAAATACAGATCTGGAAGTCATCAACACAGGGAATAACTGACGTCATGAACAGAGATATTATTTTCCAAGGAAGTTGTGTAAAGTGGGAAGAGAATCCTTCCTCTGCTTGTTTCTCCACAGTCTTCCCCTCCTTCTTCCACTGCCCTATCACAAAATTTCCAGGGCCATGACTGGTGAAGAGCAAGTTCTAGGTTCTGGAATTTTTTTGTGACATCTCCAATTATCTCTAGAATATTTCTGTCCAAAATCCTACTTCATTATGGTTCTGCCTTGGATAGGATAGATTGTACACGAATCTGATTTTAAAAGGCATACTAATGATTTCTGAAAATTAACATTTCCCATCCTAAGAAGTACGTGTGAATTTTACAAGATTGTTTACCTAGTGCCTAAATTTAGAACAATACACCAAAGGATACATAATTTCCTGGTAATTTCCAACATCAGGGCACACGAATGACAGCCATTCTTGGGAAACAGACGGATTTTACGTTGATGCTCCTACTACGCTAGTAGATGGAAAGCAACCAGACACCCCACCCCCACCCCCTAGAAAAGGCTTGTGAAAACAAGGGATGAAGTGATATGATATCTGCGGTTGTCTTTAAAATAATCCAGTGGCATTCAAGGAGAGAGGAAAGGGAATATATAGACCAAGACTGGTCATGAGTGGACACTGGTCAGAGCTGGGTGAATTGTACTCGGAGTTATTGCTGTGTATGTTTCAAATTTCTACAATTAAAAAAAAAGTTTTTTTCCCAAATACCAGGAATGACAATTGAAGATTGAATTTAACTTCTTGCTCTGAACCCGTCATATTTGACCTAACTTCTTGCTCTGGACAAGTCAGATTTCTAAGGACAGGGCAGGACACAAAGTAAATAACAGCTTTATCTTTGGATTTGCCGATAGTCTCAAACTATCTCTCTTTGCTTAAGGCGTTTTCGTCATTCCAATTAATCCAACATCATTCAACACATTCATTAACATTATACTTACTACATCTTCCAAATCATAATTAATAGAAAGTATTAATGGTGGTATAAATCACTGGGAGAATCTTCTCAATTATATAGTCGGTGAAAAGCAATAAATGATAATAATTCTGCAAATTCACCACAAGATGATCCTCAAAAGATCCATAAGGTGCATTCATTTAATTTAAATTCCTACACTGCACAGTGAAATGTCTCCAATATTTCAAAAGCCAAAGTTAAGAAGAGAAAATATAATGTCAGTTATGTCTAATTTGGCTTTTAATTTATTGGTGGGGAAAAGATTTTTCATGAGAAATGCTTATAAATGTAGCCTCCAAGTCTCTCTCTTAGTTTGCCATTTAGAAACAAATCAGAAAAAAAATGTTTTTTAAACATTGAAAAATTTAGCACAATGACAAAGATTCCTTCCATGAAGTGAGAAAGAAACGTGTGTTTATTTTTGATGCCATAATACACTATTAAAATAATACAGGAGTAAAGAATCAGTAAGGTGATTGACAATATTATCTATTACTGTGAAAAGGATTCTTGACTAAAAAGGCTGAGAAATAATTAATGCTGTTCTTCAAACCACACTGATATTCTTACCCAAATATATAAATAAATGTTGTAGAAAGTAATTCACATGACTAAGTATATCTAAAAATATTTTGTATAAAACTCGACTATTGCATGAATAGAATATATTTTTTCCTTTATTATGCCATTTGTTCAGGTTATTTGCCTGTTCTCAAAACCGTTCCTGATTTTACCTGATCTGCACTGTATTTCAAGGGACAAACTCTGTAAACTACATTTCCCAGGATCCCTTTCAGAATGACTTCCTGATAGGTTTGGCCAATGGCAGGCACCAGTGGGAGATTGAGGGTAGGGAGAAGGAAGAAGCCAGAGTATTTCTTCTCCTCTTTCTCCTTCGGGTAGTAACTATATCTCTTACATAGACCAATCAGAGAGTCTCTCCTTGTGGTTCTAGCCCCTAATAGATAGCCCCTCCCTTTGCCTCTGAGCAGTCCCAGTTCCTACCCAGTGGTGCTGGCCTCAGGACCCAGGTGACACTACTTTCTGCCTTAGTTCCTCCAGCTCTAAAGGTGATAGAGGATTCCTGCTATTGCTAACCTCTGGCTGCCTTCCTTCTCCGTCTGACTTTCAGGCACTCCTAACGCCTTTTGTAATTATTTCCCCATAATAAATGTGTTTACTGAAATAAATGTGGTTCAAATTCTGTCTTCCTGACTAATATACTCTTCATCTTTAATTCTGCAATTTTATAGTCTTTTAAAAAAAGCTATTATGTGTATTGGCATAATTTTTATCCTTATAAAATGATTCTATTTATTGTTTATGATCAATTGCTTCTTAAGTGGTTGCAAGTATTCTTACTAGAAATTCTATTATTTTGCTGAATACTGGTGAAAGGCTGTTTCCAGACATTTGGAAGATACTCTTATTTTAAAAATTGGTATTAATGTTGTTTTGTTTTGCCCCAGAAGTTTGGTCAATAATTACATATTAATTTCTAACCACATATGAAATAGTAAAAATAGATTTAAAAAATATGAGCCCCCCCTGAAAAGGAACTTACCACCTCACTACAGAAAATTGGACATATTCACTGAAAAAGGCCATAGGACATAAGTAAACATACGTTTGCGTTACAACATAATATCTACATATGCCTTCACTTGCTTATGCAATAGGTGCATTCTTAAAAAGTTAAACATAAGTCAAATATAGTTTTGTTAAGTAATGCAAAATGTAAACAACACTGAGGTTTATAAAAGCCCACCAGTCTACCTCTTTCCTCCAATTCTCTCCCAGCTTTGCTAATTGTATTCCCCAGAGATGGGTATTGTTAACAATTTGGTGTCTATTCATCCAGACACTTTTCAATACATATATTAATTGTTTCATTTATTCAACAAATATTTATAAGCACCTACCATAAGCCAGGCACTTTCTAAGCATAGGAGATATGACGGAGGAAGAACGAGACCAAGATGCTACGTGAAGTTCATATTCTCGCAGGGTAGACAATGACAAACAAATAAAAACATAAATATCTAGTATGCAGGTAGTAATAGAAGCTAAGAAGGAAAATAAAGCAGAGAAATGGACAGAGACAATGGGGAAAAGAGGAGAGGCTTTCTATCTTAGTGCCTTCTCAAGAGTACGTTACTCTACAGATTTTAGGGAGTTTTTCCTTAGATACAAATGTTTAAATGGTTGACAACCACCTCGTTTAATCTTTTGTAGTACGAAAATGATCTAGATAATCTCTTGAGGTTCCTTTCTGCCCTATCACTTTGCTATCAACAACTTCACAATTAACCACATAACTGACAACTCTGTTTTTAGAAATGTCTTTAAATGTTAATATTCATAATATCCTAACAGTTTCATGATCCTTAGCCCCTCATTCTCTTTCTATTCTAACAAGCAGATTCTTTCTCTGTTCCCCAACCCACCAGCGTCACAAATTACTGACTTGGGTCACATAGGCATTCAATGTAGAAATAAATCAATAATATGTTTATACTGGGAGAGCTATGCAACTTTGTCTGACAGTTTCACTACACCCTTCTCAGATTCTCAGAGTGCCTGACATGCCCAGAACTTCCTGCAGAAGGCTTCCGATATATCAAATGCTAAGTATCATCACAACCTGACCATAAATTAGGAGACAGGGGTCAGCTCCTGAGTCAAGGGCAACTGGCTCCAGACTGGCCATCAGCTCATGCGGGACCAACGCCAAACATCTGCCCTAACCAGGTGCCTTAAACCAGATCCCATCGGATACTGTCTCACGGGGAATGTAAATCTGAGGCTTGCAACTATGTCAGCAAACATAGAGCACTATGGAAATAAACGTGCAGTAGATGTCATGAAGCAGTGGAAGCAGAGCGTAATAAGAAGGTGTGTGCTATCAAGAATAAATGTGGAAGAAAAAAAGGATAAACGTGGAGAGGGAACTGAACTGTGCAGAAAAAGCAGGCAGACAAGTGTTATCCCAAGGACAGCCTCCTCTAAGAGATGCTGTTGGGTCACCAGCTGTGCTGCCAGCCTCCCTGGAGCATCACTGTATCCCAAACACCTGGAACTTTCTGGCCTGTGTGTGAGCTAAGATAGTCTTATGTCCTCCTTATGTTCCCAGGGTTTATTCTTATTTAAAAACCTGTTAACTGAAGTCACCTGATAATAGCTATCAGGATTAAAGCAGGATTAAAACTGCATTTTAGGAAGTTTGCCAACATCATTTATGCAACAAGATGACCTTCTCTGCCTGATTGGTGAGGTCAGTTATCAATAACACATTCCAAAGCTTCGTTGTACGCAGAGCACTCCGGAAAACATCAATGACATGGCCCACAGGGACATTATGACCCAATAAAAGGGAGATGTATAAGTACTAATGCTCTGGACAAAGATTTACATTAAGTTTAGCACAAACAATTGCATCATTGCAATATACGTAGTCATGATGAAGACCATGGACTCTGGATCGACACTGCGAGGGTTCGGTTCCCAGCTCTCCAGCTTAGAAGCTGTTCTACCCTGGGTGAATCACTGCCATCTTTCTATGCCTAAGTGCTTTAACTTGTAAAATAGGGACACCTGAGACAGAGTGGTGTGCGGATTAAATGAATTAATACATGTAAAATGTTTATTGCTACACCAGCATTTATAGCTTATGATAGTGGAAAAAATAGTACAAATACAAACCTTGAGAATAATAGAAACAAAAACGTTGTTCAACTATATATTTATCTTTTACACTTGTGCTAGTGTTTTAATATGCACAAAGGCTCTCCCACAAGACTATAAACTCTGGGAAGGCAGGGACCATGTTTAAATTACATATCATTGTCTCTCAGCAACTGTCACAGTTTCTAGCACATAATACGTATTTGACAATATTTGTTAAAGTAATAAATGGATCATCTAAGCCCATATTTATATCCTGTGGTCAATACACTCAATTTACAGTACAGTGCTGCCCCATTTTTTACCTTTTCATCTTTCTAATATAGGTTTTATCTATTCACCTTGCTGCTTCATGTATCTGACAAATTTAAGTTTCCTCAGCAATAGTATAAGGGGATTCAAACTTGCTGTGACCATATTCCCACTTGATAAAGCATTTCTCCCACTTAGAGTTTTTCTATCTACTTTTTAAGCGCAAACAATTTATAACACCTATTCTCTATTCTAGATTCTGCCAGGAACAAAGTAGGAAAACCCTGGAACACCCAGTACCCATTGTGCACCTGGGTTCCCCATAGATGGCCTCTGAATCTGTTATAATTGATTTACCATGACCTGAGTGCACACAAGAGCAGTGCTGAAATTCCTCATGGCATCCTTAGATCTCTTTTTGCCACATCCTTTGCCCTAACTTTAAGAGAAAGCCAACCGTCTCTCCTCTGGCCTGTGCCACAGATGTCTTCCACATCAATACCATCTGTGATTCTGACGGAAATGATAGTTAAAATTTGTTGCATCTGTTATTGGATCTATATTTGCAGTACGAGTAATGAAATTTGATTTCCAAACTAATTCATTTTTATGCCGATAGCCCAAAAGAACCTGTAATTAAAACACTAAAGGTAGACACAACTGGGAGATACAAAATGAATGTGAGAAAAAGTTCTTTTTCAATAAAGAAGCATGACAATTGTTGAAAAATATCAAGTCTAAGAGCTATTTATAATCTAAGCTAGTAGAAATAAAATTATGGAAAGATAGGTTTTTTATTGGTAGACCTGAAACTATGGAATGAATAGTGTTGATAACCTGAAATATGCTCTGTCTAAAGCACTGTTTTTATAGTGGAATCCAGAGGTGACTATTGTTTTGTTATTATTTTAATTGTTGTGAACATATGGGGTAAAAAGAGGGAACATAAATATGATTGCAGTTAAAGTGTATCTACAAGAGTCAATTAAGTTATTTTCTAAGGGATCATAAAAATGATAATTCTATCACTTAAAATTGAAGATATATAATTTATACATTAAATTGGTAATTTTTAAGATTTTCAAATAATGTATTTTATATTAATTAAACAAGATGTTGAGAGTTTTCAAATGGCAAAAAAAAAAAAGTTTAATGGGCTTGATGCTTTGGTATTTATCAAAAATATATTCTTACAATTTCTGAATTAATATTGATAATAAATTTTACATTGATAATAAACTTCTAGCCCTAGAAGAAAACTGAATCATATTTTACTTAGTTTTACATACCCTTTTTATGGATAAAAACACTTCTCTGGTTTTCCAGTGGCCTCACATATGACTAGTGCCAAGCTGGACCAGAGACCCATTTTCTTTCCTTCCAGGCTCTGGTGAGTCCACCACCCTCCACCCAACAGAATACAGAAAGTTTAACCAGTTAAAACTCTCTTGAGGATAAACTATTCCAAGGACATGTGCATCATCATTGTAACTTTACTAATGGTGACAATTTATTCTGCCACAAGTGATAAAATAATCTTTGTTTTCAACAAAAATAAAGAATTTTGCAAAACAAAAATTTAAGAGATAACCAAAGTTATGCTGCCTAGGAAAAGCTATAAAGATTACTGAATAAAACATTCTTAGGGTGATTTCACATAGAAGAATCAACAGTTCTATCCTGAGAAGTAAAAAAAAAAAAAAAACCAAAAATTAATTGCTATTCCAGAAAAACACATTTCAAGTCTTACCCCATTCTACTGGTTGTACCAGGTTTCATAGTTATAAAGGAGGATGTAATTTCATTTAAGGAAGTTTTACCAGCATGACTTACACAAAACATGACCATCTTGGAAGGGAACATAGCTCTGGGATTAGGATGCTGGATTCAATTCCATGCTCTATCATTTCCTAGGTGTGCACCCAAGGCAACCTGCTTAACCTCTCTCAGTCCCTCAGTTTCCTCAAACAGAAAAAAGGGTATAATAATAATATCAACCTTAAAGGATTATTGTGTGTATTAAAAAGGTAGCATATAAGGTTCTTGGAACTGCCTGGGTATATAGTAAATAGTCCAATAAATAAATAAACAGGGTCACTATTATTGTTGTTATTATGATCAATACTCGGTTAGTAGGTCATCACAACAAGTATCCCTGGAATGTGAACACTTTAGAAGACACTGTAAGATGTTACAAAGGAATAATATGATTCCTTAAGAAGATACGAGCAGTGGAAGAAGGAAAAAATGCAATACAAGTGATAATAACAAAAATATAATGGATAATAAAGTCTAACTAAGTGAAATAATGTAAACAAATGTTACAAATGCTAATTATTATTATAATTACCATACCACTATCCATTAATGACCAATAAATTAGTAAATTATGCCCATGTTGACACTTTTACTCTCTACACAATAGTCTTTTAAACAGATAGCTACAAAATTCTTTAGAAAGTCTCCTTCAAAGAATAATTTTTAAAAGTAACTATTAATTACTCAGCATAAAAAGGAGCACCTATCTCAAAACAGCAGATAACATGATATAAATCTATAAAACACTGGACACATCTCTTTAAAATAGAGATATAGAGATATCAGTGTTATTAATCTTATTCTTTTTTTTTTTTTTTTGGCCACACCAAGTGGCTTGCAGAATCTTAGTTCCCCAACCAGGGTTCAAACCGGGCCCGGTAGTGAAAGTGCTGAGTCCTAACCACTGGACCGCCAGGGAATTCCCCTATTAATCTTATTCTTGACATTTTAGTCAATGTAATAAGACATGAAATGGAAATAAGAGGTACAACTGTTATCATTTGCCAGTGGTGCTATGATCTGCTAAAAATTTCCAAGAAGTAAACTGAAAATTAATATAACTAATAAGAAAATTTACTAATATGAAGAAAAAGTAAATATGAAAAAATCAGCAATTTTCTTAAATAATATCATTAATAACAGTACATGTAAGTA
Organism: Balaenoptera musculus; assembly: GCF_009873245.2. Classification (NCBI taxonomy): domain Eukaryota; kingdom Metazoa; phylum Chordata; class Mammalia; order Artiodactyla; family Balaenopteridae; genus Balaenoptera; species Balaenoptera musculus. The sequence goes on from NC_045796.1 coordinate 25,157,740, forward strand.
TAAAAAGAGTCTTTTCACAATTGCAATAAAAAAAGTTAAACACCTAGAAATTACTTAGAAAAGAGTAGAACTTCTGTACCCACGGGGGGGGGTGGGGGAAACCTACAACATTTTACCAGAAGACAAAAGAAAACTTGAACAAAGGTTATACACCATATTCTTAGATGGGAGACTGATATTATAAAAATATCTACTTTTCAGGATGGATTATAATTTCCCAATCAATTATAATAAAAATATAAGTGAAATTTCCTCACAGTTGGCAAGGTGATTATAATATCCTCTGGAAGGATGGCTGAAGGATAAGGTCAGACTTCATTCGGATTTAAGAAGATGATAAAAAAATATGTCTTATACATCCAAGCTAACAGACTGAGGGTCATGCATACACATATACATGGGAAGAGTATGGCAGGAAATTATCTTAAAAACATTATCTCTAGGCGATGGGATTATGGATGGATTTGATTTTCTTGTTGTCCTGTATTTGCCAAAATCTTACATAACTACTTATTGATTTTAGAATCAAGGAAATACACATTTTAAGAGAAAAGAGGAACAAAAAAATAAATAAATAGCTTGGGTTCTGGAAGCAACGTGAACTCCAACAAAAATGATAGTTTTGCCACGCTCAATAAAATTAAATTGATATACTAAGAACCGCTTACAAGGACTGTAAGCATATATTTACTATTAAATCCTATGAGATTAGGCAACCACACAGGTATAATTTATTAATTTGTTAATATTGACCAAAAAATACATTTAATGCCATATACCCTAGACCTGGCATTCAAGATGAAAAGGGACTACAGATGAGAAAAACCTAGAAATTTTCCAAAAAAGAAGATGCCTTTTGAGGAGAAGATGGTATGTGGATAGCTAAGGCAGGAGATTACTTGGGCACAGAAATGAAATGCGATGTGGCTGCCAATGAGGACCAATAGGTTTTGTGGATTCTGCCTGGCCCTGGGTCAAGATTACCAAGGCTACTTATTCAATTTGGTTCCACTTTACTAGGATTGATGGGTCTCCTGTGAACTCAGCATACTATTAGATACTGTGATAGTCACAAAAGCAGTATAAAACATGGCCCTTGGGCTTCCCTGGTGGCGCAGCGCTTGAGAGTCCGCCTGCCAGTGCAGGGGACACCGGTTCGAGTCCTGGTCGGGGAGGATCCCACATGCCGCGGAGCAACTAAGCCCGTGCGCCACAACTACTGAGCTTGCGCTCTAGAGTCTGCAAGCCACAACTACTGAGCCCACATGCCAAACTACTGAAGCCAGCGTGCCTAAAAAAAAAAAAAAAAAAAAAACATGGCCCTTGATCTCCAGGAACTTTCAGTCTGGTTGTGGAGGCAAGATAACACATGAACAACTTGAAAACAAGACAAAAGAATAAAGCGATTAAGTGCCGTTTGAGAGGTTCAGAGAACTGCTGTAATAGAAGGCCACTGAAGGATAAACTGTAGGGGCCAGAGGAGAGGAGAGAATGTTCATGCCCCAGAAAACATGTTGTGACTTGTAAATTTATCCTTGTAGCCTCCATCCCCTCTTGGATGTTGCATGAGAATCACAAATCCTACAGGTCAGCCAGTCTCAGACTGTAAGTCAGTCCTTAGAAATTTCGCCCATCTCCTGAACAAAGCTTTGTTTCAAATCACTTTTTTTAACCATATCAAGGTTTAATCATACCACACTTTTCTCTGACAAAAGCCTTACGTTTTCTAAATTCATGAAGCTGATATGTCAAGATGTTTTCCACTAAAGTCAATGTATCCAAGCTGTGATAATGTAAGAGACTTTAGAGAAACCTTGTTTTAAACAGCTTTGAATCAGATACAAAAAAACCAATGTGGGCAATGATCCAGCAGGAGAGCATACTTTTCACATAGACTACTCTGGAGATCCTTGTCAACATCAGATTGCATCAAAAATTTCAAAGGGAATTGGATTATTCAGTTTTCTTTGATTGGAATTCAGAGGCAAATGGAATTCAGGGTGCGATCTGAAGAGATAAGGCCTTTGTTTTTGAAGGAATACCAAGGCCTTAAAAGTGGTCAGAGATCACTCCAATGGAGAGGGGTTCAAATTACAGAAGGAATTTAACCTAACACACACATTGCATTGGCTCCCACAGATAAACATGACACAGAGCAGTCATAGTAGATGACTTAATAAAATCACAATCCAACTCATCATTGCAAGTTTTTCATTATGCTCTATGGGTACGAGATGTGTAAGAACTGGTGCATTATTTTATACGGAATTGATAGAATCATCCAAGATATTTCTGGCACATGATGAAATCTAAACTGAGTAGAATTTAAGCATTCCCAGATGAAGATACTCGGTCTCACATTCTGTCCTTGTGTCAGGCAATAACGCTGAACATAAAACACACTCAAAGTGCACTTCAGCTTCTTTGGTAGAATTTCTCTGACACCTGTTAAATTTTAAAGAGCTCTGTGCAAAGCATTTTCTTAACTATTCAACTGGCTCTTGATTCATTTATGTGCATAGAAATGCTCTGAAAGCTTAAAATTGAAAGTACTCTACTTACTAACATTTTTCCTCTGGTGTGCATTCTCACTCTTCCTGATAGGGGCCTACTCATAAGTGGACAGCCTATTTGAAATGCTTATGGGCCAGAATCATGCAGGTCTGATACTGTTGTCCTGAACTTTACTGTCAATTATTCTGATGAGCAAACATGACTGGACCACAGTGTGTTTTATGATAAATTTCATCTGAAATCCACGGTAATTTAAGCCCCCAATCTAAATAGATGAAACCAAATCTTAACGCTATGTTTATATGATTGAAATAACCAGGTCTCCATCAGCTCTGTTATTTCAACCACCTTCACCATTGATGTGAATTGCTGGACAACTGTGCAGACATTTTGTTGACAAAACCCAAAGAATCAAATCCAGCATGTCTCAGAAAAGTTGACAGCCACAGAGAGACACATACATCCACACCCAACAATATACAGTTCTCCCCAGTGAGCCACATTCTTCGCTCTTCCGTGTCATTGTAAAAATTGTCCTTTTCTGATATGCCCTTCTCTTCCTCACCTGGCTAATCCCTTCAGGAACCACAGCCTCCAGAATATCTTCTCTGATTATGGGGTGCAGAGATCAAGCTCCCTAACACTTTCCCTACCACCGTGTACCTTAAGCAAACACTCCCAAGGAATGAGGCAACTTGGATTCAAGTCCTGGCTTTGCTAATTTGCACATTTGTTAATTGTGTGGCCCCATGCAAGCTCTACCAATTTTAGTTCCTCCTACGTAAAATTAGGGTAATGGCAACGCTTGCCTCATCGACTAATGTGAGAATTAAAGGACGGTATGCTTATAAAAATAGTAGAGAGAGGAGCCTGGCACAGAGCAACATTCAGTAAAGATTAGCCCATGGATATTCAGTCAGACCTACTTTTTTCCTTTATACATTTAAGCTATTTATTTAGCTAGGGATTTCTTGTTGATATTTTGCATGTTATGTATTATTAAATATTTTTCAGAAATCGTACAATCTAGATATGTAATCTAAATTCACTTGTTAAATTGTTGAAAATGATTTTATAATGAATGAGGCCAAATTAATCTTCAGGACAAGCCCATCTTCAATTTTATTAAGAAAATGAGTGAGGCTTTGGGGTACAGAGAGCAAATTTTTCCCCACAGAATACATCAATTCTATAATCTAGTTTCTTGAGTCTGGCTGTAAAAGAATGATAGCATTATTTCTAGATATTCAGGTCTATTTCAATAGGAAAAAAATGGTAAAAATAATAAACTATTGATTAATAACTGTTGAGAAGATTCTTTTTAAATTATGGACTGCAAATGTTGTTTCTCCTTTTTCTGTCTACTGTTTGGTGTTTTCACAGCCTGTTTGTTTTTTGGGGTTGTTTTCTTCTTTAAGAATAAAAAGCAAGAAACCATGAATAAAGAAAATTCAGAATCTTCTTGCTAGGAGAGCTTTAGGATCTGACATTCTGAATGTTCCTTCTGAAAATGGCCAACGAAGTGTTGCATCAGAAAATTTTAAAAAGCAAACAAATAAAAACACAAACAAATCTTAGTAAAATTATTAAATTCCAAGGACAAAGAGAAAATCTAAAAATTTTCCAAGGAGAAAAAAAAAAAAAAAAGGGTTACCTAAAGAACAAAAATCAGTTTGCCATCATATTTTATATCAATGATGGAGTACTCAAGGATAACAGAGAAATGCTTTCAAAAAGCTAAGAAAAAATTACCTTGAACCTAGAATTTCATAACCAGATAAAATATCAATCCAGTATGAGGGAAAAAATAAAGATATTGTTATATACACAATGATTTATAAACTTTACCACCCAGGCATCTCTTTTGGGAAAAAAATACAAAGTACAAAAAAGAAATTTAAAATAAAAGAAGAATTTTCAAAAAGTATAACATGCTACAAGGGGATGAGAAACAAAGCCCACTAGCACTTATAGTTAACTCTAAATTATTTTTAATAATGTGGCTGTGAGGCTCAATTCAGTTATTAGGAAATGTCATAAGAAATAGAGGAATAGCATTTTAAAAATTAGCAAGTCTAGAAAATTCCAAATGATCTAGTCAAAATAAAGATGGGGAGGAAAGGGAAAAGTAAAAGCATGTTACCAGTCTTGCCATGTTCAGGGGGAGGAAGGAGTTAATAGATTCAGATTAATTCTCAATGTCAGTTAAAGTATATAGATTTAACTATGTTTATTAGTTAAATTAAAATTAAAATTGTAAGGGTAGGTAGCCCAGATTTAATGTGAGGTTCCATCTAAGGATGTGAATGTGGGAGGCCATCGTTGGAGATCATATACCACAGAAGACTCTATCAAAATAATAATACATGCTCCCTGACCCAGCAACTTTATTTCTAGGAAATTAGCTACAGAATTCTTGCACCTGGGCACAAAGATATGTGTATACTTAGCATTTTGGAGCCCAATCCACATGTTCTTCTAAGGGGAATTAGCTTATAAGATACATACTCCTTAACATGGAACACGATGTCACCATTAAAAGACTGAAGTAGATTTATTAACACAGACATGGAAAGATATATTATTACATGAAAAATGTGCTGAAGATAGTATGTATGATGTGATCTCAGTTTAGGAAACTTAAAATTTTACTACATATAACTTTACATTCTGAATATTTTCTACAATAAACATGTATTACCAGCATACCTCAGAGATATTGCAGGTTTGGTTCCAGACCACTGCAATAAGGCAAATATCTCAGTAAAGCGAGTCGCACGAATTTTGGGGTTTTCCAGTGCATTTAAAAGTTACGTTTACACTATACTGTAGTCTATTAAGTGTCCAGTAGCATTGTGTCTAAAAAAAAACAAGGTACCTAACTTAATTAAAAATACTTTATTGCTAAAAAATGCTAACCATCATCTGAGCCTTCAGGAGGGCATCATAGTAACATCAAAGATCACTGGTCACAGATCACCATAACAAATATAATAATAATTGAAAAGTGTGAAATATTGTGAGAATTACCAAACTGTGACACAGGGACACAAAATGAGCAAATGCTGTTGGAAAAGTAGTACCAACAGACTTGCTCGACGCAGGGCTGCCACAAAACTTCAATTTGTAAAAACTGCAATACATTTGAAGGGCAATAAAGAGAGGTGCAACAAAACAAGGTATACCAGTACTCCTGTAATTTTATAAACAAACAAAACAAGAAAAATGAATATATATATTGCACTGTATTGATGCAAAGTACTGTATTTTATGGTTGAAAAATTACAAAACCAACCTGCTTTGGAGAGAGTGGAGAGATAGAATTTTATGTGACATCTTCAGCATGAAGTAAAGTCCAGCTATAGGAAGGAGGAAGGGAGGGAGGAGAGGGAGGGAGGGAGGGAGGAAAGAGGGAAGGAAGGAAGGGGTCGGGTAATAGAGCTAGCAAGTACCTGAGATGGACAGATACTACCTCACTCAACAGAAAATGGCCTCTTTCAAACCGCAACATGACTTAAGTTTGTCTTAGGCTTATATTCTGTGAAATGTGGTATTTATCTCTGAATAGATTAAGGGTCTCTTCAACTAAACCTTCCATCTGGACACAACAGCTAAAAACTGCTAAAGGGAGAGGGAAGAAGATACAGGCTGTCAGGGCAGCAATTATTTTACCTTTGGGAACTGAAACTATTTTTACTCAGAAAGAAAGTTTGCAGAGACAGCATTTTCACATTTGGCTTCACAATGCTACACACACAGAAATGATTGGCCATGGAAAACAGAACAAAATGGATCCATATCAATTGTCCTAGAAAAATGACCCAAAGACAACAGTAACCAATCTGTTTATCAGTCTCTCTCTCCACATTTATTGAACTTCTATTTTGTGACTAGATATAGGGGATAAAAAGTTGGAAGGAACATCATCCGGGCCCTCACAGAGCAGACAGAAGAGTGAAAGATGTCCTAGGTAGTTAACTATAGAACAATTTGGGAAGTTCTATAACAGAGGTAAATAAAAGTGCATCCTGACTTGGCTACTTTGGGGGCTAGGCAGCTTTTGAGCAAGTTGCTTAGTTTATTTGTGTCTCAGTCTCCTCATTCACGAAATAGATATAATAATTGTACTTTGTAACACTTTGTAACAGTGTTCTGGGGACTAAAGGAGGATAATACAGAAATTTATGAACAAAGTAGGCAGTCAGTAAAAGTTAGCTCCAGTTATTTGGGGAGGGACTCAGGCTACCTGGATTTGAAACTTTATTGTGAGAACCTACAAGTTATTACATTGAGTCAGGTTTCTCAAGCAAAATCAGTGGATGATAAAAGTACCTGTCAGAGGTTTCTGTGCAGATTGAATGAGATCATCCATGAGAACTTAAATCAGAGACTAGCATCTAAGAATTCGATGAATGTTAGTCATTATCACTATCAAAATGCTCCAAAAGAAAAAAGGAAATAACAAAAACTCCTCTTCAGAGTGACAGAGAATGTTCTGAAGAGGAGGTAGCAGCAGGGGGGCTGGTCTTGAATAACTAGCAGGAGTGCTCCAAGCAGGGAAGGTGAAGGAGGAACCAAGAAAACAGCATGAGCAAAGGCATAGAGAATTTAATAATGACGATAACGAGAATAATAGTCATCATCCATCACATTCAGAGAAAACAGTTGAAAATGTCCTAAAGGCTCTAGGAACTATGAACCGGAGTTCAGCTGAGAAATTATAAGCCAGAGAACTTCATCAATGCATTTGGGGTTACTGAGAGCAATAAAGCAGAGTAAGGGTGTATGGTGTGAGCAAACTGTAAATAGATCCCCTAGAAAAACAACATCAAAAGGCAGGAGGAACCAGAAAAGGAAGCCCATGAAGAAAGCTTAGAGAGGCAAGAGGCTATGAAATAAAAGAGCCTGAGAAGGGAAAGAGTTTCAATAAGGAGTGGCTGGTCAACCGTGTCAAATGTTGCATAAATGTCAAGCAGGGTGACAAGGAAGAGTGGGGCCACTGAACTGGCCAATTGGGAGGATACTGGTGAGAAAGCATTTTTAATTGCACGGTGTTGGTGTAAGCCCGACTGTAATGGGTTGAGGAATTAATGAGATGTGACGACACTAAGTATTGACTAAGTATAGACCTCTTTCAAGAAGTCTAATGATTAAAAAAGTGAGAGAAACCAGTCTCACAGAAACTAGAAGACATTAATTTTTAAATGTCCAAATAAGCAAAATTCACTTTTGGATAAAAAAAAAGGAGTGGGGGGGGGGGTGGGGGCTGGGTAAACTTCCCGAGGCAGCCAGAAAACTACAGGGAGAAAAAAAAAAAAAAACAACAACAACAACTCAATACTTTGCTAAAATGGGATTAGGGGATTAGAATAAAGGTCGGGGTAAGGGGTGGAGGGGGTGAAAGTTGGAAAACAGACAACTTTCAATGACTAGGAAATTAAAATTCCAAAAAACAGGAAAGAGAAGAGAGTAAACACAATCTTATGGATCTGTTGAAAGAGCGAGAGGCAAACTTAAACTGCCCCAAAAGAAAGTGATCAAAACCAAAAAGCACTCCTCTCTATCCCTCAGACTGAGCCAGGGACACATAGGGTCAGCAGAGAACCCGGTCCCTGTTAGAATTGTTCTGACTCCTGTATGCTAAAGAGTCCTCAGTTCTCAGTTATGGGCGGACAGCCGAACATCAAGGCCCACAGCGGCAGCGACAGAGATCTGTCTCTAGCCAGAGTTAGGGCCCCCTTTAACCAGAGCCAGGCTCCAGATCCTGTCTCGGAATATTCGTCCACCTAAGGCAGTTTGCCAAAAAGTAAACCGTGCTTGTCATAAATAAGCATGAGAGATTGAGAGAAGGACAGGAAAAGACTTCCAGGCATATGAATGATTGGATTTTGGAATAAAAGAGAACACTGGATTTTTTTTTTTCTAGAATATCTAGAAAAATCTGCCTTGAAATGTTTCAATCCGCTCTTGGATCACAGGCCAAGTGTTTTTAGAAAATATAATCAGTCGCTTTGCTCTGTGGTTCCCAGTTCCCACATCTGTAGAAGAAGGAAGATTAGATTAGTTTTAAGTCCCTCCAGCTCTGAACATTGTGAAATTTCATGATTCTCTCCTTTGCACTTCCTTCATTTTCACAGGAATATGTGTCCCTAGCACAATGCTGATGCCCTATCTTCCTAACCATATTGTTAGCCCCAATTTGGTTTTGGTTTCCTTCTTTTGTCTAAAAGGAGTTAGAAAATGTGTTAAAAGATAAGACAGTTTTAGGACACCCTGGGTGAGGCCAGTTCTTATCCAACCACGAGGCTTTTATGTGGAAAACACCCCTTAACTAGGCTGAACCCACTGGCTTGAAATAAACATTTTGATGAAACATTCTGTAAAGAAGAACTGGTTCTTACATGAAGAAATTAATGCCTACACCCCAGTGCAATAGTGAATTCCTTCCTGAAACATTTTCTTATTGTTATGTAAACATAACCTAAGTGAGTCTGTCAAAGATAATTGCTAATATTCTCCTAACCCTGTGACTTGGGGAAGAATAAAAGGAGATGGAAACTGTTAAAAGGGGACACAGAGGCAAGGGGGAAAGGACCAGTTTACATGCCACAACCAAATGTATCTTTTGTAGGCCAGAGACTCTGAGAAATTATTTTTATGCCTGGTTTCTATTTCTGTTTCTATTCTGGTTACTAAGTGGACAGATGATTTCTCAGAGTCTCTTTGAGTACCTTTTTCTTTGTGTTATGAGTATGTGTGTTAGAATACCTTTTGCATCTTGAAGTAAATGTGGACAAAACTCCTAAGTCAAGAGAACATTTAAATTGTGAATATATAATTTTTAGAGATGAGAACATTTTATTTTTAGTACCTTTTAATCTATTCTCACCATATTCTATTTTGCTAATTTCTTTCATAGAAAAAGAACTAAGGATTGGCTTTTGATCAACTTCAAAGCAAAGTAGAAGGTCTTATCTAGGAACACACTATTTGGCAAATTATATCTGATTTCAGTGTTTATGGAACAACGGCTGACACATGCACAGACCCCCACATGAGACTTGGTGTCTGTCTCAAACCAGAGAAGTGGGCTGACTCCTCCAGGTTACAAAGGATTTGCCATGTTCCTGCTGCCCTTTAAACCACCTGAGATGCTCAGAGATCACCACAATCCATGACTGAAATTCTCTTGGCGTCCTATCAGCCAGCACGCTTTGAAGGAAAGGCTCCCAGGTATAAGATGTAGGGCCTTCCTCTGTAGAGCTGGCTCTTTTCAAACCATTTGGGCTACTTTGTCTGTGACTGCCCTTTCAGAAAAATTTCATGTTTAACAAGCACAGGAAAAAAAAAAAAAAAGTGAAAACAAACAACAAACAACAACAACAACAAAAAAAACCCCACCACCTGGAAGATGAGCACGCTCTAACACTAACCTGCAGAATTTTAAAACTCTGGCCAAGATTCTGGTGTTTTGCCTCTGACATGCCGGGAGACCTTACACACCAGCAAAACATCTTGGTGACTTAGTTTACCTCCTCGTGAAACATCTGCCTAGTCCTTGGGGTTGCAAAGAAAATCTCTTCAGAGTGTTATGAACTTTCCACATTTGCATAATCTTTCTCTAGCATTTAAAGTCTGTGAGCTAATCCAGATGGGGACATGTAGCAAAATCAGATTCAAATGAACCCAGTGGAAACGAACTGCTATTATTGTGTTATGAATGAGGCTGTACCAAACTGAGTTATCTTAGTGAAGAAGAGCAGCCTGCACCCCCTCTGTGAGATGCTGCGGTTTCTGGTGGGAGTTTTTGTTTGTTATTCCTGTTGAGTGACTCCTTAACAGAACACACGTGGGAGACCAATGTGAGACAAAGCAGGTTTTGGTGGTAATTTTTCTTATATTCTAATTGGGGGAAATAGTTTGAACCCAACAGGATGTCACTGAGTGCAAACACAAACCTGGAGCAGGGCCCATTGGGCATGAATCTCAGGGGCTATCAATCTACAACCTTCAATTTGTAAATATGCAGGAGACTGAGTCAGTAGAAAAAAAAATAATTTTAAACATCTGTGGTATTCTTTCTGTTCCACATTAATTACACTGCTTGTTTGCTGATGCTGACCAGAATTTTCAATCTTCAGATGCTATGCTAGGAACGTCACAAGTATTTTTCTATGTGTTTATCACTTATGTCTCTTGAAACTTTATCTCTGCCACAGTCTGTCTTTCAATCATGTTATTTAGGTCCCAATTTGTTCTTTGGCTTACCCGCCCTAGACTTCTTGTTTTTCCTTTTATGCTGAGTCAATTAGGCAGAACTCTTTTGTCATCGAGTATTTATTATAACGTTGAAGAAGATACCTTGTGTATAGATACACAGTCCACACACATACACATCATTCAGGTCAAAATGATGAATTAAATGGAAAATCTAAATATGCTGTTTAAAAATCATTTGGAGAGATTGATAATTACTTTCAATCAGTAGGAATTGCTCTGACAGTTCAAAGATTATAAAATGAGAGGCAGATTTGTTAATAGATTGTGCACAAGGCCTTTTCTGTGTGTGGGGAAAGATATTGGGAAGTCATTTTAGAAATTGCTATTCAGCTTCATACCATACCCCTGTGAAGCCCATACTCTCTCTCTGAGTTAGCCGAGAGTCCAGCTGCTAAAATCGTCATCCTACAACCCATGAAGGTCCATTTCCTGAGCTGAATCCATGGTAGTTTTAAATAGAGAAGAATCACAAAGGTGTTTTTTTTTTTTTTTTTCTAAAGCAGACCATTTGGAAATAAGAAATGGGCAGGTCCTTTGCAACATGTAAAGCTGCCATAATCCCCACCTCCAAGTCCGCTCTGCCCTTGAGAGTCGGTCTCCCTTCTCTTGGCCTCTCTCCCACAACCAATGTCTCATACATGTCTTCTGTGGCCCCAAAGTGACCAAAGAGCCCTGTTTTGGAAACTCAAGCTCCTGTCCCTCACTCCAGCCCCAAAGAGCTTCTCCTCAGACTCCAGCCTGCTCCTCTGATCTTCTTTCCTCTGTGCCAAACCCTCGAGGCGTTGGCCAGTGTTGGGTTTCCTTTTAACCTTGCTGCAATCTACTTAATTTCCTGCAGTTTTCTCTCTTCAGGCTGAGGCAGTCTACACAGCAGCCAATTCCTTCCTCCTCCTAATGGTAAGCCCACAAGCCATTTTTTGTTTTGTGGGTATTACTGAGAATCACCGAGGAAAAAAAAGAGAGAAAATAACCAAAGACCCACATGGAAGGGATGTGGACTATACAAGAACTCTTAATAATTGCTTAGTTCAACAATAACCCATTTATTGATCACTTCTTACATGTTGAGCACTGCCCTCTAGGATCTAATAGCTATTGTTTCTGGGATGATCTTGGAAGTCCTGTTGCCCACTCACTTCCCTCGGCAAATAGCTGACTAACCTCTCCTTCTCTCAACAAGGAGGGCAAAATAAAAACTGGACAGTGCTCGCTCCTTGGGTAGTTGGGTTTCTCAGCTCTTCAGGTGGATAGCATATGTGTCATTGGTCTCCTACCCTATAGATATTAAGATCATGACATAAACTAAATTAAAACATACACACACAAGATGTAATTAGAGTAGAATTCTTTGCCATTGAGACTATTGTGAAAACTTCAGAATATCTGCTCATACTCATACTCACCCTGCCTGTTTCCCTCCTACTATTGTGTTTTGACCAATGAGGTCTTTTTCCTAAAATCCAATAAGTTAGCAACTCTCCAGTGATAGGATCATAAACTGGCTCTCTGAAAAGGACAAACAAACAGAACGCCCTGATTCACACACAGTGTTTGCTGGTTCTTTTTTTTTTAATCCCACCACCACCCCCACCCGCCGCTGCTTTCCCCCCTTGGTGTCCATACGTTTGTTCTCTACATCTGTGTCTCTATTTCTGCCCTGCAAACCGGTTCACCTGTACCATTTTTCTAGGTTCCACATATATGCGTTAATATATGATATTTTTCTCTGACTTACTTCACTCTGTATGACAGTCTCTAAGTCCATCCACGTCTCTACAAATGATCCAGTTTCGTTCCTTTTTATGGCTGAGTAATATTCCATCACATATATGTACCACATCTTCTTTATCCATTTGTCTGTAGATGGGCATTTAGGTTGCTTCCATGACCTGGCTATTGTAAATAGTGCTGCAATGAACACTGGGGTGCATGTGTCTTTTTGAATTATGGTTTTCTCTGGTATATGCCCAGTAGTGGGATTGCTGGGTCGTATGGTATTTCTATTTTTAGTTTCTTAAGGAACCTCCATACTGTTCATCATAGTGGCTGCATCAATTTACGTTCCCACCAACAGTGCAGGAGGGTTCCCTTTTCTCCACACCCTCTCCAGCATTTATTGTTTGTAGATTTTCTGATGATGCTCATTCTAACCGGTGTGAGGTGATACCTCACACTGTAGTTTTGATTTGCATTTCTCTAATAATTAGTGATGTGGAGCAGCTTTACATGTGCCTCTTGGCCATCTGTATGTCTTCTTTGGAGAGATGTCTATTTAGGTCTTCTGCCCATTTTTTGATTGGGTTGTTTGTTTTTTTAATATTGAGCTGCATGAGCTGTTTATATATTTTGGAGATTAATCCTTTGTCTATGGATTCGTTAGCAAATATTTTCTCCCATTCGGTGGGTTGTCTTTTCATCTTGTTTACAGTTTCCTTTGCTGTGCAAAAGCTTTTAAGTTTCATTAGGTCCCATTTTTTTACTTTTGTTTTTAATTCCATTACTCTAGGAGGTGGGTCAAAAGAGATCTTGCTGTGATTTATGTCAAAGGGTGTTCTTCCTATGTTTTCCTATAAAGTGTCTGGTCTTACATTTAGGTCTTTAATCCACTTTGAGTTTATTTTTGTGTATGGTGTTAGGGAGTGTTCTAATTTCATTCTTTGACATGTAGCTGTCCAGTTTTCCCAGCATCACTTATTGAAGAGACTGTCTTTTCTCCATTGTATATTCTTGTCTCCTTTGTCATAGATTAGTTGACCATAGGTGCGTGGGTTTATCTCTGGGCTTTCTATCCTGTTCCATTGATCTATATTTCTGTTTTTGTGCCAGTACCATGTTATCTTGATTACTGTAGCTTTGTAGTATAGTCTGAAGTCAGGGAGGCTGATTCCTCCAGCTCCATTTTTTTCCCTCAAGATTGCTTTGGCTATTCGGGGTCTTTTGTATCTCCATACAAATTTTAAGATTTTTTGTTCTAGTTCTGTAAAAAATGCCATTGGTAATTTGATAGGGATTGCATTGAATCTGTAGATTGCTTTGGGTAGTACAGTCATTTTCACAATACTGATTCTTCCAATCCAAGAACATGGTATATCTCTCCATCTGTTTGTATCATCTTTGATTTCCTTCATCAGTGTCTTAACAGTTTTCTGAGTACAGGTCTTTTACCTTCTTAGATAGGTTTATTCCTAGGTATTTTATTCTTTTGTGTTTGCTGATTTCTGTGATGTAAATACTTCCACCAACCAGCAGGCAAGAGCTCTCACAAGCCAGTCAGAACCAGTTCTAGTATATCGTTTATCCTTCCAGTCTTTTATCAAAACTTGTTCTGTGTCTCATCTCCCAAAGACTGTTTTGGAATTGTCTCTCATTTGGAAAAGCAATAAGATAAGTAAATCCCAGCAGAATGTTAATGGCTGCATGAAAAAGGCTCGATGGGTAAACCCTGGAAGTGGTGTCTGCCTTGTCATGGGGGCTCCTGGAAGAGGGCCTCAACTCAGTGGATGAAGTCCACTATCAGAAATGGCAGGGGTCCCCCCATGCTAAGGGTACACCCTTGGTGGCAGTAAAAGCAGGGACAAAGGAAAGCCATGCTGAATGCCAGGAAGGGCACAAAGTAGCTAAGAGTACAAACTCTGAAGTTTGAATGCCAAGGTTTGTGATATTGGGCAAGTTACCTGACCTCTCTATGCTCAAAGTTCTTCATTTGTAAAATGAGGATAGTAATGTTGTATTTCACGGAATCTAAGCTATCCTCCATTGCAAAACATACAAATATTTTATGTTCCATTAAGAAATTTTGAAATGTTGCCAATTAAACTTACATGCCATCAAAAGTAAGACACATTCCAGTTTCACAGATTCTAAAATGTGAGAGAAAATATGTTTTAGAATCAATGAATTATGGTTGTACCTTCCTCATAGGGTTGTTGGAAAGACTAAATGAGTTGATATATGTAAAGTGCTTAGAACAGAGCCTGACACCTTGTAGGCACTATGATTTTGCAATTATAGATTTTGCTATTATAGATCATTATTATCACAAAGAGATTAATGAAAATTAAAAAGATGCAAAATATCTGATTCAAACATGAAAACTTCAGATTTCCTTATAAGACAAAGTATGAACTAAAGTGGTTCCAAACCAGCATTTTTCAAGCTGTTCTTCTTATAACCACATGGGTCTCGGGGACTGCAATAAAAAAGAAGTAAAGGTGGAGGTAAGGGTGAGGTGAAGGTTAAGGGAGAGAAATTCTCAGTCACCTAATTCGAAACTCAACCAAAGGAGCTTGATTTTTATCAACCGAATGCACTGGAGTTCAATGTAAGGTTTCATTTTAATTTTGTACTTAAATATACACACATATATAGGTTGTGCTCCGCTTAAAAAACACTTGCCCCCTGGTAGATACGGACATTGGCAGAGGCATAGGGATGGCCTTTCCCAATAGTAAGCTAGTTCTCACTCAAATTTATAGATCCCTGAGTCCAGAAAGTTCTCTCTCAGGTCAGCAGGCATGAGCCATTACCTTCCCTGCTCTCCAGCAGCCCTGCAGTCTCTTCTGACCGTGCCCTCTGCCAGACCACGCCCATCACCCCTACACCATTTCTGTCTTGACTGGAGCTGTTCAAATGTTCAAGTCCAGGAAGCCAGGACCGTAGCAAGAAATTTGAATATGATAGCAAAGTTTATACCCTAAACGTCTCTCTAGAAGTTTCCTTAGCTCTTACTTTTTAGGACTCACCTTGGCTACACGCTGCTTTAGCAATCGTCTGTCAGACTGATTTCTAAAACCGCTCATAGACCTCTCAGAACCAAACATTCTAAGCAGGAGATGAAGGATAAAACTTAACACATTTTTGAACAGAGGCTTAAAAATCTCCTTAAAAGTACTCACAGTCTCCCTTGAGATCCGGGTCAATGAAAAAAATATATATGAAAAATGAGTGGTGAAGAACAAAGAAAATATAAAAAGCTATTGCACTGTGATTCCAACTATATAGCAAATGTATATAAATATGAAAAATAATACCTAAAGATGAAAACAGTTGTTTTGAGATATTGTGAAAGTAGATTAAAAAATAATTCTATATTCTTGTTTGATTTGTTTTGTTTGATTTTTTTAATTAAAAATGTCAAAACACCTCTTATACATTCATTCAGTAACTGTTTACTGTGCAGGTAATTTTCATTTACCTTTGTTTGCTCCATCCCACCTTCATCTTTTCTTCACTTCTCTCATGTCCTCAGGTGACATGATATTAAGCCCTTTAATATCTGTGCCTTAGGTGTATACGCTTGACCTATCCATTCAGGATCTATCATGGCAAAGGACTGTCTATTTTTTCCCTATAAACCTTAGCAACTCCCCTCCCATGGATAGTATAATACTTGAGTTACAGAAAACAAGTTCAAGATTACAAGTTCAGCCAACATACCACATGAATTACAGAAAAGACTCTTCATGCTTTCCCCCACTAGAGTTGGTGTCCCCCAAGACAGTACAAAGAACATCTGAACTTCAGGGCCACTGTTTCTATAAAAAATGCTTGTATTCATTTAGGATAAGAACAGTGTACCAATCAAGGTTCAATTAGAGAAGCAGAACTACCACGAGTGACATTGAAGAGGGATTATTATCAGGGCTAAACTTGACACAAGTATGGGAGCTGGTGGAAAAGGAAGTCTATGGAAGTTGTGTCTGTGACTGGCATCGGTCATGGAGTCGCTGTGGACCTGGGCCAGTGATCGGGAAGGTCAGCTGGACAGGAAGGAGGGGAGAGCAAGGACAAACTAGAACCTGAGGCCCATGAGGACAAACTGGAGCTCATACCTGTCTTTCACTGCTCCCTTCTCAGTGATGAGGCGGTCTGCACGGTAAGACCAGCAAGTTACTATGGAGTTGCGTGTAAATCTGGCTCAGGACTCAGAGAGGCTGAAGGAGGGTCTGGTGGTTGCCGTGGGAGCTGTGGCCTTGGTGTGTGTGGGGGGGGGGGGGCGTCCATAAGGTGAGTTAGCAGATCAGCATCAAAAGGCACGACCCACCATTGTGCCCGGAGTTCTACACCCACCTTCCACGGGTAAACAACGGCTGCTGCTTCACTTTCACCTTCCAAATCTTGTTTAAATTTATCTTGTGCTCAGTAGTAACCTGGAGCCATATAGGGAAAGAGACTATGGGAAACATTGTTCCAGTTTACCAAACTGAATAAAGCCACACAATAGATCTCTCCATTTCCCTCCCTAGAATGAGTCTGTAGAAACAACTGCTATAGTAATTCTAAATTCAATTTAATCCTAGGCTTGGCACCTAATCTCAAGACCCTGGAATTTCCAAAAGATTCTCTAAAAGGACTCACACTTATACCCAAATGTAGGGATGGAGAAGTCAACACAAAGGGAGATCCTTATAGAAAAAAGGATAGAGATCAAGGATTCAAACTGGGAACTATTTGAAATTCCACTAATGTCTTCTATTGCATAAAGAGCAACTACCAGTAATGTACTAAGGAATTTTCCAAATGCCTTAATCTTCCCTGTTACTCACCCGCCCCCTGCCAAAAAAATAAAAACCAAAGCAACCCACAGAGAATCAAGGTGAGAAGGAGCAAGTTGCTCTCTGCATGAAGAAACCATTTGTGTATACATAATTACAAGAAGCTGCAGCCAAACATCTACAGAGTACCTAACTAGTTCCTCTCATGGGCTAGACACTGTGCTCATACAGCATCCTACGTGGGGTGTCTTAGGGGAGGATTGGGACAAAGGTCAAATCAGTTCTCAATATGTTTGAATAGAGAGCTGCTAGGCAAGAGTCTCGCACCTAAGCAAAATGCTGGCCACTGGCCCTGAGCCTGGGCTTGGCCAAGGGCAGGTGCAGACAACTGACACCAGGAGCCTTCTCTCAGAGACAACCCCTGCAGAAGCCCCACCACCAGAGTGCACCTGAGACCTTTAGACTGAAAATTATGTGCCCAACTGTAAGCATCTTCATCTTCATCATCACTCTCATCATCACTGCCATAACTACTGCAAATAGCAGGACTTCTGTCTTTCTACAGAGACATGCAGTCCAGCCAAATACCTATGTGGGGTAGAGCAACTTCAAGTCACAGACCTCTGCACAGTGGCTGAGTGACCGGATGAGGGCCAGAGAACTCTCTACTTTTGTTTCTCCCACCTGGTAGAATAAGAACACTGTGCTGCACTGGTAAAGACCACTGCTGTGCCTCTTCCCTTTCCAACAGGCAGGCTGAACATCATTATTTTGGAAACATGACATTTTTTACATTCGTGAGTTGGGTTGGGTTTTGTTTTGCTGGGGTTGTTTCCTGTATAATGATTATTCACATACACCTGATTAACCATCTGTCAAATTAAAAGTCAAGGGCCTCCCGTCAGGAATTTTGAGGATTTATTTTCTCCACCACAGAGGGCTCATAAGGAGTTCCTGTTAGAACCAGCTGGATCGCCACAGCTGACTGCATGCTCACAATTGCCACCACTGTCCTTTTCACCACTTCTTAGAGTCCAGGCAGGTACCTGGGAAGTCTGACTCCACTGGGGGATATTCAAGTTGAGAAAATGGTCTCATATCTCTCCCATTTGGATACAGAGTGTCACAATAACATCTATCCTATTAACCTCAATTAGGTTTATTTGACTATCCGCTTTTATTCTAAAACAGCTAGTCAGAAGCTTGACCTGCTGTGGATCACACATTGTCCTATATAAATTAATTGGTAACGCCAAAAATGTGCCTAATAATGGATTTTTAGTAGGCATTAAAGAAATACAATCAAGTGAAAGCAGCTGTATTGAAACATTCATATAAACTCTAGTCAATAAACTTGGTTTCTCCGTTATTCCTCCGTGACAAACCAATAGGTATTAAATGTGTGTATATTAAGTGGTAACAATTCTTCAGGTTAAGTGAAAACTCCAGTCATTTCAATATTTCACTAACCTACAAGCAGCTGACTTTTAAATTCATCTAATTTTTATTAGTGATTATGATGATATATAAAACTGTGCTCATCAGTATAAAATAGATCCATTTAGTTCATCAGGACTTCATACCTTCATAAATTTTATAAAATATGAGTACCTATTTAATAGCATTTTCTGCTATGCTTCACTAGAGAATAAAAATTCTATTTTTGAAAAATTGTATTTGTTTATTCGTCCTGTTCTCTAGTCTCAAAATTCTGACACAAAAATTATATATATATTGCCCTCAATAATAAAACATAAATATTCAGAATTTGAAAACATGACAATGAAGAAATGATTGCACTTGTATTTCTTCAGTATAATACAAATGTTATACCATCACTAAAAATTCGCTGCATGATGTAGAGAACAAACGTATGGACACCAAGGGGGTAAAGTGGCGCGGGGGGGGGGGGGGGTGGTGGGATGAACTGGGAGATTGGGATTGACATGTATGCACTGCTATGTATAAAATGGATAACTAATAAGAACCTGATGTATAAAAAAAAATAAAATTAAAAAAAAAAATTTGCTGTATGCCAGGAGCTGTGCTAAGCATGTTACCGAAACACAAGTCCGTGTGCCTGACGCACTGTGAGGCCAAACAATACCAAAACGCCTGAGCCTGGAACAGAGAAATGTTTATTGCAGGGCCACGCAAGGAGAGGGCTGGCTCATGCCTTAAAAAGAACCCCAAACTCCCTGAAAGCTTTCAGCAAAGCCCTCTTATAGGAAAGGTGAGGGAGGGGCGTGGGTAGCTGTTGCAAACTTCTCGGTGTCAGATCCTTTGTTCTTGAGATCAGGTCAAGGTCAGGTAAAGATGTTCCTGTAAATCTCCACCAAACAAATGTTACTCTCTCTGTTCTGACAAGAAAGGGGAAGGTCCCAAGGCACAACTTTCACCCTTTGAGGTCCAGGCCTGGCTCAGAGAAGGGGAACCCTGGCGGGGAGTGGGGGGGTTACCCTGCCCCGGAGCGTCCGTCTGGCACCCAGGCTGGCTCCTCCCGGCAGTGCCCAGGCCCGGCTGAAGAGGCAGATCTCAGTTGGTGGCTCCCTCAGGGCCAGGTCCCCAGACCCTGCCCCGTTGTCATCGCTGAGGGAGCCAGGCGCCCAGGACCCAGCTGGCCCTCAGGCTCCTCAGGCTGCCCAAATGGTGGGGGCCAGGTCCCCCAGGCTGTGTCCCATGCAGACTTCCGCTGCCATTATTAGGTCTCAGAGGCAGGGAGGGGGAAGAGGTTCACCGCTGCCTCAAGGCCTGGGCCCGGCCAGTGGGCAGTCTTGGCAAGGACTCCGGAGCCCTGCAGGACACACCCCCAGCCTGTTCCCTGGGCCCCCGCAGCTCACCCGCCAGCCCGAGGCCAGGTGAGCTGGAGGGCCCCGGGGAGAAGGCCGGGATCTGCCACTTAACCTCACTCTCCACCCGATGACCACCAGTACGCTGATGCTTGGCTCAAAAATGCCCCTCTAACGATCGCCCACCCATTGACAGCTGCTCGCTTGGGGGAGGGGCCCACTGCGGCGCCGACCAATGGCTGAATGGAGCCCCCTGTGGCGCCGACCAATGGCTGAGCAGGACCTCTAAGGTGGCTCTAACCATGCGGCATTAATGGTCTCCCGGTAACCTTGCCGGGTAACAGGGTGCGTGGGGGGCAGGTAACAGCTGGCAGCAGTGGCTGAGTGCTAAGGGCTGCGCACCGCAGCGCTCTATTACAAGCGCATTACGTCTGTTAGCTCTTTTAATCCTCATAACGCTCCTATCTGTAGGTACTATTGGTATTAGGCGCATTTCATGCATGAAAAACATAAGATGTAGAGGTAAAGCAAATATTTAAGCCCACCCAATGGTAAGTGGTACATAGGGGATTTCAGCTACAATTCTGATTCTAGAGTCTGAGCTCTTGGCAACCCAGCTATGCTAGCGATAAACTAGTGGTCCTTAACTTTTAGGAGGTTACGAATCACTGAGAATCTGGTTAAAGTTATGGAAACTCTCCTCAGAAAAATGCACACACACACACACACACACTCTTTCACTAATTACAGTTTCAGGGATTCTGCAGACCTCCTTGAAGACCATCCAGAGTTTCCCTTGTGGTTCATAAGCCCCAAATTATGGAAGTCCAATTTACGTATTTCATTAAGGATCAATGTATGGGAATTTAATTGTTGTCTAATTAAGGAGCTGTAAATGAAAACATGACATGAACGTGGAGAAAGAGTGACCTGGACACTTGAACACAGGAAAGCCCTACCAATGCCAGAGCAGTGAGTCAGAGTTCAGGAGTCCTACCATAAGGGCGTCTGTGTTACACTCTTCTAGTTACCGAAAAGAAATGAGGAAGGGGTGGTTGTTGGAAAGATACACACTGGAGAAAGAACCTCTCAGAAACAAGAACAGGAACTGCGGGTGGCCCAGACCTTTCTGAGTGTGAAACTGGACCAGAAGATTGTGCAGGTCTGAGACAGCCTTCCAGACCACAGCAGCAGGAACATGTGGGCTTGACGCCAGTGGTCTTTCTCTCCTTGTCCATTCTGTTCTCTTTTTTCTCACCTGCTTACTCTTTACTCCAGATCGTCTATCTCATCCCTCAGGGACTCCTATGTGTAAGTATAGCCTCTTAATTTTTGCAAACTCCAGTTTCTGCCTCCTCATCACTTCAGGTTGCCGTGACCCCTCATGGTTCTAACCTTACCTCAGGGCTCCTCTTGTGCGTTTTCAGCTACTGTTTCTACCACTGGAATGAATGGAGTTGGTTGCCCCGTTCTTGCAGTATTTCCCAGTTCAAGAGCCTGATTGCAGCTAATGTTTTTTGTATGAGGTCATGCCACGGGTTTGTAACCAGCCTACAGTTTGGTTGTGCTTGTGACAGATGCCGCACAATCCAAACAGCTGCAGCTGGTGGCAAAGAGGGTAAGGGACTCCTCCATGGAAATGAATATACCCCTGCCTGGGCATGCTTTCCTCGTTAGAAGATGTGATCGGGGAATTTCCTGTAGACAGGTATAGTGATAAACTATCTAGTCCAGACCCTTGAGATAGGCTGGCTGTGGGAGACACCAGTGAACTTCCCACGCTTCAAACTAGGTCCTCCAAGAGGGTCCTCCACACCGTTAGGTGGTTGCGTGTTTAGATAGGGATTAATGGCACTAGGAGTCCTCACTGCCGATGAAAGGCCAGGAGTTGGAGGAAACCTCTGGATCTGAGACCAGCCAGGCATGCGCCTCGGTTGCATGCCATCCAGGAGATGTGTGCCCAGAGATTTTTGTGCCAAGCTTCAGGACACACCAAACTTCCCGGTACATTTCACTGGTTGCTCACTGAGCTTTTGAAGGAGGAAGTAGCTTAACGGGCACTGTGACACATGCAGTATAATAGAGTTACAGAGCTAGACAGAACATTGAACACCACCTATTCTACCCGCATATCTATGGAGCGGGAGGCCGAGCCTGAGAGGAGCTACGTGCTGAAAGAAAAGCACATAGAGAGCTGGCGGTGAGGCCCTGATTTCCAGTCCACTTCTCCCTGTATCATCCCTGGATTGTGAGCCACGTTGGCTCTTCATTCCCTTGCCATCACTGAGCACTACCAATCTGTGGTGAAACAGAAAAACAGAAAAGCCTGTAAAACAATATCTCATGCTATAAAGATTCAATCCCAATTTGTCTATATCTATAGGGTCTCTCTAGCCACAGATAGATGATTTATCGGAAATAATCCTAGATTAGAAGACTCACTGTGTCACTCTTAGACATGTGAGTTAACCTCTATTTCTTCTTCTGAGAAATAGCAATTCATTATGCACTCATCATTTATCTAACAAACATTAACTGGATGTCTGCTACATTCCAGACTCTGAGAGTAAAATGATGTCGATCAATTGTCTTGTTCCTCAAAGAGCTTTTACACTCTAGTAGAGAAGTGTAAGAGAACTTACACCCAAGGGATATGGAGGCGAATGGGGAAGGGGACAATGAACTCGTGCCTGGAAGTGGGTCAGGATAAACTTGCCAGATGGACGCTTGAAATTCGAAGGCGCAGGTAGAGGAAGAGTTAGGCAAGCAGGGACCAGGGCTGGGCAGGCAGATGAGGGAAGGCACCACACATCTGAAGAAGATGTGTAGTATGACTGAAGCACAGGGTTCAAGGGGAAGACAGGGTGGGAAGGGCAAGAGATGAGGCTGGCAAGTAAGCAGGGTCCTGCTGTCAACTTCACAGGCCATCCTCTCGGTTTACCCACTGGCCATGAGATGTATAGCCAGACTTTTATTCTGGAAAATTATTATAATGGCTATAGGAGAATGTGTATCAAGAGCTAAGACTGGAAGCATGCAAACAAGTTAGGAGCCCACTGCAGTAATTTAGGAAAGTGATGACGGTATCCTGACTTATGGCAGCAGCAATGGGACCAGAGAGAAGTGGGCATGTTCTAGACATTTTAAAAAGTTATAATTTGAAGGGCTTGGAGATTGACTGTAGGCTGTGTGGAGTGTGGAATGTGAGTGGAGAGGGAGAAATAGAGGCTAGAGGGAGAAATAGAAATAGAGGCCACAGCGGGGGAGCAGGCACTAGCAGGTTTGGTTTGGGACATTTAAGGAAAGTTGTGGCGAAACAGCCAAGTGTAAAGTCCTGTGGAAAACCGAACAGAAGATCCAGAGTTCAACAGAGAGTTTGGCTAGGAATATAACAATCAGCATATATATGTAAGTGGGACTCAAAACAGAAAGAAAGAAGGGCTGTCAGAATTACACGGGGAGATTTTTCCAACTACACATACCATCCCCGTGAAATTCTCCAATGCCTTTCCTCCTACCCCCCTGCACCCCGCTCCAATTCTTGAGGGTGTCAGCCATGAGTCTAGTAAATCATTACCACCATCATATGAAGGAAGCAGAGAAAAGCAGGAGACAACACCTTTAGGGACACTGACATTTAAGGGATGGGCTGAAAGAAAAGAGTGACAACAGATCCTGAGGAGCATCCAGGGAGATGGAAAGAAAACTATTAGCACAAAATCTTACAGAGGCCAGAAGAGGAGAGAATGTCAAAGAGGAGGACATGGCCAATGGTGTCAAACATGGTAGAGAGATCACATGAAACAGACCCCAAAATTGTTAAGTCTCTCTGCACCACGCCACAGAGCTATAATGAAAACCAAATAAGGTCCTGTAGGTGTGGGTACTTTCTAAACTACAGAATATTATACAGCATGAGCAGTTATTATAACTTAAGACTCAATTCAGTTCCCACCAATTCTAGGAGTCCCTCCCTGGACCCTCCAGGCCACCCTCCTGAGGTTCCCTCAACACCAAGTTTAGTTGGTCTGTACCCAGGGCAGGGACTGTGTTTAGTTTGCCTTCACCCAGTACCAGAACAGTGCCCAGCCTAAAGGAGATGGGGAACATGTGCTCGTGGAACAAGTGAGTGGTTAGGATTACTTCACTGCATCCCATAATTCTCTTCAATGTGGAAAAGATCCAGATTCAGAGTTTTTTGTTGTTTTGTTTTTTGGCCACTCTGCATGGCTTGCAGGATCTTAGTTCCCCGACCAGGGATCAAACCCGTGTCCCCTGCAATGGAAGCACAGAGTACTAACCACTAGACCGCCAAGAAATTCCCAGATTGTTTTTTTTTAATAGAATCTAATATGCTTATTTCTTTTTCTTGGCATATCCTTATTTCTGTTTTATTTTATGCCCTCACAGTTTAAAAAAAAAAAAACTAATCAGCTCCTTATAGTTATGAAGAAAGATATATATATAATTATTTCCTATATAAAAAACTTATTTCCTAGAGAAATCAAATACATAAAAGACTATTTCCTCCTCCTCCTATCTCCCTTTCTGCTATTGGGCACCTTGTATCTCTCCAGAGCCCATGTTTGTTGTCTGATTTCCAGCATGTTCATATCCAAATCAATCTGAACTAACTTTGCAAGTACAATGTTTTGAGAGCTCACCCTAAGTGCTTTCCTAAATTCTAAACATTTAACATCTGCTTGGCTGGACTCAATTCCTAGTCCTGTAAGTCTTCCTATATCCACCAATTTGACTTATCATAATTTATCATTTCAAAATCTATATTATTTATTGCTCTTGATTACATTATCACAGGTGTTCTGTACTATTCGTGTTTCCTTCAATTTTTCTTATATTCTCTTGCGAAATCATCATATCTAATTTACCAGGAGGTCATTTCTACTCTTTTTCCAGCTTTTGCAAACTTTTTCCTGAATCTGCTCCTAGCTCCAGTGTGCATTTTTAAGGGTGATAAACTCAGGAAGTTTATCTTCCAGACTTGCAGATTTTCAGGGCATTTACATTTCAGAGACCTACTTTTCATGAGCAGATATTTTTACAAGGTGTTTCTGACTAATCATCTCTTCTTTATTCTCAGGTGTTTATTCAGTTTTCCACAGGTGGAGATGAGCTTTTCTGTACTTAGAGCTTCCCCCCTCCCCCTGCCACACTCCATATGGACATACTCTCTCCTGCAGTGTACTGGCCTTCCTCTTCCTCCTTTCATACCCAACAAGGAGCAGTGGAGAGAACAGCCCCACCCTGCAACCTTTGGTCAGAACCATCTACTGCTTTCAGCCTCACTACCCACCCCTTTCAACTTCAGGACTGGATAACAGCAGATAGGAAAGGGGAGCTGGTGGTTGCCGAGCAAGTATCATAGTAATGAGAATAAGTTTAGGAGACTATGGCCTCTGGGTCCACCCCACAACCCACAAAGATGGACTAGATTTCTGCCTCTTCCTGCAGACTTTGAATTCAAGGCAAAAGAAAGATCAAAATAGCAGAGCTGTACATGCCTTGCCCAGATGACACATGGGTGCTTGTCAGTGTACTCCCAGCCCAGCTAAGAATCTGTAAACACCAGAAGTACGAGGCATCCACATAGGGAGAGAAATAGATATCTATCAAAGTCTCAGGAGCAGGCAGTTTAAAACCTACCCTCTTGCGTGCTATGAGTTTATTCAGCACTCACAAGAGAGAGCTTGGGTCAAGTATTTCTGGACCAGTCAGCTAATGATCAAGAGCAAAGAGTTGATACAGATATGGACACTGGGGGGAATTACTGTCAACCTAATTTGTACCTTTTGCATCCTAAAATATCAGCTCCTGCTTAGAGAAAATATCGTT
Source organism: Balaenoptera musculus (assembly GCF_009873245.2). NCBI lineage: Eukaryota > Metazoa > Chordata > Mammalia > Artiodactyla > Balaenopteridae > Balaenoptera > Balaenoptera musculus. Next base: position 25,183,670 of record NC_045796.1, read on the forward strand.
GCTCACCCTCCCACATCACCCTCCCAACTGATATGTTTTTCTCTAGCAAACCTCTTAAACACCCTTGTCCTTGGTCAACGGGGGAAATAAAAACTGTTGATCTGCTTCATTTCTTCCAGTCTTGGGCAAAGCAAAGGAAAAAGAACAACTTGGAAAAACCATCAGTTAAAATTTTGGTATGCAAGTAAGATATGTAACCTCCTTAAGCCTCATTTTGGCTATTTATAAAGTGGAGGTAATTATATTTATCACCTAAGGGTTGTTGGGAAGACTGAAAGGCATCTCTAATGTAAAGCAGAAAGCATCTTACCTGGAAAGAGCTCAAAAAACCTGAGCTATAATTATGTATGTATGTATATTTGCTATCTTTAAGACGTATTGCTCTGCTAGGAAGTACACCAACAAGATCACCCTAACCTCAGTAGATAGTTAGGTTTTCAGTGAACCCACATTCCTTCATATGATGAATTAGAACATTAGTGTGTATAGTAACCAAAGGTCCCTAGGTGTTGCTTGAGTATCTTATTGGTTAGAACCCTGATTTCATCTATCTCTCTGGATTCTTCAGCTCTCTCAAGGTCTCTGCTGCACCCTAGGCCCCCTCTCCTCTTCTATGGCTGGGACCCAAAGGTCCATAATGAATAAACAATTTATGTGCGCTTGAATCTTATCGGAAGGCATTCTACCAACCTAAGGGAAACTACCCATCTGGCAGAGGCACTCTGGCTGTGGAAAATTACTGATCCACTCTGAACCATAGAAAAATCCATTCGTAAAAATCCTAAGAAGAGCAAACACTTCCCCTGGCAAGTTCTCCGGCAGGGTCCTTGGCTGGCAGGGGCAACCACCCTCTCCAGGCACCAACCAAAAGGCCAGTCCTGAGCGGTGACAAATCTGGAATCCAGTCCAGGGCCTACTGCACAAAGGGGGCCCTTCTTACTAGCTCAACACTGAATCTGAACACGCTGAGGATTAGTTTTGGCTGTAAAGGAAAAGCCGAAGTGGAACATATAATCTGATGGACAGGATTTGAAATGAAAGACACAATACTGCCCAAGCTTCCAGGGCCTAAATTCTTATAGGAAAGAAGCATAACCACTTTTTGGAAGCTGAGACCAGGATACGATATGATGCCTCAGCAAAAACTCAAGAGTGGCAAGGAGTTTGAACATTAAAAGGCTAACTCCAATTTTCACACTGTGAATCACCAAAATCTAAATAAAGAGGAAAAGGTGTATCAGCCAGCATTTACCTTGCCGTGCCCATGCTGAAAAACTCCCCTGGAGCCTGCGGCACTCCCTCACAAAGATGAATAAGACAAGTCCTGGCCCTTGAGGAGTTTGTACCTGGTGGGAGAGGCTGGCAGGTAACTAAAATACAAGCCTTAATATGGGAAGTGCCAAAAGCTAAATACAAGGAAAAGGCAGCAGGAGCAGAGAGCTCTAATCTCCAGGGCTGCCATGAGTTTCCTCCCAGAAGAGGGGTCATCCCTTCTGGGTCTTGGAAAGACAGCAGGATCTTGAGAGGAGGAGGGCTCTCCAGGCCCAGCGTAAACAGAGGCAGCTCAGAGAGAGAAGAACAGGGCGTGGCGGGGAGCTGGGCTCGGCCCGGGCTGTGGCGGCTGCTGAGCTGAGGCGGGGCTGGGGATTGGGGACGGCTTGAACATCCAGCAAGACTGGCCTGGACTCCTGGGGCCTTTCGAACCTTGCAGATCTGCTTTTCAAAGGAAAGGCTTTTGAATGGCTGTCAAAAATGAATTGGAGCCAGGGAGAGAGCTGAAATGAGTATATTTGCATATGTACTTTTTTTCTTTTTTGCCACTTGAAGAAATAATCACACGTGCAAATCGACAACTGGCCAGTCATGTATCCAGCAAGTACTTATTCCTGAGCATATATATACTCTCCACAGCAGCAATTCTCCACTGTAGGGGATCCACCCACCCTCGCTGGACACATTCCATTAGATTTAGAGGCCAAGGGTGGTACCTCTGGGCCCAAAGGCACCTGGATAACCTTATGGAGTTCTCTCACCTCCTGTCCAAGGAAGCTCACCCCCTTTGCTGTACCCAGCTCACTGAGCGTGAAGTAGAGGAAGACCTTTGATGTGATGAAAAAAGGTGATGTGATGAAGGTGATGAAAACAGAAACCTTCGACGGCTTTGTAGGCCTATCAGACCAGATCATCTTTTGCCTTAGAGACTTCCTCTCACCTGTTCATGACACATGGAAAGCTCACCTTCTGTGTAAAAGGGTCATTATTATCACTGCAAGTGCACAAGTCCTCACAATTATTTTTGATTTTGTTTCTGTTTGGTTTTTGTTTGCTTTACTGGGTTTCCTCCATGTATTTTTTTTTTCAATTTATTTATTTTATTTATTTTTGGCTGCGTTGGATCTTTGTTGCCGCGCATGGGCTTTCTCTAGTTGCGGTGAGCGGGGGCTACTCTTCGTTGTGGTGTGCAGGCTTCTCATTGCGGTGGCTTCTCTTGTTACAGAGCACGGGCTCTAGAGCGCAGGCTCAGTAATTGTGCCACACTGGCTTAGTTGCTCTGCGGCATGTGGGATCTTCCTAGACCAGGGATTGAACCCCTGTCCCCTGCATTGGCAGGCAGATTCTTAACCACTGCGCCACCAGGGAAGTCCCTCCTCCATGTATTTTTAATGCAAAATGGAATTTAAGGAATAATTCTAAGGGGATGTTATTAAGTACTTAGCTTTTTCTTATATATCATAAAAACACAATCCCATGCCTTGTTGCTAAAATGGAAACTATTCTGATGACAGTTTAAACATAAAATAACCAGCAGAGACAAATCATGATTATTTATAAAAGACTCTATCAAGAAATTATTAACTTCTTTGGGCAATTTCCACTTCACTTGTGATTTAAGTCCTAAGAGTATATTCACCTAGTTATTCACACCAAATTAATGGAGCTGTTTCTTATTATGTTTTTGACAGTACAGCATGTTGAATCTGACCCCCATCTTACTTTTCCTAATTATTTGTGAGCTTTCCTCACCTCTGTTTTCTTTCGCAGAGCCGTTCTTCATTTCATTAAGGAGGTAACGTGTGGAGTATTAGATGTGGTTTTGGAGTGTTCTCTGATGCCAGAGCCCTTGTTCTGGAGCAGGTGCTGACTGCTCAGATTACAAGAATAAGAAGAGTAATTTGTATCTGTCAGCTGGAGAAGCTCTTGTCTAGTGATATCAAGTACTGTCCTTTCCACCTGATTCAGAACAAAGATGTGGGATCTCGTCTTGGTGGGACCATTATACTTTCTCAAATTGTCCCTAGTTTTCCAAACTGTGGCTTTGTCTCCTCAGTGAGCAAGTCAGTGTGCTCTTCCCAGCCATCAAATTGAGAGAGAAGCACTTGACCAACATCTGTGTCACTGGCCAGAAACTCGCTCTGTGGTGGTGATGGCAAAGAAATTTGTGGCACAGCAGCCCAGACTGAAGAAGAGATCCATGAAAGACGAAGCCAGAAGAGTATCTGTTGTTTCTCCAGCACACTAGCAAGTTGGGTGAGCACAGCTGATCACCTAATTCCCAAACCAGTGGATTTTAAAGAGGAAACCGTCACACCAGAACACTGAAAGAGATCAGCCTCAAGGCAGGTTCTGTCACTTTCAGCCACCAGTTTAAATAAGTGTGTCTTGTATTCAGTGCAGTGGTAAAGAGAATACATTTCCCACCACACCACACATGGGGAGCCAACACTTCCAAGATGCACTGCAAACCCATTCATAATGTATGAAGTCCTAATGGACAAATAAACCTGTCACATAAAAACTTCATTCCCAAGAAAGCTTTATTACCGAACTAAGAGGGAGAGGGTAGGAAAAAAAGACGGAAACTGACATTTTTCTGAGTATGTTCTATCTAAATGCCAGGCACTTTCTTTGTTATCCCTTTTTAATCCCTAAAAAACTTGTAAGAGGAAATTTCCCTCCATTTTACAGAAAAAAAAAAGAATTTAAATTTCAGAAAAGTAAACTAAATAGTTCAAAGTCACACACTAATAAAACAGCATGTCAGGTTCCAAACCCAAGACTCCCTTAAATGAAATCCCATCTTCCCTCCAAGGAACCACACTGCCTAATTTTAACCTGTTGTATTTAATTAAATAGAAGTATATTCTAAAAAAGAGAAGAGGGTGGTAAAGACATGAAACTAGAAATCCCCCAGTTTTTCACATTACTGGTAAGAGCAGTGCTCCAGATTATTGAGGATATGGTATAAAACAAACGTCATTTACAGTTGGTGTTAGAACGCATTACATAATCATATTTTTTGCAACAGCAGCAGAAGTAAATTTACCTTCCTTAATATTTTTAATATGTTCTGGTTGTACTAATACTGAAATTAGACCGTGGGCGCTGAGCATGTAGCAACTGACGAAAAGGTACCCAAGAGCTTTTTCAGTCTGGAAATGAAAACTTTACCATAAATTCCTATGGCAGGAAGAAAAATGCCCTGTGCAGAGGTGGGGGAATTGATGAGGGGGAGGAGGAACACAGCAAAAGAATTCAGAAATAAGATTTTCACCTTTATAGCCTGTCAAATTATAACCTTTGAAGGTACATGGACGCAGGCAAATTCCCCAGGGACTTCAGGAAATCCTATGTGTGTGTGTGCGTGTGTCCCATTTGTACTCTTAAGAAGTCTTACCTGGATTACATCCAAGGATATGACCCATTTCCAGAAGATGCAGTTGATGTTAAACCTCAAGACAGACAACAAGAACTGCAGCAGAGTTTGCCAATATTCACTGATATCACTAGAGCCTAGGGAAGAACAAAAAAAAAAGATTTTGCACATCACCAACTTTAGGCTGTGGGAAAATAATCCCCCCACCGTCATGGGCGGGGCAGCTCACCGGCTCTCTAAGGAAATCTTGTGGCCTCTGGGATAACCCTGATATCAGGAAGTACAGTGGTGACCATCAAACGCACATGTATTTATCCAACTAAAGTAATCACCATATAAGAAGTGCCCAATGAATAACCAGGTTTGTTCCAAATATTTGCTTGAAGTCAATTGTTTGAAATTTCGAACACTTTTTCCTACAAAGAAAAATGACAAAAAATATTTCCTACAAAAGTCTACAGAAGAATACTGAGAAAAAGTCATGACACCAAGCTTTGAAACTGAGTCTTTTAACCTCAGTTTCCTCATCTGTAAAATGTGGGTGAAAATACCCTCTCTGTCTACCTCACAGAAGTATTGAAAGGAAAATTTAGAAACTGTGTCACTGAACAGGTACAAGGCATTTTAACATCAACTCGTAACATTGTTATGCTATTGTGTGAAATTAGTCTCAAATAATACTCCAGTCATGCTGGTAGTGAAAAAATAACTAAAGAACAAGAAATTGTAGTGAGGGAAAATACTGGGGGATATTATGAACGCTAGAGGTAGAGGAAAAGCAAAGGAGGAAGATTAAAATAAATGGCATCTTTTCTTTTCATTTCTTTTTATTCCTTGGTTCTATCACCTTCTAACACGCAGTTTAACTTACTTATCTTTATTGTGTGTCATCTGTCTCTCCTGCTAGGCAGTATGCTCCCTGAGGGCAGGGATATTAAGCAGTTGGTTTACTGATACACCCCAATCATGCAGCACATGCAGCACGTAATAATGACTCAGTAAATATACTTTAATGAGTGAATATATAATGTGCTAATGATGCAAGGCACATTCCCATTACCAGTGTACCATTCAAGAAAGACTGATGGAACAAATTTCTCTCAGCCATTTCCTTAACAAACACTCCTAGGAAAACCAGGCGGCTGCAGCCTTTCACTCAGGGCTTTGTGATCACGAGGAACTTGGGATTGCTCTGGGCTTAGGCAGACCTTCAGGAGCTGCAATTGTGCTTTCTGAATGGCGCTGCAGCATGTCTCACTGTGAATCTTTGCAGGGAGGACACCTCAGTCACACCGGTTCACGCCATCTTCTCCTCCTCCCCCTCGGGCAGGGCAAGCTCACAGAGCACTGATAACACCTCCTCTTTGCTCCTTGATTAGAAGAAGGTCCAATGCCCCCGCAGGTCTTCCTCTTTCTCCCCCTGGGGCTGTTGACTCATTTTTCTCAGCAGGCTCCCACCCATTTTCCTAGAACTGCTGCCTATTATCAACAGGCACTGTGCTGGGGGGCAGGGAGCCGGTTGTTGGGTGCAGCCCTCCAGACATCTCAACAAAGGGAGGGAGCCCACCTCTCCCTTCGGGGAGGGAAGAGTCACGGTTTGCCATTCTGGGGGAGCCAGTCTCCCTGGGATCCTGCTTTCCAGCCCTGCTGAAGAAGTCTGTGTTCCAAAGCCTTGCTCCAAACCAACATTTCTGATTTCACTCATTAGATTTTAGATCTATAAGAGAACTTAGAAATCAAATTCAACTCCCTAGTTTCAGAAGCCAAGAAACTGAAGCCCAGAGAGGGGAACGTGACTTGCCGAAGGTCACACAACCAGCAAGTGGGAGGCAGGGAGGCCTTTCCCACCTTAACCTCACCATTCCCTGCAGTACCAGGAATATCTGGGGAAAGTCAGACACTCTTACTTCCCAAGAGTAAACACCAGCAGTGTCATAAGAGCAGCAGCAAAAGGTTGCATGCATTTGGAGGAATGAATCAGATTTTCATAATTTTTGAAATGCCTATATCCAGATAAATCCAGTAGTAGTTACTTATTTTTTTTTTAAAAAGTACTTTTTTTCAACAGGTTTCCCAGCAGTTTGCTTTGAATAACCTGTTCTCCCTAATCTATGTGAAATGTGGTTTTCATTCCCACACTTTGCTGCTACAATCTCAGTCCACAATGTAGTCTTATAAGATGTGATTGAACTCAAAACTTCTTGATGTAATCATTATAACAAATGAGTGTCTAAATTCTCATTATGGGTTAATAAAAGTTAGGCTCTGGAGGAAAAAGGGTATAGATGAAATAAAGTGGATAAACAACTCCAAACAAACATTTTTGCAAAAACAGTTTTATAAATTGGTGTCATTGAGGGAATAGGGGTTGCTTCTAAAGTCTGAATTGGTAGACTCAAGAGGCCAAAAAAATTTTAAATGTTCAGACAATAATATTCTAGAGCTGAAAGGCCATGAAGATGTGTTATCTAGCCCAACTATGTCAAAGCATGGTTGAGAAATCAAGAGCCGAGAACAGGGAGGGACTGTCTTGCCCAAGGTCAGTGAGGTCTGCTGCTTCCTAGTCGGATTCTCATTTTATCAGTTTTCACGCTGGGTGGAAAAAGAGAGGAGTAACAGGGTAAGACCAGAGAGGAGCACGGAATTTTCAGGAAATATCATGAGTTCCACCCAACCAAGAGGGAAGCTCTCAAAATGTTTTTGTCAACTCTAGCTAGTTTTAGCACAAGAGAGTAAATGGATCTTTCAGAATCACTGGGCAAAAAATGTAAGCAGAGTCTGGGTAAGCAAGCAGGCCTCACTGGAGGTAAATTTATTTCCAGGCATCAAAACCAGTCTGTACCTGGATAGGAAGAGATTGCCCACAGGAGGGAGTGGGAGATTTGTCAAAGCCCCTACTAGAGTCCTGAAATGCGTTCCCAAGAACTATGCCTCTAAGTCAGGAGACTTTGGGCAATGTCTGAAGACATTATTTGTTGTCATAACTGGGGAGGGGTGGGGGTACTGTTGGCGTCTAGTGCATAGAGGCCAGGGATGCTGTGAAACACCCTACAATACACAGAACAGCCCTCCACCTTACAAAACAGTATCCAGTCCCAAATGTCAATGGTACCAAGGCTGAGAAGGCTTGTTCTCCTGCTACCTGTCAATCAGTGTTCTGCTCAGATTCAGTATTACCTCATCATTTTTTGCTAAACCCAAGAAATCAAATAACAATTCTAAAGACTCATGTCTCTCTCCCTTCAGATCTTTAGATTTTTAAAGCCCTTTCCACCAAAAAAAAAAAAAAAAAAATTCAGATGAAGAGGAGCTAGGAGAACAGGAAACAACAATTTCAATAAAAATACTTAGTGCTGAAAATATCTGTGTAGGAGAGACTGTTTCCATGTACTTATATTTTTCTTGCTCTTTGCTGTCGTTCCACCATCCTTGGTAAATTTGTTTTCATTTTAAGTGTTACAAGCAATTATTATGTATTCCAGGCAGGGCTCCCAAGCTGTGACAATTTAAATAAGGGGGACTTTTTTTTATATGAAAAAAATGATAAAATGTTTGTTGAACACTGAAGAAAAGCTGACATCAGAGAGCAAGATGCTTTTTTATGTCATTTTAATATTGATCCAAAATGAAAATGCCCTTCACTTCTAAACGGTAAGATTTGGCAGATATAAGATATAAGAGGGCAAGGATATGTCCCCTCCACATTTGGAACGGCATGACTCCTGAGAAGACTTTGAAATAAATAGCATATAAGCAGCTACAAGTAATTTTTAAAATGGCTTAAATGTTTTAACATATTCAACTCAAAGGAATAGAAGAGATCACTATGGCAGCATAGAAGGGATTTTGGACGAAGGATCTGAAAACTTAGGTTCTAGTCCGGGGTCATTACAGTGGCCCACAACCTTGGGCAAATAATGTACCTCCTATGTGTTAATTTATTCTACAATTTTATAATAATGATACTTCCCTTACAGGACTCGTCAGGTTGTTGTGAGGCTCAGAAGATATGTAAATGCAAATGCCAGCGTGTAGTGTAGCCTCCCCACTCCACTATTCCCTCTCGCCCTCCGCACCACACCTTCAAGTTCTCATCAAAATGAGGAACAGCCACTGCTGGCAAACATCGTCAGGGTCAGACTTCGAGCTTTAACAAAGGAGAGCTTTTGACGGACTACTTATTACACACTTTCCAATTTCCTTTCTTTAATTCCAAAAAAAAAAAAAATTTTGTGTGTAAGGTGAGGAATTATTGGAATAGGGTCAATATAGCCCAAATAAATATCTTTACAGAATAAAGTCCTGACAAGTGGTCATGCCCCTAAAACCAAAATATTGGAATGTTAACTACCAAAGAGAATAATTGCTTTCTTGAAATTTCTGACAAGTTCGTGAATGAGTGAGTTAGCAAGCCATGATTCTTACAGTTCTGAAGGGGCCATGCAGTGGGACGTTTTTACTTTGTAAAGTAGCTCTAAACAACATTAACATGAGGTAGGAATATGTCTTTGGTTTGCAGAGGTTCGGTGGGGATGATACAAAGAAAAAGTTATTATTAAGGGAAAGAAAAAAAAAAAAAAGGCAGCATTAGATGCTATGATAAAGGCACATATCCAAAAGGGGGAAAAGAGGTTTTTAGAACACTTAGAATTTGTTGCTTTACTTATGTGCCTTTGGTATGTTTAATGCAAAATTTTATGGAGGCAACAAAATAGTGGGTAAAGGAAAACTAGAGGATGTAATTTATTTAGGCTCTCAAAGGGCTTTTGATGAAATCCTACACAAGAGACTATTAAGGAAACTTGCCAACCACGAGGCAGGAGGTAAAGATCTGTCAATCATGGGTTAAAAGTGAGTTAAGTGATAGAAGGAGAATAAATGACCAGCTCTCAGCATGGAAAAGAGTTAATGGTGGGGTGCCAGCAATCGGAACAAGAGTAGTGTCCTCCAGGATATTTATTCACACCCTTAAAAATGGACTAAATAGGGCTTCCCTGGTGGCGCAGTGGTTGAGAATCCGCCTGCCAATGCAGGGGACACGGGTTCGAGCCCTGGTCCGGGGAGGATCCCACATGCCGCGGAGCAACTAAGCCCGTGAGCCACAACTGCTGAGCCTGCGCGTCTGGAGCCTGTGCTCCGCAACAAGAGAGGCCGCGATAGTGAGAGGCCCGCGCACCGCGATGAGGAGTGGCCCCCGCTTGCCGCAACTAGGGAAAGCCCTTGCACAGAAACGAAGACCCAACACAGCCATAAATAAAATAAATAAATAAATTTATAAAAAAAAAAAATGGACTAAATAATGAGGTGCTGAAATTTGCTGACTAAACAAAACTATTTTGGTTCTCTAAGTCTATACAGATGGATGTGAGAAACACAGAATCCAAACTCGGTAACTGGGCAAAACAGGCAGACGAAACTCAGAGCAGACAACTGCAAAGTAATGCATGTTGTAAGTAGCAATTTAAATTACTCATACACTGGGGTGAGTTCTGAATTAGTTCTAAACTTACAGGGAAAAGATTTAGGCTCACGGAAGACATCTTAATGAAGATGTATGCATGATGCTCAGCAGAGTTTTAAAAAGAGAGGGAGAAAGCAAATACGCTGTTAAATTGCTGTAAGAATGAAAGAGAGTATATTCCAGTGCCATTACAGAAATCAGTGGTGCACTCTTGTTCTACATTCAGTTAAAATTGCCTTATTTCCAAAGGAAGATGGTAAAAATAGAAAGAAACATCTGATAACACCCAGGAAACTCATTAGAAGCAGTGGGAAAAGACAGAAACAATTTCTGATGGGAAGTTTTTAAAGCTAGCAACTAGTTAATAATTTGAATGAAGGAAAGATGAACATAAGTGGCATATAAGTTTTCCATAAAGGTACAAACCTATATTAATATTTTTGCAACTTAGATTGTAGGTAGACTAGAAATTGTCTATAAATGGCATTAAAGGAAACAGAATTTTCTTCTGATATGAGATGCTATGAGCTGATCGGGACCTCAATTCTCCCTAATGATACCCAACCCATTAGTTGCCATTTTGCATTTATTCTAAGATGGGAAATAAGAAAGTTAATGTATTATAAAGTTTCATAAATATTACTTCAAATACCATTTACAAATCATATATCTCTTCTTTCAAGCCCAGAAAGATGCACAAAGATTTCATACTGATATTGTGTATCAACGCTAATAAATAAAGGCAAGCATCAGGTAGAGCCAACAGTTAAATTGTTGCGTTCGCCTGACCTTGTAAAGTTCCTGGATACACAAATCATTACACACTCTCATTTTTCCCTTTTCCCCAGGAGGCAATTTATCCCTGGATCTGCCCACCAGGACCAGTAAGACTGCCCACCCCTCTGCCCTCTCCCTCTCCCCAAATGTTTAACTGAGATTGGCAAGTGTTGTTACCAGGAGATAATCAATCCTGAGGCTTCTAGAGATCGAGCCTCTGCTGACAGAGATCAGAAAGAAATGCCCTCCCACAAGGTCCAAGTACTTTAAAATTGAGCCAGTGCTTGTTGAGAAAATGACATCCTCACACTCAAGCTAAGGACTGCACAATTGGGCAGGTGCATGGAGGGCAGGGAACGATGCGGGGTACGGTTATTGGCTAATTCCCTTCCTGGAGCATTTAGACTTCACCAGAAAATTAGGGCTGAGCTATTGGAGTCTTGGTGTTTCTTCGCCTGTACTTACTGTGTTGAGGCAATTGATGTGGTATGGAACTTCAGAAGTACTTCTCCTTGTTTGTTTCTCTTCCTGAAATCTAATCCCTGAGCACTGTGGTAAACAAAAATAAACTAAGAATGACTAGCAATAAAACATGAGCAAGAACAAACCAAATATTAAAGTAAAAATAGCATTAATAGAGCTGAAAATTGAATTTCACCACAGAAAAGTCACAACATAGCATGTTTTTTTTAATCTTGCAAGTGGAGTGCAAATATTCTGTAAGGGATCAGATTTTCCTTAAGAAATGATATATTTTTTTCCTACAGGCATTTGAATGCTTTAATAAAACATTTCAAGTGACACAGATATTTTTCCCTTCAAATATGTAGATTATTTCTAAAAAGGGCATAAGGTAACATTTTCACAGCAATTCTGCAAAGTATGAAAGAACATTTTGCTGGGAGTTGGTATAACGCAAGAGCATTCTATCAAGTGGAAAGTTACTGGCATGGCTGGGTGTTTACATAAGTATTTTCACCTCTACACTCTTTGCACCAAAATATTTTACAAGTTTCTTTTCAAAAGAAACACACACACACACACACACACACACACACACACAGAGCTGTTGAAGAGTTCGCTATTTTTAGGCTACCTCTACTCATCATTTATCTTCATTCTACCATGATACTCATAGATATCATTGCCATCCCTACTCCTCACTTCACTCTCCCCCAGTCTCTACAGAAGCCAGGGATTAAAGTATCATTTGTGAAATGCAATATCACTATGGTCATCCAAAAATATTGAACTTAAACATACAAATGGAGAGAGAGAGAGATTTATTCAGTCCCCTCTGTATTTGACAACTAAAAGGGGAATTAAAATGCTGTGTGGGACTTCCCTGATGGTCCAGTGGTAAAGAATCCACCTTACAATGCAGGAGACAGGGGTTCGATCCCTGGTCAGGGAACTAAGATCCCACATGCCGCAGGGCAACTAAGCCCGCATGCCGCAACTACTGGGCTCTAGTGCCTCAACTAGAGAGCCAGCATGCAGCAAACTACAGAGCCCACGCACCCTGGAGCCTGCGCGCCACAACTAGAGAAGAGAAAACCCGCACGCCACAACTGGAGAGAAGCCCGCGATCCACAAAGAAAGATCCTGCATGCCTCAACGAAGATGCCACGTGCCACAACTAAGACCCGACACAGCCTAAAATAAATAAATAATAAATAAATCTTTTTTTTTAAAATGCTTGTACGGTAAACAACTCATTCAAATAGATGGCATTACTTACCTGAGACAGTAACTCTCCAGAATACAGCCAAAAGGAAAAAAGAGCTTCTTAACAGCCAAAACAGATGTCAAAAATCCACACACTTCCCTTTTAGATGAGCCTCTCAGGATGTCTCTCTAAGCCAGTTTGCTTTTTCTTTTTAAGTTAATTAATGTATTGATTATATAACAATATTTTCTTAGGTTTAGATCATTCTTGCCGTCTATGAATTAAACCTTACTTCATGATAATGTATTTTAAATAGTTTTAACAGCTTTATTGAGATATAATTCATATAGCATGCAATTCATCCATTTAAAGTATATAATTCAATGTTTTTAGTACACTCACAGATATGCACAATCATCACCACAATCCATTTTAGAACATTTTCATCTCAAAAAGAAACCCCATAACATTTAGCATCACTCCCCTATTCCCCTGTCCCTATCCCTACCCTAGCCCTAAGCTAATAGGGTTAATACACTTTCTGTCTCTATAGCTTCCCCTGTTCTGGGCTTCCATATGAATGGAATCATATAATGCGTGGTCTTTCTGTCCCCGGCTTCTTTGACTAAGCATAATGTTTTCAAGGTCTATTCATATTGTAGCATGTATCATTATTCGTTCCTTTTTCTGGCCCAACAATATTCTGTTGTATGGACATACCACATTTTACTTATCTATTTGTCAACTGATGAATACCCATCCACCTTTTGGCTATTATGAATCAATGTTACGCTAAACATTCTTGTACAAGCTTCTGTGTGGACAAATGTTTTCATTTCTCTTGGATATAAAACTAGGAGTGAACTTGCTGGGTCATATGAGAGGGATCTATGGGTCTCTTTTTAATCATTTGACAAACTACCAGACTGTTTTCCAAAGCAGCTGCACCATTTTACATTCCCACCAAGTGTATGAGGGTTCCAATTTCTCCACATCCTCATCAACACTTGTTATTAGTGGATGTTTGACTGTAGCCATTCCAACGCATACGAAGTAGTATCTCATTATTACTTATGGTTTTGATTTGCATTTCTCTGATGACTAATGATGTCAAGAGTTTTTTCATGTGCTTATTGGCCATTTGTATATCTCCCTCAGAGAAATATCAGTTCATATCCTTTGCCCATTTTTTAACTGGGAGCCAGCTTACTTTTACATTACACATTATTTTAACAGCTGATCTTTTAGTTGAGAAATCATGAGAAACAGCAAATAATAAATGGGAAGGAGCTATTAGAGACAGATATACTAGCTAACATGATATAACAAGAGAAAAAAAAATACTCTAAAAAGCAAACATAAAACCTCAAAAAGCAGAACATTCTCCAATCATACAGGATGGAGACGACAGTTTCAATGAGCCCCGACAGAATCTGTGTTACAATATGAAAAGTGACTGAAGTTTACTGTGATTACCTTAAATTTTCTTTAAAGGCCCATTTTTAATTCTCTATGGACTGTTTACAAAGGCTGGGAGGTTTATAATATATTTTGGAGCTGTGGTGATGGGGATTAACACTTGCCATCAACTGTGTGCTCTTAAATGTTTAGCAACCAACTCTCCAGGGAGAAGGAAAGGTCTGGTTTGTACTTCCACCATAACTGATTTCAGGCTATCAACTAGCACAAGAGCTTCCTGAAATTTTAACCATCGGTTCACGAGCCAGTAGAAGTCAGCTTGGACACACCACAGCTTGATGTGTGACTGGTATAAACTAGGCACTGTGTTAGTCTCTTTACATACATTATAACCTCATTTACTGCTTTCAACAATCTTTAAGAAGAAATGTGCTCATCCTCAAAGTAAACTGAGGCTCAGAAAGGTTTTATAAACTTGCCCAGGGAGACCCAGCTAGGAAATGTCATTCTGGTCTTTCCAACCACAGTTCTTCCTAGTATACTAAATTGATCCCTCATTTTAAGATGTTAGTCAAAAACAAATTTTAAATTGAGTTAAAAGGCACTTCTGAAGAAGAGTCATCCATTATTTTGAAATTTTACTCATTAGGAACACCACAGCCCTTGACATCCATCCATGGGCAAGTGAGGTTTAATGCAGAGGTATTCAGAATCAGAAAAGGCTAACTGCAGCTTCACCGGAGACAAACAGGCAGAGGTGGGTTCAGTGATAAGCCCAAAGTCAAGCAGGAATTTGCAAACAAATCTTCCCAGCACCCCAAGCAGTAGAAAGTGGCTCTGAGTAATCTAGAGATAGTCCCTTCCAGCTTCGCAAGCAGCAGGAGCTCCTGCCCAGGACAACCCCTGCCAGGGCCGGGCATGGGACTCTCACTACACCAGTTCCACAGACCCCCAGTTCGTGCATTCACACATGCAAAGTCAGCACGTTAACACACCTCAACAAACAGCCTTATGGCAAACTGCAGGAAATTCCATTTCAGCATATATCATACAATATATGTCGTACTGTCATATAACAATATGCCCCCTGCTTGCACTGTGCATCAGAAACCAAGGTAGCACCTAACCACAATCTTTGGAAGCAGAGTAAGTGTATCTTTGGACTGGACATTACCAGGATTCTATTCAAATTAAACACCAAATTCTCTACCCAGAAGCTAAATCACTATACTTAAAAATCTGTAATTAGACAAAGCGCATGGACGGAATCACTTATGCAATCAGTGGCAAGTTTCAACTTTTGTTTCCAGCCAGAATCAAAGAGATGGGTTGATCTACCACAGTATAATACATTGCCTTTGCCCTCCCTGGCACCCACTGTGGAATATATTACTCCATTATTGTGTGCCTGTTAGGTAAGCAGGATTTATAATTCAGCAACCACGCTTTGGTAATTATTTCTATATCAGCCAAGGCCCAAACCTCACCACACACCACTGTACACAAGGCTTCAATACTACAAAAAAAAACGAAGATATCAGTCAAGGCTTTGGAAGTCTACTTTTAACTCACGGCAAGAACACAGAGCTATATTCTCTCAATACCTTCAAGAAACTGAGACCATTAATGTACAGTACTCTTCATTGTATTTTGATCTTCCCTATATTAAACCTGAATGAACTGAATAAAAAAAAATGCACTTTTTTTTTAATGCTTCTAGTGCTCCTTTTTTTTTTTTTTAATTAATTTATTTATTTTTGGCTGCGTTGGGTCTTCGTTGCTACGCGCGGGCTTTCTCTAGTTGCAGCGAGCGGGGGCTCCTCTTCGTTGCGGTGCACGGGCTTCTCATTGCGGTGGCTTCTCTTGTTGCGGAGCACGGGCTCTAGGCGTACAGGCTTCGGTAGTTGTGGCACGTGGGCTCAGTAGTTGTGGCTTGCGGGCTCTAGAGCGCAGGCTCAGTAGTTGTAGCACACGGGCTTAGTTGCTCCGCGGCATATGGGATCTTCCCGGACCAGGGCTCGAACCCGTGTCCCTTGCATTGGCAGGCGGATTCTTAACCACTGCGCCACCAGGGAAGTCCAATACATGCACTTTTCTTCTAACCCTTCACTCAACAAAGAAGACAATAAACAGCAGCCTCATTCAGAGATCTTTGCTAAAAAGCAGAATGCTTTGACATGCAATATTGCCATTATTATAGGCTTAGTAGTAGACATGTAGGGGAATAAGGGGAGAAAAGACAAGAGGAAAGCAGCAATGGGCAAAGGCTGGATGCCTCCCAGCCGCCCCTTTCCACAGCCCACATTACTGGCAACCACATCCACCCTCTGCCCATTCATAGCTAGCACTGCCTTCCTGGGCATGATGGCGCTCTAACGCAACTTTCCTCATGCCATGCTCTCTTCCTGCTCCCCCCACTCCCCTCATGCTCCACTTTGCAGGCCAGCCATCTGGAATCTCATGTCCTTGGGACCAGGCTTTTGGTTGTTAGGAAATACAATAAACTAGTTTAATAAGCTAATGGGAAAAGACTAAAGTAGATGATACCACTCACCCTCCTGCCTCCTGTAGGTACGTTCAAACTGCTACCTGGGGTCTCCTGGAAGTAATGGCTACTTTTTTATTGACTCATCCCAAGAGCGATCCCAGGGATGAGGATTTCAGCGCAGGCTATGAGAAAGGACGACACCATGTCAGGCTTCGTCCCTGGCCACTGGGATGGAGATGGCTACAGTAAGGAATAAGTGCGGTGAGACCTGGCCTTATCAGTATGCGTATTCCTTAACAGTGTGCAGATAGCTGAGCAGAAACCCAGCCAGCCTTCCCTAGGGATGTTTCCATTCTCACATCTGTGCAGATTAACCACAATCAACATTTGAGTCACAACACCCATCAAAGTAGACGGCTTGTAGAAAACTACCTTTTAGAATTCAAGCACCAGAAACACCAGTCTCTAGCAACAGCTCTTATCATAACCAAGATGTTGTGAGTTGTGCAACCAATTTCATACGGCTGGAAGGTTCTTTTGTCTGGTAGCCAGGTAAAACAAGGGTTGACTCCTTTAAACAATCTCCCTTCCCCCACATACCCTTCCTACACAGAATTCCCTTTGAAGCCACTGAAAATCCCTTTCACAGAACAGAGGGATGAGAACAATCCACTTGCTTTTATATGAACCTATGGTCTCCCTCCAACTATCCGAGCTAGTTCCCTTTTCTTTTTCAGACCTCTTGTCAAAATTCTCACATTCCAGGAAGGCTCTTCCTACAATGGGGCTCCTCTAAATCAACAGGGCTGCAGTCCAAAGGCTGCCCAAAGAAAGATTCAGCCAGCTGCCAGCAACAACGTCTCGGCAATACGAGTGACCTTTCCTTCTTCCATGTTTTGATTTCTTAGTGGTCATGTCCCAGTGAAGCGACAAACATCTGAGGTAGGAATTGCGTTTACACTTGTTTTTTTTTTTTACAGTGCTTCAGGTGATGACTCTACTCAATAAACTGAAAATCATTATTATATACAAATGCATATGCTAATGATGACCTGCACGCTCAGATGGCAGAATGAATAAACAATTACTGGCAAACACCATGGTATGGCATTTCAATGAAGTCATCACAGAATCACTAGCAATTATCTTTGCAAACTTAAGGTGAGGTGTCTATGGGCTGAAAGAGAGAAATGCATACTTGTGTCTTAAAAAGAGAAATAGGAAAACTCAGAAAATTAGATTCAACACCTTAACACTCAGATCCAGAAAAAATATTACAATCTTATAAACACACACACACACACACACACACACACACACACACACAGTAGCATGCTAGATAAGATCAAGGCAGTTTTGTTTAAAAAAGAAATCCTACCACATTAGTCAAACACTATGCCTCAGGAGCATGACAAATCTGGTAAAACCAAGATAGAAGGTAAAGATATGAAATAGTTTTGACTATTGTATAGTTTTAAGTTTTGTCTTGCTTGACATCAGGCAATTAAAGTATTACATCCTGAAATCCTCTTCTCATCAGGAGGATTCATAAGTGATTAGAAGGCCTTTCTCAGTAAGTAATTATTAATGGTCCAGTGTCAGCCCAGAGATGCACACTTCATGGGATTCCAAAGAGACTGGTCTTAACCTGGTGCTATTTTTAGTAGTGACTTAGAGGATGGTAGAGAATATGGTTATTAAGTTCAGGATGACATCAAACTGGGTGTGGTACATTCTGCTTTGGAAAACTAGATAAAAGTGCAAATGACCTTGATGAGTTGGAGAAGTGGGTGGACGTAAACAGATTGAGGTTCTGTAGTGTAATTCACTTGGGAAGAAAAACGAACCACAGGATTGCAGGATTCATTTTGTGATGTCATAAAGAAAACAATCTGGAGGTCAGAGTCAACAGAAACTATTGGTGTTTGTGCTTTAACCTTAAAACACATGATTGATTTAGTAAAAGAAAACCAGGAGTCCTTTCCCTCATGCTCAGTACAGATACAGGCTATACTAGAATACTCTGTGATGTCTTTAGCCCCATATTTTAAAGTAGGATATGGAGAATATGGGGGCTTTTAAGAGGAAATAAAATTTACTTACTGATTACAAGTTACAGAAACAGCCCTTAGAGAAACAACTGTAATGATAAAAGTATTGACTTAGAAAAGGTGGAGGAAAGTACTAAACCACTTTCAAGCCTAGAAAGAGGAAAAACGATGGAAGGATATCGGTTGCAAAGATATTAGAAAATCTTCCTAGCAAAGAAAGCTGTGGAAACCAGAGTGCTTTGCAATGGAATCAGAGGTCCTTCTCTGAAAACTTCAAAGAATTGGCCTTTCCCCAAATTTGGGAACAGCTTTATGTATAGACAAAAGACTATACAGGTGAAAATAAAAACAAAAGCAAAAACCTTGTATTTCCTGTTTATCTGTTTTTTCCCCTTTTAAAAGGTAAGTGGTGGGAGGGAAGGAAGGAGAAGGAATGTCCACTATGTTTCAAGACTCTCACTTCTCCATTTGAGACCATATGGCACCATTTCCCACCTATGCTTCTCCAGGTCCAAACACTGCATTGCTCAGATTCTTTGCCACACTGTTTCAGGGATGGTCTTTGCAGGTAATATTGAGTTTTGGAGAAACTACAAAGCCCAAGCTCTTTGCCACCTCTGAGTGGGATGCAGCCTGATTCCCTAAATTTACACTTTGTTCCTTTCCCATCACTGGGTTTTTGCTCAAACCTTGCCCTCTGTATGGAATGCGTAATATGTCCTTTCATCAACTTCCTGAGAACTTCCTACATTTCAAGGCCGGATACCGTCCCATCTCTCATGTAGCTGGTCTAACCTCTCCTTGCACAGTGATTTCTCCTTCCCAGGAACTCAGAGCATTCATGGCATTCATTTGATACACAGTTACACACAGCCTTGTGACACCTAAGGTACTGCTGACTCACCATTTAACATTTACTGTGTCTGCACTACATTCCCACTAGACTGTAAGCTCTTTGAAGGTGAGGATTATGTGTTAAATGGTTTCATATCTTCCTTTAGCACCCAGTTCAGCAAGTACTGTGTTCATAGTAGGGGCTGAGTTAATAGTTGCTTAATTCATGAAGGAATGATTAAGGAACATGTTTAAAGTAAATTTGATCTTTACCTACAAAAGTTGCTTTCTACCTTGGAAGGCTATTTCCAAGGAGAGACTATTCCATGAGAAAATAAAAACTGATAAAGGAAAAAAAAAACCTTAACATCTCATAAATTCTCAGTGAGAAAAGTAAATGTTAACATTATAAAACCAAAAAAAACAATGCCTTTATATATAGAAAATATTATATTACAGTCTTCAAAATGGTGTAGATTATAAAAATTATGTAACCGTTGATATTTTTCATTTATATAGAACATTTCTTATTAGTACATGCAATTATAAAAGCCAAAAAGAAACCATCTTGTGCGTGTGTGTGTGTGTATGTGTGTATGTGTGTGTGTGTGTTTCATTTAAGATGATGATTTGGTCTAATAAAATTTGAACACTTT
Source organism: Balaenoptera musculus (assembly GCF_009873245.2). Taxonomy (NCBI): domain Eukaryota; kingdom Metazoa; phylum Chordata; class Mammalia; order Artiodactyla; family Balaenopteridae; genus Balaenoptera; species Balaenoptera musculus. Next base: position 25,203,679 of record NC_045796.1, read on the forward strand.
TCTTTTATTATTTGAAGATTAATATTTTATGTTTATTTTACCCCAGCTCACTAAGACTGGTCTTTCTGCTATGACGGCCAATAAGGTGTCAGAGGTGGTGGCCGTATTTAACATGTGTATTTCCACATCTTAGATTTCGAGTTAGAACACTGGTTCATTTTACAGAGATAAATGTCTCATGATAGTCAATAATCTGGGTTGCATTTGAACCCATGACCTGGAACTTAAAAGCATCATATCTATAACACCTTTTCAAAAACCTCAGCATGAAGCATTGTCTGAGAATGAGCAGATACAGCTATTGTAAGCGCTGTTCAATTGTTTATAATCTCAATACTGTAGGTGGTGAGATGTTCAGATACCACAGAAGCGTTATGATGTGCACTGGTTGAGGAGGTTGCTTGACATCCAAGTAAAACTTGTTCTTCGCTTGAGTTATACTTTGGAGTCATCTCCTGGGAACCTGTTGCACATAGTAACACAGAATATCCCCCAATTTTCTAAAATAATTCATGATGTCCAGAGTTCTTATAAAAGCAAGCAGAGTAGGTTAGGGGTAAAGAAATGAATTTTGACCTAAACTGTGGGTTTGAGAATTAGTCAAAAATAATAATATCCTGCCAAAATCTACATTACATTGTTTCCATCTGAGGCTGTATAATGGAAATCTGTTTTTATACTAACTCTTATGGGATTTCCTTTGAAGACTGGCTACCAGCCTATATGACGCAGTCACGTATGTTTGTCCAGTTGCCCAGGGGGAAGCCGTTTTTGACTCTTTTTAGGACAGTGAGCAGGGCAGTCAATTGAGTGCAATGGAACACCTGCATCAAGCCAACGACAGCCACACAGCAGAAGGGAGTGCGTAGGGATCTAGAATAGAACAGCCCCATGGGTAACAGGAATTCTCAAAGCCTTTGGCTGTTGGTGCATCACCTATTCAGAGTGTTCAGAAGAAAGGTCTTCACTCTCTTGAGTCCTCATCTGAGATTTCCAATAAGAGGCAAGTCATAAGTTCAGGGGCAGCGTGGTGGGGAATGTTTTAAATACTTTCTGCCAGAGGCAGGCAGAAGAAGATGCAACTTGAACAGCATAATGGCTGAGAAACTGGCTTCAGAGACCGAGAAGCCCAGCTCCGCCAGCAGCACTCTTACTAGCTTCCTAGTGACTTACACGAGTCAGTTAGCATCTCTCAACTTCAGTTTCTTCATCTAAAAACAATCCTTACCTCAGCTTGATATGAGGGTTAAATGAAAGAAGGTTTGTACTGTACTTAGGACATCACCTAGGATATACTAGTCTTGCGACTAATTGGGCTTTGTGGGTTTATCACTATTATCTGGGATAAAGGAGCTCATAAAATATCCAGGACAGCCAGGATCACCTGCACTGGAACCACTTACACTGAGGCAAGACCTGTAATGGAAAATGTCACTAACCAGGTGTCTGGATAAACAGAATGTAGGCTCCAAAGCAGCAGGGTCCTATCTTTTACCTGTCTTCCCAGAGCCTCTGGTGATGCCCTAGGCACAATGAACACTTTTCAAGTATTTCCCAATAAACTGAACAAAAGAACAGGATGGTGCAAGAGACCAGAGCAGAAGCAACATCTTGAAGAATCTAAGGGACTATATTAAAGCAATTACAATGTAACTAAAGTTCTGGAAATTTCTTTTAAAGCCAATATTCATTCTTTTTGGATATATTACCCTGACTCAGTTTTTCTTCTCTCTCCTACTCTCCTCATCTTTTGGCTAAGATTTGTGAACTCCAAAAACCTCAACCAGATGTAATTCATGACAAAAATTGCCAAGTATGTTTTCGTTCCTTTTTCATTCAATATTTGTGGGCAGGTCAGAGTGTGACAAACACAATGCTAGGTGCTCAAAGATTGTGACTAATTTCAGTAATTCTTCTTGTTCCCATAGGTTGAGAGAAACCACAGTCCATGAGGATAAAATGGGACAAGCCATCAGCCACTCTCTAAATACCCTTTTTCTGAGCCTGGTAACACATCAGACCTGTTTCTTACTGTTTCTCTGTACCAAGGGTGTCACTTCCTGGCCATGGATTGAAGTGAGAGAAGAGGAGGAGTAGATGACTTGGGTGTCTTTTCCCAGGAAAAAGGTGTATGGATGTGATTCATAAGTGCTTCACATGGGACACTGGTTTCTCCGTTTTTCACCTTACTTCAAGCATTCTTTATGAAATTCAGTTACTCAAGTGCTCAGGATTTAGGAAGGCTGGCTGATATTACGAGGTAAGGAGAAATTTCATTTTGTTTTCTAATTCAGTCACATATGAACACAGAATTTTCCCCCAAATTCCCAAGATATTTCATGTGGAATTGACACTTTTCGAAAAAATCGATCCTGGACATCACCTCAAAATTTTTTTAAAGCCAGAATGCTAGTTAGAGGATTATAGGTCCGAGAGTTATTTTTTAAAATGGTTCAAAAGAACCAAAAATCAGTTACATTTCAAATAAAAACCATAATTTGGTATTTAGTATCAGATGTATAAATTTCAACAAACAGTAATGTAACATTTATTAAAATGTAAAAACAATTTCAGTCCCAGAAACATATGTTAAATAAACAGTAAAGGGGATGTTCCAAAAGATTTAATGGATTTGCCACCTAAAAACTATGGCAATTCCAAAGTTATGCTTAATTCAATTGACATTTATTAAAATAGTACAGACTGACTGGAAAACAGAGATGAATAAGATGCAAGCTTTGCCTCACAAAGTTCCAACCTAGCTGCACAAAGCAATGAAGAAGCAAACTGGTGTAATACAAAGTAGTATTGCCGTGCTTATTGCTGGCAAGGGTCCCAGAATGAGCTCCTAGTCCAATTCTCCGAGTCCACAAGAGAATCCTGAAAGGCGAAGAGGAATCTTCCAGGTGGACATGGCAGAGGGATAGTGATGGCAGAGACCATCATGGAACACAAGATAGTTTGGTGACACTAGTGTGAAGAAGCATCTGTACTGGGTGGTGGCAGGGAAGGAGATCGGGCAAAGATAGAACGGGAAAGTGGGTGAAGGCAGGGACATTGAAAGGCTTGGAGTGATTGGTAGGGTAACAACACACCCTGTATTGCCCAGGCAAATCTGGCTTATAACTATGGCCCCAACATAATTATTAATTATTAATTATTGAGGGTGTAAGGTGCCCCTTACACCCTCAAAAGTGTCCCAAATTGATTCGTAAGTTTTATGGTCTTCCCAGTGGTTGGAAGCTATTGGCCCTAGGGATCCAAATATAAATACAACCTGACTCCTGCCCTCAAAGAGTTCACAAAAATGGAAGAGGCAGACAGGAAAAGAGATAATTATAGTACAAATCAAAAGGTGATATATGCTATAACATAAGAATGATATACACACCCAGAAGTGATGACATTTGAACAGAGTTTTAGAGAATGAGTGGGAATTGAACATGAACACAAAACACTCTAGGCATGAAAGGTCATACCATGTTGGAGAAAAGAGGGCATCCAAGGTGGTCGGACAGAAAAGAACCTCAGTGGCTCTGGTGGCAGATGAAGCTGAAAAGTTAGCCTTTAAGATGAATTGTCAAGGGCCTAGAATATCACATCAAGGAATTTGGAGCTGAAAATGTCAGCAATAAGGAGCCTTCAAAGATTTCTAATCAGAGGACCCATAGGAGCCAATTTGGCTTTTGAATTGAAAACTCCAGCTTCTCTGTGGAGGATGAACTAGAGCAAGGAGATAGATGATGGCTGCACTTCAAATGGAACAGAATTCAGTGCTGCAGATATCAGCGCTCTCTCTCTCTCTCTCTCTCTCTTTCCTTTTGGAAAACAGTAATGACAAAATTTGTGAAAAGAACATAACTTCAACTGTATATTACATATGATGGTCAATGGATGGCAGTTAAAGAAACTAGATCACTCTAACATTCAATGGTCAACAGAGAGGTTTAAAAAATGTTCAGTAAAAAAGCCTTATTTGCACAAACATAAGACAATTTCCTCAGCTTTCTGAAAAAGGGGATTCTGTGCAGATAAGAAGATTGTGGTCTACATGAGTCCATTAACTAAGGCAGAGACTTCCCCATATTTGTGAAGGATCACAAGGAATCACCATAAAGAATCACTTTTGTTAGAGTTTCCCCCCTTATGATTCCAATTTTTGAGAAATTTCTTCCACTAAACAAGCAGCATTTTAGTTACAGATAACTTATTTTCTTATTGTTTTATTATTCACACGTAAGACTTTCCTGCCAAAGTTTCTGATCATTAGGAGAAAATCTCTGTTATCACACCAAGTTGATATGATTTTAGCCAAAAGCAAAGAAACTTGACATTTTATTTAGCCTGTAGGGACTTATCTCAGGTTAATAAATGGTTTCTGTTAGCATTTTTGAAATATTGAAAATACCTCAAGGAGTCCATTAAAATCTTCAAGGACCCTGAGGGATGTAGAAACCTTTTGACAGGAAACTTGTGCACCAGAGAATAGACTTTAAAGGGTGATTGAGAATAAGCAAATCCAACATGCACCATACTCCCCCAACTCCTATACATTCATTCTGTTTGACAAGAGTTTATTGCACACCAACTAGTCATGCACTAGGCACTGAAGTAGACATTGGAGATACAAAGACAAAATTCCTTGCCCTCAAAAAGCTCACAGTCTAGTCAGAGACATAGAGATGTAAACGGACTCAATACAATTTCATAAGGGTTCGACTGCACACACTAATTTCATGCTATGGCTGTAGAGGTATCATTTCCCAACTCTGCCTTGGGGAGCCTGGGATGGCTTCCAGAGGAGTTAGCAACTGAGCCATGTTACGGTGGAGAAGCCAGCCAGCCAGCTGAACAAATGGGATAAGCCTTTCCAGGAAGTGGGAACAGAAACAACTAGCAATTCAGCAGGAGAGACAGTATAGTACACTTGTTAAACTCACAGACTGTGTTGACAAACCACCTGGAAGGGACTCTACCCTCCACCACTCACAAGTTGATGACTTCCCACAAGCTACTTAACCTCTCTAAGCCTCTGTTTTCTCTGTAAAATAGGGACATCTAATTTTTGGAGTCATTAAGAGGATCAAAGTGCACACAAAGCATTTAGCTCCAAGCTTGGTACTTAATAACTAGTGCTTATACGTGCCGTTTCTCTGTTGCTCTTAGAAAGCATACTGATTGTGGGAGAGCAGATTTGGGCAGGATGGCAGGAACTAGGGCCTGAAGGATTTCTCTGCTATACTAAACAGGCAGCATTGCCTTCTGTGGATCCTTGAAGGATTTTACGTGGGGAGTAAGGAGTAACATGACATGATTTTTGTTAGAAAGATCACTTTAGCTGTAGTGTGTAGAATGCATTGTGGAGAAATGGGAGACTCGGAGGCATAGGGATAACTAGGAGACTTCTCACAATGGCACCAAATAAGCTTAGTGTCACTAAATGGTAATAGTTATAACTGTGATTGCCAAGATGAATCTGCTAAGGGAAGAAAAATATTAGTTACATTCACTCACACTAGATCTGCAATATTCTGTGAAACCTTCTCTTCCTGAAGTGTTTGCTTTTCTCCTTAGAGCAACAAAGCATCTTTTGAATTAGCACAGCAACGCATGTGGGAACTTCTTGTCAGCTCAACACAGGGGGACGTATAGAAAGTCCTTTCTAAAGAGTTCCACACCTGTAAAAAGCCTCTTTGCCTTAAATGTGATGACTTAACTAATGGCATAAATAAACCCTCTTTGAAATGCAGAAGCAGCATAGAAGGAGCCTCTAGGAAGTCGCATTTGATATGCACAAGCATCTTGAAAAAAATGGTTTCCCTCTCCCCCATCCCCACTTGACAATTCTGCAAGCCAGGCAAGAACACCAACAAAGCAGGGTCTTCACAGCTTGATCTCCACCCCCTAGCAGCTGGGCTTTGAGAAGAGTACATGTTGCAAACCACCTTTTGCCAGAAATCTCCAACCTCAGGCTAACACCAGGCCTCCAAGGGAGATGAGGAGCTTGAGAGCTGTGAGCCAGAAAAAAGAGACCACCAAAGTTAGGGGATCTTGAGGAAATGCTGCAAAAGGAGTTCTGCCCACCAGGAATACAACTCTACGGTCAGTGTTCTCCTTATGCTAAAAGTGTGTACCACTAAAAAAAAAAAAAAAAAAAAAAAAATTGTTCTGGATAGATATGTAGAAAGGGAAAGCCCAACAGCTTTAAATAAAAGTTCTTAGGCAAGGGGGTGGGGAAATAAGAGAGTATTTAGAGGGAAGAAAAGGAACTTAGAGCTGAAAGCAAAGTGCCACATTTGAACGTACTATGTTTTGCCCAAATGGTTTCTTCACAGCCTGTTAACTAACAGCTGAGGCTCTTTCCTATAATCAAGACCACCCTGATGTGATAACTTGGTTCTGAACTTACCTTAGTGGCATGTATAAAGGCAAGCTAGCTGCCTGCAGCTCAGGGAGTTAGACACAACCCACAGAGCAATTCCAGTCACGTGCAAGGTCAAGGTACATAGCTTTGCAAGCAATACTGCTGGAGAGTGTCCTGTACTTTCACCCCAAACCCATCTGGAGTCCTTGGAAAATCCTTCTGAAAAGTACCGTAAGAAAAATTCCTAAAATGTCAACTTTAGGAAAACTAGCAATTTTTGTGTCACTTTTAAAAAATATCTTTTTGTATTTTCCATGAAAGTTATTTTTCTATAATGGAAAATTAATTTTTCTATAATTTTACTCATCTATAATGTGTTTGAATCAGTTGCTTTCATAACAGTCATACAGAATTTATTAGAAATCAGCTGTAAATGTATTGTGCTGTTACAGTATAATCTCCCCCCTGGTCTGCCTCAAACTTCAGTGAAGCTTAATCCACATGCAAAATTTTTAAAAAGTTATATACCTGTATAATGCCAGAGGTACACAAAATCTATGGATGCAGAATCAAAGAAAGAATGCGTAGAAATGCAACTGAAAAACTGTTATGAATAGGAAAAAGTTGGAAAATAACTAAAAATTGTTATGATTCTAATAAAGACGGGAAAGAAGAAATGGATTATTCAAGTCCAAAATTATCCATTGTAGTCTGTAGAAAGTTTTGATTTCTGGCATGTGCAACAAGAAATAAAGCAGAAAGAGAGAAAGACTTGCGAATGGTTCAGTCTGGCTTGTTAGGAGCTTTAACAAGGAGAAAAACAAACACATCAGTGGGTCATAGGTCAGATGTAAAAGATATGGTTTAATGAATAAAACTCAGATGTCTGGCACGACTGCTATGTTTCCCAAGTAGATATTGATAGTAGATTTTTTTAAAGTATAAAACATTATAAAAATCTAGCCCCCATGGAAAGATCCTTTATATGCTGTATACTCTGTGTGTGTGTGTGTGTGTGTGTGTGTGTGTGTGTTATACAAAGCACAAGGAGCCAGCATGGTCCTTCTTCAAGGATTTTCAGTCTAAAATGTGGCAGGGAAAGAATAAAGAGACCGACACTAAAAAACTTCTGGGAGAAATATTCTGAGTGATATCATCGAAGGAAACTATTGAAGATTTTCAAGGAAAGACTTCTTATGATCAACCTATCAAATGTTTTTGTGCCATATTGAATAAACAACGAAGAACATAAAAATTCACCTCTGGACATCTGTAGTGGACAAAAAAATTAGTTTTTTTTTTTTTTTTTTTAAATAAAACTATTCTCTACTATTTTCTTATGTCATTGAATATCCCTTTCAGGATAACTCACATGATAAATTCCCTTCAGAACTAAGAGTAACTACAAAGAAAAAAGTTTATCTTTCCTAATGAACAAGTAGTCCTTTCCTTATTTGACACTGAAACCATATAACCCAGCATATTTCTCCCTTTGCCTTGGCTACCAGGAAGCTCTGAGAAAATTTGCTTCCCTCAGGATTTACCGATCCCATTATCCATTTTTCTTCCTCCTTTGACGTTTATCTTTTGCTGTTCTATTCTTGTGTGAAGGTCCTTCTATCTTACTGTGTCTTTTGAAAAGCTGTTATCTCATTCAAAGTTGGGAGGTGAACAGTAGGAGAAAGAAAAGGATAAGCATTTTCTTCCTTTCCATCTAGGACAGCGCCCTTTGCTCAAAGTGGAGAAAAAAAGGGATGAAAGGACAATGAACTTTGAAGCCATTTTTCTGGATTTGGAGAAACAATCAACACAACCCTTGCTTTGCAAAAGGTAACTTTGGTCTGAAGTCGTGTTCCACTGCCTTTTAAAGGTAATAGACAATGATAGAAAGTCTTTCACCTGTGAAGTCAAGCAGACTTCATTTGAAACCCCAGCTCTGCCCCTTGGCAGCTGAGTGGCTTCAGTCGAATCACTTTACTCTCTGGGCCTCAGATAATAATACTTTTTTAGCAGAGTTGATATTGAAATTAAATAAGACAATGTATACAGAAGCAAATGGCATATTATATGGCACACAGCAGGCACCTCAGCAAGTGTCGTCTCCCTCCTTTCTTTCTTTCTTTTATTTTCCCCGAGGGCACACTCTTTTTCTATTTCTAAGACATTAGACATAGTGTTGTCTAAGGAGGAGAATTCAGTGTGGCAGTTGATGATAGCCAAAAGCCATCACCAAAGACTTCTTTTATTGTTTTTCTCCCTTAGAGACTATTTTGGGGGTGTGGGCGGGGGTGGGGGGGGGATAAGAGGGATCACTAGCCAATTGGATAAGTTAATTATTAACTTTCTTACTCTGTTAAGTATAATAATATATTATTGCCAATTAGAGTTTCTGATCAACTTGAGGTTCTTATTGTTACTGATATTATTTTAAATAATTCAAGTCAAAAGCAAAACCCGCTGAACGTTTTAAATAGCTTGAGCAGCTTGATGGCCTACAGGCTTCAGAAGTATTGAAAGGCACTAGAATGCTTATCTCACTACCTGGCTGACTTGTAGGAGTCTGGAAGCTTCCAGTGGGGCATCACTAGGATGGTGGCTGATGTGGCAGCTATTTCTGATGAAATCTACCAGGCTTGAGATAAACTAACACCAAGGGCATCAGAATCAAGAGATGTGGTCTTCATAGAGAATGAACTGTCTCTCCATGCCCGAGAGGGTGTCCATTTAGCCATCAGATGACAATACTTGGTTGGGGGGCGGGGGTGGGCGTCACCATATTGCAGAATATGATTCTTAGCTTTCAGGTACAGAAACTCAATTTTTTAAGTGCTTAGCAGACTCTATAGTCTGATATGTCCTAACCAAAATTAAGATAAAATATATATTCATCCCCAGATTTATTAATTTTTAATAGGAAAGGAACATGCTTTTTCAGTGGCTGAAATACTTAGGTCCACCAAGTTGATTATCTTCTTACATTTATCACCCTATCCTGATTCTTTTCTTTTTAATATCTTATCATTTTCTCAATTATACATAAACAAAGCTGAAAGAAAAAACACTTTTTTGAGAATGATTTATGTAGATTTACATAGACCTACCTAGCTTATTTCTTTCAACTGCTATATAGTGTTCTATAGTATGGCTATAGTGTATTTTATCCATTCCCTTCTTGTACACACATACAAGAGATTCTCTAAAGTATACACCTGGAGGCAGAATTGCTGATTTACAGGATATGGGCCTTCTGATATGATTATACCTATTCACACCCTAGCAGCCATGTTGGTTTGCTTCCCCACATTCTGAACAACAAATAGTATTAGACTTTTTAATTTCTCCAAATTTATGAAAGTGAAATTAAATCCCATTGGCATTTTATTTTGAATTTCCCTGGCTACTGTTGAATTTATGAGCACCATCTCATATATTCATTAATCATTTGGTTCCCTGTGGTTTACTATGAGTTGCTTGTTCATTTTTTTGTCCAGTTTCTTATTGGGTGGTTTCATCTGGTTATTTTTTTTTTTTTTTTTTTTAGCTTGATAGCATTTTTAAACATATTTTTACAAATTTACATATTTTACACATTTTGGGTAATAATCCTTTTCCTATCATATAATATATTATTCTAGTCCACTATTTGTCTTTTAACATTATTATCTCATTTGTCATTCAGAAGCAGTCTTTTCGTGTATAACTTATGCTTTTTTTGTATATTGCTTCAGAAGTTTTTCCCTACCGTAAAATCTTAACATTATTCCCTATGTTTTCTTCTGGTTCTTACAACTTGAATTATTTATTAGAAATTTCCTTGGTGGACATGCAGTCAGAGCAAGAAGATTGATCATGGAAGACAGCTGACAAAGGCCATGGTAAAGCCAGTGAGCAAACACCCCCATGTAGCAGAGGACACTTCTCAGGGACCAAAACTTGTGTCTTGTTTGTCCAGTGCCGATAATCACAGCCAAATTCTTACTCTTTAGATTCCATTTCATCTAGGTGCCACGCTGACCATCTGCCTTCAGTTAACACCTCTTCCCCTAGACAACTCATTAGACTTTGGCGTTCATAGTTGATTCTAATCATTTATGTTGCTTTGGGGCTTTTCCAAAGTGGTTTCATTGCTCTATTGTCATGGGAGCACCTCCCTGAGACTCATAGCCTGGTCGTCTTGGTTAGATACGGGTGATCCCTGTTCTCCCCAATCAAACCCACATAGACAGTCTTGTGAGTTACTTCTCTGGACAGCTAATCTCACCCATTATGTGTGGTCCTTTCTAGTTTTCTCACTTTCAGAGGGCAAACCTCATGTCTGTTTACACTTCAAAATTCCAGTGATGCCTTATCTCATCTCTGTGTTCTGAAAATTAAAAGAACTTTGTAATAAACCACCGTGTTTGGAAAGAAAGGTGATCAAGTGGTCTCTCTAGCACTGATAAAGGGACACAATTAATTTGTCACTAAAAACCATATCAGGCACTTTTCTTTTTCAGATTCTATTTGGCCACTGAGCAGTCTTCACCCAAGTCAGAACTGCACCATGGCCTCTAGGTGTTCCAGAATCCTAGTTATAAACGCTGATTTCTACCACGTTTGCCTCTGGTATTCTTCAAACCAGTGCTCCGCCTGTCATAAATGGTTCTCGTGAAATAATCTGAAAGCAGAACATCAAGCTGTTATCAGGGAACTGGTTCTGCACCTTTGAACAGGGGTCCTTTTTCTTTCATCTGCTTCAGAGCACACTCCTGGCTACCAGCACAACCTACATGTTCTCCCCGGCATGAGTTCTCATAGGGGCTTGCCTGTCTAGCAATTCCAGAAGCTAAGAACAACCCTGGCAGTCTCATCATGACGGTCTTTGGCCTCTACTGGGAGGGCAGCCTTCAGCTACCTGTAGCTTCTCTGTAGTGCCAGCTGGTGTGCAGTTGATCTTCTCAAGTTTGTCGGCAAGGCATAGACAACAGGGCATGAACTCCGCAGAACAGTTCATATCACCTTGTACAACTCTTTCTGGCTTGCTCTTGATTCCCTCTGTGTCCTTGGGCAAGTCATTTCACTTCCCTTAGCCTGAATCTCTGTAATCTCCAAATGAAATAGTTGGACTAGATGGTTTTTATGGGCCCCCCCCATCTGTAATTTATACTGATTCATGACTCTTATGAGTTTACTTCAGAAACTCCAGCATCTTTCAAGGTGTGGCTAGAATCAGGCACAGTTTTGCATACGGCTTATGAACGCTTCCCTACTATTCTCTAGTCACAGTTTGTGCAACAACTAGATTTTTTTTTAATTGAGAAATACTTGACATATCACATATTAGTTTCAGGTGTACAACATAATGATTTGATATTTGTATATATTGTGAAACGATCACCACCACAAGTCTAGTTAACAGCCATCACCACACTTAGTTACAAATATTTTTTTCTTGTGATAAGAACTTTTAAGATGTCCTCTCTTAGCAACTTTTTTTTTTTTTTAGCAACTTTCAAATACGTAATACAGTATTTTTAACTAGAGTCACCATGCTGTAAGTTACATCCCCAGATTTATTTTGGTTTATAACTGGAAGCTTGTACCTTTCGACCCCCTTCACCCATTTTCACCACCAACACCACCACCACCTCTGGCAACCACCAATCTGTTCTCTGGATCTATGAGTTGGAGTTTTTTGCTTTGTTTTTTTAGATTCCACATACAAGTGAGATCTTGTCTTTCTCTGTTTGACTTATTTCACTTAGCATAATACCCTCAAGGTCCATCCATGTTGTCAGAAATGGCAACATTTTCTTCTTTTTTATCCATGCATCCATCAGTGGACACTCAGGTAAAGATTTTGATGATGTTGGTAACTTGATGCATTTAAAGAAAACTAAACCTTTCTAGCTCTAGCTGCCCAGGCCCTCTCACTTTTAGAAGCACAGCTACATCAAGTTAAATCACTACCATCATGATTCAGTTGTACACTCTTGGTGGTAAAGAGGGGGATCCAAAAGAGAACCACCAATGTTGATGATCAGAGAACACCAGATCAAGGCACAGACTCAAACCTCAGTGAACTTCCTTAGTATCTAAGCATACTTTGTAACTTAGTCACCTCCTCCAAAAAAAACTCTTTACGAGTTTTGTAAAGCCAATTAGTCCAGTTTGTTGTTTACCAAATTAATATATATCAGAACATAGTTTCCGTTCTCCATTTAAAGTCTATATTTAAATAGATTAAATCTATTCTGATCTATTTTTGAGCCTGTTTTTATTGCCTGAGAACAATTTTACTTATCCAAATCTCTTCCCCCCAAATTAATAACTCTCTATAGGCCAAGTAAAGTGAAAAGGAAATAGGTTGCAGTGTCATACAAACCATATTACGAATTCACACTGTGCCAAGTATTAGGACACAAAGAAAAATAAGTTATGGTCCCCAGCTTGGAGGAGTTTGTGGTGGTAGCAATGACAGAAAGGGGGTGACATGTAGGAAAACCATGCTCTGTTAGAGCTAGCTGAATGAGTTTCACTTTGCGGGTTCCAATCTTTCACCTTTTATCTAATCACCTAAGATCTCAGATAGCAGAGTCCTCTAGCCTCATGAACTCTGGACTTCTTTCTTTATAACTGCACTAGCTTTTCCTGTCTCCTCTGCAAGGAGGTCTACCTATTAAGCAACAAAGACCACAGAAAGCACTCCTTGTTGGTGTTATGATGCTCTGGAACTTACATCTAAATTAATATTTCATAAAAAGCATCCTTATGCTCCACTATTGCACCAGATAATATGGGAACTCACGAACACATTGCATGTGGGTTCATCTTCTGCTGGATCCACTTCCAAAATATCCTCTTAAATGTAGAAAGAAACATGGATGAGGAGCCCCTACCTCCAGGCAGAGAATCGATTCTTCCTTAGAATTTTCTTCCTCTTGGTAATACGTTATGAAGGATCCACAAAGCCAATAAAAAAAAATACAGGAACAGTGGCCTAGAGAAGAGTTTAATTACTGGGGAGAATGTGGAATCTCAAGAAGGTGGTAAATGCAAGAAGAGCTAAAGAAGTTTTGAAAACATAAATAATAATTAATTTTATGAATGCTCTTCCTAAATTATTTAGCATAGATTAACACTTATAGAGAAAACTTTTACAGAGTCCACAGAGAAGCAAACTAGAATATTGGAAAATATTTTAAATTTTTTTTAAAGAAGGTTTTAAATTAGATCTCAACGGCTTAACTGTAAGGGTTAAAGGAATTAGAATTTTTAGCTTTATGATCACTGCCTCTGAGCCAGGTACTGTTTTTGCGCTGGGGATATGATGCTGTGACACTGGGATAAGTGTGGTCCCTACCATCATGGAGACAGTAATTAAAGAGTCACAAAATAAATGTGTAACTACACATTGCAAGAAGGACTATGAAGGAAAATCACGAGGCATTATATATAATGTGGCAATAATGGAGGTCCTAACCCGTCTGGAGCAAAATCACAGTAAAGCTTCATAGGATGGCAAGGTATTACAAGCTACCAGTAAGTAGGATTCTAATGATTCAGAATTTCAAATTATTTCAGCAGACCACTGTAGTTGTCGCTCAGAGATAATAGGAAGAGAGGGAGGCCGAAGGATCGGTCATTGCACTTATGTCTTTCCTTTGGTGAAGACACCACAGACCAAGGCCTGGTCCTCAGCTTGGCTGGTCCATCCATCCAGAGCTGAACTGGCTCCCACACTCATTAGACCACAAGAGATTGATGAAGAGCAGGTTATTAATTTACATCAGGGAAGTATGCGCTTCTAGTGCCTGGAATTCATGTGGCTACTAAATCTCAAGGGAACCCAGGAGGCCTAAGAAGCTGGGGCTTTCCTGCTAAGAATGCTGATCTTATCTTGAACACATTTATGCTCTTTTCTTTCACTCCTAGAAGATAATCTTATCTCAAAGTTAATCTGAGGCTGCTTCTCTGATACCCCTACATACCGATTCCAGAAGCTAGGCTGCACAGCAAATTAGCTTAGAAATCCCTTGCTCACTACAAATTGATGGTGTAAACAAAATTGTTTAAATTACTTAAAAGAACTGAAGCACCTACAAGCACTCCAGAAAATACCACTTAAAATACAAATAATTCACACACTCAATACAAGTCATTCTTATCTAGTTATTACACAGGCATCTGAATGAATGAAAGAAGGAACTAATGAATCAACAAGTGAAAGAAGACTGAACCCACAGACAACTTTGGGGTCATATATTTATTTGATATTAGAAAGAAACCTATATTTTTAAAAGGAATTTGTTAACATTCAGACTTCCCAGTAGATTAAACTCTCCATTCCCTGCCCTGACTCAGCCATTGATCCAAATTATTTATTATAATAATTATATGATCCAAATTATTTATAATAATAGAGACTGGACACCACCAAAATCAGTTTTTATTCAACTAGGGCTCATGGATCTTTCATAGTCCTTAAAAGATTAGGGGGGGAAGGGGTCTCTTTTTCTCTTCAAGACCTCTTTAACTTTATGTTTTCACTTTGTTGTTAATTTTTAATAAATTATTACAAGCATATTATGGATCATTCAAATGGACCATCTTTCAATATCTGGATTTGTGATTACAATCGTGGAGGTGCCAAACGGCATTACTTTAGTTGTTAAATACTAGTTAAGACAAGAATAGACGTGGATTTAATATATAAGTGATAGCTTCACACCATGTGAAAACCAAAAGTCATGGTGCACTGTACATAAAGTTTTGCAATGGTTCAAATAGAGAATTTCATTGAACAGCAAGCTATAGCATCAGCTAGCCGAACTTGATAGGAAAAAAACTCGTGTTGTGATTCTTTTTGCTAGATTCACCCTGCAAAGGATGACTTAATCTTGACAAAATCTGCCATGTAAATGCTGTTAATTTCTATTTTTATTGATTCTCTAGTTTCATTTTTTATTTAGCATGCAAATGTGTTCTAGTATTACAGCTGTATAGGAGCTATAAACGTAAGTGTGTCACATATCATTTTCTACTGTTCCATACTTAAGAAATGTAATAAAAATAATGTAAGTAAGCATTTGAGGCCTTCCTTAGAGATGTTTTTCTTTTGAAAGGGGTCTATATATTACTCTTGAGAGCCAGCATTTTTCAATATTTCTATTCCGTGAGTCTCCGTCACTATTATTTCACAAACCATTTAGGCATTTTTAAGTCACTTTAAAATTTTTGTATGGCATATAGAAAGAAGAGAGTTCACATGAAATATTATATTTTAGATAAATATATTATTGAAGTTTATTTTGAGGAGTTTATTTTAACCTGATTTTTAATAATATTTATTACACAAAAATATAAAAACAAATTTTTTTTCTTATGTACTGGACTTCTGTTGTATGACTTCTTTTGAATGAAATCTTAAGGAAAAGCATATTTTCTTGACAAATTTAAAATAGGCAATATATTCTCTTTGGATTTTGTGCCAAATGTGTATTTAACCTAGATTGAAATATAACTACATAGAATGATATCAGAAATTGACACAAAATACTTTCATTTCTCCATGTTTTTAGTTCTTGCATTTTGTGCTTAAAAACCAACTAGGTTTCTAAAAAATAATTTTTGTGTTATTTATAACTAATTAGATAAAAGGAATAGTTTCAGGCCATTATTTGTAAACATAACTTCACTATTTTTCCATGTGGCAGTTGAATCTTTGTTTCTAACAAATTGAAGGCCAATCTGGGTGTAGTCATCACTATGCTTTCTCTTTCTAGCACTGATTTTTGAGTTCTAGAGTTAGGTATTTATGTTATATAAGAATTTTCATTATATGAAGGTAACCCCTGCACCGGGTGAGCATCGTCATAAGTCATTTGCAAGATAATTATCACAATGACGTTTCTCATTGGTTTATTTTATTTGGGACTATTTGCTTTCTATCTTAAAAAAATTCATATGTGAATGAGAATCAAAACAACTTCAAGTAGCAAAACAGTAAAAACCTCCCCTCTGACTGAGGTATTTAGCAAGTGAGTAACTGAGTTAAGCGCCTGCTGTTGATGTTCGATGTCTATTACCAGCTTAGTAGGCTCACTCAGCACACTCTCAGAAACTCTCAAACTTCCATTTTGAACTGCAAAAAATACTTTTAAATGATTTTACTTCCCACTTTTTAAAAAGTAGAAATTGATACAGATTCTGTTACTGCCTTTTACAACCCTCCCACCCATAACACAGAAGGTCAGTTGGGAAAAGCTGATCGCAACCATTCAACGCATCTCTATCCTATTTCACTGAAGTCTTCATAAAGACTTAGTTCCCTCTGATAATCTGCTCTGGTGTTTTAAAATCCTGATGTTTAGGAAGTCCTTTATGAGCAGTCATTTAACTTCTCAGGACTTCAGATTTCTCATCTAGAAAATCAGGGAGTTTGGATAAGATTATTTTTAAAGTCCCACCCCAAATTAGAATTCTGTGATTTTTGTATTATCCGAAGCTTTAGTTTTCATAACTGTTTAACATCAGAACAATGTTTTAAAACAAATTCGAACAAGAAATCCTTTATATATAAAGCACGTAAAAGTGAAGCTAAGAACACTCAAGGTCTGTAGAACACAATTTGAAAAGCACTGATCTAAAGCTCTTTTTTAAAAAATGCTTTCCTTTCTTCTTTGTCTCAGTGGAAAAGGAAAACATCTGGAAAGGATCCACCATATTAGTTTCCCTATGCGTACACCAGAACATATGGATTAAGTCACCTGTCAGCTTTTTCTTCTCCAGATTAAATAGCCATTATAAGTCCCATTTCCCATCCCTTTAAAATATATTTCCCTTTTTTTTAAATGAACCTTATTTAGTTTCTGTAACTCTTTATTAAAATGTAAAGTTAAAAACCAACCACAATTTCTGAAGAAGAGCCAAGTGTAGCAAAAGGACTACTTCCAGCTCTATCATTTGATTTTCTCACTCCTAACACACACCAAGTTGTTTCCTTTTTAATAACAGAATTGCATTGCTGCCTTCCATTCAACCAATAGCTCAGTTTGACTCACAATTTTTTTTTTGGCTGAATTGGTTATACCTAGTCAGTAATTTCCCATCCAATACCCGTGCAGTTTGTTACTGTCCTCTGGGACCTTTGAAATTTTTCCTATTGAATACAATCCTGATTTTGATGGCATATTTATCTAGTTAAGGTCACTCAATTCTTCTTCTGCTTTCCAACATACCTCATCCAACTTTATAACCCAAATAAGTATTGTCTAGTTTATTGTTAAAGTTGTAGACTAGTAAAATGTCATTTATCGGAACATGCGTGAGGTATGTTACGGGCTAAATTGCGTCCCCCAAAATTCATATGTTGACGTCTTAACACCCAGCATCTCAGAATGTAACTGTATTTAGTTATAAGGTCTTTAAAGAGGTGATTAAATTAAAATGAGGCCATATAGGTGAGTCCTAATCCAATCTGATTCATGACATGCAAAGAGACACCCGGGACTTCAGCACAGAGGAAACACAGAAAAGACCAGGTGACGACACAGCAAGAAATCGGACATCCGCAAGCCAAGGAGAGAGGCCTCAGAAGAAACCAACCCTGCTGACACCTTGATATTGGACTTCTAGCCTCCAGAACTATGAGAAAATAAAGTCTGTTGTTTGAGCCACCCAGTCTGTAGTATTTTGTTAAGGCATCCCGGGCAGACTAATAAAAGCTACTCTATGCATGGCATTGCGTAGTCCCTGGGGGCTCACCAAGGAACCTCTGCCATTACAGAGAAGGCTACAGGAGGGCACAAATGCCCGTAACTCAAGCCAGAATAAGTCATAAAGGAAGATCTGAGCAAAATGCCTTGGGAGCACCGAGGGAGCCAGAATTCTTTCTATCTGGGGGATCAGGGAAGGCTTGAAAGAGGAGACGTCAGTTGAACTGGACCTTCAAAGATGGGCAAAATTTCAATCATGGGGGGTGGGGGGAGAGGCAGCAATCCAGGGGAACAGGACTTCATGAGCATAAACCAGGCTTACCCCACACCCGTGATCACTTTTACAACGACGCCAGTTGTCACCCACCTACGGACAAGATTGGTAGTTTGCAAACTTGACTGAACATCAGAACTAACTGGAAGATTGTTTAAAGACATGTAGATCCTCAGTCCCCACTCCCAATCTGCTGAATCAGAGATGATGCTCTAGAATCTTCAACCATCTTCTCAGGTGAGATAGAATCAACTCCATCAAGTTTAAAGCCCCTTTTTAACAAAAACACTTCACTGTCCTCCCCCCTCCATGGTAATAACTATATTTCTTATCAAATGTGAAAATACATAAAGACAGAAAAAACTATTCTGAGTTTAGTAATGATTTCCAGTAAATTTGCACTTTATTAATTGAACCAAATCCATAGGTTTAAAAATTATATGAATTTCTTATTTTGACATATACACATACATGGAAGACATTATTTCTTCAACTTGCAGATAATGCAAGGTTGTATATAGGGCTTCTGCCTCTTTACTAACCATGTGTCCTCACCCTGCCACTAAAGTCCATCCGCAGTTTCTGGATCTGGATCCACTGACACTTCCTACCCCCAGTTATTCCACAGACCAGTAAAATATCAGAATATTCCATCCTGTGAATGACGGAGAATAGGAGAGCGAAGGAGAAGGGCAGAAATAGGGATTGTTGCCACACTTCATGCTCAGACAGAGGTCCTGTGTCATTATGGCGGCCAAGTGGATGGTAGAACAGAGCAGCAGCAGTGGTTTTCTCACCAGCTAAGACCTGGAGTCAAGGTCTTGGGAGGAGGGGAAGAGGAGAATGGGCCCAACCAGTGTCTGGCTCTGACTGATTCTTTCTCTCCCCTTTTCCCTAATCCCTCTGAGAAGATGGGTTTGGGGGCTGGGGTGGGGTTGTTTTGTTAACTCTCAAAGTCCTCCTTTCTGAAGTGATGAAAGTAATCCCTACTTGCTAAGGTGAGGATTAGGTGAGATCATTTAGGTAAAGCACAAAAAAAAACCCATTATTAGACCCCACACTGCGCCCCAGCCTCACCCTAGCTCCACCACACAGGTATGAACTCTTTCATATATTTTTTGAAGCTGGGCCCTTCAGTCAGCCTTTCCTCAACTCAGTTTAGCTGAAGCCCAAGGCTTACCTCCAAAAGCTGTTTCAATCAAAATTTCACACCAGTGGGGACCTTCCTCCATACTCAGCAGCCAGGGATCCCTCCCAAACATATCAGTTTTCCTCAAGTCCGTAACAGGCCACAACGCAGACAGTGGTAAGCTGCTGTTCTCCTTTCCACTAGATTTCTCTACTGCCAGCATTAAAAGTAACATTCTCCAGAAAATCTTTCCTGACCACCGGCCCGGAAGCCCTTTATTTGGGTTCCCTTGGTACTTCTGCTATATTCCTTCCATCCATCCATCCATCCATCCATCCATCCATCCATCCATCCATCGTCTCATTAATCTAATCAGTAAAAGACTTGCTTTAGACACTGAATAAACAAACAGGCAAGGTCCCTCCTCTCCTGGAGCTGCCACTCCAGGGGGGAAGACAGTGAAAATTCAATATGCAACAAGTCAGGTGGGGATAAATGCTAAGAGAGTAAACAAAACAGTGTAAGAAAACAAAGAGGGATATTGCTAGTTGGGAAGGATAATCAGGAAGACCTCATAGAGGTGGTGTCTGAGCAGCAGAAACATGAAGAAATGAAAGTGTAGGCCAGCAGGAGAGTTGGGAAGAAAGTTCCAGGCTATGTCTTTCTTCCATAATGGCGGGGGTCTTGTGTTATTCAGTTTCTCCACCACTGCTATGGGTTGAATTGTGTCCCTCCAAAACTGTTGGAATTCTAACCTCTAGTACCTCAGAAAGGACGTTATTTAGAGATAGGGTCTTTACAGAGGTAATCAAGTTAAAATGAGGTCATTAGGATAGGTCCTAGTCCAATATGACTGGTGCCCTTATAGAAAAGGGGAAATGTGGACACTGAGACACACACAGGGAAAAACACCACGTGAGGATTAAGACGGAGATTGGGGTGATACCTGTACAAGCCAAGAAACACCAAAGATGGCCAGCAAACCACCAAATCTAGAAGAGGGGCATGGAACAGATTTTCCCTCACAGCCCTCAGAACCTACCCTGCCAACACCTTGATCTTGGACTTCTAGCCTCCAGAACTGTGAGACAATAATTTTCTTTTGTTTACGCCTGAGAAGTGTAAAGGAAGTCTGTGGTACTTTGTCACGGCAGCCCTGGGAAACTAATACAACCATCTAGCACCGTCAGGGCCACGTGCAGACCACTGCCTCACCCCGGTTCACAGGATAAACCCCTGGTTACACTGGGCTTTGGCTACCCCTGGATGACTGTTAACAGCCCCCTAACTGGACTCCCTGTCCCCGGTCTTACTTTCACAATCCATTCTCCACAGTATTGTCCTGATCTCTCTAAAATGAAAATTTGATCATCTCACTGGTTCACAAGCCTTCACTCACTTCTCATTATCTTCAAGATACAACCCAAATTTCTCAGCTTGGGGACCAGTGCCCATAGGATCCAGCCCCTTTACATCTCCAACCTTGTTTCTCTCCCCCCACGCCTGGGATGGCCTAACTTCTACTCATAGTCAGGCCTCAACTTATCACCACCCCACTGGGAAGCTTTCCCAAGGCCCGAAAACTAGCTTAGGTGTCCCTCCTGTGTGACCCTGGAAGTGCTTGTGTGTAATGCTGTCGTGACACTTATCAAAGTGTGTCCGAGGCTTGTTTGTCCAGCTGCACAGTTTGACCATGAGTTCCTGTCTTGGTTGTCTCTCCAGGAGCTAGGAAAAGTGCCTGGCACCTGGTAAATATTCACTGGATGAATGAATAAATGAACAAAGCATACCAGGTTCTAACCAGCTGGACCCAGAAGGAATTTCTTTTCCCTCTAAGGGGTGGAGGATGGGGAGGTGACCTTTCAAGGGATTTCCCAATAGTATGTGGAACCACTGGAGCAGGATGGAGCTGCACCTTTCCTTAATGGTTGCAAGAGGAATTTAGATTAAACATTCAAGAGCTGGTCTTTGTGTCGCAAGACACTGCAGTACAAGGAAGGGAAGTAAACAATCTATCTGGCAATTTTTGAGTCTGGGGTTGACCAATACTTTCGAGTCTATTTTTTGATAGGAAGTGGCAGGTCTCTTCCAAGCCTCTGATTCTGTAGCTGCAAGTCCATGACCTACAGGTAAAAGTGGTGGGTGGACAGGAGAGGAGGCGATTGTTGCAACCAAAACTGCGATGTATTCTGTGCACAAGTATCCAAAAAGCAAGTATTTCTGAGCTTTAAAAATTATTGCATACACGGTTGCAAATGCTGGAGAGTGTGCAAAAGGCAAGAAAGGAAAAGAGGAAGACAGTAACAATGTTTAAATATATATATTAAATATTCTATACATATATTATAAGTAGAGGAAGACAGAGGGGTAATCGATTCAAATAATCAGGATTCGCTCTCTTCTGCAAATTCCTGAAAGGGGAGATATATCAGAATTTCCAGTCCTCAAGAAGGGCCTAAAGAAGTCCTGTGAGCAAGAAGGGAGAAAAAAAGAGGGGGGCGGGGGACTTGCTCTTCGCAGCAGGAAGTCGTCAATGGATATCGAGTTATGAAGAAACAACTCTGAACAGAAGTCCTTATTCGGAGCGCTAAACTCACTTTTACCACATAAAGAGCAATATAAAAGCTCCGAGCAGCCTCACCATGGTGTTGGGGAAACAACTCGGCTTCCCCATTTGAAAAAGCAAGAGAGCTCCGACTGGGTAGTGGCCCAGACGGGCGTTAGGGCTTTTATTTGCAAGTCAGTGAGCCAAATGGACGACCAGGCTAGTTGTGCCGCGTTCAGGGAAGCAAGGTTATTATTATCGCCTATTACCCCACTGAGCAATTTCACTGAAAAGGAAGAGTCCCAGCAGTGTGTGCCACGGTGCCATACGGGACGTGCAGCTACGTGCCCACCTCCAGAATGACTTTACTTACAAAGCGATTACCATGTTATCTATTTGTTTTCCTTTTCCAGCTACAGCAGCCTTACTCAGCCCCCGAATTTCTTAATTATAAACCCGTTCGCTTCTAAATCAACCCCAAACCGTCAGGCAGAGCCCGGAGGGAGGCTATGCAAGTTTGCACACACCCCCACCTCCCGGATCAAGGGCAACAGCAGAAGCAAGAAACTGTGTATGTGCAAAAAGGTGGATCTGGGGACGAGGATCGCTGAGTTTGTTTACAGAGCAGAGACGCCTCAGCTCGGATGCCAAAGCTACCAAGAGCTGCAAACGCAAACTTAGCAGAAGCACACGTACCCCGGGAGCGGCGAGCGGCCCCGAAAGCACGGACCGGATTCCCGGGCGCTGGAGCGGAGGCGGTCGGGCCCGCGAGCGCGCTCAGTCCACCTGCAGCTGCTGCCGCTCCCCGCCCCCAGCTCCTGTCCTTGAAAGGAGTGGGGAAAAAATGCATCTACACGCAGAATGTCTAGATCGGGTTCACCTACTGCCCCTATAAAAACACAAAGGCACAGCCCAGGAAAGCGCGCACAGGGGAGGGGGCATTATTTGCCCGGGGCTTAAAAACCCACACGGGTAAACACAGCCATTCTTTGCAACCTGGGTAGGCTTTTGCAAAGCCGGGGAGGTAGAAGGGCACTATGGACGGGGCGCCGGGTGAAACCCGTTTTCCCACAGAAAGCAGCACAGATCGCTAGGTGAGCTCGGGGTGGGGAATCCGGCCAGAGGGGGGCGGTGAGTTTTCCTCGCTGCTCTCCGGGCAGGCGCTACCTTCGGTCTGAGAGTCCAGGGAGGATTCTGTCCTTGCTCCGGGGGCGGCCTGGTCTGGTATTTGTGGGCCGGGAAGAAGCCGGCATCCGGGGTCAGCGGGGCTGCGCCTGGGCCCGCAGCCTCTGCGCACGTGCCTCCGGCAGTGGGGACTCGGCTGCCCGACCCGGTCCGGTGTGCCCGATGTTCCGGAATCCGCGTTTTCCCGCCGCCCTCCCCGGAGGCTCTCGCTCCGCCCTTCCTGAAATCCCTTATATTAACTGTGGCCAAAGCCCTAAGAAACACAGCTCATTGTTGGCAGCTGCCGGGCGGTCTCGCCGAGCTGTGAGGGCAGCAGAGGGGAAATAAAAGGGAACGGCTCCGATTCTGCCCCAGCGGCCGCTGCAAGACTTCGGCGCCGACTTCGCGACAGCGAGCGCCTTGCACGCCAGAAAGGCCCCCTCTATGTGCTGCTGAGCCGGCCCTGGACCCGACGATCCCGCCCTCGGTCTTCGGAGCAGAAATCGCAAGGACGGAAGGTAAGCGCGGCGGGCGAAGCTGGCTGGGGCTTCTGCCAGCCCAGTCCTCCGAGGGCTGGGTTTGCCCGGAGGAAGAGCGTGAGGCGGAGCTGGGGAATAACAACAGGATGTGCAACAACAGGATGAGGAGGGCTGATTTCATGCCTGAAGTTCGCGGCAGAGCTACGGGGCACTTCCTTTATTAGGCGACTTCGGGGAGCAGAGGGGGGTGTGGGCTTGGGTCCCCCGCCCGATCGCAGGGGAAAGGGCTGTTTGTGCAGCGCGCGGCTCTGTTGTGGGTGGCAGGTCCGCCTTGGTGGCGAGCCCGGGTGCACAGGCTCCTAGTGGGATCCTCGGGATGATGATTCGCAGCCGAAGTGCGTCGGGTGAGCCTGGGGGCCAGAGTCGAGAAAAAGGGGTGCACTGAGGTGGGCGACACGTGTGGCGCAGGGCTTACCGTCTGCCCTTTTCACTTTCAGGACTGGAAATGGCAGACCATATGATGGCCATGAACCACGGGCGCTTCCCCGACGGCACTAACGGGCTGCACCACCACCCTGCCCACCGCATGGGTGTGGGGCAGTTCCCGAGCCCCCATCATCACCAGCAGCAGCCCCAACACGCCTTCAACGCGCTGATGGGCGAGCACATACACTACGGCGCGAGCAACATGAACGCCACGAGCGGCATCAGGCACGCGATGGGGCCGGGGACTGTGAACGGAGGGCACCCCCCGAGCGCGCTGGCTCCCGGGGCCAGGTTTAACAGCTCCCAGTTCATGGGCCCCCCCGTGGCCAGCCAGGGAGG
The DNA here is from genome assembly GCF_009873245.2 of Balaenoptera musculus. Taxonomy (NCBI): domain Eukaryota; kingdom Metazoa; phylum Chordata; class Mammalia; order Artiodactyla; family Balaenopteridae; genus Balaenoptera; species Balaenoptera musculus. The sequence continues at coordinate 25,228,155 of NC_045796.1, forward strand.
CTCTCTGCCGGCCAGCATGCAGCTGCAGAAGCTCAACAACCAGTATTTCAACCACCACCCCTATCCCCACAACCACTACATGCCGGATTTGCACCCTGCTGCAGGCCACCAGATGAACGGGACAAACCAGCACTTCCGAGATTGCAACCCCAAGCACAGCGGCGGCAGCAGCACCCCCGGCGGCTCGGGCGGCAGCAGCACCCCCGGCGGCTCGGCGGGCACCTCGGGCGGCGGCGCGGGCAGCAGCAACAGCGGCGGCGGCAGCGGCGGCAGCGGCAGCAGCAACATGCCCGCCTCCGTGGCCCACGTCCCTGCTGCAATGCTGCCGCCCAATGTCATAGACACTGATTTCATCGACGAGGAAGTGCTTATGTCCTTAGTGATAGAAATGGGTTTGGACCGCATCAAGGAGCTGCCCGAACTCTGGCTGGGGCAAAACGAGTTTGATTTTATGACGGACTTCGTGTGCAAACAACAGCCCAGCAGAGTAAGCTGTTGACTCGATCGAAACCCCAGCGAAAGAAATCAAATCCCCCAGCTTCTTCGGTGTGAATTAAAAAACATTCCCTTAGACACAGTATCTCACTTTTCAGATCGTGAAAGGTTTGAGAACTTGGAAACAAAGTAAACTATAAACTTGTACAAATTGGTTTAAAAAAATTGCTGCCACTTTTTTTTTTTTCTGTTTTTGTTTCGTTTTTGTAGCCTTGACATTCACCTCCCTTATGTAGTTGAAATATCTAGCTAACTTGGTCTTTTTTGTTGTTTGTTTTTACTCCTTATTTCCTCACTTTCTCCAGTGCTCAACTGTTAGATATTAATCTTGGCAAACTGCTTAATCTTGTGGATTTTGTAGATGGTTCCAAATGACTGAACTGCATTCAGATTTACGAGGGAAAGGAGAAATTGCATTAGTTGGTTGCATGAACTTTGAAGGGCAGATATTACTGCACAAACTCTGCCATCTCGCTTCATATTTTTAACTATGCATTTGAGTACAGACTAATTTTTAAAATATACTAAACTGGAAGATTAAACAGATGTGGGCCAAACCATTCTGGATCAGGAAAAGTCATACTGTTCACTTTCAAGGTGGCTGTCCCCCTCCCCGATATGTACAGACAATAATAGGGTGTGGAATGTCATCAGTGGCAAACATTTCACAGATTTTTATTTTGTTTCTGTCTTCAACATTTTTGACACTGTGCTAATAGTTATATTCAGTACATGAAAAGATACTACTGTGTTGAAAGCTTTTTAGGAAATTTTGACAGTATTTTTGTACAAAACATTTTTTTGAAAAAATACTTGTTAATTTATTCTATTTTAATTTGCCAATGTCAATAAAAAGTTAAGAAATACTTGTTTTCTAGAAGTCATTTGGGGGTGGTTATTCCCTTTGGTGGCTTTCTTTTTTTCTCTTGAACACTTTATTGATGAGAGTAAGCATTCCAGAGGATAAATTACAGGACACTAAAACAGGTCATGATGAGCTTACAGCAGAGAGCAGGATTTAACATAATTGGCATAATGCTTCATTGTTACCACTGTAACATGCCTCTTGGTGTGGTTTAATCAAAAGCTGCGAAGTTGTCAAAGAGCATTTTTTTTTCTTAATTGCCATCATCTTCAAGTGTACTCCAGAGTTTAAAAGGTTTGTAATACTAAATGTTATAAATATTATTTCACAGGGTGGGAGGGGAAAAATCAAGTGTTTCTGGTTATACCTGATTCAACTACTTAAGTGGGGGTAGACTGGAATAAAATACTGGAAGATTGATGAGGATGGCATTAAATATAAATCTACCTTTATCTCTAGTGACGAATTTTATTTCTCAGCAAAAGTATTAAAGAGAGGCACACATATTCTAGCTTAATCTCTGAAAAAGCTTCTGGCTGGTTTATAGTTCTAAGAAGAAGAGGGGGTGGAATTCCACCTTGAGGCTTTCTATTTTGTTCTCTTATATTTAAAATTTACTCAGCAAGGTTGACGCAAAGGTCAAATTACAATCTTTACAAGATGTTCCCTCTCAAGCATGCCCTGTTTTTCAGAATTCTGAGCTTTTACTGTTACAGGCATTGGGTGCAAAGGACATGAGGATAAGATCCTTTTTAATTTTACCTGGATGCGTTATCAAGAAGACATAACTACAGTCAAGTAGGTGTCAAGTTTTGCCTTATATAATCAAGCAAAGGAAAAAGTAATATGGTTAAAATCTCAAATGATCCCAGTTAGAAGGAGAAAGAATTTTGTTTTCCCTTTCATGTTTTCCTAGCTTATAAGAGCAACACACGGTACACTCATGAAAAAATACGGTCTTGTATATAACCTACTGGAGGAGTACAGAAATGTAGGTTGTGGAAAATCTCACAAATAATCCTTTAAAAGAGCTTTTCATTTAGACTCTTAGATTCTAATCTTAAATCCGATATTTCATAATAAAAAAATCAGGAGAAGAGGGTATATAGAAGTGTTAAATTGCAGTGAGTCTGGCATAAAAGCTGATTTCAGTATAATTCAGCTCACCTACATTCTATAATTCTATTTCCAAGGCAGGCCATTAAAATTAAGATGCATACTCCACTGGGGTTTTTTTATACCTTTTAATTGATACTTCCTTATTAAAAATTATGTTGTAAGTAAATAATTTCTCTGAAAATACATCGTTCAAAGCTCTTTACTCCATTTTAAAGGCTGATCCAGATTTTCCACATTAATGGTTAAAACTGAAGTTTTCTTCCACTTAGACATGTCAATACTAAATCTGCAATCAGCAGTAAATCTTCCTGGCTAAGCATTTTCACAGCAAGTTTTTCTTTTTTCCTTTTTCTTCTTTTTTTTTTTCCAGAGGCTCAAGTGAAAAAATATGTTTGCATACATATTAATACAACAATTCTAGTTCTTTTCCACTTGTGCCAGGAAGAAAAAAAAAAAAGGAAGGCCATTGGAGGCACTGTCTTTTTTTTTTTTTTTGCATAAAGAAAGAATCAAGAGAACTGCCTTGCCACCACCCTTCACCATTTATTCTGCCAGGGAATAAGCCACAACACCTGCTCTGTCACTAAATTCCTCCTGCTGCTCTAACACCGGAGCACGTATGTGGAGGTGCAGAGCCCGAGGAACTATTATTAGACCCTGAGCCTATCTCTGCCAGAACAGGGGACTCAACAGGAAAAGCTGGGTTAAAAGCACAATTTCTCTTCAGTACAAACTCTCCCGTCCCCTTCGTTCGAATGATTTCTGTTTCATTAAAACTCTTTCATGATCAACAATTGAGCAGATTCTATGTGATATCTGCAGGTCTCTTAAGCAGGGAAAAATAACTCCTTGTTTGAACAACCTGATTAATGAAACCTGTACAGTGACCTAGATCACCAGGCTACTGGCAGACATTTGCAAAACCTTTAGCGGTCTTGCTTCCTACTAAGTTGCTTGTAGCATATGGGGAAATTTGACCTCTGTACCTTGGCCGTTTTTCAAAAAGTTCTAATATGGTACAAGAGAGCTTCTATTCTTTAAGCTTTGCCCACAAATAGACACTCTTGATTTTCAAGAAGAGATCACTGATAAGCCACAGCAAAATATCATAGAAACACATCAGAAAAAGAAGAACATATTATAAAAAACTTATACCTCTGTTGGGGATGCTACAAATCCTGGTGGCAGTATCCTTGCTGGAGCTGATAAAGACGTTACAGCTATGGATGGGTGTTTGAAGAACAGTTACCTAATCACCACTGCTTATGGGGTGCTAGTCTAAAGCACTAGTACCAGAAGGCTGACATCTATTGTGAAGTTTATGGTCTCCAAGACTTTTACTACTGTAAACTGGGATAGCAATAAATTGATGTCAACATTAAAGTCCAGATCCTTTAGAGCAAAATATTAATCCACTAATCTATTATGGGTGGCCAGCTTTGAAGTATAAACCTTGCAGTCCTGGACCATTAGGTGTTTTCGCCCCCTTGTGGAATTTATTTAGAAGGTCAAAGAAAAGCTCTTTGCTCAAGAGGGGTTTTTTTGTTTGTTTTATTGTTTGTTTTTTACCATTTCTGAAGACTTCATTTTCTCTCTTGAAGCAAACAGCATATACTTGAGAAACAAATTTTCTATCAAAGAAGATTCCAGAATAAACACCCATTATGAAAATAAGAGCGTTTTACTTAGCAAAGACCTTAACTTATGATTAAATGTACATACTTGAAATTTCAAAATAGACATTGGCTAAGGGATTTTCTTACTAAAAGCAATGCTTTTTAACCTGTCAGTTAAAGCTGACACACTTTTCACCCTCACAACAGAACTGTCGATTTGGGATCAGTGCAAATAAAAATGCATTTGATGTACGGGGTTAGAAAGGTGGAGGAGAATCTCCAGGAATGCAGAAGGAAATTACCTACATTGGAATGTGATCAAGCCACAGGCTCTAATCTTGTGAAAAGGGCCACAGGATGTTTAATGAGACTGAGTGTTGCTGCCTAATTGATTCAGTAAAATTTACTTTAAAATAAACTTGGCAGATAACATTATCTCCCCAAAATAAATAAATGTAGAATTCAAGGAATTTAGGACTCAAGCCATCGGCAATTTTCTCCTCTCCTCTATTGTTTTACTGGCACAAGAGAGAGACACAGCCTCAGAGATGGTATTCATCATTTTGGTACTTATACTACTATCATCAGAATGAAGCTCCCGGGCAGGTTGAAGCAAGAGACCCATAGGTAGTAACATCAAGTAACTTAGCCAATGAACCCCTATTATCATGTGTTCTGTTTGTCTTTTCCCCTCAGAATAGAAGGAACAATGGCAATGTCAGAATTTTAATTGCAATGGATTGGCTTAAATTACTTGACCTATTTTCATCCAGCAAGGAGAAAAATGATTTTTTTTTTTCCTGGTAGCCATACTTATTTAAATTAGAAAAAACAATATAAGGACATTTTCTAACAAATAGTGTACTGTTCATAAAGAGTTTTAGTTTGCCTTATAGTAAGACCCACCTATATTTTTGAAAAAAATTGACACCTGAGGTAAAGAATGTTTCCCCCTTCACAGGAAGACTTAACTTCGTAAGTAATTCTAAATAATGAATTGAAAATATTCTAAGAGCTGCCGGTGTGAATTTCTATAGTTTTTTGCTATTTGTGAACATAATAAAGAGAAGTTAAGAGAAATAGGGGTCTACTGTGTTGAGGAACCGAACCCAGAGTCCTCGGGAAAGAGAGAATATCAACCAACCCCCCCCTCCCCAGCCCCATATTTTCTGTGAACAGACAATGACTTTTTAGTGGTTGGATCCTTATCAGTTACTTCTTTCCCTAAGGTGAGCACTAAAGTTGTCAGTCCCAGGATCTGGTTGGTAGGGCTTCTGGAGAATTCTGCTTGGCTAAACCAAGGCATGCAGAATGAAACAAAGCAGACGAAAGACAAACGATGAGTATCATTACTTGCTTTATTATGTTGTTGGTTTTCATTAGGCTGAACTAATCCGAAAGATTAGTAAGGCAGGGCAGTGGCTCACAGGATTCCTGGAATTTTCCCATGGCCTGGCCATTGTGCTCCACCCTGGAATCCTTCCCTTTCTTCCCTCTCAAGTAGAGGGGTTCCTTGAGTACATTTCGGGTTGCTGAACAAAGCAGACAAGGAATTCTGGCTCCAAAGCAGCCTGTGGCAAGACCAGGTTGGTGTGGCGTGCCTTGCAGGAGATACGCACATAGATGAGTGGCTTTGAAAGTTAATAGTGCTAGAGGAGTCCTGTGAATCCATTCTGAAGGCTGGGTGGGAAGCAAGCTTTAGGCTTGAGTGAAAGTCCAACTAGCAGAAAATCAGAAAAAGTCGTCACAGGACAGCCAACTCCAGATCGTGATATTATTTTGTGAACACTCGTAGGAGACAGTATCCCAGAGTGACGGAAATGTGATCAGGGCTACTGAAGGCTTTTCTCTCCCTAGGGACTGGTATAAAATTTGGCCTTGTGTTTCTTTAAGCAGCTTGGCCCACAGAGCTTTTTTTTATTTCTGGTATCCTAGCTTTTTAAAAAAAAATTTTTTTTCCTTGGCTTTCTGACAGTTAATATCTCCATGCTGACAAACACATAGTAGTAAAATTGTTCATAAAAATCGATAGGTCATCTTGTAAATACTGTCCCATTACATTTATTTGGATTGACTCTGAAGGAGGATACGCAGGATGATGGCTAGTTCCACGTTTCTTCTCTTTATCCAATGTGTTTAGCAAATATATGGACAATGAGGCCAGGAGGGAAAAAGTGATTGAACTTCTGTACTCCTAATATGAACCTAAAATAAATATGTAAATCTTTCTTAGGTCTCCCTGTCTGATACCATGTTTTAGAGCAATGACTCTTAGCTGGCTGGGGCGACCCCTCTAGGAGGCAGATCAGAATGGGAAGAGGGTAAAAGAGGGCAGTAACTTGAAAAAAATATATTCTATACTATTATATATTGGGGAAAATGCTTAAATACATTATACTTTCTGTAAAATGTAACGTAGAAGACTTTGAAAAATCTTCTTGACTAATGGGGCGCGGATTTTGAAATGGTGAGAAATACTGTTTAGACTACATGGGACCAAATCAGAGAAATGCACCCTTCAGCCAGCATTACTGAAATCATTTTGTTGACTCAAGTTCCCAGTGGCCGGGCTGACTTTGCTGAGTACCTGCAACGTGGCAGGCATTGTGGTAGGCTCTTTACATACATAATCTTATTTAATCCTCACAATATTCTTGCAAGGTACAAGTAATTATTTCAGTTTTAGATAAGGAAACTGATATTTAAAGAGGAAGTGAATTTGCTCAAGGGCAAAACAGCCAGTAGGAGGCTGAGTGGTTTTACAGATCTAGCTTCCAAGACAGTGTTCTTTCTAATACATAACACTGCTGTTCTAAACCAAATTACTCCTATTCTTAGATGTCACTGATTGTAAGATGATCAGACAACTTAATAAGAGTGCTTCAGGGAAAAACCCACTACACATTATATGTACACAAACTGTAAACTATACTAACACAACTATGACATGTATCTATCCATACAATTACATACCACTTTCTTTTGGGATTCCCAAGATTTGGGTCTACACTTTTTTTCAAACCCATAATAAAGATTCTTCCAACTTAAGTGTGGCCCCTGCCGGTGCAAGAATAGCATGGATGAAGAGTCTGCTGAATTCTTTCCTAACACCTTCACCACGTTAGCACTTGAAGTCAAATCAAACAATACCAGTGATTTAAACTAATTTTGTTTTTTTTCTTAATTGAATTACATATTGCTGGATAGGAAATAGTTTTCTTTCAGAAATTAAGCCAACACCTTAGCTTTGTCAATTCTATAATCTATTAAGTGAAAATGTCAGTGGCTAAATTCTTCCATGTAAAGATGACCATATCACAACTGCACACCCTGCCTGGAAGCAACTATGATTTAACATTAATTATAAGATTCAGGCTGATTTAAGAATATTAATATGTGAAAAATAAACATCTTAGCATAAAGAAAATACAGTATTTAGTTATTTTACACTTAATCTCCCTCAATCTATCTAAACTTTCTTGATGTAGGTGTAAGCCCACTTCCTTTTGCTTTGGTCTTCTACTGAAATGGAGAACTCTTCCATTAATAGTTGGAGTAAAAAGAATAGCAGATCAGGAGTAAAAACCGTTGAGTTGTAGCCTTAGCTCTGCAACCAAATAGCTGGGTAATTTAATCACTATTGGCTCAAGTTTCTCCATCAGTAAAATGAAGGTGTATGTTTAATTAATACATCTTGTATTCGAATTCTCATGAAGGAAACATAAACCCATTCCTATCATTAAAGTTGGAGTAAAATATTATAAAACCCCTCCGAAATATCATTTCTTGCTGTTATTTCTCCAAGCTAACTGTGAGCCTGGGGGTGAGCCATACACCTGATCCAGCTGAGTCATCTCTCCAAGGGTTGGAATCGCGTCTGTAAATGTTCCACTTCAATGTCAAAATGACCATAAGTGTTGGCTACTGAAATTTCCCTATCTGTAAGCAAACACCAAAAAATTGCCACCCACAAAATATTTCTAGTACATGCACTTGCAAAGATACAGGTGACTATATAACATTGTTGAAAATAATTTCATCAGGTCTACATTTCAGATTCTGTTCTATTTTCTTACAGATTAAGTTCATTTTTCCAACCTCATAAATAACAGACTCTCAAATATTTACCCTCTCTTTCCTTCAGACAACTCTTCCTGAACCACCATCAGCATCATCATCATCACAGTTATCGTTGTTTATTTTCTCAGAGAGACAATCCTATACATAATGCTAAAGTAGAGGAATCTAGCAGGTGTCAAACACTGTAAGTTGGTCCTTAAGAGTTACCATGGGGGTAGGAGGCACGCGGCTACGCCCATTGACTTCCCTTTCCTCAACTTCCCAACCCACGGTCTCTTTTCCCCCACAACATTCCTCCAGTTTGGAGAATCAGTTATTTAGCTAGACGATCAACTAATAGACTAATCAAAAATAATTATACAGTGGGAATTGTAGAGCATAATTTGTAACTACCCAAGAAATAATTCTTAACTGATTATAAAAGTAACTTAGCTAAAGAACCATGATACAATATTACAGTAAAATATTTGCTCCTTTCCCTACTTGGCCACTAGGTGTAGCTAAAGGTCTGTTAAGTCCACCATTGCATTTTTCTCCCGGGCAACTGCTAGACTACAGTGTCACATGCCTAAAGAAATTGCCCCTCCTCCACTGCTGCTCATGTTATTGAAACATAAAATATCCCATGTGACCTATTATAACCTTCAAAATTAAAGACAAGCCGAGGACACTTCGATAACACCCTGCCCAGGCACCATTGCTCACTACACTCTAAAATCACAAACTGACAAAAGGTGTGCCTTTGAGCAATCCTCCACTTTGTTACCCTAATTCTCCTCCCTTTTTGAAGTGCTCTCATCCTGCCTTCCATTCACTTAGGTACCAGTGGCTCAATTTTCTGCCCTGCTGGGGACATTTATACCTTAAGATAGAAACTCTAGAGAGAGGACAGCTTTAAAACTACAGGAATGTTTTGAGTGGTAAGAGCGTGCATCAGTCAGAAAGATATTTGCAGGTCGTTAATCCTTTTCCTACCTTCCTCTGACGCTTAAATCATTCCTCTCTCCTGTTTCTCCTCTTGCCTCTCAAGCCCGTCCAGTTCAATGTCTTTCGTAGGCCCTTTGCTCTTACCTTAAACTTTGGTGGACTGGACTACAGCCAGATAGCTGTCTGAAGGTTAGTACATTGGCTGACCAGGAAAATTCCAACAGAGAAACTATAGTCAGATCACAGTGGTGCTTAAACTGAAATTATCTTGATGTGAGCCTGAGATATACTTTCGGGGCCGTATATTGTACTTATACTGAAGACCAGAGAAACTAGCTTGCCGAAGTCAACAGGAGAGCTGGTGTTCCCCAGGCTTCTCACCTCACCGCACTAGCCAATTCCATGAATCCAGGGGAGTGGAACACCTGGTCAGAAGAAAGCAATACTAAGAGACTATATGACCCCAAATACAGATGGAGAGAGGAGGTACATCTGTCCTTTTAATTCCCTGATTCAGCACCCAGCACCCCCAGCTGTCACCTACGTATAATTCCTATGAAATATCCCCAGACTTGTCTTTATTTTTTCCAACTTGAGTGAGTTTAAGTTGAACACCTATTTAATCACTCTGTGCTTTTGCATATGTTGTTCCCTGTGCCTGGAAGGCCCTTTTCATCTTCATCCCATTGTTGAAGTGCGCTTCAAAATCCATCTCAAGTGTCT